>NC_086449.1:540468497-541068497 GCF_028390025.1 Pseudophryne corroboree
TGAGGCCTTGTTTGGAGATGGGCTGGATGCTTTAGTTTCTGCGGCTACCGCAGGTAAGTTGACATTCTTGCCTTATGCTCCTGCACCGGCGAAAAAGACATATCACTCTCAGATGCAGTCCTTTCGGCCCAATAAATACAAAAAGGGTAAAGGTTCCCCTTTCTTTGCGGGTAGAGGAAGCGGAAAAGGAAAAAAGGCCACAGTGTCTCCAGGATCACAGGAGCAGAAATCAACCTCTGTTCCTGCCAAAGCTTCAGAATGACGCTGGGGCTCCCTTGCGGGAGTCCGCTCAGGTGGGGGCACGTCTGAAACTCTTCAGTCACTTCTGGGTCAATAGGGCCTGGACCTGTGGGTCATGCAAATAGTGTCCCAAGGGTACAAACTGGAGTTTCAAGACATTCCCCCATGCCGATTTTTCAAATCGGCCTTACCAGCTTCTATCCCGGACAGGGAAGTGGTTGCAGCAGCAATACAAAAATTGTGTCAGGATCACGTCATTGTCCTGGTTCCCTTGTTACAACAAAGAGAAGGGTTTTATTCAAGCCTATTTGTAGTTCCGAAGCCGGACGGCTCGGTCAGACCGATTCTAAACCTGAAAAATCTGAATCTCTACCTGCAAATGTTCAAGTTCAAGATGGAATCTCTGAGGGCAGTGATTTCCAGTCTGGAAGAGGGGGAATTCATGGTGTCAGTGGACATAAAAGATGCCTACTTACATGTTCCCATTTATCCTCCGCATCAAGCTTATCTGAGATTCGCAGTACAGGATTGTCATTACCAATTTCAGACATTGCCGTTCGGACTCTCCACGGCACCGAGGGTGTTCACCAATGTGATGGCAGAGATGATGGTCCTCCTTCGACAGCAAAGAGTCAATATAATTCCTTACCTGGACGATCTCCTGATAGAGGCAAAGTCCAGGTAAAGGTTGGTGCAGAACATTGCACTCTCCCTGACAGTACTTCAACACCACGGTTGGGTCATAAATTTTCCAAAGTCACAATTGGAACTGACGACAAGATTGCCCTTTCTGGGGATGATACTGGACACAGAAGTACAGAGGGTATTTCTTCCAGTAAAAAAGGCTCTGGAAATCCAGAAAATGGTCAAACAAATTCTGAAACCAACAAGAGTGTCAATTCATCAATGCATTCGGTTGTTTGGAAAGATGGTTGCGGCCTACGAGGCCATACAGTTTGGCCGATTCCATGCCAGAGAATTCCAGTGGGACCTGTCAAACAAGTGGTCCGGATCCCATTTACACATGCATCAGAGGATAATCCTGTCATCCAAAGCCAGAATTTCGCTCCTGTGGTGGCTACACAGTTTTCACCTTCTAGAGGGACGCAGGTTCGGGATTCAAGACTGGATCCTGGTGACCACGGATGCAAGTCTCCGAGGCTGGGGAGCAGTCACACAGGGGGAAAGCTTCCAAGGAAGGTGGTCAAGTCAAGAAGCTTGTCTCCACATAAAGGTTCTGGAATTGAGAGCCATTTACAACGGCCTTATACAAGTGGTCCATCTTCTTCAAGATCAACCCATACAGATCCAGTCAGACAATGTAACAGCAGTCACGTACATAAACCGTCAGGACAGAATGAAAAGCAGAGCAGCAATGGTAGAGTTGACAAAGATCCTCCTCGGGGCAGAAAGGCATGCAAGAGCTCTGTCGGCAATTTTCATTCCGGGAGTGGACAACTGGGAAGCAGACTTCCTCAGCAGACGCGATCTCCATCCAGGAGAATGGGGCCTCCACCAAGAAGACTTCGCAGAGGTGACAGGTCTTTGGGGAGTTCCTCAAGTAGACATGACGGCATCTCGTCTCAACAAGAAGCTTCAGAGATATTGTTCCAGGTCGAGAGACCCTCAAGCAATAGCAGTGGATGCACTAGTGACCCAGTGGGTGTTTCGGTCGGTATATATCTTCTCTCCACTTCCATTCATTCCGAAAGTTCTCAAGCTCATAAGAAGAACAGGAGTTTGAGCGATCCTCATTGTCCCAGACTGGCCAAGGAGGGCTTGGTATCCAGATTTTCAGGAGTTACTCATAGAAGATCCTCGGCCTCTTCCTCTTCGCGAGGACCTGTTGCAGCAGGGGCCGTGCGTGTATCAAGACTTACCGCAGCTACGTTTGACGGCATGGCTGTTGAGCGCCGGATCCTAGCCCGAAAGGGTATTCCCAAAGAAGTCATTCCCACTCTTATTCAGGCCAGGAAGGGAGTAACGTCTAGACATTACCACCGTATTTGGAGAAAATATGTATCTTGGTGAGAAACCAAGAAGGCTCCAATGGAAGAGTTTCAGTTAGGACATTTTCTCCAGGCAGGTGTGGATGCGGGCCTGCGATTGAGTTCAGTCAAGGTCCAGATTTCGTCCTTGTCCGTTTTCTTTCAGAAACAATTGGCCTCCCTTCCAGAAGTTCAGACATTCGTGAAAGGGGTTCTGCACATCCAGACTCCATTTGTGCCTCCTGTGGCACCATGGGATCTTATCATGGTGTTGCAGTTCCTTCAATCGGATTGGTTTGAACCTCTACAGGAAATAGAGTTGAAGTTTCTCACTTGGAAAGTGGTCATGCTGTTGGCCTTGGCATCCGCAAGGCGGGTGTCTGAGTTGGGGGCCTTGTCGCACAAGAGCCCTTACTTGTTTTTCCATGAAGATAGGGCTGAGTTAAGAACTCGTCAGCAATTTCTTCCAAAGGTGGTTTCTTCTTTCCATATAAACCAACCTGTTGTGGTGCCAGTGGCTACTGACACCTTCACTGCTTCAAAGTCTCTGGATGTGGTCAGGGCTTTGAGAATCTATGTCGCAAGAACAGCTCGGATACGGAAAACAGAGGCTTTGTTTGTCCTGTATGCTCCCAATAAGATTGGGTGTCCTGCTTCTAAGCAGATGATTGCGCGCTGGATCAGAGGTACGATTCAGCACGCTCATTCCACGGCAGGATTGTCTGTACCGAATTCAGTGACTGCCCATTCTACCAGGAAGGTGGGCTCATCCTGGGCGGCTGCCCGGAGGGTCTCGGCATTACAGCTTTGCAAACACGTTTGCTAAGTTTTACAAGTTTGACACCTTGGCCGATGAGGACCTACAGTTTGGTCAATCGGTGCTGCAGGGTCATCCGCACTCTCCCGCCCGTACTGGAGCTTTGATATACCCCATGGTACTGAAGTGGACCCCAGCATCCTCTAGGACGTATGAGAAAACAGGATTTTAATACCTACCGGTAAATCCTTTTCTCCTAGTCCGTAGAGGATGCTGGGCCCCCAACCCAGTGCGTAAATTTGCCTGCAATTGTTATTTTGTTATAGTACACAAGTGTTCTGTTCAAATAATTTTCAGCATGTTGCTGCAATAGTTCATGCCCGTTGGCATGTGTTCTGTTGAATGCCATGTTGTGCGGCATGGTTGAAGTGTGAGCTGGTATGAATCTCACCGTTAACTTAAAAGTAAATCCTTTTCTCAAAATGTCCGTCTCCCTGGGCACAGTTCCTATACTGAGGTCTGGAGGAGGGGCATAGAGGGAGGAGCCAGTTCACACTCTGGAAAAGTCTTAATGTGCCCATGGCTCCTGCGGAACCATCTATACCCCATGGTACTGAAGTGGACCCCAGCATCCTCTACGGACTAGGAGAAAAGGGTTTACCGGTAGGTATTAAAATCCTGTTATTTGTACTGAAATGTAGCAGGCTTCAGTTATGGTATAATAGGTTGAAAGGCACAAGGGCAACAGTGTCTAGGTTGACACTAAATGGTCAACATGCACATGGTCGAAATATCAACACGGAAATGGAAACGGTCAACATGAGTTTTTCAATTGTTTTTGTTGTAAAATGTTTCCTTCCAGCATGTGGAACACCAATTAGTGCACCACGTCCTCTCACATGGCTCAGTTCGCTCACCAGGCTTTGGAAACTATTCCTAATCGTTGTCCACATTGATGGTTAAGTATGAAAAAGTTGAAGAAAAAAACAAAAAAAACCTCATGTCGCCCATATGATGTGTCGACCAATGTCATGTCAACCTTTTGACCATGTTGACCATATCCATGTCGACCATTGACTGTTGACCTAACATCCTGATACCATTTACGCAGTCTTCCCCTGTTTTATAAAAAGGCTTTAATTCATGATGGGGTCAGAGTACCAGAAACCCAATCGTATCGCTATACATTAATAAGACATGGGGACATATGTATGTCTCCCCCTTTTCTGGGGGGCAGCTGTGCAAATAGGTTTGGGAAGTAGGAATTCATCTTGAAATGTGCTAGATGGACAAGCAGCTAGATGGACAAGCTGCGCAATCCTGCATGTTTTGTAGAACATAAATAGCAATTACTAGAGATGAGCGGGTTCGGTTCCCAGAGAACCAAACCGTACCGAACTTCACCATTCGAGTCCGGTTCCGAGCCAGGCTTGGGTTTTCCCGCCTGACTCGGAAACCAGAACTAGGCAAAACGTCATCATCCCGCTGTCGAATTCTCGCGGGGTTTGGATTCCATATAAGGAGCCGCGCGTCCCTACCATTTTCACTCCGACATTGGAGAGTGTAGAAAGAGGACGTGTCTCCGTCCTCAGTGTCCTCTGTGGTAGTGTCTTGTGCTGTATTTGTCCAGTGACAGTGTTTGTGTCCTCTTGCTGCCATATGTCCATTGCTGCTGTGTTGTGCTGCATCAGTTCAGTGGGGGCGTATTGTGCTGCATCCGTCCAGTGGTAGTGCCCTGTACATCAGCCATCAGTCATTCCAGTGACCAGGCAGTCACAGTGTTTGTGTCCTCTTGCTGTCATATGTTTATTGCTGCTGTGTTGTGCTGCATCAGTTCAGTGTTGCTGTGTTGTGCTGCATCAGACCAGTGGTAGTGTCCTGGCCATCAGTCATTCCAGTGACCAGGCAGTCACAGTGGTATACGCTGCTGCTACATGTCCACTGCTGCCGTATAATAACAACAACAACAACAACAACAACAAGTCCCTTACAGTGTTGATGTGTTGTGCTGCATCAGACCAGTGGTAGTGTCCTGGCCATCAGTCATTCCAGTGACCAGGCAGTCACAGTGGTATACGCTGCTGCTATATGTCCACTGCTGCCGTGTTATAATAATAATAAGAACAAGTCCCTTACAGTGTTGCTGTGTTGTGCTGCATCAGACCAGTGGTAGTGTCCTGGCCATCAGTCATTCCAGTGACCAGGCAGTCACAGTGGTATACGCTGCTGCTATACAGATGGATCCACCTTTATCTTGCCTTTAATAGGATTAATTGAGCTAGGTCAGTCGGACTTAATCCCCTGCTATAATGACTTAATCCCCTGATGTATTGTTCTGTGTATTGTATTGCAGCTGAGAACAATAGATG
Organism: Pseudophryne corroboree; assembly: GCF_028390025.1. Classification (NCBI taxonomy): domain Eukaryota; kingdom Metazoa; phylum Chordata; class Amphibia; order Anura; family Myobatrachidae; genus Pseudophryne; species Pseudophryne corroboree. The sequence continues at coordinate 540,473,852 of NC_086449.1, forward strand.
AAGGGCTTATATTAATAAACCATGGTGTGCCTAGGTGCAGCAGAGAAGCTAAGATGAGCGTGGACCCATCTTTATGTCCACTGCTGCCATATTATAATAATAACAACAACAAGTCCCTTACAGTGTTGCTGTGTTGTGCTGCATCAGACCAGTGGTAGTGTCCTGGCCATCAGTCATTCCAGTGACCAGGCAGTCACAGTGGTATATGCTGCTGCTATATGTCCACTGCTACAGTATTATAATAATAATAATAATAATAATAACAACAACCACAAGTCTCTTACAGTGTTGTTGTGTTGTTCTGCATCAGACCAGTGTTAGTGTCTTGGCCATCAGTCATTCCTGTGCCGCATATTGTGTTATATAACTCCAGAAACATAGTGGAGAACAAAAATTTGGAGGATAAAATAGGGAAAGACCAAGAACCACTTCCTCCTAGTGCTGAAGCTGCTGCCACAAGCCATGCCATAGACAATGAAATGCCATCAACGCCGTCTGCCAAGGCCGATGCCCAATGTGATAGTGGAGGGCATGTAAAATCCAAAAGCCAAAGTTCAGTAAAAAGACCCCAAAAAAGAAATTGAAATGGTATGAGGAGAAACGTAAACTTACCAATATGCCATTTACGACACGGAGTGGTTCAGCTTCACATGACAATGGAAGCCCTCACAACTGAAGCCTTGACACTTATGTTGGTGTTAGACGTGCATACGGTATTCACCGTTAGTGCAGTGGATTTAGACAATTGATGGAGGTATTGTGTCCCCGGTACCAAATCCCATCTAGATTCCACTTCACTAGGCAAGAGATACCGAGATTTAGCCATTTAATTCCAGTGATTTTGCCATTTAATTCCAGTGATTTTGCCATTTAACTCCAGTGATTTGGACGTATAATTCCAGTGATTTGGACGTATAATTACAGTGATTTTGCAGTATAATTCCAGTGATTTTTCCGCGTAATTCCAGTGATTTGGACATATAATTCCATTGATTTTGACATTTAATACCAGTGATTTGGACGTATAAAATCAGTGATTTGGACGTATAATTAATTGCAGTGATTTTGCAGTATTATTAATTGATTTTCCAGTATAATTACAGTGATTTTGCCATTTAATTCCAGTGATTTGGACGTATAAGTCCAGTGATTTTTCTATTTAATTCCAGTGATTTTGCCATTTAATTCCAGTAATTTGGACGTATAATTCCAGTGATTTTGCCATTTAATTCCAGTGATTTGGACGTATAATCCAGTGGTAATTGTTTGTGTTGCTTGGCTTAGTCATACAGCTACCTCATTGCATCTCTTTGACATCTTTGCATGAGGTGCTGTTTGTGGCCTAGTTTTTAGAAAAGTGCCATCCTGTCTGACACTGCCGTATGAGTCCAGGGGTACTGCTGTATTAGTCCTGGGGTACTGCCGTATAAGTCCACCAATTGCAGAATTTTTTAAAAATGACGGGCGTGCTGGAGATGCTGTCACTGGACCGAACAATTGCGGCCCACTCTCGACATTCAGCCAATGCACGACACTACTAGATGGGCCAGGTGGTTGTGTCGCTTAGCTTATTCATACAGCAACCTCAGTGCACCCTTTTTTCTTCTTTGCATCATGTGCTGTTTGGGGACTATTTTTTTAAAGTGTCATCCTGTCTGACACTTCCGCATACTGTATGTCCAGAAGTACTGTCATTTAATTACAGTGATTTGGACGTATAATTCCAGTGATTTGGACATATAATTCCAGTGATTTGGACGTATAATTCCAGTGATTTTGCCTTTTAATTCCAGTGATTTGACCGTTTAATTCCAGTGATTTTGACGTATAATTCCAGTGATTTTGACGTATAATTCCAGTGATTTGGACATATAAATCAAGTGATTTGGATGTATAATTCCAGTGATTTGGACGTATAATTCCAGTGATTGTGACATGTAATTCCAGTGATTTGGACGTATAATTCCAGTGATTTGGACGTATAATTCCAGTGATTTTGTCTTTTAATTCCAGTGATTTGGATGTATAATTCCAGTGGTATTTGTGTGTGTCGCTTGGCTTAGTCATACAGCTACCTCATTGCACCTCTTCTACATCTTTGGATGAGGTGCTGTTTGGGGCCTAGTTTTTGAAAAGTGCCATCCTGTCTGACACTGCAGTGCCACTCCTAGATGGGCCAGGTGTTTGTGCCACACACTTGTATCGCTTTGCTTAGTCATACAGCAGCCTTGGTGCACCTCTTTTTCTTCTTTGCAGCATGTGCTGTTTGGGGACTAGTTTTTGAATAGTGCCATCTTGTCTGCAACTGCAGTGCCACTCCTAGATGGGCCAGGTGTTTGTGCCGCACACTTATGTCGCTTAGCTTGGTCATACAGCCACCTTGGTGCAACCTTTAGGCCTAAAAACAATATTGTGAGGTGTGAGCTGTTCAGAATAGACAGGAAATGAGTGGAAATTAATGTTATGGAGGGTAATATAATACAGTAGGAGCAAAATTACTCCCAAATTCTGTGATTTTAGCTGTTTTTATGTTTTTTTCAAAAATCATGCAGATCCAAAACCAAAACACAAAAGGGTGGTTTTGGCAAAACCAAGCCAAAACCAAAACACGAGAGTGGAATTAGAACCAAAACACAAAACACGAAAAGTGCCAGCCGCACATCCCTAGCAATTACTGACCAAAAGTGTACTGTTATATGACATCAAACTGAAACAGCAATGCATAACAATGACAGGTGTTTTACATTAAACTGACATTCAAAGATTCCACTGTTTGGCCAACATGATGACCTGTTCACTGACATCTGCCTAGTAGAGGCAGATTTGAAAACAATGGTTTATGTGGAAAAAGGGTACAGCCTTGATGCTTGATAAATAGACTCCACCAACAAGGGTTATAGCGAAAGGTTATTCCATTAATATATAGGGCGAAATTAAAACAAGCACTTTTGCCCTTGCAAATATCTATTTCCTCAAACAAAAGGGCTTTTTGCATCTAAATTCTCCTTTTACGGATGGTCTGCTGCTTGTGCGCCAGTGGTAAACTGTGTTAGCCAGCTTCTGATGACTTCAAATATTGTTACACATACACAAAGGACTAAAATGTTGCTGGTGCATTCCACAGTGAGGCACCTAGGGGGTAATTCAGCAGCAAATTTGTTAGCATTTGGGCAAAACCATGTGCACTGCAGGTGTGGCCGATATAACATTTGCAGAGAGAGTTAGATTTGGGTGGGTTATTTTGTTTCTGTGCAGGGTAAATACTGGCTGTTTTATTTTTACATGGCAATTTAGATTTCCACACCCCACCCAAATCTAACTCTCTCTGCACATGTTACATCTGCCCCCCCCCCCCCCCCCCCCCCTTGCAGTGCACATGGTTTTTCCCAACTGCTAACACATTTGCTGCTGCTATCAACTCTGAATTAGGCCCTAGGGGAGCTGAGGATCCGGGAACAATGGCGCCATAAGGGGGGCCCGGGCTGCACCTGGGTGTTACCTGCCGAGAGGTGACACCAAAATTCCATCTTTTGCTTAGTGACATGAGCCAGGTTCTGCACTTTAACATTACGTGCAGGACCTGGTGTCTCTCACTGCGTAGGAGCCGCCACTGCAGCCATAGCACCAGGGCCGGCTCCAGGCATGTTCGACTGGAGCGGCCGCGCGGGGCGCCACTCTTTTAGGGCGCCGCACGCTGCGGCCGCCATATTCCTGCCTGGAGCCAGCCTTCAAACTGTGTGTGTGTGCGCGCAGCGCGCTGTGCGGCGCCGGCGTCTGACGTTAGACGCCGGCGCCGCGCAGCGCAGACGGAATCGTTCATCCGTCCAGCCGCCCGCCCGCCTGCCTGCCTGGGCCCACAGCAGTACTCCCCCTCCCGGCTCCCAGCACCGCAGTCCGCAGTGACAATGCCATGTAAGTTAAAATCTGCACTGTGGGGGCATTATATATCTGGCACTGTGGGGGCATTATGTTTATTCATGTGGGGGCATATCTGCACTGTGGGGGCATTATATATCTGGCACTGTGGGGGCATATCTGCACTGTGGGGGCATTATATATCTGGCACTGTGGGGGCATATCTGCACTGTGGGGGCATTATATATCTGGCACTGTGGGGGCATAGCTGCACTGTGGGGGCATTGATTCTTGCACTGTGGGGGCATATCTGCACTGTGGGGGCATTATATATCTGGCACTGTGGGGGCATATCTGCACTGTGGGGGCATTATATATCTGGCCCTGTGGGGGCATAGCTGCACTGTGGGGGCATTGTTTCTTGCACTGTGGGGGCATATCTGCACTGTGGGGGCATTATATATCTGGCACTGTGGGGGCATATCTGCACTGTGGGGGCATTATATATCTGGCACTGTGGGGGCATATCTGCACTGTGGGGGCATTATATATCTGGCACTGTGGGGGCATAGCTGCACTGTGGGGGCATTATGTTTCTTGCACTGTGGGGGCATATCTGCACTGTGGGGGCATTATGTATCTGGCACTGTGGGGGCATATCTGCACTGTGGGGGCATTATATATCTGGCACTGTGGGGGCATAGCTGCACTGTGGGGGCATTATGTTTCTGGCACTGTGGGGGCATATCTGCACTGTGGGGGCATTATGTATCTGGCACTGTGGGGGCATATCTGCACTGTGGGGGCATTATATATCTGGCACTGTGGGGGCATATCTGCACTGTGGGGGCATTATATATCTGGCACTGTGGGGGCATAGCTGCACTGTGGGGGCATTATGTTTCTGGCACTGTGGGGGCATATCTGCACTGTGGGGGCATTATGTATATGGCACTGTGGGGGCATATCTGGCACTGGGGGCATTAATGTATCTGACACTGTGGGGGGCAATAATGCATCTGGCACTGTGTGGGCACTTATGCATCTGGCAATATGTGGGCATTTATGTATCTGGCACTGGGGGGATTTATGTATCTGGCCCTGTGGTGGCATATCTGGCACTGTGCGGGCATTTTTATATATGGCACAGTGGGGACATATCTGGCACTGTGTGGGCATTTTTATATCTGGCACTGTGTGGGCACTAATGTATCTGGCACTGCGGGGGCATCATGTATCTGGCACTGTGGGGGGCATATCTGCACTGTGGAGGCACTTATGTATCTGGCACTTTGGGGGCATTTATGTATCTGAACTGTGGGTGCATATCTGGCACTGTGTGGCCATTTATGTAGCTGGCACTGCTGGGGGGCATGTCACGTGTAGCTGGCACTGCTGGGGGGCATGTCATGTAGTGTTCCCGCTAGGCGTCTGTGGCTAGGCAATGTGTCTCAGTGCTGTGCCTGGCGCAAAGTGTATAGGAGGTTCTACCTGGTGCAGTGTGTATTAGCTGCACTACTGTGTGGTGTAATGCAAATTGCCACTATTATGTGGCCACGTACCTTCCCCACGAAGTAACTCCCATTAATTTTTGCTGCGCGCCTTCGGCGCGCACTGTCCATGCTTTGACATATAGGTGTGGGAACAACAAGCAGTATGTACATCATTTTGCCCTCCTAACTTAAAAATGTGCCCTCCCTGTGATCAGCACCATGCCCTAAAAAGTGAACACTATCCTGTGTAGCTGGCACTACTGGGGGGCATGTCATGTGTAGCTGGCACTGCTGCGGGGCATGTCATGTGTAGCTGGCACTGCTGCGGGGCATGTCATGTGTAGCTGGCACTGCTGGGAGGCATGTCATGTCTATCTGGCACTGCTGGGAGGCATGTCATGTCTATCTGGCACTGCACATTATGTGTATCTGGCACTATACTGGAGACATTGTGTGTAAGGAACACTACTGTGGCTATGTGTAAGGCTGCTAATTGTGTGAAAATATTTTTACAGTTTGATGATATGAAGTTACGAGTCCACGCCCACTTTTCCAGAGGCCACACCCACTTTTCCGGGAGCGCGCGCGCCTTCGGCGCGTGCATGGGGGGGGGGGGGGGCGCTTTTACATTTTCTCGCTCAGGGTGCTAGTAGGCCTGGAGCCGGCCCTGCATAGCACTCCCTGGGGGCAGCCCGTATCTCCCGAACCCCAGGAATGCTAAAAAAACAGGGGTTTGGACAGAAAGGCCACACCCACCTTCCACTAAGCCATGCCGCCCACACCAGGTGTCATCAGTGATGCCCCTGTCCGGGAATTAGTGCCATGTGAAGATGGCTAAGGTTCATGCAGTCAAGTTCTGAAAATTTAGTATTTTCTGAGCTTGCTGAAATTGGGGACAGTGGATCAGGTCAGGACTAAAAGATAATCAGCATTGAATGCCCTACAACTCAATTTCTGATTAAGGGATGATAAATAGACCCCTAACTAACATCATATTCAAAGTCTATGTAAAAGAACCCTTGGGTGGTTATGAATTTGTGTCCCATAAATTAAAGTCAGCGCACCATATATCTCACTTGCGCTGTCCCTTTACAAAGTTTATCCCATCACAGGGCGCCAAAATGTATATTTGCGTACCAAAAAAAATAAGCTTGGGTCGGCCTTGCTCATTAATGACATATATCAATAGGTCAGAAACAAGGAATACATACAGTCTTAGACATGCAGTTGTTTGCAAAAAGAAAGGACATCTGAAATACTGCCATCTACAAATAACCTGATTCAATTTGGTCTTTGCTCATTCAACCTCATTTCACCTTTGAGAAGACGTTGCCAACTGTGTACAGTGTTGTAAGAAATGACTCACTTAGGAGATTAGTTAAACTGTTCTTTCCTTTCATTCATCAATGAAAACGTCTGGTGTTTTTTTCACTATTTGCATGAACAGGATAAAGGACATCAAGTGATAAATTTAACCTTCCATATCTTCCACTAAGATATCCTATTGAGGCAAAACAGGGGTAAAATATGTTGAAAGTAAAACCCCTTTTCCACCAAAAACAGGGTCCAACCTGGTGATTGAACAGTCTTTCAAGCCATGTCACAGTCATGTGACATTGGCTTGAAATACCATTCACACCAAAGGCTGGACCCAGGTTAGGGGCAGGTCTTCTCTCTGCCAGCGCTTGGAGATGACATTATCTCCAAGCGCCAGAGACCTGGCTCTCCATAGGCTTTTAGTCAGACCCGGGTCCTTCCTAGGTTTGATACTGGTAGCTACCAGGGTTATTTTTCAGAGACCCTTTTACACCGAGCCATGACCTGGCTAGACCTGGCAATAGTTAGCTATACAGGAGTAAGTGACACCGCACCAATCTAAGAATTGACAAAATAGATATTATGGAACCAAGATTCATCAGTAAAAGGGGAAATTCCTGGATACTGTCTAATTGGTGGTGCATCTGGAGTCAGTGGGTATATCCAAAATACACATTAGAGAAGGAGAGAAAAGAAGACTCCTGTTTGGGTGCACTCTTAGTTTGAAAGACGTAGTACAATGTAGATAAAATATAAAGATTAGCTTTAATTAATTATTCAATAAAATAGTACAGGTTTAGTACTGAATCCTAATCAGAACTTACTCCTTCTTGACCCATGTTTCTGGGCCCAAGGGTCCACGTCAAACAGAACACACCCATTGGGCCGGTCACGTGGTCACTTAAGTTTACAAGTTTTTGACCCAATCCTTTTCTATTTGCTATTTACATGTGTCTTGTTTGTACTGTGTTGTGTCTGTCTGTCTTGGATACACCCCGACTTTATTTTATTGAATAATTAATAAAAGCTAATTTTTATATTTTAGCTACATTGTACTATGTATTTCTAACTAAGAGTGCACCCAAACAGGAGTCTTCTTTTCTCTCTTTCTGTAATGTGTATATTAGACCTGGCAATAATACCAGAGTGGAAGGAACCATCCAACAGTGGAAAAACTATTTTAGTTATATATTATGTCCTTTGCAAATAGCTAAAGTAAAACACACAAAATAATACTTTGTTAATAAAACAATTAAGTTAGGCTTGGCATTACCAATAAGGAAAATTACTACAGGCAGCAGCGACTCCCATTAGTCAGGGGTAGGGGGGCTGTTGCTGCCTGTGCCTGACCAGAGAGGAGGAGAGGATAGCTGAGCCCCTGTCAGCCGGGTCCTGGCACCTGCGCAATTGATTTGGCAGGTGCTAGGAACAGTGCATGTGCACAAGTGGGGGCCCAACAGCACATACGTGAAACACCAGCTTCTATTTACTGCATCGGCTGCAGCCCATAGAAGCCGGATTGGGCTGCATGAAAGGCAGGGAGTGGCTTTCCACAGTAGGCCCTCTGTCTGCTAATTGCAGCCCAGTCTAACAGTCCCAGAGGGAGGAACACCTCCTAATTGGACTGCCTGTAGTGTCTGTGACTGACAGGTAGGATGTCCAATAGGAAGTCACTACCAGTTACAGTGAATCCAGTGCAGTCACAGACTGCATCTAGCTCACTGACACTGAGCTGAGGTGGTAGATTTTACTAGGGGAGCTACAGTCCTGGACAAACCATGTTGCAATACAAGTGGTTGGGTGAAGCCATTTATTGTCAAACAACTGCGTTTTGGTTTCCACGGAATCCCTCATTTTCCACTTGTTAATTAGAGTTTGAACACTGCTGATTGGCATTCTCAATTGCTTGGATATCTTTTTATATCCCTTTCCTGTTTTATACAGTTCAATTACCTTTTCCCGCAGATCCTTTGACAATTCTTTTGCTTTCCCCATGACTCAGAATCCAGACACGTCAGTGCAGCACTGGATGAAAGATGCAAGGGTCTTTCAGAAGTCCAGAAACTCACTGACCTTTTATACACACACACTGATTACAAGCAAACAGATCACAAGTGAGGATGGTTACCTTTAGTAGCCATTCAAACCCGTTTGTGTCAACATGTGTGCATGTTATTAGGCCAAAATCTCCAGGGTATGTAAACTTTTGATCAGGGTCATTTGGGTAGTTTCTGTTGTCATTATGATTTAAAAAGAGTAAACACAGTTGTTTGACAATAAGTGGCTTCACCCAACCACTAACCATGAGTGAAAGAAAAGTTTGTGAGTTATCATTCCTATTCTCTGACAAATGGCCAGAAAATCACAAATTCTGCTAGGGTATGTAAACTTATGAGCACAACTGTACATACATACATATAATAGAAATCCAGAGGTCTTAGTTACATACAGTTTGCAAACGTATGATAAGCCACCAGGGCCCGACAAGGCTCCTCTGATGCTGGTGGTCCCTAACTCTAGGTCTGGGCCTGGGGTGTAGAACCCCACAAACTGGCAAAGGCCAGCTAACCCCAGGGCAGCACAACGCGAAAAGGTAAAGTGTTAGTATGTGTTAATAAAGGAAGCCCATAAATGCTGGACAGCTTTAAGGGGGGTACTCACGGAGCGATCGCTGCTTAAAATCTAAGCATTCTGACTAGATTGCTTAGATTTTAAGCAGTGATCTCTCCATGTGTACCCCTCACGTGATAGCGATGCGCAGCCCCGTGCATCGCTATCGCTGCTGCTAGATTGGCCTGCATGCAGGCCAATCTAGCGGGTCGCTCACTTCACCCGCTGGGTGAAGTGAGCGCCCCCCCCCCCATCTCCCACCACACGCTCAGCACATATCGCGCTGTGCTGAGCGGCGGGAGAGATGTGTGCTGAGCGATTCGCTCAGCACACATCTCTCTCACATCGGCCAGTGAGTACTGGCCTTTAGTATTACACTGCAATTTAGATTTGCGTTTGGACATGCCCCACCCAAATCTAAATCTCTTTGTACATGTTACATCTGCACCCCTGCAGAGCAACATGGTTTTTCGATAGAAATGCTTATTAATCCTATCAGTGGTAGAGGATATGATAAGTTTCTCACTAGCTGGGTGACAGTGTTTTGCAAGATTTTAATATACGTAAGATTATGCCTCACTTCTTACACACATTCATATTTACACATGAAGGATACATGGATTTTAATTTCAGGATAAGTTCAGGTTTTATTTCTAATCTTGCTTGAACTGAATTTCATACAGGTTGAATCCCCCATATCCAAAATGCTTGGGACCAGTGGTGGCTCCAGAGGTGGGGTTGCAGCACAGTCCAAAATTCAAATAGGGGAGCCACACCAGCTGCCACCATCTGCTATTCCAAACTGACTCACTGGCAGTTGGTGTGACTCCCCTTTGAAATTTGGGCCACTAGAGCCACCACTGCTTGGAACCAGCAGTTTGGATAATGGATTTTTCCGTATATTGGAATATTGGAATATTTGCAAGATATATTGGGGATGGGACCCATGTCTATACACAGAATGTGTTTATTTTTCACATGCTCCTTATGAAAGCAGCCTGAGGGTAATTTTATGGAAATGTTTTAATATTTTTGTGTATGAAACGTAATTTGTGTACATACACAAAATTGATTTATGTTTCATATACACCAAATGCACACACCCTGAAGGTAATTTTATACAATATTTTTAACAATTGTTTGCAGGGAACAAAGTTTGTGTGCAGTGATTCATCAGAAAGCAAAGGCACACTCACAAAATTCTGAATATTTAGGAATTTGGGATATAGGAGACTCAACCTGTATTTGCTTTCAGCTCATGATATCATGATATGTTATGCACAATAGGGCTGATTTAGAATTGAGCACAAATAAATGATCAAGTCATAATTGTGTGTCATGTAGCAATTGTCAGAGCATTGCATAACTTGCACCAGTGTTTTAAAAGGCAGTAAGTTAAACATGCCACATATCTTTTCAGTATGTTCTTTTGTTAGAGCAAATTCTGTGGCTACAGAACATGTATGCAGTTTTTTTGAGTTGATGATGATTCATGCATATTTACTCTGAGCTCATCTACATACAAGGTAGCACACATTTTAGGATGATTGTAGTTTAAAATAAATGCTTTTAAATATTTGCGCAATTCAGAGATACACATAAAGCAGCCGCAATTGTGGCTACATTACATGCAAGGAAATAAATGTGAACATCAGTGGCAGCACTTAGCACCAGTGCCGTAACTAGACATTTTAGCCCCGTGTGCAAGAAACAGCATCGGCGCAACCCCCCTAAAAAACATTTTTTTTTTTAAATAGGACCAGTGGGTACAACAAAAACATAGGGGCATGGGTTCATGGGGAAGGGGGGTGGGCACAAAATAATACCAATATTACGCTGTACAGTAGTCTGCATTATTCAAATGATGCCGTACAGTAACGCCACTTACACACATTACACCAGGTTGAATCCTCTTTTACACATTACGCCAGGTAGAGCTCCCTTTTACACAGTACAGCAGGTAGAGCCCCTATTTATACAGTACAGCAGGTAGAGCCCCCATTTACACAGTACGGCAGGTAGAGTCCCCATTTACACAGTACGGCAGGTAGAGTCCCCATGTGCACAGTAAGGCAGGCAGAGTCCCCCTTTTACACATTACAGCAGCAGAGTCCCTCTTTTTACACATTACAGCAGGCAGAGTCCCCCTTTTACACATTACGGCAGGCAGAGTCCCTCTTTTTACACATTACGGCACGCTTTCACCAATTGTAAAGTGCAACGGAATTTGCTGCGCTATATAAGAAACTGTTAATAAATAAATAAAAATAAATAATTACAACAGCAGAGTCCCTCTTTTTACACATTACAGCAGCAGAGTCCCTCTTTTTTACACATTACGGCAGGCAGAGTCCCTCTTTTTACATATAATGGCAGGCTATCACCAGGGAGACAGGGAGGGAGACTGTCAGCTCTGCACAGCGGGCGGGGGAGCAGGAGGGAGAGCGCTGCTGTCAAATAGAGCACTGCCGGGAGAGATACATTACCCTGCTGCTGCTCCCGTTCCCCGCTGTCCTCACACAGTGGCAGGACCCATCCACCACCACTTTCATACCCGGCACGGGACACAGACACCTCCAACTGTGAGCCTCTCCCCCCATCAGAACACGTGGTACTAGAAGTCAGCGCTGCCCACTGTCATCTCAAGGGCGGCCAATCGGGGACAAGGTGCACAATGCGCTCCCAGTACAAGTGCGCTGTGTGCATAGCACACTTTGCACACATGTAGTTACGGCTCTGCTCTGCACAGAGGTGGCAGCACTCCGCTTCAGTTTCCTTCCTGTATAAGTCCACCCCCAGATGCCCTGCCTCACCCCACCGCACGTCACTGCTGTGTAACTAGCTAATGGGACCCTGGGGGGGTGAGCTTATACAGGACGGTGAACTGTAGCGGAGTGATGCATCCTGGGTGCAGCGGCTGTGAAATACAGCATTGCTGATCCTCAGGGACAGGTAGTCATGCCACATATTACATGCAACATTAAATGTACTATTAGGCTTATATTTTAAATGCCTCCCGCTATATGAGGTGTGGCTATAAAATAACGAGACTGATGCTATAATCTATGTTTAAATATATAGTGTACATTTTCACTTCGTCCTCATCTATGTACCCCCCTTCTGCATCCACACACTACTACATTCTTATTTTCCATTGGTCAAAGCTGTGCTGTACTATGCTGTACTGTAGCTCTGTATTTGTCAGCTGTCTCAACAGCTGCATCATTTCTAGAGATGTGCACCGGACATTTTTCGGGTTTTGTGTTTTGGTTTTGGATTCGGTTCCACGGCCGTGTTTTGGATTCGGACGCGTTTTGGCAAAACCTCCCTGAAATTTTTTTGTCGGGTTCGGGTGTGTTTTGGATTCGGGTGTTTTTTTTCCAAAACCCCTCAAAAACAGCTTAAATCATAGAATTTGGGGGTAATTTTGATCCTATAGTATTATTAACCTCAATAACCACAATTTCCACTCATTTCCAGTCTATTCTGAACACCTCACAATACTATTTTTAGTCCTAAAATTTGCACCGAGGTCGCTGGATGACTAAGCAAAGCGACCCAAGAGGGCAGCACAAACACCTGGCCCATCTAGGAGTGGCACTGCAGTATCAGACAGGATGGCACTTAAAAAAATTGGCCCCAAACAGCACATGATGCAAAGAAAAGAGAAAAAGAGGTACACTGTGGTCGCTGGATGGCTAAGCTAAGTGACACAAACACCTCAATATCACAGGAATTGTTCATTCTAATCAATGGTATTATTGGTCCAAATCACTGGAAGAAAATGACAAAATCACTGGAATTATTCGTTCTAATCAATGGTATTATTGGTCCAAATCACTGGAAGAAAATGACAAAATCACTGGAATTATTCGTTCTAATCAATGGTATTATTGGTCCAAATCACTGGAAGAAAATGACAAAATCACTGGAATTATTTGTTCTAATCAATGGTATTATTGGTCCAAATCACTGGAAGAAAATGGAATGGATGGATACTTGCAGTGACACAGAGCTGTAAGATACAGCAATGGCCTACTATACACAACTATACACTGTTGGGTCACCAAAATGCTGCACTGTAATACTAAATTTACTGCTCACAAAAATGCCGCACAGATATGGAATGGATACTTGCAGTGACACAGAGCTGCAAGATACAGCAATGGCCTACTGTACAACTATATACTGTTAGTCACCAAAATGCTGCACTGTAATACTATATATATACTGCTCACAAAAATGCAGCACAGATATGGAATGGATACTTGCAGTGACAGAGCTGCAAGATACAGCAATGGCCTACTGTACAACTATATACTGTTAGTCACCAAAATGCTGCACTGTAATACTCTATATACTGCTCACAAAAATGCCGCACAGATATGGAATGGATACTTGCAGTGACACAGAGCTGCAAGATACAGCAATGGCCTACTGTACTGTACTACTATAATTATTATATAGATGACAGATATAAAGTTACTTTGTGGGGGAATCCAGTATACGTTCTGTCACCAGGTACCAGTGAATGACCACATCATGTATATAGGTGACAGATATAAAGTTACATTGTGGGGGAATCCAGTATACGTTCTGTCACCAGGTACCAGTGAATGACCACATCATGTATATAGATGACAGATATAAAGTTACTTTGTGGGGGAATCCAGTATATGTTCTGTCACCAGGTACCAGTGAATGACCACATCATGTATATAGGTGACAGATATAAAGTTACATTGTGGGGGAATCCAGTATACGTTCTGTCACCAGGTACCAGTGAATGACCACATCATGTATATAGGTGACAGATATAAAGTTACATTGTGGGGGAATCCAGTATACGTTCTGTCACCAGGTACCAGTGAATGGCCACATCATGTATATAGGTGACAGATATAAAGTTACATTGTGGGGGAATCCAGTATACGTTCTGTCACCAGGTACCAGTGAATGACCACATCATGTATATAGATGACAGATATAAAGTTACTTTGTGGGGGAATCCAGTATACGTTCTATCACCAGGTACCAGTGAATGACCACATCATGTATATAGGTGACAGATATAAAGTTACATTGTGGGGGAATCCAGTATACGTTCTGTCACCAGGTACCAGTGAATGGCCACATCATGTATATAGGTGACAGATATAAAGTTACATTGTGGGGGAATCCAGTATACGTTCTGTCACCAGGTACCAGTAAATGACCACATCATGTATATAGATGACAGATATAAAGTTACTTTGTGGGGGAATCCAGTATACGTTCTGTCACCAGGTACCAGTGAATGACCACATCATGTATATAGATGACAGATATAAAGTTACATTGTGGGAGAATCCAGTATATGTTCTGTCACCAGGTACCAGTGAATGACCACATCATGTATATAGGTGACAGATATAAAGTTACATTGTGGGGGAATCCAGTATACGATCTGTCACCAGGTACCAGTGAATGACCACATCGTGTATATAGATGACAGATATAAAGTTACTTTGTGGGGGAATCCAGTATACGTTCTGTCACCAGGTACCAGTGAATGACCACATCATGTATATAGGTGACAGATATAAAGTTACATTGTGAGGGAATCCAGAATACGTTCTGTCACCAGGTACCAGTGAATGACCACATCATGTATATAGGTGACAGATATAAAGTTACTTTGTGGGGGAATCCAGTATACGTTCTGTCACCAGGTACCAGTAAATGGCCACATCATGTATATAGGTGACAGATATAAAGTTACATTGTGAGGGAATCCAGAATACGTTCTGTCACCAGGTACCAGTGAATGACCACATCATGTATATACTTATACTGGTGGTCCCCAGTCCCCACAATGCAGCACACTGATCAGATATTTGCAGCAGACTGAGCACAGATATTTGCAGCACATTGAGCACAGATTACGGAGCTTTTCAGGGAGAGAACGCTGCCACGTCCTCTCCGTTCAATCTCCAATGCACGAGTGATAATGGCGGCGACACGCGGTTCCTTATATAGAATACGAATCTCGCGAGAATCCGACAGCGGGATGATGACGTTCGGGTGCGTTCTGTTTAACCGAGCAAGGCGGGAAGATCCGAGGCTGCCTCGGAACCGTGTAAAATGGGTGAAGTTCGGGGGGGTTTGGATTCCGAGGAACCGAACCCGCTCATCTCTAATCATTTCTACTTTACCTCAGTAACTGATGCAAAACGGGTTCCCTTGAGTACAGATTTGACTTTAGGGAAAAGAAAGAAGTCACATGGTGCTTGGTCTGGTGAGTATGGAGGCTGTTTCTTGGCCAAAAATTGCTTCACAAAGAGAGCTGTGTGGACTGGTGCATTGTCCTGATGGAGGATGAAATAATTTTTCCACATTTTTGTCCTCTTTATTCTCATTCTTTCCCACAAAGGGGGTAATTCAGAGTTGATTGTAGATGTGCTAAATTTAGCACATCTACGATCATTTAATCTGAAATGCGGGATATGCCCAGCACGGGGCTAGTCCGCCCTGCATGTCAGGCCCTACCCCCCGCACAAGTACAAAAGCATCGCACAGTGGCGATGCTTTTGTACTTGACAAGTAGCTCCCTACCTGCGCAGCTCCTGCGCGCTGGCAGGGAGCTTCTTGTAGCATCCCGGGTCGCAGCGGCTGCGTGTGATGTCACACAGCCGCCGCAGCCCACCCCCTGTGCGGTCTGGGCACATCTGAGTTGCACAGACCGTGCCCCCAAAACAGCGGACAAGCGCCGCCGGCCCACCCCCTCACGCCCAGCGAACGTCTCTGCCTGTCAATCAGGCAGAGGCGATCGCTGGGCTGAGATGTCGATAGCATCTCTAGCATGCACATGCACGCTGCTGTGCATTTACACACAGCGGGCGATCAGGTCTGAATTAGCCCCAAAGTTCCTTGGACATGTTTGTAGCAATTAACTCTGTTTTTGAAATATTAAGTTTGAGGTGGCGAGATGTCATCCAACATGAAATGGTAGAAAGACATTTAGTGACACGGCCCAGTACAGACAGGGACAAATCAGGGGAGGATAGGTAGATTTGAGTATCATCTGCATACAGATGATACTGAAATCCAAAAGAGCTGATTAGTTTACCAAGAGATGAGGTATAGATAGAGAAAAGCAGAGGACCCAAGACTGAGCCTTGCGGTACTCCAACTGAAAGAGGTAGCGAAGAGGAGATAAATTCAGAGAAGCGAACACTGAAGGAGCGATTAGATAGGTAGGATAGGAACCAAGAAAAGGCTGTGTCTTTAAGACCTAGGGATTGTAATGTTTGTATGAGAAGAGAGTGGTCAACAGTGTCATAAGCAGCAGACAGATCAAGAAGAATAAGTAGTGAGTAGTGGCCTTTAGACTTCGTAGTGACCAAATCATTAACCACTTTAGTCAGTGCTGTCTCTGTGGAGTATTGGGAATGGAAGCCTGACTGAAGTGGGTCCAATAAATTGTGTGAGTTAAGAAAGTGTGTGAGTAGAGTGTAGGCATGTCTCTCAAGTAGCTTAGAGAGACAAGGGAGCTGAGAGATAGGGCAGTAGTTTGAGAGAGAGTTAGGGTCAGAATTTTGTTTTTTCATAATGGGAGTAAACACTGCATGCTTGAAGAATGAAGGAAAAATACCAGTAGAGAGAGATTACAGATGTTAGTTAAGGGTAGGGATGAGTCCTGGAGACAGAGCTTTACTTATTTGTGAGGGTAAAGGATCAAGAGGAAAGGTAGTAGAGAAGCAGGATAAGAAGAGTGATGATAAGAGTTTGGAAATATGTTTGTTTGGCAGTGTCCAGGGCATTTCTATAAGAGTCTTATATGTGAGGAAGTCACTTGAAATACGAGATTTAAACCACCGACGTTCAAGTGTACGTGTGATTTTTTGTATTTGTCTTGTTAATTTTGAGTACCATGGTTGACATCTAGGCCTACGTGGAGTGTGATGGGTAGCTGGAGCCACTTCATCAAGGGCTAGTTCTAGAGTCTGGTTCAGGTGTGATACAGCCATCTCAGGAGAGGTGAATGCAGAAATAGATGAAAGCAGTTGTTGGAGTGGGGTGGAAAGTTCTTAAAGATTAATTGTGTTAATATTTCTGTGGGTTTGAGGAGGATTGGAGGACTTCAGCAACACAGAGTTTGAATTAATGGAGGAGAGCATGCAGGCGATAAGGTTGTGATCTGAGAGGGGGAAAGGAGTGTTAGTGAGTTCAGAAACAGAGCATAGTCTGGTGAATACAAGATCAAGGCATTGGCCCTCCTGATGAGTAGAGGAGTCAGTCCATTGGGAGAGGCCAAGAGAGGAGGTTAAAGAGAGTAGTTTGGAGGTGTGAGCAGCAGATTTTGAACAATCAATAGCAATATTAAAATCATCCATGATAATGGCGGAGATGTTAGAGGATAGGAAGTGAAGGAGCCAGGCAGAAAAATCTTCCAGAAATTGTTTGGGTTGCCCAGGTGGGCAATAGATAGCTGCAACACGCAGAGAGAAAGGAGAGTAAACCCTGATGGAATGTACTTCAAATTATGTAAATGTGAGTGATGGAACCTGAGGAAGAACAGTGTATGCGAAAGATTGGGAAAGTAAAAGTCCAACTCCTCCTCTTTTATGGTTACCAGGCCTGGAGGTGTGTGTAAAGTGGAGACCACCATGTGCCAGTGCTGCAGGGGAGGCTGTGTCTGATTGTGTGAGCCAGGTTTCTGTTATAGCCAGCAGATTGAAGTTGTTAGATATGAAGAGGTCATGGATGAATGTGAATTTGTTACAAACAGAGCGTGCATTCCATAAGGCACATTTTAGTGATCTGGAGGGTGATGGAAGACATGTGATGTTTATGAGGTTAGCTGGATTTCTATGTTGCTGGGAATCAGGTGAATGTGAGCGATGCAAGTGGCTGGGTCCTGGATTTGGTGAAATGTCACCAGCTACCAGAAGCAGAAGAGAGAGATAAATGTGGGTGTCAGAGGTTTGTGAAAGTTTTTTATGGTGAGAGGTTGTAGATGTTTATTGTCAATGAGTATAGGGAAGTAAAAAGCTCATGAGTGCTAATAAGAGGGGAGTGAATAAATGAGGGGGCAACATGTACAGAGGGGTGAGTTGCTGGGAGACTGAATGATGTGATGGTCTTTATGAATACTCCATGAAGAGGAATGCAGAAAATCAATTTGTGGTACATAGTTCATTTGAGATTAAACCAGAGTTTTCTAGGCTGAGAGTGTAAGGTTTCACTTTTTAGAGTTCATAGTTCAGGTGCCTATTTACTGGTGTTGTTCCGTTGTATGTTAACTGAGCATGGCAAAGCAAAATGACAAACAGGTATGTACAATCACATGCAAATCACAATGTAACTGGTTTTATACAAAATTGGTTGCATTCTGTTTTTAGAGGTCATGAGGATTATAGTTGGAAAGCGCTTAAATGCACAGATGATTTTGATTGAGGATGAAAGGAAGGGTGGTTGTTTTGTTTCAACGTTGGTGGGATGTTTCCGTCTGTTTTTGTCCTGGTAAGTCCTGGGTAAGTCTATATTGTAATATTTTTTTAACCTTTTTAAAACAACCCTTCTAAGACAACCCTGTTCAGCCTAGTACCTTTCCTTATGAATGGTAAGATGCTATGTGTGTCTGATAATTGCAATCAAGGCCTAACACCCCACCCCCAGTTACAGAGCATGCCATAAAACTCAACTAAAACAAACACCGAGATAGGAGTTTACCAACTATTTCTAAGTTTAAATAAAGTATCATCCTAGAATACAATATAGCTTATGATATAAAAATTTACAGTGTAGATTGTCACGGTCCAGCGGGAGACTGTGCAGAGGAGACGGCTCTTACCTGTCCAGTCCCTTTGGAGAGGTCCAGCTGGCGGAGGTGCGGGCTGCTGGCGTCGGGCAGGGTGTGCTGGGAGGACAGGCAGGGGCACTGGTTGGCAGCTCAGCAGACTGGCAGCATGTTCCTCCGGCAGGGGTTAGCAGTGCTGCTGTGGAGCCAGGGCTTCTGTGAATAGGCTGGGCTGTGTTCCCAGTGGCCATCTTGGATGTGGGCAAAAAGCCTGTCTTGCCCACACTTCACCAATTTATCACTTCCTTGTCGGCAATTAGCTCTGAGCAGCTGCTATAAGACAGGAAGGCCTGAAGGAGGGAAATTGCCAGTGCAACATCTTTCACAGTATCTGTAAAGCTAGTTCTCTGTGCTCCCGCAGCATCTCCAGTGTCAGGTTCTTGTTACAGCAAATTACCCAAGCCTCCTGATATATCCTTACGCAGACTGCCGACTCTGTTCCAGTGTCCTACCCAGCTATCTGTTCTGGACGCCGCAGTAACCAGCCTTCGGAGTTTCTCCTTAAAGTACTGGGTCACGGTTCCGGTATCCTCAGCCACCCGCTAACCTACAGTAGTATCTCTATTCAACTGTCTTTGGCGAACTCTGTTAAACTATTCCAAGTAATAAATGCGCAAGATCTTCATCCGTCACGCTCGTTTGTTATTCAGAGATCCAAGTGCACCAGAATCATCTTCCCCAAATCCGGATCCACAAGAATCCTCAGACGTGACATAGATTACCTAAAATAATGAAAATATCACTGCAGCATGTATATTCTGAGCAGACCAGCGGTGCAAGTGTGGGGTATGGGTGGGTACGGCGTACCCTTAAGAATTTAGCCGTGGGTACGCCATACCCACGCCGACAGGCCATCTCTCCTCGCCCCCTCCCTCCGCTGCTGACCGCCGCTGATGCGAGAGGAGGAGAGCGCAGCCTGCGCCTCTCTTGCCCCTCAGTTTCTTCATCCAATTCAGCGCTGCCCGTGAGCCAATCAGAACTCGCGGACCGGCTCACAGATCAGCGCTGAATTGAACGAAGACACCCGCCGGAGACTGAGGGGCAGGAGAGGCGCAAGCTGCGCTCTCCAAACCTCACACACACACACACACACACACACACACACACACACACACACACAGGACAGCAGCAGCGGTGAGCAGCAGGGGAAGGGGGAGATGTATATCTGGCATTGGGGTCATATCTGGCACTGGGGGACATGTGTATCTGGCACTGGGGGCATATCTGGCACTGAGGGGACATGTGTATCTGGCACTGGGGGCATATCTGGCACTGGGGGCATATCTGACACTGAGGGCATATCTAGCACTGGGGGGACATGTATATCTGGCACTGGGGGGACATGTGTATCTGGCACTGGGAGCATATCTGGCACTGGGGGGGACATGTGTATCTGTCACTGGGGGACATGTGTATCTGGCACTGGGGGCATATCTGGCACTGGGGGGAACATGTGTATCTGGCACTGAGGGCATATCTGGCACTGGGGGGACATGTGTATCTGGCACTGGGGGCATTTATGTATCTGGCACTGGGGGGACATGTGTATCTGGCACTGGGGGCACTGTGGGGACATGTGTATCTGGCACTCGGGGTATATCTGGCACTGGGGGCATATCTGGCACTGGGGGGACATGTATATCTGGCACTGCTGCCATATCTGGCACTGACTGCGGGGACATGTGTATCTGGCACTGGGAGCATATATGACACTGAGGGCATATCTGGCACTGGGGGGACATATGTATCTGGCACTGGGGGGACATATGTATCTGGCACTGGGGGCATATCTGGCACTGAGGACATTTCTGGCACTGGGGGGACATGTGTATCTGGCACTGGGGGTGGGTCATGTGTATCTGGCACTGGGGGCATATCTGGCACTGGGGGGAACATGTGTATCTGGCACTGGGGGCATATCTGGCACTGGGGGGACATGTGTATCTGGCACTGGGGGCATATCTGGCACTGTGGGGATATGTGTATCTGGCACTGGGGGCATATCTGGCACTGGGGGGACATGTGTATCTGGCACTGTGGCCATATCTGGCACTGCGGGGACATGTGTATTTGGCACTGGGGGCATATCTGACACTGAGGGCATATCTGGCATTGGGGGGACATGTGTATCTGGCACTGGGGGCATTTCTGTATCTGGCACTGGTGGGCATATCTGGCACTGTGGGGGCATTTCTGTATCTGGCACTGGGGGGCAATGTATATCTGACACAGTGGGAGCAATTGTGTATCTGGCACTGTGAGGCAATGTATATCTGGCACTCTGGGGCAATGTGTATCTGGTACTGTGAGGCAATGTATATCTGGCACTCTGGGGGCATTTGTGTAACTGGCACTGTGGGGCAATGTGTATCTGGCACTGTGAGGCAATGTATATCTGGCACTCTGGGGGCATTTGTGTATCTGGCACAGTGAGGCAATGTGTATCTGGCACTGTAGGGCAATGTATATCTGGCACTGTGGGGCAATGTATATCTGGCACTGTGGGGCAACATGTATCTGGCACTATTTGGGTCATATGTGTATCTGCCCCTCCCCCCATATGTGTATCACGCCCCCATTTTTATTGGCCATGCCCTATGTGGAATTTGGCCACACCCACTTTTTAGCGCGAGCCGGGTCCCCTGCTCTCCTCTTTGGCTGTTCTCCCCCCACGCATGGCTGCAGCAACCATATCTTCTGCACATGAGCAGAAGCTGGTAATTTCCTGTGCATGGCTGCCTGCACACAGCATTCAAGTCCTCCAGTCCTTTTTAGCTCCGCCTCCACTAGCTCCCGTGTGCGTTGTCACTCTCCTCACTTGTCTGTGCTGCTGCTGAGTGCCGGGCATCAAGTGAGGAGCTGGCTGGTGAGTTTACAGTAGTGGGACAGCAGCTTCTGGTGAGCACTTGGGAAGTGAGACAGCGGCTCCGGGAGTGTTTGGGGGCTGGGTAGTAGTAAGAGACTGCTGGGTGAGTGCTGGAGGAGGAGGGGGGGGGGGGGGTGCATTATAAAAGTAAAATTATCCATAGAATACGAAGGGCTACAATTAATGTAGCAGGAGGTGACCAATAAACAATGTGTTTTTCTTTGTTATCCTGTTATTTAAATGGAGGCACAGGATGAATAAATTATTGTAATATATTGTGTTAATATATTACAATAAATTATTTTCCCAGTGTCTTACTTGAAATAAGATGATGGTAAACCAGAAGTCATTACTGTTTATTAATCATCTCCTGCAACATTAATAGTACCTGGTTCTTTGAACGGGATCAGTATGATTTTCCGATGGACAGGATGCCGGCTGTCAGTATACCGGCAGCGGCATCCTGTCCATCGGAATCCCAACAATCCCCCATTAAGCCCCCTAACTCTCCCCTGCTCTATCTGGTGCAATTTGTATAATGTGCTCTACCTGGCGCAATGTGTGTAACGTGCTCTACCTGGCGCAAAGTGTATAACGTGCTCTACCTTGTGCAATGTGTATAACGTGCTCTGCCTAGCGCAATGTGTATAACGTGCTCTACCTGGTGCAATGTGTATAACGTGCTCTGCCTAGCGCAATGTGTATAACGTGCTCTACCTGGTGCAATGTGTATAACGTGCTCTGCCTAGCGCAATGTGTATAACGTGCTCTACCTGGTGCAATGTGTATAACGTGCTCTACCTAGCGCAATGTGTATAACGTGCTCTACCTGGTGCAATGTGTATAATGTGCTCTGCCTGGCGCATAGTGTATAACGTGCTCTACCTGGTGCAATGTGTATAATGTGCTCTGCCTGGCGCATAGTGTATAACGTGACCTGGCGTATAGTGTATAACGTGCTCTACCTGGTGCAATGTGTATAATGTGCTCTGCCTGGCGCATAGTGTATAACGTGCTCTACCTGATGCAAAGTGTATAACGTGCTCTACCTGGTGAAATGTGTATAATGTGCTTTACCCGCTGCAAAGTGTATAACATGCTCTACCTGGTGCAATGTGTATAGCACGCTCTACCTGGTGCAATGTGTATAACGTGCTCTACCTGGTGCAATGTGCATAACATGCTCTACCTGGTGCAATGTGTAGAACATGCTCTACCTGGTGCAGTGTGTATAGGAGGTTCTACCTGGTGCAATATGTATAATGTGCTTTACCTGGTGCAGTGTGCATAATGTGCTCTGCCTGGTGCAAAGTGTATACTGCGCTCTAACTGGCACAAAGTGTATAACGTGCTCTATCTGGTGGAATATGTATAACGTGCTTTACCTGGCGCAATGTGTATAGGAGGTTCTACCTGGTGCAATGTGTATAAGTGGCACTACTGTGTGGTGTAATGTGAATTGGCACTATTTGGCCATGCCCCTTCCCTACAAAGCCACGACCCTGAGATTTTGCGATGCGCCTCCGACGCACGCTTTCCATGCGTGCATATATTCAGGCCTTCTGAACAGTAATCCCTCCCACTTGACAGACTCCACCCCCTCAACACCCTTATTAGGGCTGTTTCCATCAATTTCCCGGGCTAGTTTTCAATCCCATTCCACCACTGGCGAAGATACAGCCACTATGTAAGTCCTCGGTAAGTATATATTGTAATATTTTCTTAACCCTTTTAAAACAACCCTTCTAAGACAACCCTGTTCAGCCAGGCTGTTCAGCCTAGCATCTTTCCTTATGAATGGTAAGATGCCATGTGACCTGCATCTCAACACGTCAATGTCGGGCTGAGCTGCATGTTTGGGAATGCCGGTGGTGACGATTACGTTCAGTATGTAGGCACTATATCATTGAACGCTATATTGTTTAGCGATATAGTCAATGGGTTCCTTTGCAAGGGGACGCAGTTCACTAATGGTGCTTGTTTGTGGCAGTAAAGTGACAAAACACCCCCAAAAAAATTGTGTCTACCTTTTTTGTGTCTACCATTTCCATGTCGACCTTTTGAACACTTCTCACAATAAACCTTCAAACATTTTCATACCTAAACCAATGTGTCCCTTAATCCGGCCCTGGCCCTCTTCAGTTAGGCCAGACCCTTTTGTGTTTTCCTTCAGGCATTTTTTAGTAACCCCGATATTCCTGATAAGCTACCCTTACCTTGCTATCCACATGTGCTACTCGTATGTAGGAACCTGCTTTATATTTTCTTTATCTTCACCAATCCTGGGAATCCCGTTTTTTGCAAACATTTGTGTCATTGCAATTTTTAAAAGGACTCTGTTTGTTTGCGAAGGTTAAAGTCATCTTTACACACTAAGTAATGTAATTACTCATACAAATAGGCATAGAAATTAAAATATTACTGTACTTCACATCAGATGATTTAAATATTTCTTGCTGTATTTTGCACTAATGTAGATTTCCCCTTAAAGTGTTCATTAATAGTTATGGAAACTGTATAGTATTAAAGGAGTCTCATATCAATGCTAGTATAGTCAATGTTCATGTAGCCGACAGGTAATCCTACAAATAATCTAGAATGAAAGTGTGTTTAAACCCTTAGGCTTGCATTTAGCCAAGTGGTCATTGCAACGTCACGCACATTCAGACAATATTGAATCTTAGGAATGTGACATTTTTATGCATGAATAATGTTAAAAGAGTGTGACCAGATATTTAGCAGTTGTAGTTGCAAACTTCCTTCACACTTGATAACTGCTCAACAAAGGCTCCTACAACATTGCTGTTCTATGCAGAGCTGGGTATAAATAAACTATGCAGTTTTGTAAGCAGTATATGTAAATAATGTTCATTGTAGAATCTGTGCATACATGTATTTAGTATAACAAGTTTAATATGAAATTATTAAATGTATTTAGTTTTAGTAAAATGATGAGACTGGATCTATGCTTTTTAGACTTCGTAAGGAAAGCATTCATAACAACAAAACAAACAAACAAAAGAAAAAAAAAACAGTAAAACTTCAAAATGTTAATAAACAGGATTTCAAAATCAACTCCTGTCCTGGCCACCAAGGTCTCAGAGTTGAGAATCTGTGACATAGGGGGACATTTACTAAGCAGTGATAAGAGCGATGAAGTGAGCCAGTGGAGAAGTTGCCCATGGTAACCAATCAGCACTGAAGTAACATCTATAATTTGCATACTGTAAAATGATACAGAGCTGCTGATTGGTTGATGGGGCAATTTCTCCACTGGCTCACTTCTCCGCTTTTATCACTGCTTCGTAAATGTCCCCCTAATTCTCTTACTTCCCAATATGTTAGGAAGCTGAATTTTAACATACAGTCAGGGTCGGACTGGCCCACAGGAGAACAGGGGAAACCACCGGCGGGCCCCACTGCCTGTGGGCCCTCCTCCTCCTCTAAGGATCAGGTTTCAGACTCTATCCTAGTGCAATTGAATTGTGCATTACACTTATGGTACATTATACTTCACAAGAATATGGTTTAGTATATATTTACCAAGGGTCACAGAACATGTAACGGTTAGCCAAACGTCTGTGGTGGCTGGCCACGCCCCACGCCCCAGTGAAGCCTGGCTCTACCCTTAAGCATGGGTCCCTACAAAAGAACCCCCCTCGGTGGGCCCTTCATGCCCCAGTCTGACACTGCATACAGTGCACCCGGAAAGTATTTACAGCGCTTCACTTTTTCCACAATTTGCTATGTTATAGCCTTATTCCAAAATGGAATAAATTAATTTTTCCCCTCAAAATTCTACACACAAGACCCCATAATGACAATGTGAAAATTGTTTTTTGAGATTTTTGCAAATTTCTTTAAAATAAAAAAACAAGAAATCACTTTTTTCACATTGTCATTATGGGGTATTGTGTGTAGAATTTTGAGAGAAAAAGTAAATTATTCCATTTTGGAATAAGGCTATAAGATAACAAAATGTGGATAAAGTAAAGCACTGTGAATACTCTCCGGATGCACTGTTGGTATTCTTCAGGTGGGAAATAGGAAAACTACGTAATTAGAATTTGAATAAACCTTTACTAAGGGGATGAAAAGGGGGTTGACATAATGACATAATTTAATTACTGATGCGTGACTTGCGTTGCGTGAACGATAACACCCAAACGGACAATCGGATAAAAATTTAAATTGCACTTCCAGTGGGTAGAATTTAATAAACCACAAAAATGGTCACGTCACTTTTTACCATATCTGCTACAGGTGCTCCTTGGGTAATGCCAAGAACCATGGATTAATATTTACTTATATTAAGATGTCTCCAATTTACATAGATTTACCAATTTTTAACACTCCTTTATATGTACAACCGTGAAAATAAGAAACTCCCATGCGAAGAACGCGTAGAACAGTTAGTCACATCATAAAGCACTTACCACTCAATGCAACTGATGGAAACTAATGCTCCATATACTTTGTGGCCATAAACTGCCTACCTCCTCTTTTCTCAACCTTATTTCCGGATCCTCAGAAGCTACAGTAGGTAGTAAATGATATTGTAATTCCTGCAAACTCTTTCATATATTACTATACTATCACCAAGACTTGCACAAAATATAAAAGACCACATACTGTAATGTTATTTCTATAGATAATGAATATTTATGATCTAGGATAATTGTCTGGCCCTGGCAACAAAACTGTTGGTAAATCGTAAAATAACATAAGTTGCAAACCAATCCATTGTCATCTGCCTCATCTGTTGCAGGAAGATCACTTACAATGCTTAGCGCAGTAATTCTCAAACGTATTTCTGCCGTGACACTCTGAAGTGTGACACCCACGAAATGTTAAAGCTATAAAAATAAATATAAATGAACCTTATGGTATCCAAATACCACACCCAGTTTTTGTTCACATACATAACGCCCGCCCCCCTCCCCATTCTGTTTGACTATAATAGTTTACTTACCTTAGGAATCCTTTCCTCATTTTCTCTTAGTCTCCTATCTTATTGAGTCTCCCGTCTCCTCCCTGTGACAGATGTCATGATGCTGAGACATCTGCATTGCTATGGCTGCCTTCAAGCAACCTGCTATTCCTTGATGCTGCAGGAAGCCACAGGGCGAATGGATCTTTGTTCTGACAAGCCTGCGCAGTAGGAGAACGGGAAAGAACACTCTCCTCCCCTTGCTCTGCTGATTGGCCAGAGCCCATCCTGGAGCAGGGTGAGAGCTTGAAAGCATATTTTCCTCCTTTTGCTGTACTGATTCACCAGAGTGTGTCCCAGAGCAGGGGGAGAGCGGGGAAGCACAATCTCCTCCACTTGCTCCTCTGACTGGCTGGGGCGTCTTGCATGCCAGGACCCAGCTTTTTTTTCTTGTCCGAACACTGTCATTGTGTTTGACACTGAGAATGTATGGATGATCCCGCACCGGACTAGTTAAAAATATCTAGTGATAAGTAAACCAAATTAGATAATTAAAGGGGAAAAAATCCCAATTAAGGTCAGGTTGGTGGTGCACCCAGAGTCAATATAAGTAGCTAGGTTACAAAGGGAAAAAAAGAAGACTCTTGTGTTGGCGCACTCTTGAAGTTAGTCAAATATAAACGAAAAATTTAAAATACATCTTTATTAATTATGATTTAAAAGGATAAGTATATCCTACAAGGCAAATAACACTGAAAAACAACTAAATTAGTTGGAATGTTCAACAGTTCAGAAAGTGTGAGATAATACACGTGACTATTATGTCAATTGATTCATGATTATCTGGTCACACAATGATCTGGTCACACATACAGTATGCTCCTCCTTTTGCTGTACTGATTCGCCAGAGTGTGTCCTAGAGCAGGGGGAGAGCGGGGAAGCACAATCTCCTCCACTTGCTCCTCTGACGGGCTGGGGTGGCACCACATTCAAAAAGACTTAAGGCTGTAATTGCTACCAAAGGTGCATCAACAAAGTATTGAGCAAAGGCTGTGATTTCTTAGTTTTTTATTTTTAATAAGTTAGCAAAAATCTCAAAAAAACTTTTTTCACGTTGTCATTATGGGGTATTGTGTGTAGAATTTTGAAGACAAAAATGAATTTATTTCATTTTGGAATAAGGCTGTAACATAATAAAGTGTGGAAAAAGTGAAATGCTGTGAATACTTTCCAGATGCACTGTACTTACACAAGACACCTCCTGCAGCATTTGCGGCTGTGCAATAACAGTCATCTCTGAATCAGGCCCATACAGTGTCGGACTGGGGCATGTAGGGCCCACCGGGGGAATACAGTGGTAGGGGCCCATGTTTAGGGGTGTGGCCAGTCTGCTGAGGGGGTGTGGCCTGCCACCTCATTGGTTTGACTAACCATTAGAGAGTGCAACGTCTGGGCCCCTTCATAAATATATACAGTAAATTCAGCTGCTGCATGCATGATAATGTACCAGAGTAATAACAGATTAATAACAGCAATGCACTGTAGAAAATACACCATAGTCCAGTATAAGGTAACATATGTATAATGTATAATTCAAGTGCACAGTCTGGAACCTGATCCTTAGAGCAGGAGATGGGGGCCCCAGGCAGTGGGGCCCACCGGTGGTTTCCCCTGTACCCATGTGGGCCAGTCCAAGCCTGGGCCCATAGTCCCAGTAAACCCTCCCATCAAGGGTTTTTTCTCGCACTGCCCTCTCATATTTCTTTATCTGTTAAAAAAGCACCATTTAATAAAATCACTCTACATGTAAATATCTGCCTCTCCTATTGCACACATGTGCTGTGTCTTATGTCTATTCAGAACCTGTCCCTGCCCCATAATAAAAAATAATAGCAAGTTGTAGTTACGTAAACAGCCATAAGAATATTTTTTTGAGTTCCCCAGTAAGTGAATTATACAACTAGATTCTCAGCAAGTTTGTCATAGGACATGTACCTATTTACAGCTTCATCTGACTCTTGTATGAATGAAACAATATTACACCATAATATGTATGTGAACCAGTAATTACATTTTAACAATAATTATTGTTTATTTATGTAGTGCCAACATATTCTTTCTGTGGTGTAGTACAATCACGGAACGGTAACACACAGTGTTGCCGCAGTGGAATGATATTGAAGAGGCATCGATAAATAGCCTATCCCATTACACGGCCTGTTCTTGAAGAAGGAGGGAGGAGCCCCATTATACATTAGGTGTCAAGATAACTGTCTTTCTCATAATAAGAGCTTTTGAAATATGTGTATGTCTGAGGTGTGTTGTTGGAAGTGTTGAACTGGGCCATGAAGGGCCCACTGGGGGAATGCAATGGTAGGGGTTCATGCTTGGGGGTGTCACCAGCTCTATAGGGAGTGTGGCTAGCTAGCACAGAAGCTTGGCTAACTTATAGAGAGTGCATGATTTGTGTCCTTTTATAAATATATATAGTAAATACTGATAGTACATGCATGGTCGGTGCTAGGGTGTTCGGCGTCCCCATGCAAACTATAAATTTACGCCCTCCCTCCACTGCACAAAAGGGAAGTAGTATCACAAGTAAGGGGCATGGCCACACAATAGTACCCCCAATTCAAATGACACCACACAGTAGCACAATCTTATTCACATTAAACTGCATGTAGTGCCCCTGATTCACATTACGCCACATATTAGTGGCCCATGTTCACATTACAACACACAGTAGTTATACATAATGCCCATGGTAGTAGTGCCCCTTACACATAATACCAACACTAGTAGTGCCACTTACACACACAATGCCTATAGTAGTAGCACCACTTACACACACACAATGCCTACAGTAGTGGGGCCCCTTACACACAATGCCCACATTGGTAGCACCCCTTGCACACACAATGCCTACAGTAGTGCCTCTTACACACAATGCCCACAGTAGTAGTGCTGCTTACACAAATAATTCCCACAGTAGTAGCGCCCCTTACACACACAATGCCCACAGTAATAGCACTGTTTACACACAAAATGCCCTCAGTAGTAACACCCCTTACACATACAATGCCCACATTAGTAGCACCCTTACACACACAATGCCCACATTAGTAGCACCCTTACACACACAATGCCCACATTAGTAGTGCCCCATACACACACAATGCCTACAGTAGTAGCACCTCTTACATACAATGCCCACAGCAGTAATGCTGCTTACACACACAATACCCACAGTAGTAGTGGCACTTATACACATAATGCCCACTGAATTAGTGCACTTTACACATATAATGCCCACAGTATAGCAGGAAACACTTTCTATCTACAGCATCACTGGGGGATCGGCGATGCGGTGCCTTGACTCTTCTGCTGTCTGTCAGTTTGACAGGTGCACAGTCTGGAACCTGGTCCCTAGGAGGGAGTGGTGCCTCAGGCAGTAAGGCCCACTGGGTGTTTCTCCTGTACCCCTGCGAACCAGTCTGACCATGGTTGCTGGTTACATTGCCACTTTTATTATTGGAAATAGCATATCGGTTTGGGAAGATGAGGAGCCCATAGAGTGTATTCCATACTTGCCTACTTTTTGCTGCTCAACTTCAATAGGAACTGGGTGGGATGTGAGAGATCCATCCACTTTTCTGGGAGATATAAGGGGCTACCAGGAAAATTGGTCTAGTGTATGGCCAGCTTAACTCCCTAGATCAGGGATATTCAACATGCTGCCCTTCATCTGAGAATGTGCAGAACAAGTCCTGCATGGCTATTTGAAGCACCCCCTTGCACATCATGTTTGATCTGATGAAGCATTTAGGATTTAGGGGGCAGAGTGAGGGCGGCAACCAGGACTGTTTTGAAGGCGAGCCTAGCCCAGGGTATGCTTTGTCAGATGCAGATTTTCTGGACCCGGCAGGGTAGTTTTAATGGTCAATCTGCGCTATGCAAAAATTAGTATTCAAAACTGAGATATATATTACAATTAAATATCGTATAAGAGGTTTGTTAGCATAAATTTGGCCAAAGTTATGGGCCTGCCCACCATTGTCCAAGTCACCTTACCGGGCAAATCCCTAACATTTTAGGGGTTCATAGTCTGAGGCGTAGGCCACCCCCAAACCAGTATAGCCAAAACCCCCTCAGGGCACTACACAAATGAAAGATAGCAATGAAGTGTTAGATAGTATTAGGTGATTGAAAACAGCTACTCAGTGTTTGAAGTGTTACAGACGTGTGGATAATAAACAAAGAAAGTGATATAAAATGTTAATATAAGTGTTACATGGTGATGTCCTGAAGTGGCCCAGCCAGAGTAGCTCAGGGCTCCCATGCACCTATGTTTACCACAAAACTGACACTATATAAATATAAAGATGACTTACTTTTGATTATGTCTAATTCATTGTGCAGTCAAATGCTAGTTCCCTGCTTGAAAACAATTACAGGAAGGTGGGGAAGGGTACAAATCCAAACTGAAGGAATTTCAACCTTTAGGGGTGCAGATATACACATAGGGGAGTATCCAATTGCAGCCAATCCATTTTCACCATGGTAAAACAGACGGATATTGCGATTAATGACCAATGGCCATTATTGTGGTAACCTATTACAGGCCGTTTTCATCTGATAAGTCCCCGATCTCATATGTTATCACGGCTGCGGCAGCGCTTATCGCGGATTATGCTTCGGGTGCCTGAGGCACCCTGAGAATAATCCGTGATA
Source organism: Pseudophryne corroboree (assembly GCF_028390025.1). Lineage (NCBI taxonomy): Eukaryota > Metazoa > Chordata > Amphibia > Anura > Myobatrachidae > Pseudophryne > Pseudophryne corroboree. The sequence continues at coordinate 540,505,495 of NC_086449.1, forward strand.
AGTGCCAGCATTAAAGGGGAGGAGCGCGCTGCTTCGGGGCTAATAGGAATATATAGGGGGAGGGGCTCTAGACTGCACACCCTAGCTGCTTGTAATGAGAGGCTTCAGCTTATGCAGACTGGCTGTCAAGGGCAGATTTAGAGACAATCCCTAGGCACAACAGTAATTGCCTCCCCTGTCTGCCTAATTATATTATTTTTATTGATTGGTTATATAGCCAATTTAATAGAATAATACTGGTACTTTTTGGGCTGACAGTACCAACACAAGCATCCAAGTGCCGCCCCCAAAAAAGTGTTGCCCGTAGGCATGTGCTTCACGTGCCTAATGGGAAATTCACCACTACTGGCTGTAATGATCACAACGGTGATCCACTGCTGCATTATAACTCAGCTCACAGATGATGACAGGAGGTGTCTATTTCCTACAAATGCCTCCTGCTACATTTATATTTTATTTGTACAGTCTGTGCAAACACCAGTCAGAATCAGGCCCAGTTGTCCCTATCAGTCCTCTATACAGTGACACATCTGGGTGTATTGAGGGCGAGAGATACCTGGGTTTCATTGATGGGGGTGTGTGTATATCACTTATACATGGGCAGAAACTGGTTGTCTTACTAATTAGGAGGAAGTGGCACTGAAAGTCTCACTAATTAGGAGGGAGGAGGTTGCTAATACAGGGGGAGAGATACTGAGGGCTGCAAATCTCTATTGATTCTCATCCAACTTCTGGTAGGTTAATTAACCCCCCAAAAAATAAATAAATAAATAAATAAAAATAAAAAAATAAAAAAATAAAAGAACCCTAGTATGTGTGCGCATGTACACGTGCTTAGGGCAGACTAGATGGGTTAGTGGTTCTTATCTGCTGTCAAAACTCTATGATTCTATGGTGGCTGCTAAACTGTTGGATCTACCAAGTTCCAGTATGCAAAACTGCTAATACCATATGAAGTAACCTATAGGGTATTATTCAGCCTGTTCTTTCAGCGATTGTTCCTCCAAATCCCTCTCTGTCTTCCTTCAATGACACATGCAATACATGTGGTGGATCCGAATCCAGAAGCAGTGTGATAGTGCAAGCTAACAAGCAGTGTGACAGCGTAAGCTAACACTTTGCTTCCAGCTCTTGGCTGGGAGGCACTCTTATCAGTGCCCATCTACTGATTATGCCTGATTATACTGATTAATAGGACAAATCATTCATGTGATACTGCTAGGGGTAATAGGTTTTTAAACACACTAAATGATCACTACTTATTTCAACTAATCGAGGAACCAACTAGGTACAATGCAATCTTGGATCTGGTATTAACAATTGTAAAGCGCAATGGAATATGCTGCGCTATATAAGAAACTGCTAATAAATAAATAATAAATAAAACAGCGGGGAATTGATATAAAATATTATAGTAGGGGAGCACATGGGTAACAGTGACCACAATATGGTCACATTAAATATCAGTTTTCACAAGTAGCCCTATATAGGCTTAACTAAGACTCTAAACTCTAACAAAGCCAACTTTGACATGATGAAGGAAGCTCTAAGGGACATTGACTGGGAAATTTTGTTTCAAGGCAACAATACAACAGAGAAATTGTTTGTATTAAAAATGTTGCTCACTAGTTGTACTCGTAAGATCATTCCCATGGACAGCAAATGAAGGAGTAATAATTCCAAACCAATGTGGCTTAACAAAAAGATTAAGGAACTAATGGCCAAAAAGAGGCGAGCTTTCAAAAAGTATAAATCGGACAGGAAGGGGGAGTCATTCCAGTACTATAAGCATTGTAACAAAAATTGTGTCTAAAAGAGAAACAAAAAAGCTAATTGCAAAAGAAAGTAAATCAAACCCCCAAAAGTTTTTTAAATACATCAACAGCAAAAGATTAAAGAAGGAGAGTATAGGCCCTTTAAAAGGCATTGACATAGTGGAAAAATTAAACAGGTTTTTCTCATCTCTATTCACAAGAGAGGACCAGCGGGACAGATAGCATAACCTCAGCAATGATAATGTCCCACTACTAAATGCTTATTTAAGTGCAGAAGTAGTCTGTGACTGATTAAAAAACATATTAATATTAATAAATCACCTGGTCCCGGCAGAATTCACCCAAGGGTTCTCATGGAGCTACACTCTGAATTAGCAAGACCCCTATATATGAATTTCATTGACTCACTTAAATCAGACATGGGCCCTCATTCCGAGTTGTTCGCTCGCAAGCTGCTTTTAGCAGCTTTACACACGCTAAGCCGCCGCCTACTGGGAGTGAATCTTAGCATAGTAAAATTGCGAACGAAAGATTCTCAAAATTGCGACCACACACCTCTTAGCAGTTTCTGAGTAGCTCCAGACTTACTCGGCATCTGCGATCAGTTCAGTGCTTGTCGTTCCTGGTTTGACGTCACAAACACACCCAGCGTTCGCCCAGACACTCCTCCGTTTCTTCAGCCACTCCCGCGTTTTTCCCAGAAACGGTAGCGTTTTTTCGCACACACCCATAAAACGGCCTGTTTCCGCCCAGAAACACCCACTTCCTGTCAATCACATTACGATCACCAGAACGAAGAAAAAACCGTGAGTAAAATTCCTAACTGCATAGTAAATTTACTTGGCGCAGTCGCATTGCGGACATTGCGCATGCGCACTAAGCGGAAAATCGCTGCGATGCGAAAAAATTTACCGAGCGAACAACTCGGAATGACCCCCATGGTTCCCAAAGACTGGCGTATAGCGGAAGTAGTGCCGATATTTAAAAAGGAAAGTAAATCTGAACCGTGTAATAATAGACCAGTAAGTCTCACATCTATAGTGGGGAAAGTACTGGAGGGTATTTTAAGGGATAGTATACAGAAGTTCCTTGAAGCCAATAAGGTTATTAACATGGATTTGAGAAGGATAGATCATGTCAAACTAACTTAATAGGCTTTTATGAAACAGTTAGTGCGAACCTAGATCAGGGTGAAGAGGTGTATCTAATCTTTTTAGACTTTGCTAAAGATTTCGATACAGTACCTCACATGAGACATCTATAAATTAAGAGAACTTGGGCTAGGGAGCACAATATGCACTTGGGTTAGAAATTGGTTGGATAAAAAGGAGCAGCGAGTGGTGGTAAATGGAACGTTTTTGAAATGGACTGAAGTACTAAGTGGTGTGCCACAAGGGTCTGTACTTGGACCACTACTGTTCATAAATGATCTAGAGCAGGGGTGGGGAACCTCCGGCCCGCGGGCCGTACAAGGCCCGCAAAGCTGTTTGTTTCGGCCCACCCGCTTGTGTCAGTGAGATACGTCGCCGCTCAGTTTGGCAGCGGCGTGTCTCAGCTGTCAGGGCAGGGAGGAGAATGCAGCTACATGTCCGGTGGCAGCGGCAGGTAAGATATCAAACCAGCCACCGGTTTGTGAGCCAATCAGAGCTCGTGGACCGGCAGCCAATCAGGAGCCGCTGCTGCTGGTCTGCGAGCTCTGATTGGCTCATGAACTAGTGGCTGGTTTGAGATCTTACCTGCCACTGTACATAGCCGCACTCTCCTCCCTGCCCTGACCCCCTGTCACCTGAGACACGCCGCCGGATGCAGCAGCAGTGATGAGTAGCACAGTGGGGTGGGGGGGCACTGTGGGGGAATTTGTATACCTGGCACTGTGGGGGCATTTGTATACCTGGCACTGTGTGGGCATTTGTGGATCTGGCACTGTGGGGGCATTTGTATACCTGGCATTGTGGGAGAATTTGTGTATCTGGCACTGTGGGGGCATTTGTGGATCCGGCACTGTGGGGGCATTTGTGGATCTGGAACTGTGGGGGCAATTGTGCATCTGGCACTGTGGGCGGCATTTGTATATCTGGCACTGTCGCGGCATTTGTATATCTGGCACTGTCGGGGCAATTGTGTATCTGGCACTGTGGGGGCAATTGTGTATCTGGCACTGTGGTGGCATTTGCGTTTCTGGCACTGCACTGACGTGTATCTGGCACTGAACTATTGGGGGCATATGTGTATCACGTCCCATTTTAATTGGCCACACCCATTTTTTGGCGCGCACGCCTTCGGCATGTGCACTCAGTACCTCTAGGGGGCAGAACTACTGGGGGGCAGGGTAATTCTTCAGTTGAGACTTTTTGTATGGCCACCAAAGGATTTTATAAATACCCAAATGGCCCTTGGTAGAAAAAAGGTTCCCCACCCCTGATCTAGAGGTAGCTCTAGAGAGCATGGTGTCAATTTTTGCAGACAATACCAAACTATGTAAGGTTATAAATTTGCAGAGGGATGCTGAGTATCTTCAGAACGACTTATTTAAACTGGAAGCCTGGGCAGCAAAATGGAGAATGAGGTCCAATATAGACAAATGTAAGGTAATGCACTTTGGTAGCAAGAACAAACATACTGCCTACACACTAAATGTGGAAAAACTAGGGGATTCTGTATTGGAAAAAGATCTAGGTGTTCACATAGATAACAAACTTAGCAGTAGTACCCAAAGTAGGAATGCAGCAAAAAAGGCAAACAAGGGGGTACATTTACTTAGGTGGGAGATTTTTAGAACTGGTGATGTTGCCCATAGCAACCAATCAGATTGTATCTATTATCTTCTAGAAGCAGCTAGACAAATGTTAAGTAGAATCTGATTGGTTGCTATGGGCAACATCACCAGTTCTAAAAAAACTCCCACCTTAGTAAATTTACCCCAAGGTATTAGCATGCATAAAGCGGGGAATTGACACAAGGGATGAGAGTGTTATACTCCCATTATATAAATTACTAGTGAGGCCACATCTCGAATACTGTGCACAATTATGGGCACCATACTATAAAAAGGATATCCTGGAACTAGAAAAGATTCAGAGGCGGGCAACCAAATTGATTAAGGGGATGGAGACGATAGAATATGAGGAAAGGCTTGCAAGGCTAGGCATGTTTACACTGGAAAAAAGTAGATTAAGAGGGGACATGATTAACATTTACAAATATATAAGGGGACAATATACAGAGCTAGCGGGGGATTTGTTATTTGTAAGATCAACACAAAGGACACGCGGACACCCGCTTAGGTTAGAGGAGAGGAGATTTTGCACCCTGAGACGGAAATGTTTCTTCACAGTAAGGACAATATGTATTTGAAATTCCCTGCCTGAGAGTGTAGTAAAGGTGAACTCAATCATTACTTTTAAGAATGGGCTAGATAAATTCCTAACGGATAAGGATATACAGGGTTATGGTGGGTAAATCATGCACTAAAGTAAAAAAAATAAAAATAAAAAGACAAATAGACATAATGGCTAAACATTCACCACAGTTTAAATTAGTTTTAAAATATTACAGTGTAGGAGATCACTAACAGGTTGAACTCGATGGACAAATTGTCTTTTTTCAACCTCAGAAAATATGTTAACTATGTTACTGCTGGCAGGAGGCTTGTGCTAAATTAGCATGATAATTAAATTTTTACATTGTGAATTAGAAGATATTACCATATCAACACCACATTCGACCACTAATAAAACAAAAAATATGAGTGACTGACCACTGGCATATTGGGCCTGATTGGGATTTGGAAGCAAGACAGAAAGGGCATGTAAGTTTGTATTTGGGGCCTAATTCAGACTTGATAGTAGATGTGCTAAATGTAGCACATCTATGATCAGCCACACTGACATGCGGGGGGACACCCAGCACAGGGCTAGTCCGCCCCGCATGTCAGGCCCTACCCCGTTGCACAAGTACAAAAGCATCACACAGCAGCGATGCTTTTGTACTTGAAGAGTAGCTCCCTGGCAGCGTGTTGGTTGCAGCAGCTGTGTGTGACATCACGCAGCCACCGTGGCCCGCCCCACCAACGGACCAAGCATGCCTGCGTTGCCCGGCCCGCACCCCCTAAACGGCAGCCAAACACCACCGATAGCCCCCTCCCGCCCAGCGACTACCTCTGCCTGTCAATCAGGCAGAAGAGATCGCAGGCCTAAGACAGCCGTCGGCACTCTGGCGTGCGCTGGCGCACTGCATTTATATTTTTTTCTGTGCAGGGTAAGTACTGGCTGCCATTGCATGTATCCCACAAATGTTAGACAACTTTATTTTTACACTGCCATTAAGATTACAGTTTGAATTTACCCCTCCCAAATCTAAATCTCTCTGCACATGTTACATCACCTGCAGTGCAACATTGTTGTGCCCAGTTGCTTGCTTTTAGGTTTGCTTCCACATCTAAATTACCCCTGATTAAGATATATAATATCACAGCAAGCATAAATGTCTTACTGATTTGTCTTTTATTTGACTGTTTTATGATTATCGTAAATGTACATTTTTAGCATCTTATTATAAAGTGGGAAAGTATACTTCACTAGGCTGAACTCTCTGGATTCTCTTTTGTCTTTTATTATAGTTTTTAACTGCTTTACATATTGAACGCTACTCAAATGAAAAGAAGAAAGGGTAGGGTTGTATTTATATCTGCAGTAATCAGTAACTAGGAATATCAGTGATAGATTTCCCACCAGGCACATGCCTAGGGGCACCACTTGCTGAGGGTGGCACAGCAGGCTGCCACCCCAGGGCTGTATTTTTGTATGGGCTCAATGGGCAGTTGCCCAACGTCCCCATGAGTCTAATGGCACTAGGCTGATAGCTGAGGGTCTCCTTTTCCAGGGGTACCAAATTTTTGAAAATCGGCCCTGAGGAACCAGAGATATCTGACTTCAAATCAATGGTCCCCATCTGAGCCTGTTAATTGCTTTTCCCAGCCAGATATCTTGGGTTCTGTCTGATTTAGAGTTTTTCTGAGGATATAATCCAAAGGCTGGAACTATCCCCTTCTGGTGGACCCTTTCAGCTTGGCTCTATTATGCCCAGAACCAGAGATATTAGCCTTCCAGCAGCCGGTCCCTGCTCCAGCTACACACGCCTGGTATGCAGTTTTATTGTTTTATCAGTGGATTGCTCTGGCTCCTGAACTGTGATCCCCAAGTCCACAGTACCTCCTGAAAGGTGGGACTCTCTATTTTTTTTATCCCATTGAAAGATAAGAAATCTATTTCCAGAAACTGGAGATATCTGTAGCCAAGCAAGCTGCCCTGCCACCGGAAAATGATGAATATTATATCCCACTCCACTATCCACCACTCCCCTGCATATTAAACACCCCCTACCACTCTGGAAGTCATGTAGGGGGCTGTTCTCCCTCCCACCCAATCTCCCACCATTTGTGCATTAAAGGAATAATTAGCAGAAATGATTGCTCCATGTCCTACATGCTGAGTGGGAGATAGAACACCCCCTACCTCCCACGGGACAGCAAAGCTGCCGCTGATAGCACCCCTCCACCCCTACTGCTGGAGGATGGGTAGTGGCCCCGGTGCATTGCTTTGCCCAGAGGCCTACACTGCTGTTAAGATGGCCCTGTGCCACCCCTTCCCTCCCACACCACCTGCCACCCACCACATCTGAGCAGCTGGCCACTGCGGCAGTGGTTCAGCATAGTCCCAGGTATACTTCTGCTGCAGGCATGAAAGGTGGAACCAGCTCCCAAGAATAGCTGTGCAGCAAATGCTGTAGTGAGCGTTGGTGTACCCACCACTGCTACAATTCAGCAAACTGTGACCCAGGAGTCATTGACTGTCTGGACAGTGCACAATCACTGCAGGTTAGATTGCAAACCTTGAGAATCACATTCTGGACGATTATCAAACGACTGCGCATGTGCGGCGTTCACTTTGCTCATTCATGAGGGGAGATAGCAAAAGAAATTGCAAACAGATTGTAACTGCAATGTAGCCGCAGTTCGACAGACAGGAAGGATGGCTTTTCTTGGCGGAAACCTGCCATTTTCTGGGTGTGTCTGAACAAAAGCAGGCGTGCCCAGGTGTTTTTAAGGAGGGCCTCTGACATCAGCGATTACCACTTCCGGCCTCTTGCATCGCCAGAATTGTGGACGATCTTGCGGTCTACTGTGCAGGTACAGGTGCAGTCCCAACTGTTGTGATCGTCACTGACTTACCAACCTTGTCAGCACTGGCAGTGGGGAACCAGCGTGGGTGCAGACTCCCAACTCGTCTGACAGCCTGACAGTGTTCTACATGCGGAAGAGTCCCCCCGGCTACTGCAGAACCTATTGTGTTGACCGTGCCCTGGAACATCAAGACTCCACACTTAGCTGGAAGATATGACATACGGCAGGTACCGGGACCTTTACTTTTACACCGAGTGTTGCAACACTGAAGAATTCGCCTTTTTTATATATAAATTTTCTTTAGCTAATTCGGATAACCTGGTAACTTTTTACATAGGAATTAACCTTCAATTGGCTAATTTAGCCTGTTATTAGCTGTTCAATTTAGACCCCCAAGTGACCTTTTAGAAAGCAAGAATGAAGGATAACAAACATCCTAAATAACACAGCAGAATTACATTGTTACAATTACTGACACACTGTTATTAGGAGTTACATTGTAACATAAGATGCTTACTGGTTGAGAGACTCTGCAGTCACATAATTGTATTAACCTTTTTTTTGACAGTGGTTAGTACAAGAGGAGAAAAATATTTAATTAATGAATGTGTTTTTTATATTTACATTTAATTATGTGATGCTATTGTATTGTGAGGTAATTCCAATATCAAATGTATTGCTTCATGAGATATTTGCATCTGTGGTCAAGAATCATAGAGGGCAGTGAGGTGTGACGGGGTAGTGAGATGGGGGAGGAGGGGACCAGTAAGGTGTGAGAGGGAAAGTGTGAGTTGTGGGGTGCAGTGAGGTGTGAGGAGAGTAGTGTGAACTGTGGAAGGGGGAAGGCAGTGATATATGGAGATAGCTATGCAAGGGGTAATTATTTATTTATTATTTGTTATATAGTGCAGCATATTCCGTTGCGCTTTACAATTAGAACATGAGAAGGATATGGCAAGACATGGAGGGAGGTAATAGTAAGAGACATAGCATTATTAGATTTTTTATTGAGGTGGGGGAAGCTAATAATGTTTTGCCTAGAGACAGCCTGACCCCTAAATCTGCCTCTGAGGAATATAGTAGAGCGTCCACCCCCTCTAGGACAAAACTCCATTTAGTGGTGGTGCCACACTTGTGAGAATCTATCCCATTGACCATACCTTACTATTTGATAATAGCAGCTGACCACAGCTACTGTAAACACTGTATAAAATCCAAATTTCATTGCTGAAGAATATAAAATAATGTAGAGAAGTACCTATTATTAAGTAATAGCTGCTATCTCACTTTGCCTATTATGTATGCATATTTTTTGTCATTCACTGGGTTGTGACCAGGAAAGAGCAAAAATCAACCTGACACCGTGAACTCACCAGTGACCAGATGCTCCAGAATCCAGACATTCTTGCTGCTGCTAGTAGATGACAGGCAGTAAGAGATAAGCGGTTGACAAAAGGGGACAGGAGAGCAGGAGGCGGAGCAGGTTTGGGGCAAAAAGCAACCAATGTTCCGGGAATGCTCAGGGTGTGTCAGCTTGTCCAGAATTTAACCAACTGCTACCATTCTCTTGGTCTGCACAACTCTGGAGTGACAAAGCAAACAATAACTAACAGCCCACGAGTGGAGGAGAGAGAAAACAAAATGAATTGCCAATACAGTCATAGCTCCACTAGATAGCCATTGTCCTGGGAAATTTAGCCTTACAGATGTCTCCGGCTAGCCTAATGCACAAAAAATGGGGCTGGCCCAGTTGGCATTTGCCACCCTACCCCCTAGCTCAGGCCTCCCCTATATGGTGGTCACTAGCATACTCACTGTATTGGATGTCACCAAGATGTATTGGGTACAGTAAGGCAGAGGGAATATGATTTTTTTCCCCTTTATACTGCTAGGAAAAAATGTATTTTAATTCCAATTACTTTTTAGTTAGCTCAAGCTATAACTGAATTTGGTTCTGCCTACAAGATGTCACTTTCATAATTTTTCCAAGGGCCACTTTGCAAACTGAGGTAACTTCTTTGCCAGCCACAGTGCTGGTTGTTGTGGAAACAACGCTAGCTTCCTCTTTTCTGAGCCTTCTCTCTCTCTCTCTCTCCAGGTGTAGCAATGCTGGATGTGCTGTCAGTGCTGAGTCTATTTGTCCAGACAGGGGCATAACCTGGGCTGCAGCGCTGTCCACAGTGTGCAGGGGGAAGCTGTCCAGGACATATGAACATACTGTACATGTGAAGTTGTATGTTTAATATGTTTAAAGGTACATACACACAGTGAGATTTTGGCTATCTTCGATTTTGACTATGCGATATGGACTACTGTATGCCATATTGACTATGTGTGCTTGCGATATTGGCTATGTGCGATTTTGGTAATGGGCCTAATTCAGAGTTGAGATAGATGGCATTGCCTAATAGAAGTCTATGGACTTCTCTCCGTATAATTCCCAGAGAGAGATCCAATAGGAGCCCATCCAGTTTCCCCTGCGGCTCACACATGCACATAAACCTGGAAGTCCTTTCATTGCAAAGAAAAATTATTGTTGGAACTGTCCTTTGCAATTTTGTACATGCATACAGCGTAGCTATGCATGCAATCAGTGGTGGCATGTATTGCATTCAAAATGTGATGCTTGATACATCCTGCACTTTGTCACTTACACTAAGGATTCAGGTCAGTGGATAACTTGGTAGTTCTTCATTATCAACCACAGGCTAATTTTGATTAACTGTATTGTACGTTCACATCAGAATTGCTATCTAGAACATTTTGTCCTTTCTGGCATCAGATTTGAATTCTTAAGCTTCCCTTCTAAGGACAAAACAGACTTTATTATAATGGGAAGTTTAACTTTAGCTTCTAACGTCACTACTCTGAAATTAGAAAGGGAAGAAATTACCTTCTTTTTGTGTTTCTTACATTTTACACCTGTCACTTTCTAAATATCTTATTTTGACTATCTGCCAGAAGTGATGAAACAGATTAGAATATTCACTAGCTGATCTTGAACAATGATGAATTGGTGGAGAATAGATTATATAAATAAACCAATGTATGTTAAGGAGGAGACAGCACAATCTTTGAAGCAGGAGGCTATATTCACATGGACTAAAGAAAATATAAAATAAACAAAGAGGATCATACTATAGAATCTCATTTCAGTATGTTAATTTGTTTTTGAATAATGGTGAGTCTGAGTTTGGCTAATGCCGGGAGAAAATTACCTGCCTGACTGCGTTATGCCAACTGTGAAGTTTGGTGGTGGAGGGATAATGGTATGGGTTTGTTTTTCAGGGTTTGGGCTAAGCCCGTTATCTCCAGTGAAGGGCAATCTTAATGCTTCAGCATACCAAGACATATTGAACAATGCTATGATTCCAACAGTTTGGGGAAGGACCTTTTCTATTTCAACATAAAGACATGGTTTGATGAGTTCGGTTTGGAAGAACTGGCCCGCACACAGCCCTGACATCAACCCCATCAAGCACCTTTGGGATGAACTGGAATGGTGATTGCGAGCCAGGCCTAATTGTCCAACAACAGTGCCTGACCTCATATATGCTCTACAGAACGAATAGGCACAAATTCTTACAGAAATCTTCCAAAATCTTGTGGAAAGCCTTCCATGAAGAGTGGATGCTTTTATAGCTGCAATGGGGGGAGAGTATGGAGGGGGGATCCCCTCGATCCCCCCCAGCCCCCCCCCATGCATCCTAATACTTTTGTCCATATAGTGCATGTTGTTTTTTTTCCAAATGGGAATTTCTGTCCTGCCACAGTCCAAAAAGAAATGTAAATGAAGTAATGTGAATAGATGACCTAAACATCATATAATATAGCTGCAATACTGATCATTTAGGCATTATCATCTGGATGGATCAACATGCAATCAGCTAATCACAACATGACAGTCATCATTATCATTGCAAATCAGTACAACAGCCACCAGCAAACAGAGGAAATATGTAGCATGTAAGCTCTCACGAGCAGGGCTCTCTAACCTCATATGCTTTTCCCTCTTTACTTAGACTGTCTTCTACTCCAAACTCCCTACAATGGCACCTAACCCGCAGTTTCTGCCACCCTGATGTCATGTGCCCTGATGCAGAGATGTTTATATACCGTGAATTTGTCATACATGGTCTTGACCTGTAAGTCGCTGTTTTCTTGTTTTTCTCATTTGTTTATGTACTTTGTAAGGTGCTACGGAACCCATGTGGCACCATTAAATGACATCATGGAATATAAATGATTAATGCAAGAGTTCCTATGACGGATCTATGCAAAATAGTATGTTTTGTCCAATATAAAACCAACCTAAACTACTTACAAAAAACACAACTAACAGTAATTTAATACATAAGTAATCACCCCTTGATTTAATACCTGTTAGAAAATGCAGTTGCTGAAAATGTATTTCTCTCTAACATGATGCGGTTTCATTCTTGCCCACTGAATTTAATCATACAAGTCAGCCACAGAGATTGTGTCATGGGCATAACTATAGTGGGTGTAAGGGGTGCCATTGCTATGGGGCCCAAGGCTTAGGGGGGCCTGGACCCAGGTTATAAAGTTGCATACCAATTTCCCAGATGTGCCTACTGATCAACTAGGTCTGATCCATTGCCCAACCTGAATTGTGTGACATTACATTTTCTGTGAGAGGAGCGTTTAGTGGAGTTTATAATGGTAAGGGGCACTGTAATGTGGCATGATTTGAACTAGAGGCCACTATGTGTCATAATCTGATCTGCTCATTGCAATGTGGAGGGTACTATAATGTTACATAATAAGAACTGGGCCACTTTACTGTGGTATGAAATGGTGGCATTATATTAACTGTCGCACTGTAATGTGGCATAATTATTCTGGGGACACGGTATGTAATAATGTGAATTGGAGGTACTGCGTTGCATAATGTGAATTGGGGGTATTTTGATGCATAATGTGTCTGGGCAGCACTATAACGTGACATCATGTAAACTAGGACACTACTATGGTTCATAAAATAAACTAGGGCACTACTATGGGGCATAACATTAACTAGAGCACTACTATGGGGCATAACATTAACTAGAGCACTACTATGGGGCATAACATTAACTAGGGCACTACTATGGGGCATAACATTAACTAGGGCACTGCAATGAAGCATATCATTAACTAGGCCACTACTATGGGGCATATCATTAACTAGGCCACTACTATGGGGCATTAAATTAAAAAACTGCTGTGGAGAGGGATCTCTCAAGAAGAATTAGGATATGGAACCCTTCAATATGTTGCAATGAGGCCCACAAAGTTCTGGTCACACCTCTGGTTTGTGTATTTTATCTTACTGAATACCAGTTGTTTTATTTAGTTGTGCTAAAATAATTTTTTAACTATTGCACTTTTCAAATAATCCCTTTGCATGCAGTTCTTTTAGTGTTTAAGTTTGCCAGAGTTGAGATTCCCGCAGTGTGACAAGATGCTGTGCTGCAATGCATCACTATGATTATAAATACTTGGAAATTAGCTTTTCCACTACATATTAAGACAAACCAGGCTAGTACAGTTTGGTGCCTTTGTCTACAAATAGCTCCAAAGACATATTGTGGCAAATTGCATACCTTTGAAACAAATCCTTTGTTTATTTATTTAAACGTAAAAACAGCAATTGCCATTTAAGGATTTTAGTGACTTGCATGAAACTGTGCCTTCCTGTCTACTTTCCAAGTACTCAGCTCTATTTTACTGTACAGTGAACATAACATACCATATACAAGGAGAAAATGTATAACATGGGACCCTTAATAATGAGTTCATACATATTTATCCTTGAAAGTTTTATGTATCCATATCTGGATACTATGGGGCATTTATAACTGCAAAAAGTACTCTCAATGCTTTATGTTTAAAGTGCATCTACTGTACAGATGGAGCCACGCTCAACTTGGCTTCTCTGCTGCACCTAGGTGCACCATGGTTTATTAGCATAGGCCCTCATTCCGAGTTGTTCGCTCGTTGCTGATTTTCGCTATATTGCGATTAGTCGCTTACTGCGCATGCGCAAGGTTCGCAGAGCGCATGCGGTTAGTTATTTTACACAAAAGTTAGGTATGTTACTCACGGCATAACAAGAATTTTTCATCGTTCTGGTGATCGTACTGTGATTGACAGGAAGTGGGTGTTTCTGGGCGGAAACTGGCCGTTTTCTGGGAGTGTGCGAAAAAACGCTGGCGTTTCTGGGAAAAACGCGGGAGTGGCTGGGGAAACGGGGGAGTGTCTGGGCGAACGCTGGGTGTGTTTGTGACGTCAAACCAGGAACGAAACTTACTGAACTGATCGCAATGGCTGAGTAAGTCTCTAGCTACTCAGAAACTGCTAAGAAATTTCTATTCGCAATTCTGCTAATCTTTCGTTCACACTTCTGCTAAGCTAAGATACACTCCCAGAGGGCGGCGGCTTAGCGTGTGCAATGCTGCTAAAAGCAGCTAGCGAGCGAACAACTCGGAATGAGGGCCATAAGACTGTCATCTATTGTTCTCAGCTGCAATACAATACAGAGAGAACAATACAGCAGGGGATTAAGTCATTACAGCAGGGCATTAAGTCCGACTGCCCTGGCTCAATTAACCCTATTAAAGGCAAAGATGAAGAGGGCTCCATCTGTATATGTCCATCTAGAGTATTCCAGTGTGTACAGTCCTTTAACCTGCTGCTTTGCAGCATACTTACATGGTAAAAAGAGTGACAGGTGAGTTCAAAGCCCAACCAACACTAAAAGCAATCCCTTTAGCCCTTTCAACTTTCTTGAGTTTAGGACAAAATCTCAGACACCTCAGAGCTGATGGACAACCACATTCTTTTCTAGAGGGAGGAGGAGTAGACGATAGAGTCGGTACTATGTATCCACTTATAAAGCACGGAAATGCCATTTCGGAATGCAGTCCGAATGCTGGCTGTTGGGATATTGGCAGTCAAAATACCAATGCCGGAATCCTGACCCCCTTTAGAATCATGATGCCGGAACTCCGAAAGGGCCGGGAGACCGACATGGAAATCCCGACAACAGGCATCCTGACAGTAAGTAAGGCGTGTTAGGTTTAGGGCCACAGGGATTAGGTTTAGTCGCAAGATGGGGGTTATGGTTAGGCTGCGGGTGGGGTGGAGTTAGTAGGGTTAGGCTGTAGGGGGAAGGAGGGTTTGGCACCCCCAGGGGAGCTTAGGGTCAGGCTGCAGGGGAGCGAGGGTCAGGTTTAGGCAGTGGGAATCGAGGGTTAAGGGGTAGGAGAGGGGAGAGAACACCCCACACTAACCCCTGTTGGTCTTTCCTACTTTGGTCTCCCAGCATCTATATTATGACCACCCGGATCCTGAATGCCAGCATTGCACACTGGACCCTGCCATTTCAATAGCTCCCTTTTATACTGCATATTTCCATTGTGTGAGATTTTATAGGTTATTGCAGTGATAGCTTTCAGGTCAGTTGCTAGGTAGACTGTTTGGTGACCATACAGTTTCACAAAGCATTTCTGAAATATGGCTCCTAGATATCCCCCATCTTATCACTGTCTCTGTAGGTTTGTACTTATGTTATTAGTACCCCTTTCACACTCAAATCCCAGATCCTACTTGGGTTATTGAATATGGTTTCAAGCCGTGTCACAGCTGCTTGATACCAGGTTCACACTGCAGACTGGCTGGGTTTTTTGCTTTGCTGGAGCTTGAAGATGATATCATCTTCAAGAGCAGGTGATCTGGCTCTTTTTGTACTTTTATTTGGATAACCCAGGTTACACTGCAGCCTACCCGAGTCGTTTGCCCTGGTTGTGATACAGGTACACACAACCCAGGTACACCCTTTCACACCAAGCCAGGACCCACTTTGCACTTGCATTATCCTGGATCACAGGCTTAGCGTGAAAGAGGTATAAGTAACATAGAAACATAGAATTTGACGGCAGATAAGAACCACTCGGCCCATCTAGTCTGACCCTTTTTTTACCATATTATTATCTCAAACCCTATTTGATCCTTAGTTTTTGTAAGGATATCCTTATATCTATCCCATGCATATTTAAATTGCTCTACTGTCTTAGACTCTACCACCTCTGATGGGAGGGTATTCCACTTGTCCACTACCCTTTATGTGAAGCAATTTCTCCTCAAGTTTTCCCTGAATCTACCTCCCTCCAGTTTCAGTGCATTTCCTCATGTTTTCATTCTTCTCTTCCTTTGAAAAATATCTCCATCCTATACCTTGTTAAAATCCTTGATATATTTGAAAGTTTCTATCATGTCATCCCTTTCTTTTCTCTTCTCTAAACTATACATGTTAAGATCCTTTAGTCTTTCCAGGTTAGTTTTGTGATGTAGGCCACACACCATTTTAGCTGCCCTTCTTTGTACAGTTTCTAATGTATTAATATCCTTTTGAAGATATGGCCTCCAGAATTGAACACAGTATTCTAGATGAGACCGTACCAATGACTTAAACAGTGGCATTATTACTTCTTTCTGCTGCTGATTCCTCTCCCAGTGCAGCCAAGCATCTGACTAGCCTTCCTCATTGCTCTCTTACATTGCTTACCTGCCTTTAAGTCACCTGAAATAGTGACTCCTAGATCCATTTCCTCCTCAGTAGTTTCCAGTATAGTACCATTAATACTATATGTAACCTTTGGTTTTTGACACCCAAGTGCATAATTTTACATTTTTTTGGCATTAAACTGTAATTGCCACACTCTTAACCATTGCTCTAGTGTACCTAGATCACCAATCATTTGTTTTACCCCTCCTGGTGTATCTACCCTGTTGCATACTTTTATTTCATCTGCATAAAGGCATACTGTCCCTCCCATACCATTTGCAATGTCACCAATAAAGATATTAAAAAGCACTGGTCCAAGTACAGAACCTTGGGGTATTAGAATAAAAGTGCAATGTGTATGCACACTTGTTCGATATTCTGGCCGTTCTTGCAATTATACTCCCGCAGCTGCACCACTTTTGTAGGGGTTTCCTTGCTACAGAGTCTCGTCTTTAGCACTAAATGTAAACAATACCTTGTTGTTAAATATTCACCATTTTCTTGTTAAATACCGACTTTTCATCCCAAAGTGCTAAATAATTAATTATACATGTAATATTTCCCACCCAATAAACTATTGGTCGTATTCAAATGATGTATCACGCCCAATCTCCTTTTTAAAGTGATCCCCGTTATTGTGCATATCGCGCCCATAGTAATCCGATTTAGCTGAGTAAAGGATTGGGCACCACCCTCGCTACTCTAGGGGTAGCGAGCAGAAATTATTCGACCACGCCCTTCAGCAGAAACAGAATGGGTGTGGAAGGGGGTGAAAAGAATTGAATACTGCCCTATATGTTATGAAACAATGTTTTAACATGATAACCTGTTTCCCTTCATTCCTA
This sequence comes from Pseudophryne corroboree, assembly GCF_028390025.1. Classification (NCBI taxonomy): domain Eukaryota; kingdom Metazoa; phylum Chordata; class Amphibia; order Anura; family Myobatrachidae; genus Pseudophryne; species Pseudophryne corroboree. The sequence goes on from NC_086449.1 coordinate 540,522,865, forward strand.
TAGCATTCCATCAAGAAATAAATATAAAAAATATACAGTGAATAATCACTTTCTACTGGTTTCTGCCCTTCTGTCATACTAATATTAACTTTCTACCTGTTTCTACCATTATGACATATTATTAACCTATTTACTTAAAAAAAACACTCAACTTTCTTTCTAAAACTGCTTTATTAAAACATTTTGCCATCCACATGCAAACTATAAAGCAATACAAAATAAATATGAAAATAAATATTATAGCGTAGCATGCCCCATTCCACATAAGAAGCCTATATGCACAGTAAAATATGGGATACAGCCTTTGAACATATAGTGGTATATAGGCCTTATTCAGCACGGGTCAGAGATGCGTTGCAATCATATTTTCCTGACCCATGCTGTAGGGCGCATGCGCATCGACGGCAGTGCGTGTGCTGGCGTTTTGCGGTCTCGTCCCAGATTGACAGCAGGAGGTGGCCCCCTGCATACAAGATATAGCAACTGAAGCTGAGTAAGGCCCAATGTCCTTTTATACTCCCATGCCAACAATACATCACATGTTAACATCCCGGCCTGTTCCCATGTAACGTATTGTTGGTATGGAACTAAACAGATGTGTCCTTACACATCTTTGCTGCTGGAAGCTTTTTATGCATTTGCGGCATAACACAGCCTCCTACAGCCAAAGCTCTCCAATTTGTTTGCTATTAATTGAAAGATTAAGTTACAGGTGGGTCCAAATTTATCTTGACCTTTAATAGGATTAACTGAGACTGGCCAGTCAGACTTAATCCCCTGCTGTAATGATTTAATCCCCTGCTGTATTGTTCTCTGTATTGTATTGCAGCTGAGAACAATAGATGAAGGGTTTATGCTAATATATCATGTTGTGCCTAGGCGCAGAAAACTAGTCAAGATAACCGTGGACCCATCTGTACCACCTCAGACTGCTATAGCAATGGGGAGCAGGAGTACAAGCACTTGCTACCCTCACTCACAACCCTCTGCCAGCTACCCTTACTCACAACCTTCTGCTGGCTTCCTCTATTAAATACCTCTTTACGCTCCCACCACTTCTTGTTTAATGCTGGTAGCGGCAGCATGTGTAATATGCTGTGCCACATATCATAGCCCATGATGAAAAATGTAAAGAGACACATCTGAATGTAAGACACATATATGTTCGCTGCAAAAAGAAAGTGCACAGTAAATTAAGAGATACAGCCCAAACATAACAATCTAGGCCCACAACAATCCCTTACCATAATAAATGAACATAATAGATAAAGTGTATCTTTGCCATTATACCCTTCTAATATTTGCTCATATAAAGCATAGGCATGTGTAAAACATTTCAGGTTTTTTTTTTTGGATGTCGCAGTGATTTGTTTGCCCAAATCTTTGAGACAGTACTTCTAATTGGAGGTTTCTCCTCTACTGTACTCTCATCATTTGAACTTTCTGGGGGTTTGATATTCTTCTCTCCTTCCACACTGTCCTCGGAAAGTTCTATTATATATGTGGGAAGAAGACAAAAAACAAAATTTTTTACCCTTCCACCCACTCTTGACTAGCCGTATGTTCTCACCAAGGACACTGCTGGATATGGGTATCATTTGGTCCCTCTGATGTATTCCTCTTGTGATGAATATCATCTAGAGATAGCATGATAGGGGATATATTCACCAATAGATCCAGGTACAGTATATGAGTGTGTGGTAAAATGTTGTGCATTTCTGTATTTACATTCTTTGATTTCTTTTATCTTCCCAAAGGCATTGACATTGGAATCTAATGCATGTCTTCTATGACTTTTCTGTTTTTTTTTAAAGCGCCAATAATTTACAAAGCAAAACCAACCAAATTTTCTTCAACTTGGGCTGTTCTTTATCTTTCAAGTTGGACCATCTTTTTTGGAGTTTGGTACTTGCTACATTTTTCCCAAAATTTCTCCTGAAATTCTTTAACTAGTCGACACATCATAAGTTCTTCTTTGTAGTCTGTTCTTGAATAACTTCTCCAAAAAGAACAACCGTAGTCCTGTTGATCCAGAATTTTGACCATGAGCTCTACCTCAAAGGATGATAGATCTGTGGCTCTTTTAATCCTTCTCTCTTGTTTTTCTCCATCCTCCATACTGCTATCTGCAACCTTCTCTTGAAATGTATTACTGCCAGTATCCTCCTCTCTTTCCATGTTTTCTTGTGCCTCTCCCTTCACCATGGCTCCTTAACATCTTGTTGTTGTGCAACAGTTATTATGGGCACGGGGCGTTGTTTCAATCGGTATGGACCTATCACATTGCTTTGTAGGACATCATCAATAAAGAATCTTCTAGCGGCATTACCAGTACGTTCGTTCCATCCAGGAAAGAATAGATTAATAATACACGTTTTTTACTCTTGGTGAGTATGAACATACTATATTCAACTTTATAATGATTCCTAAAATGTGCTGCCTAATTTATATAGTGTGATTGACAACATAGTTTGCTTTTTGACATGGTAGTGTCCATATAAATATCTATTATATGAAAAAATATCAGTTTGCAGTTTTTAAAAGTCTCCTAAATTGTTTTGGGATAGCTATATGTAGTCCACATGTACATTCATCTTTTTTATATATTGGATATATTAGCAACCAATTCCCAATTGTAAAGTACTATACAACTGTAGTGTTTATATAAATTGTTCAGTTATGTGCTTCATGTGTACTTACTGCTTATTTTTAAAAGAATACTTTTTTTCTTTTTACACAGATTTTCATAAAAATGGCAGAGAAAAATGTGGAATTAATGAAGGAGTTTATCGAGGACGACAGATCCCAGGAATGCCTCTGGAATTCAAAATCCAGAGATTATTCTAATAGGCAAAAGAGGGCTATAGTGCTGAAGAGGGTCAGCCTGCCATACTCCCGTGACGAATGCTGACTGGGTGCAAGCAAAAATTGTCAACATGAGGACAGTATATAAGAAGAAGCTAAACCAAAGGGATTCATCTAAGAAAAATGGGTGCAGGAGCAGACGAAGTCTACATGCCCAAGTTGTGGTACGTCAATCTCCTGGCATTCACCATTGACCAGGAGCTACCTAGGCCGTCCATTACCAACATTACCAATCTACCTATGAACTTGGGTGCATCGGCTTCGGTGTGTCACAATCCGGGTACTGAGACATCGTTTTCTACCTGTCAGATGTCTCCTGAGGCTGGCTCAGCGAGCCAGGGCCGGGCTTTAACTATGGTTATGGTTACTGCTTACAGCGCTGGTATCAGCGGCCTCCTCAGTAAATGTACTCACAGTGGTTCGGCGCTCTCAGCCCCGTCGCGGCCGTCATTGCCGCGCCTGTGTTCCTCTGCGGAATGCGTGTCCTAGGTGTGTCCCGGCTGCCACTTCCATCCCTGTGGCCACGGTGCATATCTGGGCACGTGGAGTCCGGTTGCTGCGGCCTCTGCCGCCATTGTTGTTTGTATCCACACTTCACAGTATTTAGTTCCCCTTCTAGTCCTGTTAATGGGCGCAGCCATCTTGGACTTTAACACATGATATCTATTCGCCTATCCTCAGTGCTATTGGAGCCGTGTCATCATTGCTGGTCCAATCCCTGCTCTGCAGCAGGTATAAGTATCCTGTCCCAGCTCAAAGAAGATGGTCAATGCTTCAGTTGTCTCCTGTGATTCCAGTGTGCAGTTCTCTGTGGACTCTCTCTGCATTAGCCTGACTCCCTGGTGGATTTCCTCTCCGGCGATATTCCAGCTCCCTGTGTTCCTGCCCTGTGGTGCATCCTGTCACCATTGTACCAGCACCCAGTACTAATAGCATTTCATGCTCCGGCTTCCCAGTAGCCACTTCCCAGTGTTCTACAGTTTTCCAGCGAACCCCAGCTTCATTTACAGTTTTCCAGTGAATCCCAGCTTCATTTACAGTTTTCCAGTGAACCCCAGCTTCAATTACAGTTTTCCAGTGAACCCCAGCTTCATTTACAGTTTTCCAGCGAACCCTAGCTTCATTTACAGATTTCCAGCGAACCTCAGCTTCATTTACAGTTTTCCAGCGAACCCCAGCTTCATTTACAGATTTCCAGCGAACCCCAGCTCCATCTACAGTTTCCCTGCGAACCCCAGCTTAATTTATAATTTATCCATGAACTCTAGTATTATTTACAGCTTCATCTACTTTTCCCAGCATCACATTATTACCTCACGTGGGTCCCCAGGCTTTATACAGAACTCTCCTTCACATTCCGGATTACTGGTCCTAACCAGTTGTGCTCCAAATAACCACTAGTGACGTTTGATGTTCTTTTGCACCTTATATGACTTTTTATTTAATAAAATCTCTGAAAGATACCTTCAATTGTCGTGGTCACGCCTTCGGGCATTCTTTGCTACTGTCTTAGTGCATGTCTAGGAGTCTACTCACACCACCCAAATTCCTGTATCCGTCAGCCCCTACAACTGAGGCTTCCAGATACCCTCACCAGCCCTCAGTTGTGACACGGTGTCTACCACCACTTAAGTGGCGTTGCAAATAAGCAAGTAAATAACAAAGAACACACGTTTCAAAAGTTTATTTTTATACAAAACATACTCCCTACAGAACTGAACTCTGCTCCAGTCTTTCTCTTTAATATAAAATTAACTGCAATACGAGAACCATCTATTGACCTTAATAATGGACAACTGTGACCACACAACATCATATCTGGTAGCCTGTTAATACTGTGAACTAAAGCATAATTAGAGTTGCTATATATTTATAGATGTAAATATGGTGTCTGGAAATTTAAAAGCCTGGCTTCCAAGTGGAGCCCTACTATCATTCCTCATATTTTGTTATGGTTTCTTACATCACAAGTAAAATTGTATAGGTGTGTACGCACGTATTGGCTGTAATTTGGGGATATTCGATGGGGAGTTTGGTTGATCGAACCATCGCATCTAAAGCTTGATTGCATAAGTGTGTACCCAGCTTAAGACTGGAGATGAGAAGACTGCAGATCTGAAATTAATTGGTCTGGGTATTTCTTTTTATTAACATTGCATTTAATTGCATCACCCTAGTGCAGTGGTTCCCAAACTTTTTTGAGTCACGGCACCCTAGGGTATCAGAAATGTTTTCACGGCACTCCTAGGCCATAAAATGTCTTATTGAGAAATTCAGGGTGCCTAGGCACACAGTTTCAGAACCACTTCCCTAGTCTCAAAATGGTTCAAAAATCTTCTGTATTAACCAGCTATGCCCAGTAAAGGGCCTCTACCTTATCTGCCTAAGACATGAAGGGAAAGTGCCAGTACCCTTTTGTCCAATCTAAGGTGGTTATTAATTTACTATTCAAGTGTTTGATGTATTTGCAAAAAATATGGTTTAATTTCATTTTGGAACCAACACTACTGAGCTAGATAATTTACTTGATAATTTACTTGATAACTCCACAATTTCATCTAGTTGAATCATGATGCTCCCCATTACTAATTGAATATACCCCTAAATCTACAACATTATTTGCCTGACAAAGATATTATATTACTTATTCACTATAAGCATGTTGGGAGCATCACCTTGGAGATGTCACTTTCATAGTTAAAACTTTACACTGTATTAAATATTAAAATGAAGTATACAACAAAATATCTACTACATACAGTAGTTAAGTCACAATTAAGTAATACATGCTCCAGCCAGCTAAGTAAAGCGAATTAAGATGCCCATCCACTAGTGTGACTTTATCCAGGCTTGACGTTGCATATGATTTCCCTTGAACTCCCCAGCAGCTTCCCGGGAATCCTTCACGTACGATTTTGTACTTGAGTGCTATTTTCATATACTGTACAATACTGTATATGACACTCGATTTATCAAGCGGCAACAAATCACATGCGATATATCTTACAGCACACACATATATGATTACACTTTATACATTGGTGGACAGTGTGATTACACTTTATACATTGGTGGACAGTGTGATTACACTTTATACATTGGTAGACAGTGATTACACTTTACACATTGGTAGACAGTGATTACACTTTACACATTGGTAGACAGTGTGATTACACTTTATACATTGGTGAGCAGTGTGAATAAACATGCACATTGGTGGAGAGTGTGCACCTAATTGCAAAATGATATATCCTAACTGGATCCACACAATAATAAAAAACTGCCTTCTGCAGGTAAAACACATATGATGTGACACTTTTCACATTATTTCTCAGTCCTATGCGTCGAAATCGAGTGAAAAAGGCCTAAATCTCACTAGTCAATGGGCACCTTTAGCTTGTCCATGGAATTGTTCTAAATTGTAGATTAACTTTTTATAACGTTTTAAACTGAAAAGCTTACAGTACTTATGGTTTCTCTAGCTGCTCTCTATTTCCTTTATGAAAACGAAAGTGCTAAATGTAGACAGGTTACCTTTACCCAAAGCATTAATGACGGGCCAGATCAGCATGGGGTAGTCCTAAGAAACCATAACAAAATATGGAGAATGATAGTAGGGCTCCACTTGGAAGCCAGGCTTTCAATTTTCCAGATGTCATATTTTGCATTTATAAATATATAGCAACCGTGATTATGACTTAAACCCTGTACACCTTGGGCAATATACGAGACCGGGCATGTCAAACTCAAAATCCCAACTGGTCCAAATTATCAAGGTCTAAGTCTTGTGTAGGCCGTATGAAAATAAAAAAATAAAAATTAATTTTATATATATATCCATACGGTGTAGTTGGCACTCAAATACAAATCATATGACCGGGGTGCCCTCCTTCAAATGTACAAGGTAAAATGACCTGCAATGGTGGGAGACAAAGTCCACTGCCCCCGTATCACAAAACCAGGCGGCACTCCACGGATTTAGTGAAAGCAATAAAAATGTTATGAATCAAACAGCATCCAGTTACTAAAGTCTCTTCCTCTGTGCAAGGAAAAGTTGTTCATCAGAGCTATCCACGGCCCAAGCTCTCTGAAGCTGAACGTCAGCGGCGTAGGGAGCTACACCTCTGTCTTTACTGTGGAAATTCCGGTCATTTTGTTAAGGATTGCATTCTTCGCAAGCCAGGAAATGGTGACAGTATCATAGCGCTCATGTCTACAAGTCATCCACAGTAGCCAATCCTGCTACTGCTGATGGGGGTGTTAAGAAGGCTACTCAAAAAGAGACTCAAATTTATGACTGGGGTCCTGTGATTAAAAGACCCTATCCCAAGTTGGGTGTCCGGAAAAGAATGTTCAAGCCATTTAAAGTCACAGAGGAGTCCGTGTCTACAGCCCAAGGAGGGGCGTCCATGTCTACAGCCCAAGGAGGGGCGTCCGTGTCTACAGCCCAAGGTGGGGCGTCCGTGTCTACAGCCCAAGGTGGGGCGTCCGTGTCTACAGCCCAAGGTGGGGCATCCATGTCTACAGCCCAAGGAGGGGCGTCCGTGTCTACAGCCAAGGAGGGGCATCCGTGTCTACAGCCCAAGGAGGGGCGTCCGTGTCTTCAGCCCATGGAGGGTTGTCTGTGTCTTCAGCCCCAGGGTGTTCCGAGCATCCAGCCCCAGGAGGGGGTTCCGAGTGTCCAGCCCCAGGAGGGGTATCCAATGTTCAAGCTCTAGTAGGGGCATATGAGTCTTCTCAAAAAGGAGTTTCTGATCTGTCAACCCCAGGAGGGGTGCTAGAGATAACAACCCTGAGAGAGGTGTCTGATTCGTCTAACCCAAGAGGGTTCTCCAGAGTCTCAGCCCCAAGGGAAGTTTTCAGAGCCAAGTTCCCAGATTGAATTTTTTTTGCTACAGATGCAGTTATTTAATCCTGTTTGCAATCTTCAGAGAGCACCACCCTGTTGGCATCCAGCATGGACCAGGTCCAGGATGGTCTAACTGAACACTCGGATACCACTCATTCTGGTTCTAACTGGATTCTGACTCCTTCAGTTTTAGCTGATTCAACTGTCTCCAGACTCAATCCGGTTCCATCCGTCTGTCTGAAGATTCCTTCGATTCCAGCCGATTCCAATATCTCTGGACCCAATCCAGTTCCATCCGTAGGTCCAAAGACTCCTTCGGTTCCAGCCGATTAAAATATCTCTGGACCTAATCCGGTTCCATCCGTAGGTCCAAAATCTCCGCCGGTCCCAGCCGGTACAAGTTTGTCCGAACTCAATCTGGTCCCGCTCATATGTCCGGTTCAGTTTCCTCTGGTCTCAGCCGGGTCAAGTTCATCCGGACTTAATCTGGTCCCATCCATATGTCCAGTTCAGTCTCCTCCGGTTCCAGACGGTCCAGCAATACCCCAGGCCCAGCCTGGTCAGTCTGTCCCAGTTCCAGCCGGTCCAGCAATACTTCAGGCTCAGCCTGGTCAGCCCGTCCCGGTTCCAGCCGGTCCAGCAATACTCCAGGACCAACCTGGTCAGTCTCCTTTGGTTCCAGCCAATTCAAGTATCCTCGGATCCAATCCAGTCCTATTCGTCCAGCTCAAGATTTCCCCAGTTTCAGTCAGTTCAAGCTCATCTGGACTCAAACCGATTCAAAGCATTGGTTCGAGTAAAGAACTTTTGTCAGTTAGTCCCAGTAAAGGACTTCCACCATCTAGTTCTAAACTTAGATTCCAGTCTGTCTCTGATTCTGTTTCCTCGTCTTCCAGCATTGAGTCCACAGCTTCTGCAGGGAAATCTAATACCTCTTCTCATCAATGTCAGAATAATTCTGCTGTAGCCGCTAAAGTCAAGAAAGATTCCAAGGCTACTCACTTAAAGTCAGAACATGCTACAGAGCTGGATACCAATCTGAGTACAGTTTTCTCAGCTTTGTCCCTAAGCTTGTTTTAGCAACCTATTGTTCCATCTGCTGATTTGGATAAAGGACTTTAGACTAATATTGCTGAGAAGGATACTGATGTTGCTTCCTCAGTCCAGTCCCCAGAGTCATTTACCTCAGACGCAGACGCAAGTGTCACAGCTTCAGGGAGAAGTACTTACGTCTCCATCCAGGAGGACATTTCAAATGATTTCCCAGTTGAGGATTTAAGCCAGACAACTTCAGAAAGGGTGTGGTTCGTTTTATCGACAGTATCTAGGTCGACAATGTTTAGGTCGACCACTATAGGTCGACAGTCACTAGGTCGACAAGGATGGAAGGTCGACAGGGTTTCTAGGTCGACATGTGCCAGGTCGACAGGTCTAAAGGTCGACATGAGGATTTTTTTTTGTGTGTCGTTTTCTTCGTAAAGTGACCGGGATCCCAAATTAGTGCACCGCGTCCCCTCGCATGGCTCGCTTCGCTCGCCATGCTTCGGGCATGGTGCCTTCGCTTCGCTCGGCACACTTTACCGTTCCAATCGTAGTCCACGTGGATCGTTACGTATGAAACCCCCCCCCCCCCAAAAAAAGTGAAAAACTCATGTCGACCTTTAGACCTGACGACCTAGCACATGTCGACCTAGAAACCCTGTCGACCTAGTGACTGTCGACCTATAGTGGTCGACCTAAACATTGTCGACCTAGACACTGTCGATCTTCAGACCGGATCCCCTTCAGAAAGGATATTTCTTCATCAGTCTGATGTTCCTCAAACTGTCTCCAATCCAGCTACTGAGAGTGCATCATCAGTTTCAGACTCTAAGCTTTCGTCCACTGCATTAGCACCTGTTTACTTTGAAGATTTATTGCAATATGCAATGCGATTTCTCTCTCTGATTGAGTTGGATCCTTCGGGTGCGGTAACTCCTTCCAACATTACTCGGTATCTGTTCCTGGCATTCAGAGGAAGAGCGTTGGAGTGGGCCAACATGCTTTTTGAGGGTAATGATCCTGTGTTCCATGATTTACGGACTTTTAGTAATGCTGTGGTTAAAGAATTTAGGGGGTAATTCCAAGTTGATCGCAAATTAGATTGCAGATTGAACACACCACACCCAAATCTAACTCTCCCTGCACATGTTAAATCTGCCTCCCCTGCAGTGCACATGGTTTTGCCCAATTGCTATCAAAAATCCTGCTGCGATCAACTTGGAATTACCCCCTTAGTCCTAAACCTTTGGAATCTGACTCGGTAAAAAAATCATGCTCTAAAGGGAATGCAGAAGGAAGTTTGTGCTGTCCTTCCATGGATAATCTAAGTATCTCCTTCTGTAAGAATCCGACCATTAAAATTGGTCATGTAGGAGTCTCTCCTAGCCCAAAGAATTTAAAACTCCAGTACACTTCTTCATCAACTGCAAACTGTGTATCTAAGGGAGATTCATATCTTCCATTAGACTTGGAATCAGACTCTGAATTTGATCCAGTTCCTTTCCTGGGAAGTCCTATGTTTTCTAAGGAAGCTTTTTCTTTACAGGAGATTCCGCTCTCCCTGGTCAAAACCAAATGTTCCCGTAAGAAGAAGAGGCATCGACGAAGGTCCTAAGTTCTCCTGTATGAATTTCTAAAGTTCCTCTAAGATTCAAGATGGGTATCCGGATTCCACCCTTGAAGAGGGGGGTACTGTCACGATCCTCACTGTAGTTCTCATATTTGGTGATTTACCTCTGCCATCTCTTTCGTCGATCCTGCATCTTTCTGCTCACTGGGATAAACAGCTTGCCAATACCATGAGTTTCCTGAGTCCTGAGTTCTCTGCCTGAAAGGTAAGAGTTAACGAGCTCCACCTGTGGTGATTCATCTTCTGTGTGAGTCTGAATTCAGCAATCTGAAGTTTAGGCCTTAAAGCCAGCATCCTCTGTTTGTTTGCAGAAGTTCAGGCTTCAGTGTTCTTTCGGCCTGTTAGGCCTCACTCCACATCACAGCCTAGTCTAGAGTACTCACATGACAGTGACTGTTCACCTGACCCAGAGCTGTCCAATCCTGTGCCAGCCTGAGACTCTCTGAATCACCTGACACTGCTCACTGGACACTGGAAGTATAAGTCAGGAGACTTGAGTTGGAAACTCTGCCAGTTCCTTGTGTCACACACAGCTCTGTGTGAGCTTAGAAGCTAAGCTCCCTAAAGGTAACACTTGTACTTCGGTTCCTGTAAAACTCTGCTCCTTTGCTACCCAGTTTGGATTACATTTGTGTTACCATTGATATCCAGTATTTCTACAGTTTCATCTTAAAGTCACAGTTGCAGTATTCCACAGTCTCGTCTTAAAGACACAGCTGCAGTATTCTACAGTCTCATCTTAAAGCCACAGCCGCAGTGTTCTTCAGCCTTGTCCTAAAGTTACAGCCACAGTCATTGTTTTACTTTCAATTGCGTTTCCAGTTATATCTGGTACCAGCCCGGATTACAGTTGCATCCCAGTCTCACCGGTAACCAGCCCAGTTCTCAGTCTCACCTGTAACCTGTCCGGCTTACTATCTCACCAGTAACCTTGAGTACATAAGCACCTACTCCTGTGACACTATATCCAGTTCAGTCTCACCAATACATTCATCATCCTGCTATCAACACCAAGTCCCTGGTGATCCAGTGGTCAGGATATGGCTTCCTCTGCCGAGGCCAGGGTTCGATCCCCGGTCAGGGATTGCTCCTTCTTCTCACTGATTCCTACAGACCAGCCTAATATTCACATAGTCCTCCAGTCGCCCGCACAGACTTCACTAACACCGGGTTCACAAAAACCACAGTCATGACATAATGTCCCCCAGTATAGTGCCAGTTACACATAATATCTCCCAGTATAGTGCAAGTTACACATTATGTCCCCCAGTATAGTGCCAGTTACAGATAATATCTCCCAGTATAGTGCCAGTTACACATGTCTCCCAGAATACTGCCAGTTACACATTTCTCCCAGTAAAGTGCCAGTTACACATAATGTCCCATAGTATAGTGCCAGTTACACATAATGGGCCTAATTCAGATCTGATAGCTGCAGCAAATTTGTTAGCTTATGGGCAAAACCATGTGCACTGCAGGGAGGGCTGATATAACATGTGCAGAGAGAGTTAGATTTGGGTGGGTTATTTTGTTTCTGTGCAGGGTACAGTAAATACTAGCTGCTTTATTTTTACACTGCAATTTAGATTTCAGTTTGAACACACCACACCCAAATCTAACTCTCTCTGCACATGTTATATCTGCCCCCCTGCAGTGCACATGGTTTTGCCCATTAGCTAATAAATTTGCTGCTGCGATCAGGTCTGAATTAGGCCCAATGTCTCCCAATGCACCCCCACCCCTTATGTAGCATGCCCCAGAGACTTATATTAGCAGGATGCTTCTTCGTGGACATGCTGTTTTAGAGGTCAGGGCTCCGGTTGGAAGGGCTGTGGCTTTTGACAGTCACAGCTGCGGCTTGAAGTGTTGTGGTTGTCTGTCAGGACTCCTCGGCTCCCTGCTTCACACTGCCGCATGGGTACCGGTGGGCGGAGAAGGCAGCAGTCAACATCACCGTGGGCAGATGGAGGCGGAACACCGGGGATACAGTTCCGCCCCATTTTGACTTGCCAACAGCCTGCAAAAGGACCATTACCCACGGCCCGCAGGCCACAAGTTTGACACCCCTGCACTAGACGATATGAATGATAACAATCTTTTTTTAAAAGATCTATTGTTCATAACTTCTAGTGTGGTTGCCTGAATGATGCGCTCACCAATGGGTCGCTCTTATTCAGGCATAGTTCATCGATATCATTCAGTGTGTATGCACTGGCAATCTCCCCTAATTAGCAATCAGTGATATAGCGCTGATTGCCAACTAGGGGAGGTTGCCCAGTGTCAGTAGCGTGCAGTGAGGTGAGGCAGGTGAGGCAGAGCCTTTCCTGTCATACTAACTTATATTCGAGAGTTCTGACTATGGGGCTCATTCCGAGTTGATCGTTTGCTAGCTAGTTTTAGCAGCCGTGCAAATGCTATGCCGCCACCCACTGGGGAGTGTATTTTAGCTTAGCAGAAGTGCGAACGCATTTGCAGCCGAGCTCTGCAAAAACAGTTTGTGCAGTTTTCTGAGTAGCTCTGAACCTACTCAGTGCTTGTGATCACTTCAGTCTGCCCTGATGATTGGGGGCGGCACCTTCACGCAGGGAGAAAAGGAAAGTACTTCTTCAACAAACAGCAAGTTGATCGGTCCGCCCTCGCAGCGTGATCTGACAGGCAGCGTCTGTTCGAACAGCAGAAGGTTGGACAGGAGGAGAGGGTCAGAGGGCCAGGCACATATGTGCAGCAAGCAGGCGGCTGGGATTAGGGACCAGGCTGAGCTGCTGCTGGTCGGGGCTGCACAGGAGAGTGCTCACTGTCAGCCGGCTGTACTGAGAGGCCGGGCTGACTGGTGAGGGTGGGCAGCAGGTGGAGCTGACTTAGCTGAGAGGGGAGCCAGATTTTTTATTTTTGAGACGGAGACAGCAGTGTCTCCGTCTCTGTAAAAGCCGCGATCGCGATCGCGACCGCGGAGCTCGCCCCAGCAGCAGACACTGACAGCATAGCTGTCTACATAATGTTCAGGGGGAGCTGCTGACCGCTCGTCATCTGTGGCAGAGATTGCTACAGCCATTCACATCACGTGAACAACCAGCATGGAGCACCAGAGCAAAGCCCCTAAAGCACTGTGTTGGTTCCTGAGGTGGTTGGGAAGAAACAGGACAAGTGAGTAGCTGTCTTTACCAGTAGAACATTACCAACGCTTGTTGTCTGCCTCATGCTTCTAATAATGTTCTATTTCACGGTTTACCTTCCGGGCGGGATGTTTAACATACATCGCTACCCCTCGCCGCCCCTCACAGCAATGCTAATCGCATATGTACTAACATATGCGATTAGCATCGCAATGCGGTGACGGAGACCTCCCACGATACATGTGAGGTGGTGTGCGGGGGAAGGGGGGGGGGTTCTCCATCACCTCCCTGGGCTCTCACACTCCTCACCTGCCGGGACGCAGGCAGCAGGCTGTCCCCGGCGCCTCCTCCTCCTCCATGCAGCCGGAAGGACCAACGGCTGGGTTGCTAGGGGGAGGAGTTTGACTTCTGGTGCCAGAATTCTTTAACAGAGGTATGCCGGGGGGGGGGGGCGGTGTCAGCGGCGAGGGGCGGGATTTAGTACATATGAAAATGCGGTAAAACCCTCTGAAAATGGGGGTTTTACCGCATTTTTTCCCTTTAGTTCATCCCGGCCAATAACCTAAGTTTCTTTTATATGTTAGAATAGTGTGTGTTTGTATGTGCATTTATGTGTGTGTAAATATGTATATTATATATCAAGAATGTTATAAAATGCATTCACATAAGTATTTGGCTTTTTTCAAAACTTAAAAGTATTTGGTTTATTGCCTGTTATACTGTATATGTCAAACAATTTTAGTATAGTTGCTTGCCCTCCCACATCTGCACTATAAAGTGAAACGGGAGTCTCCCGCTGCCACAGAAAGTTTAAGCCCCCAGATTCCCCTCTGCCCCGTCAGGAATCTGGACTGGGCATATTGTTTCAAGATTGTCTGTAGCTACATTGCCACATGATCAATTAGCACAATTTTGTGCGTGTGTGTGTATGTATGTGTATTTTTATATATATACACATATATATTTATATATATATATATATATATATAATTATTATTATTATTATTATTTTTTGGGGGGGGGGGGGGGGGTGCTGAAGATTTGCCTAGGGTTCTGAGAAACCTTGCACCGGCCCTGAGTGCCTCACCTGCCCATCTTTTCCGCACATCTCAAAACTCACCAAATTTCCAGCAGTATATACTGCTGCACCTGTGTATAATGTCCACATGAACCTTTTGGCTCATATAGGGGGTAATTCCAAGTTGATCGCAGCAGGAAATTTTTTAGCAGTTGGGCAAAACCATGTGCACTGCAGGGGAGGCAGATATAACATGTGCAGAAAGAGTTAGATTTGGGTGGGTTATTTTGTTTCTGTGCAGGGTAAATACTGGCTGCTTTATTTTTACACTGCAATTTAGATTGCAGATTGAACACACCACACCCAGGGGGTAATTCCAAGTTGATCTCAGCAGGATTTTTGATAGCAACTGGGCAAAACCATGTGCACTGCAGGGGAGGCAGATATAACATGTGCAGAAAGAGTTAGATTTGGGTGTGGTCAGTGCCAGATTAAGGTCCACAAGGGCCTGGAGCTGAAATTGTTGAAGGGCCTATTGTTTGCCACCACAGGGGTGTGACTAGTGATGTGGGGCGGCATCCAGGGGTGTAAAGTAATTCCAGTGGCAAATTAGAATTTGGAGCTCATGTGGTCCTCTATGTCCGTATGTGCCTACAGTATGCATATATCTGCTCCTCTATCTTTATGTGCCTAGGTCTATATGTGCCTATGTCTGTATGTGCTCCTCTATATCCGTATGTGTCTATGTCCGTATGTGCTCCTCTATGTCCATATGTGTCTATGCCTGTATGTGCTCCTC
Organism: Pseudophryne corroboree; assembly: GCF_028390025.1. NCBI lineage: Eukaryota > Metazoa > Chordata > Amphibia > Anura > Myobatrachidae > Pseudophryne > Pseudophryne corroboree. Next base: position 540,538,180 of record NC_086449.1, read on the forward strand.
TATGTCCGTATGTGCCTACAGTATGCATATATCTGCTCCTCTATCTTTATGTGCCTAGGTCAATATGTGCCTATGTCTGTATGTGCTTCTCTATGTCCGTATGTGCCTACAGTATGCATATATGTGCTCCTCTATCTTTATGTGCCTAGGTCTATATGTAACTATGTCTGTATGTGTTCCTCTATGTCCGTATGTGTCTATGTCCGTATGTGCTCCTCTATGTCCATATGTGTCTATGCCTGTATGTGCTCCTCTATGCCTGTATGTATGTGCTCCTCTATGTCCATATGTGTCTATGCCTGTATGTGCTCCTCTATGCCTGTATGTATGTGCTCCTCTATGTCCATATGTGTCTATGCCTGTATGTGCTCCTCTATGCCTGTATGTATGTGCTCTGCTATGTCTGTATAGGCTCCGCTATGTCTGTATGTGCCTATGTCTATAAGGGCCCGTCTATGGCTTGGGTACAGGATCCCAACAGTGAGGATGCTGGTGGTCAGAATACTGACACTTTTGGTAAGTAGTGCAACCCTACCCTTTACCCTTGCTCTAACCCTCCTCTCATGTAGCCTAACCCTAACCTTCCCCTCCAACAGCCTAATTCTAACCTCCCTTCCTGCAGCCTAACCCTAACCTTCCTTGGAATACTTATGTTAGGGAAGAGAGAGAATGGGGAGACACAGAGACAGAGAGAGAAGGGGGAGACACAGGGATGGAGAAAGAGGAGAGAGGTCAGAGTGAAAGGGGAGGGGTGAGAGAGACAGAAAGAGAAGGGGTAGACAGAGAGAGAGCGGGGGAGAAGTGGGAGAGAAAGGGGGAGAGAATGGGAAGTGAGAAAGAGGGAGAGAGAAGGGGAAAGAGAGAGAGAGAGAAGAGGGGGAGGCAGAGAGAGAATGGGGAGACACAGAGAGAAAGAGAACGGCGAGACAGAGAGAGAGAAAATGGAGGAGACAGAGAGAGAGAACGGGGGAGACTCATACCATGTTCACACTGACCTTTAGCGGGTTGCACCCGGGACTCGTGCACGAGACCTTCTCAGGTGCAACCCGCTTGAGACCCCGTTCAGACTGGCGGCCCGACACGGCATATTGCTGTGTCGATGACGACACCGGGTCACATGAGGGGCGGCGCTTGGAGATCAGATGATCTACAAGCACCGCCTGCTCCTATAGTGTGGTTGGGTCCTGGATCGCATCGACCCGGGTACACTATTCACACTGCGCCTGACCCGGTATTTACCCGGGAATTACCCTTCTTTATTCCCTGGTTGAAATACTGGGTCAGGCGACCTGGGAATTTGTCGTGGACCCCGTTCACACTGCACATAAACCTGGATTACTGCGCGTTCACATGCAATAACCAGGATTTTTGATGGCAGTGTGAATGAGGTATCAGAGAGAGAACAGGGAAGACAGACAGCGAGAAAGAATGGGGGATACACACAGAGAGACAGAACAGGGGAGACACACAGAGAGAGAACGGGGGACACAGAGACAGAGAGAACGGGGAGACACAGAGAGAGCGGGGAGACACAGAGAGAGAGAAAATGGGGGAGACACAGAGAGAGAGAGCGGGAGTGAGAGGGAGAGAGAGAGGAGAGAGGAAAGGGAAAAAGGAATACAGTGAGATGGGGAGACAGAGAGAGAGAGAGAGAAGGGGGAAGATACAGAGAGAGGGGGGGGGAGATACAGAGAGAGGGGAGGAAGATAGGTGAGTAGGGGAGAGAGTGAGAGAGGAGAGAAAGGGGACGGGAGGTAGAGACAGAGAAAGAGAAGGGGGAGAAATGAGAGAAGGAAGGGGTAAACAGGGAGAAAGAAGAGGGGGGGGAGAGAGAGAAGGAAGGAGACAGAGAGAAGGGGGAGACAGTGAGAGAGAGGGGAGAGAGAAGAGGGAGATATAGAGAGACAGAAGGGGAAGAGTCAGAGAGAGATAGTGAAGGGGGAGACAGAGAGCAAGAAGGGAGAGAGAGAGGGGGAGAGGAGAGAAAGGGGAGAGGTTGTAGAGAGGGAGAAGAGAGAGTTGGAGGAGAGAGAAAGCAGAGAAGAGAGAAAAAGGAAGAAAGAAAGGGGTCAGTGGGATAGAAAGAAAGCGAAAGGGAGAAAGAAAGAAAGAAAGAAAGAAAGAAAGAAAGAAAGAAAGAAAGAAAGAAAGAAAGAGAAAGAAAGAAAGAAGAGAGAGAGAGATAGAAGGGGGAAAGATAGAAAGACCGGTGGGGGAACACAGAGATGGTGAGAGGGGGGATAGAGAAAGGGGAAGCACATAGATAGAGAGAAGGGTGGAGGACACAAACAGAGAGAGAAGGGGGAGACAGAGAGAGATAAACTGAAGGGTGGGAAACACAGAGATAGAGTGAGAAGGGGGAGAGAGAAAGAGAGAGAGAAAGAAAAGGGTGGGAGACAAAGAGCAAGAAGGGGGAGACACACAGGGAGAGAGCAAGAAGTGGGAAAACACAGAGAGAGAGAGAGAGAGAAGGTGGAAGAGAGAGAGAGAGAGAGAGAGAGAGAGAGAGAAGGTGGAAGAAAGAGAGAGAAGGGGGAGACACAAATGAATCAATTCAATGCTGTGCGTATTAAATAGCGCCGGGAATTAGCTCCCGGGGCTATACAGTTCAGCGAAATGCTAAGTCAGGTAAGGACGATTCTTGCTGACTAAACATGGTGTTTTGTCGCGAGAACCAGCATTCTCCAACATAAGTGCCCAGCATGATGCTGTTTCCGCCGTGCTAAGGGCAGAAATCAGCACTGCGCCGGCACTTTTGTTGGATTTCTTCTCGCACCCACGTTGGCTGTCACTGCACGCTGAATTGAATAGCCCCGGGAGCTAACTCCTGGTGCTATTAAATCTGCGCAAAATTGAATTGACCTCAGAGAGATAGAGAGGGGTAAAAGAGAGAGGGGAGAGTCAGAGTGAAAAGGTGGGAGACAGAGAAAATGTGGGAGACAAAGAGAGAGAGAGAAGGGGGAGACAGAGAGAAAGGAGAGACACAGAGGGGAGAGAGATAGAGGGAGAGAAGGGGGTAGACAGAGAAGGGGTTGAGAGTGAGACAGTCATCCCCTAAATGCCCCCCCCCCCCCCCACACCCCTACAGTCAGCATTGTGTATCCCCTCTCCCCATCAGGACAGGCGGCTCTTGGTACCCTTGACAGAACCAGGTCTCCATCTTTAGATCTGGTGGCAGCGGGTCCCCGTCTTCAGCTGCGGAGGCAGCGGGTCCCCGTTCTTAGATCTGGTGGCAGCGGGTCCCCGTCTTCAGCTGCGGAGGCAGCGGGTCCCCGTTCTTACATCTGGTGGCAGCGGGTCCCCGTCTTCAGCTGCGGAGGCAGCGGGTCTCCGTCCTTAGATCCGCAGCGCGTACCCATCATTTGGATGCCGCGCCAGTGAACCCCCGGCAATAGGAGCAGCGTCCCAAGGGGAGGCGGTCGGTAAAAGGAAGGGGAGGAAATGTGAGCGGAGGGGAGGGTCTGGACGCCTCGGCCGGCGGCCAGCCCACTGGATCCGAACGTAACACTGCGCTGCACTTATGGGGTGTATGTGGGCACTGGGTGGGTTGGAGGGGTGAGGGAGTGAGTGGGCGGAGCCTCGGATTGCCATTAATGGTGACGGAAAAAAGTATTTTATTTTTCTTGTTATCAAAGTCTCCTAGCACTGGCTGGGCCTATTTTCTTGGGGGGCCTGGAGCTGCAGCTCCACCCGCCCCATTGTTAATCCGGCCCTGGGTGTGGTGTGTTCAATCTGCAATCTAATTTGCAGTGTAAAAATAAAGCAGCAAGTATTTACCCTGCACAGAAACAATATAACCCACCCAAATCTAACTCTCTCTGCACATGTTATATCTGCCACCCCTGCAGTGCACATGGTTTTGCCCAACTGCTAACAAAATTCCTGCTGCGATCAACTTGGAATTACCCCCATAGTGTGTGTAAATCTGGCTCTGGTACTAGCCAGTACCTCCTTAGGCATATACCACACTGCACGTCCCTGCCCAGTGTGTATCCGGTTTTAGCTCACAGTATAACTGGTTAACAGATATTACAGTTGTCCATTACTAAGGTCAATAGATGGTTCTCATTTTACAGTTCATTTTATATTAAAGTGAAAGATTGGAGCAGAGTTCAGTTCTGTAGGGAGTTGTTGGCCCTTCCTCCAATTAGCCACTGGTTTGCTAGTCTACAAAACAAATACTTTGATTACCACATCTGTGAATTTGCATGTCCAGTCTGTAATGGTTCCTGCTCATCCAGCAGTGGTATGCCAGACACTACCATTGACAAATATTTGACAGAAATTTTAGATTCCTCACATTTGAAATCATGATTGCTGACAGTGTTTCCTCTCGGAGAAAAAAAAGAAAAAAGCATATGGCAGTCTGGAAATGTCTAATATCCATTCTTTCTGAAAAACACACTTGAAGAGTGAAGAACAAAAGGCTGCTGGATCCCTGCTGTGGAAACTGTACAAAACAGAATTACAGACAGCAGACTACTTCCCCTCTTCATGCAAATAAACTTGACCTTCATGCACTTTTGTTTTGGGCGGGGAGGAAACTTTACGGAGTTGGAGAAAATATCTAGCATAATTAAGCCTTGCAGGTCTTCAGATAAATGGCATAGGGAGAGATTTATCAAAGCTTGGAAAGATATAAAGTACTTACCAATCAGCCTTTAACTGTCATTTTACAGACAATGTTTTTGAAAAATGACAGAAGCTGATTGTTTGGTACATTATCTCCACGTTTTCTCTCTCCAAGCATTGATAAATCTCCCCTTTAGTGGTATAGAGTTGTAGTTTGATTTACTATTCAAAATAGCATCTTATCAAATAGCAACATTGGAAACTGAATTAAATCATGGATTGCTGAATGTTATCACATTTTAATCTAATAATATTTCAGGAATTTTGTGCAATTTTTGTATACAGTGAATGTACACCTTCGGGGGGTCTGAAATGAAGCACAACAGACAAGATATGAGAAAAACAGGGCAAGACTATATGCCAGGCTTTCAATAGGCTGCCAAATGTTAAGAAAATGAGGGTTCACTCAATCTGGCACTCACTGTGAACCCAGGGTGTACATAAGGCACTGCTACTTGTCACAGAACCCATATCCTATGAGTACTGAGAAGCTATAATAGGATGCTGGTGGCATGCCCAGTGCTACGGTAGCTGCTGAGCTGTCCACTGTCAAGCTGGGTATATATGAGATGATGTGTTCCCATCGTTAGTGACGGGACCTGGAGAGGTGCCATCATCGGCAAGTGCGTACACACTTGCCAATTGGCGGCAGTGACCACCGACGGTGGTGGTGCGGGGGCATGCTGCATTCGCTAGCGATAGCCCCAGATGTTCTTGCATGTACAAAAGATCTGAGGCTATTGCTAGCGAACCGCATATGCGCGTATCGACAACGTGATAGTGCGAACACACAGCACTTTAAACGATTTGTCGTTCCCATTGGTCGAAAATAGCAAAATCGTTTAAAATCTCGGACACTGCAGTCATGAGCATGTTATGTATTCATTTAGAGGGGGTGCGGCTTAAAACAGGGGCGTGGTGATATGCCCGTTAGTATTGGCCCTGCGCGCTCAATGGTGGGTGCAGTATTAAAATAGGGGGGCAGGGGTGGGCGCAGAGGAGGGCACCCGCTTCCTACTTTACTTGAACGGGAAGCGGGTCCCTACTCCCCGACCATCGTCATCTTCCCAGTGATATTTGGGAAGATGACGCTGGCCACAGTGCCAGAGTCTTTGCTTTCTGTGTGCGGCACTATTTTCCAAAAGAGATCACCAGGAAGATTGTGCCGCCAACCGCCAACGCTGGCAACAGTACAGTGGCACAAGTATACTGCTGGGGGTTGGGGGTATCGGATCCGGGCCCCTCGAACAGCGCAGTCGCCCTGAGGGCGCAACAGCCAGCGACTTGTAATGAGTCAAGTTGACTCATTACAAGCCGCCTCTGCTGTATGCGCCGCGCTGGAGAAGCCGAAGGCAGGGGAGGAGAGCAGCAGTGCCGAAGGCAGGGGAGAAGGAGGGAGGGGGACTGGAGCCGCAGCAGCACTATGTATTTGGTAGTGGTGCCGCTGCAGCAGTTACCTCTCCTTCCGCATTGGCTGCCTGGCGGTGATATGAATGCTGCGATGCGCTTCCCTAATCCCAGCATTCACAGCGGCGGCCAGCCAATGCGGAAGGAGAGGGGACTGCTGCAGCGGCGCCACTACCAATTACATAGCGCTGCTGCGGCTCCAGTCCCCTTCCCTCCAACTCCTTCCTCCCTGCCCGGGATCTGCCAGCACCGAGGAGCCTGACTGCCAGCGGGGTGAGATGGTAAGTATCTATCTGTCTATCTCTCTCTCTCTCTCTCTATCTATTCTGTCAATGTGTAAAAAGGGGGACTGGCTGCCATAATGTGTAAAAAGGGGGACGCTGTCTGCCGTAATGTGTAAAAAGGGGGATGCTGTCTGCCGTAATGTGTAAAAAGGGGGACTGTCTGCCGTAATGTGTAAAAGGGGCTCTACCTGGTGTAGTGGCGCTACTGTGCAGCGTAATTTGAATAATGGAGACTACTGTGCACCGTAGTATGAATTGGTATTATTTTGTAGCCACACCCCTTCCCCATGAAGCCACGCCCCTATATATTTTTCACGCGCCTACGGCACACAGCGCTAAAATGCCTAGTTACGGCACTGAATGGGCCTCCTTACAACTTAGCAGCATAAACAGAAAAAGCTAGCTAAGCAGCTTATTGTCAACTCTCTTCTACAATATGCCAACACTAGGCAGGTAACCACAGCCTTCTACAATGCGCTCCAAGTTACATCATTGTGTGCAAGGTCATTTTAGTTTAACCCCACAAAATAAACCATGCCAAATTTACTGTTCACTTGCTTACTGGGAAAAAAAGTAATCAGGTGTGGCAATAAAACAATAAAACATGAATATCTACAACAATGCAACTTATTAATTTAGATACAATTATCCAATAATGAAAAACAAGTCTTGAGTTGTGAAAAACATATTCGAACAGTCCGCTACATTACAATGACAGTTACAAGAAGTATAACTACTATTTATTATGGTATTAATAAACAATAGAATTATCCTGGTGTGGGATGCATGACGCAACACATTGGGGGTCATTCCGAGTTGATCGCTCGCTAGCTAGTTTTAGCAGCCATACAAACGCTATGCCGCCGCCCACTGGGGAGTGTATTTTAGCTTAGCAGAAGTGCGAACGCTTGTGCAGCCGAGCTCTGCAAAAAAATTTGTGCAGTTTCAGAGTAGCTCTGAACCTATTCAGCGCTTGCGATCACTTCCAGTGGCAAACGCAGGATTTCTAGAGGGGGGTTTCCAAATGCCAGTCCACAATCTCGCACTCTGGAGCAAGTGCGGGAGTCTGAGGAGCGGTAGAAGAACCTAATAACGACACTGAACAGTAATGTAAATATTGGTCTTTTTTTACACTGGAAGCTGTATGGATTACAGTATTAATATTTAACACTATAGATAGGCTGTATCAAACAAAGTGGGTATTAAAAGGTTAAACATACCATTGTAAATAAATACACAAACGTAATAAAACCAGTACTGCGCTTTCTAAGCACACATTCTCTCACCTCATGGTAAGGCTCCTGTCTCTTCTTCCTGGTATCTACTCTCTGGCCCAGTGCACTGATTGAGGACTCAAATCCACACAGCAAACTTGGTAGAAGAAGCTGCTACCACTGGGCATGTGCAGCAGCTCTGCTGTGTCCCTTAAACTTCATGATGTGGCGGCAGCTCTACTAATCATATTATATACCATTGCTATTGTCATAATGTGAGCCAGTTGTCAAGAGGAGGTGGGTTTCCAAGCAACCGGAACCCCCCCCTGCGTTTGCCTATGACTTCAGCCTATTCGTGTCCGGATTTGACGTCATACACCCGCCCAGTGAACGCCCAGCCACGCCTGCGTTTTTTCAGACACGCCTGCGTTTTTACAAACACTCCCTGAAAACGGCCAGTTGACACCCAGTGCAAAGGAAAACTTCGCTAGAACCTGAGCACAACCACAAAGAGCTTTGTACCCGTACATCACGCGTGCGCATTGCGGCCCATAGGCATGCGCATAAATGCTGTTTTTTCTCCTGATAGCTGCACTGCGAAAATCGGCAGCGTGCGATCAACTCGGAATGACCCCCATTGTACACATGGGATGCATCCTGACACTAATTGCATGCATATCGGCGTTTATTAACGTTGTATGCATGACTATTTCAGCAAAGGACAGCTTTTCTGATGGCGTTGCCCACCGCGTCCCATCTCCAGAATATATTGCAATCTGGAGCTTGGTGCATATGCGGTAAGTAGCCAAACCACTAAAAACTGCATTTTCAGGGGTTTGGCAGCATTTTTGGCATATTTTTAATATTGCTGCATGCTGCCCTTGGAGTTGGAGGGAGGAGAATATAATATGGGGGATCATTTTAAATTGCATGAATTTTTTAAAATGTAGTTATTGAATTGAGGTAAAAGGTATTTTATTCATGAGCAATTCAAAATTCATAAATTATGGGAAACGTTACCCTAATAAAATTGATATAAAAACTTCCATAGTTTTACTGTGGAGATGTGCCCTGTGTCCTAGGGCACATCACCACAACAGTGTGCAGGGGATCTGTGTCCCCTGCAGAGCGCAAGGGTGGACAGCGCTGGGGCAGCTTGTCTGTCCCCAGCGCTGGGTGTGCGGCGGCGGGTGTCTGGTGCAGGGATCGGATGTTTCCCTGCACCAGGCTGGCGGCGGCGGCGGGTAGGAATTTGGGGGTCACCATTAGATTTGGTGGTTTGGGCGTTAGGCCCAAGCCACCTAAACTGTGCAAGTTAGGCGGGCACTAGGCCTGTGGGCAATCCAGGCAATAGGCCTGTGGGGGCATTAGAGGGCATTAGGCCCTAGTTCAGTTTGGCGGCCGCTAGGGATATAATAAGGTGACCCTGGGCACTAGGCCCAGGTCACCCAACAGGTGACAAGTTAGGCGGGCGCTAGGCCCGTGGGTGTTGTCAGGCTTCTGGCCTGTGGGCAATTAGGGGCGCTAGGCCCAGTGAATAAGTGCCCCCCCCCCCAAGGTGAATAAAGGTGGCACTGGGCACTAGGCCCGAGCCACCCTGAGGTGTTTAGGTGGGCAGGCTGTGTGGCGCCCCAGCGGTAGGTAGGGATTTAAAGGGACAGCACCGTGGGATCTTGTAATCCGATATTGTGATGTATGTTGTTACCATGCAGGGCAAAGTGTCTGTTTGTTTTAAGTTTATGCATAGTTGTGTTGCACCACCCACACGAGCTAGTTTGAGGGCTCTGTTTATGTAGCTAGTGAAGCGGACGCACACTAGGGTAGTTCTTGGCCCTGCACGGCTGTTTTCTCTTTACCTCCTTACAGGGACCTGTAAGTGGAGAAGATCGGAGTGCAAGACTTGTAACGGTGAGTAGCATCTGTGTACGTCTGTCCCTTTGTCTGTCCCCGAGCGCCGGAATGGGGGTTTGCTCACGGACGTGAGAACCCCTTCATCACACTACGCGCGAGAGTGCGAGTGTGTGAATGCTGGGTGGCTGAGGCTTTGTGCCTGTGATGACCTTTCACCCAACCGGTGAAGGTCGCCGTCACCCCTGGGGTATCCCCTTTTCCGGTGGAAGAAGGGTTGATACCCCCCCTTAAGGTAGACTATTTTCTCCTCAGCTCGTTCCTCCGTTAGCTCCGAGAGGGAATCGCCGTGTCCGGGTCCGACTGAAGAGTTCCAGGTCCGTTGAAGGTTCCGGTACCTGAAGGTGAGAGAGAGCAGCGCCTGGTGAGTACCGAAACTACACCTGCACGGCAGCAGGCACCACCACACGCACCGCTGCCCTCTTACATTACAATGTCTTCATAATTGTGTAGTCCCAATAGATTAGAGACAGAAATCAGCATTATTACGGTTATCTCCAGCATCCATGAGAAAAAGTGTCTCCGTGGCCGGCACGCTGTCAGTCTGATAAAAAGTCTTCTGATGTTCAAGTGCTCTTATTGTTTAATGATTAACGTCGATGGTAGATTAGAGGAGCTGAGGAGCCTTTCATGCCATAAGTGGCCAGTCAGACCCTTTTCTGCACCACCGTGCAATCATCTGGCCCATATACATTTTACTATATACTGTATGTATTTGTCTATAGAACGGAAACAAGCGCTCCAGCAACGACACGCACTTATAAGTCCTGTTGGACAAAGAGTGCTATCTAAATAAAAATATTATCATTATATAGTTGAAAAATATCTAACATGGCCATGAAATGTTGTCTTATTACATAGGGTAATAATAATGTGTGATAGTTCGTGTCTCGCGAATGGCACAAGACACAGCTTCTTCCATCCAATCTATATCGTCTCACTCACTCATATGCATCAATGAAGAGTACAGCAACAGCCTCCTGCCTGTCTATGCAAATCTCCCGGCTGCAGATCATGTCGGTGAATGAACGACTCATGAATTGCAGAAGCACACTAGACAGCAGGAGCCACACAAGCTTATATATATATATATATATATATATATATATATATATATATATATATATATATATATATATATATATATATGTGTGTGTTTTACAATAAAGAGATATGGCCCAGTATAAATACAATGCTCCTGTAAGATCTCCTCACTTTAAAAGACTTCTACAAAATGTAACAGTGTGTAAGAGAAAATAAATAAGAATAATGTGATGAAACGGAAATGTCTCCCACATTGCTGGCAGTAGCCTGTGTGCCTGCTGGCTGACTGAGATTCCTGTGCAGGGGGGTGCTGTGCTGCTGCTGTGCTCCCCATCCCCCTCTCTCCTTCCTTCCTCTCCCCCTCCCTGCACTGAGCCGCTGTTGCTGCTTATTTGCACTCGGCTGATCCAGAGCGGAAATTCCTTTCCGTTTTTGTGAATGACAAACTCATTAACAATTCATCAACACAACCTGTTCCAGCCGGCCCGTCTCCAGGGCAACCGGCGCTCCGAGCGTTCTGATTGGCCGCCGCGCACAATGTATCCATTCAGACGTTCCGTGTTTGTATCCATTCAGTGGTTGCTGCCTGTGGTGGGGCCGCGCGGAGTTCGGGGAGCGGGGACACGCGGGAGGTGCCGCCGCCGCTGCTGCTAATTGGATTTCTGGTTACGCAGCCCCATTGAGGAGGAGAAGAGGCGGCAGCAGCAGCAGCCGTGCATGCTCCTCTAGTCCGAGGCAGTCATCAGACCCCGTTCTCCGGCCACGCTTCTCCCGTCCTTTTCCTCAATGATAGAGAAGCTGAGACCCGTGCACCCCACGTCGGACATGGCGGTCAGCAAGTCGGTGACCTGGCTGAATGAGCAGCTGGAGCTGGCCAACGAGCGCCTACTGCTCATGGACTGTAGACCGCAGGAGCTCTACGAGTCTTCCCACATCGAGGCGGCCATCAACGTCGCCATCCCTGGTATCATGCTGCGGCGGCTGAAGAAGGGCAACCTGCCCATTCGCTCGCTCTTCAACCGCGGAGAAGACCGGGACACGTTCGCCAGCAGATGCGGTTCGGACACGGTCATCCTGTACGACGAGAACAGCAGCGAGTGGAATGAGAACACGGGCGGGGAGACCGTGCTGGGGCTGCTGATGAAGAGGCTCAAGGACGAGGGATGCAGGGCTTTCTACCTGGAAGGTACTTGCCCTGCCCTCTCCCCTGTGCTGCCCCTTACCCTCACCCGGTGTGCTTGCTGCCTCAACCCCTATGCTGCCCCGTGTGCCTGTTCCCTAACCCCTATGTTGCCCCCTTACCCTCAGCCGGTGTGCCTGCGCCTCACCCCCTATGCCACCCCAGTACCCTCACCCTGCGTGCTTTTACCTCGCCTTACCCAGTGCAGCATTACTTCCCCATGCAGGGACTCTGTAGCTGCTACTTTATTGCTTGAGGCCAGGCAACCTGCTGCTGCCATAGACAGGAGTGGCATCATGCAGCAGCCTGCAGTGGGCACAGCCACATGCTAATCTAGGTAAAGCATAGGGCCAGGGCACCAATTAAGGTCTTTCAGAATGTTACTTTGCAACATTTTGCAGACGTCTGTATGAATAATACCACTTTTACACTCGCACTCCCGGGTCACTCCCGGGATGCATCCCGGGATGCATTCCCGGGACTGACCCCTTTCACACTGCATTAAGACCTGGGATCGACCCGGGACAGCCCCATTTACACTGATCCCGGGATATCCCTGCAAATGCATTAGTATGTCATTAGAAATGGCCTTGGGCTCAGAAAAGATGACATCAGCTTTTCTGAGCCCAAGAAAGCTCCAATCCAAGTCCTTTTTAACAGTCCCGGGATAGTGAATCCCGGGACGGACCCTTTCACACTACACAGCTTCCCGGGACGGTCCCGGGTTCAACCCTGCTTTTGACCTGGGATGAAATCCCGGGATGCTCGTCCCGGGAAATTGTCCATGTACCCATTTACACTGAGAAGAATCCCGGGATGATGCGCGTTCACGTGCAATATCCCGGGATTTTCCTGCGAGTGTAAAAACTCTGTCAGACCATGTTAAAGCTCCTTATCTAGACTATGCAAGTAACTCCCTTATGTCTTTTGCTTAACTATAAGAAATGAAGTATTTGGAAGTTTACCGATTATTACTAGGGATATTATCAGTCAGATAGCCTTATCTCCATTGTGGGTTATAGAAACATAGAATTTGTCGGCAGATAAGAACCACTTGGCCCATCTAGTCTGCCCCTTTTTTATTTTTTTATATATTATTTTTTTTTTTTTATCACTAACCTTATTTATGCTTGGACCCCTAGTTATTAATACCTTCCGCTCAAGGTGCAAAGTCCTAACCTTATCTAGAATGCACTGCATGCAATCCATGTCCTGTGTATTGGCATGTCTCCTATGACAGGCAAGAGGTTATTAAATATATTTATTGCAGTGTACAGGTTTTTTTTTTTTTTTAAACTTATTATTTTTTTTTATAATGAAACCATATAAATGTTATTGCTTTGCTGACATTTATTGAGACCTCCTTTTTCTGCTGTTTCCTGGTTATTCAATAGTGTTGATTACTTGGTGGTTTCAATGGCCTGGTAGCTTAATGTCTAAGCTGTGTGAGGCATACAAAAAACATACCTGTAGTTGCAGGAAAGCGTATATATCTGCATCTTCTACTGGCCAAAAGAAAATATTTTGGCAACATATAGATGTGTCCTCGTACATCTAGCCTCAATATGTCATGCACCGTGAGATGCCTGAGGTGAGTGAGCTGCCAGGTGCCATAGAACTCTGCTAATGTTGGGTGGCACTTTTGATAAAAATGTCTTAGTCGCAACACAATGCGACTAGGATGCATGAGGAGACCGTGCTGATTAATTTGATATACTTGTGTGACGGAGTCTATATGGCACAGGACAGAACTCGTATTGGGGGGGGGGGGGGGGGAGGAAGCTGCAGCCGCTACAGATATAAGTGTCCTATCTAATCAGCACAGTCTCCTTGTGCGTCCTAGTCACATTGTGTTGCGACTAAGATGCTTTTTTTTTTTTTTTGCCAAAAGATGCCCAACACTAGAAGACTTTCTCGCAACCTGGCGTGCCAAGAGTGGCTTTTTGGCATGACTGCAACAAAGATGTATGAGGACATATCTGTAATGAGCAGTGTGTGTGCGGGTTATCTTATTTATTTTTCGTCTAACCGGTTTCTTTTCCCTTTTCCACCCTTTTTATTTTTTCCCCTACAGGTGGTTTTAACAAATTTCAGTCAGAGTTCCCTGTACATTGTGAAACCAATCTGGATAGCTCCTGCAGCAGCAGTTCTCCCCCAGTACTAGGTTTGGGAGGTCTCCGAATCAGCTCAGATTCTTCTTCAGATATTGAATCTGACATTGATAGAGACCCCAACAGTGCAACAGACTCTGAAGGCAGTCCCCTCTCCAATACACAACCTTCATTCCCAGTTGAAATACTGCCCTACTTGTACCTCGGCTGTGCTAAAGATTCAACTAATCTGGATGTTTTAGAAGAGTATGGTATTAAGTACATTTTGAACGTGACTCCAAACTTGCCTAACCTCTTTGAAAACGCTGGGGAGTTCAGGTACAAGCAGATTCCCATATCGGACCATTGGAGCCAAAATCTATCTCAGTTTTTTCCCGAAGCTATCTCCTTTATTGGTGAGTTTGTGTGTGGGGTTTTTTTTTTTTTTTTAATCTCCGTAATAAAGTTTGATAAATCACTAATGTGTGTCAGTCTACAGAATTATTTTATTATTTTTTAAAATGTACACTTTAACAGACACAAGCCATTCCCTCCTAGTAAATTTTCCGTATATCCATGGTGTAGGGAACTTGCCTCTTCATAACATACTGCAATGGTAATATGAGCACTGCAGGAAGAAAATTTTGGCTGTAAGCCATATAGAATCTAATCTCTAAGCATTGTAGTGTGCGTTTCCTCTTACAAAGGAACCCATTTTAGAGCAATGTTGACATCCTGTTCCTCTTAATGGTTTGTCTCCTGTGACTACCCTCTTTCATTTACAATGCCTGAATAAAGCTATTGACTACGCAACAGTTGGAAAGTAATTTGAAGGAATTTTTTTTTTTTTATTTCCCCCCCCCCTTTTGCATGGATTTCAGAATAAATGGAAATATATCTTGTATTGTAACAGTGTGTTTGGTGTGTGGGTGTTTTGTTTATTTTTTTTTATTTCTACCCCTCAAAATTATTAACCCATGTTTGCAGTAGAAGTGTCTTTTGGCAGCCTGTGACATGCTACTGTAAAGCTGAAAATCCTAGCGTGTCTAAGAAGAGGCTGACGGGTCCTGTTGAAACTTTACAGCTCTCCATCTGAGTCTCAGGTGGTCTACTGCTATAATAATTGGTTATCACACATTACTGCCAAAATAATTTTGTAATCTGCAAAATATTCCCTTGCTTATACTATAAATCCTCATAATAAATAGGGCAAGTGCTTGGTAGCATCAATTTATGTAGATCTTGCCTTTATGTACGTAATTTCTTTGTATTTTAGCTCTTAAATGTCTACTTCAGTTTCAATTCAAAGTGTTTTTAAAACTCAATTCAAATGTATTTCCCCCTCTTTATACTTTCAGATGAGGCACGAGGAAAAAGTTGTGGTGTCCTAGTTCACTGCTTGGCTGGGATTAGTCGTTCAGTCACGGTCACAGTAGCCTATCTCATGCAGAAGTTGAACCTCTCCATGAATGATGCCTATGACATTGTTAAGATGAAGAAATCGAACATCTCTCCCAACTTTAACTTCATGGGCCAACTGCTGGATTTTGAAAGAACATTGGGACTTACTAGTCCATGTGACAATCGGGTCCCACCTCAACAGTTATATTTCACAAGTCCAGCCAATCAAAATGTCTTTAAGGTAGATTCTTTGCAGTCTACGTGAGAAGGAATCGCTGAAGTTTATTGGCAATAATCATTCCTATAAAGAAGTTTCTCTTTAAATCTGTTGAGTCATTGACAGGTGTCATTGCTTGTATGGGGTCATACCTGCGAATCCAAGATTATTGAAGTTGCAGTAAGAGAGGTGATTAGTTTAGTCTCTGAATATGGAGAAAAGAAGCCTTGGAGGCCTCAGATTTATTTGGCAAGCTTACATGAGAGCACTGCCTTGGTGATGAAATGGCATGAGATCCCAAAAACATACCAGTTGAACAGATGTTAATCCATGAAAGATTTGAAAGAACAATATACATATATACTGTATCCTTGTCTTCTGTGAAGACTGGTTCTCCTGAAACTGAAAGGAGCCAAAGAAATGCATTTAAACTTCTGATTAATCTGAAGTATTGTTTTTAATTTACAGAATACTGTAAATATTCACTTTTATATGTAGCAGTGTCAATATTTTTACCTTTTTAAAATGAGAAATGAGGTGAATGGAATGTTTCATAAATGGCGTTCAGAAAATGTGTAGCAGAGACTGTGCTAGTTGACATTCTACTCTTGATGACCATCATGGGAACTATAATTTGACTGCAGTTATAATGTTAACTGTTGCTCTACTGTTGGAATGAGGATTGTGTACTTATGCACAAAATTGAGTTGTCAATTTACAATTGTAATCTAAATATTCACTTTAATGTATTTTTTTTTCTTTCCTCTTTGTGAACCACTTATTTTCAACCCTTTAATTGCTCTTAAACTTAATGTAGATTTCTTTTATTTTTGTGGTGGGGGGGTGTCTCCACAATTGTTGTCCATAATTTTTTTTTAATTTCCCCTCTCCACCTCTGGACTATGGAAACTGGAAGTATGTATGTACCAGTGGCTTGCAAAGCTTAGATTGCACATTTATTGCCAATAAGGGAGATGCACTGCACTCCTTAATGTCCACGGAATAAGATTTTATCTTTAAATTATTAATAAATCACTATTTTGTTTATTAAACAGTGTAACTTTATTTGACAGATGTAAAGAAAATATGGTTTTGTGTGTGTTTTTATCTTCCTCCCCCATACCCTGTGCTTTGCTTTCTACATTATGATAAAAACTAAAGGTATAGCCAGGGCTTGCTAACAGGGATTCCGTATGCGTTACAGGCGCACGGAATGCCGGCTGTCCATAACCCGACAGTGGCATCCCGTCCACTAGAATGCTGGCACCACGGTGAGTGCTGAGAGTCAATACACACTTGTTAGCAATACTATTAAGCATCTAGGGTAATCAGGACCTCCATTGATATTTAACTGCAGATTTTGTAGTACAATTTATTTTCAGTGAACAAGGTGGGGGTTTTTTTTTTTTTTTTTAAGGTCCATTTCTGTCAAATTTGTGTGAGTGCCCCTATTTTGTTGAGGCAAAAGGAAAACTAATATCGTATCACCTGGTGTTTCCCTGTGTTGTGGTATGGCTTCAAACTTCACTTTTGATCTGAATGCAGTGGGAACATTAGCAATTATGACAGGGTAAAATAAGATGTCTAAGGCTTCATCTTGAGTAATGTGTTCAGGTAGCGCGATTTTCAAAATGCATCAATAAAAAAACAACTCGGTATAGGTACTGTGGTACAATAATGTATGGGATATGTAGAACTGTTTTCTAGGAAAAACTTCAAGAGCTAATCATATAACTTCTAAGCACGAAGGGCCTACTTCAGTAAGGATTGCATTTGTAAAGCTGCCCACAGCAGCTTTGCAAATGCAAGAGGAGGTTCATACCACTTTCTTCCTGCATTTGCAATTTCTAAACTGTGGTGCAATCGCAGTTCTAGATGAACATCGCGACTGCGCGCTGAGTAAGCACTCATAGTGTGGCCAAGGAAGCTGCGTCTGGGACGCAGTCCTTGGCCACTCCACTCCCAACCGCCGGCTATCCCACTCAATCAGGCAGAGGCATTCACATTTTTGCGTTGCGATCGCAGGACCCCCTGCACATGAGCAGTTTCCTAATTATTGTGAAACTGCTCAGTGAGTCGCAGAAGCAATGGAAGCTTAACTAGGACCAAAGACCGGTGTGTTTAAATAGAAATCTGTACCTAGTAATGTTCAGGTAAACTAACTAAGAAAAATGAGGATTTCTTCTTTAACAAGTGAATACTACAACTGAAAGGTGGAAGACTAAAGTCTCTAAAGGTGAAAACATTTTAGTTGTTATCCCAGGTACAAACTTTCTCTCTCCCTCCCCTTCCCCACTAATTCTGTAAGCCTTTGCCCTTCCTTTGTTACACTAGCTTTAGCGCAGACATGTATCTTTGCACTTTACACCTGCGCTACTGTGAGGCAGTGTGTTCATTCATTGCAATAAAAACATAAAAAGTGACACCTTTTAATAAAGTGCCCCACTGTTGTCTTAAGCTGGGTACACACATGAGTGGTGCATAGTCTGCTTGATGTGCCCATTGATCCAGCGATGTGGTAAGTGCTATGCTCAAACGATACTGTACGTACACACTTAAGAATATTCTGCTTGGTATGTTTGGCCACAGGAACTGGTCGTGACGTCATTGTGGTTCCTGACTCATTCACAGACATACAGTATTTTCTGTACACTCCTGCTGGTGCATGATTTAAGGGGAGGCAATCAAGCTGCCGGCGCTCAGGATACAGACGCTGAGTGGAATACCCACTTAGTGCCACCACCCAAGGTTGGATATAACCCTGTGAACCGAAGGTTGCCACCGTGCCCGAAGCATATTCCTGCTGTCGGGAACCTGGCGTCTGTCTCCTGACCACCGAGATATCATACTGAATCCGATTTAAGATCTACGCACTGCAGTATTTAGAACAATGGAAAGTTGAAACTTTTTAATGCAGTGGTGTACACTGTTGGTATACTGGACTTTGATAATGGTGTTTGTAGTTTACAATCTGTACGTTTTGGGAGCTTCGGCAAAAGTATGTGCAGGTTGCTCTTGTGATATTTTCAGAGACTGGGACATTACGGTGAACCACAAAAGTAGGTGCAGTTTAATACACAATGGGGAATTGCATTCCATAAATGTCCCAAACTATATTTTAATTGGGGTGATTTATAGAAAGGCTGGTTTAAATGGGGTGAAACTTCTAAAGCCCCATACACAAGACAAGAAATTAAAAGATATCGCTCAGAAGGGCCATTCTGAGCAATATCTTTTACTATCTCATCTAGTGTGTACGCTCCATATCAGTAACGACCCCCTCCCTCGTTTGAACAGTTCAGACGAGGGAGGACCTCGTTACAAGAGGGCCATGCTGCATCGGCTAGTGTGTACCTGGCTTAAGAACAGCAAAGCTTTTTACCTAAAATTAAAAGTAAAAAAAAAAAAGTAATTGCTCACCCACTTCCAAACTAATCCCTGGAATGGCAGCAGTAGCTACTTAGAAAGTATTGTGGTAATCCTATAACAGGTGGACAAAATGTTGATTGCTATACATATTCTATATAAACCACATAAACATAAATGTATACAGACTAATATAAAGCCTATGTACACATTATAATCTAGAAGCTTTTGGGAGGCTGGAGCTGAGCTGATCATACACTTCTCGCTAGTTTTAAGATCCTGTATGGACTGATGGGAAAATGTCCTTAAGTCCCTGCAGTTTTCATGAAATGTAAGGATTTTCTTCATATAATGCCATTCTGGAAGTTTTGATGCTTGCTGAATAGCATAAAATGTTAAACCACAAAAGAAAGCAATGGATTGCTCCCTACTGTGCCATAGTCGGCAAGATGGGTACGTACACTCCAACACGGCTGTGCCGAAAATTGGTACAAATTAAGGAATGGGACATGGCCTCAGGCGAAGGGGGTGTGTCCTTGTGGTGTTCTCATAGGAATCAATGGGAATGAGAGATGGCAAAACCCCGTACAAAGCCGTTTATGGCCAGTACATACCATAAAAAAAATGGTACTGTACTGGCCAAAAAGGTACAGTTAAAGGGTATGGGGTATTAATGGAAAAGATAATTGTGTTTTCTTCTACGCTACTCCATGGCAGCCATTACTCTGTGATTTTATCCCTACCCCTAGGTTTTAGACAGGACTTTTCTATTTTAGGCTCCGCCCCTCTGGGAATATAGGTCCGACCGCTCCTGGCTTCCCCAGTCTTTTTTCCTGTCTCCTTAGGTAGTGACAGTGTAGTCGTTTATTGTTTTTCAAATATGAGGCTTACCAGGATTTTTCCTGGCCTAATGCGCCTCTGTGAGCCGCGGCTGGAAGGGGGTTGGCACCCGGGACCTGTGAGAAGCATTATAATTACTGCCTGTGGCATTACAAATGCTGCCTGCCACCACTATGAACTGATATAGGAAGCAACTATAATTACTGCCTGTGGCAGTAGGAATGCAGCCCACCACTGCTGTGATGTCGGATGTGGAGTAATTTCTGCCTGTGGCAGTAGAAGTGCCGCCCGCCGCCGCAGGGTTACTGGTGAGAAAAAACAAACAGTGTATGGCTGTCTGCGGTAGTGGAAAGACCCGCCGCAGCCACGGGTTAGCTGATCGCGCTTGCCGGAGTCTGGAGGGCGGAAGTAGCGCTGGACGCGGCGGGCGGAAGTGCGCAGCCGAATCCCGGAAGTTGTCGCTGATCGGTCTGCGCATGCGCCGGCCGTCAGCCAAGCAGAAGCTGATAAAGATGGCGCGGTCCACCGCTGAGAGTGAGACAGTGTTCCCAATTATAAGGGACTGAGCAGTACTTGAATAAGAGGTGCTGCTGAAGGATTATACAGCATGGATAAAGAGATGTCTCCCACCACGCCTACATGTGCCCAGGAATGGTAAGCAATTTCATTTAGGGCACTTATTATGTTATGTAGTTAGGGTGTTTAGGATACTGTTTGTTTTGGTTACAGTGTGTCTGAAATTCCCAGGAAGAGAACATGTAAAAAGAAGCATCATTTGGCTTGTTCTGGCTGTAAAAAGTGTTTTTCTGGGGATAAGCATAGCAAATTGTGTGATGATTGTGAAGCGTCCCAGGGCCAATCTAGGCAAATTCAAGACCTTAAGGAATGGATGAAGAAATCATTCGTAAAAAAAGGATGAATTAAAGGAGCTTCAGGGGGCTAAAAGGTCCAGGTCACAGACAAGTCTGGACGCTGCAGATGATTCTGATAGTCTTGTTGTATTGGATTATGCTGATAGTCCCTCTCCGGCAGAATCTGAGGAGGCTCAGGAGCCATATAGATCGTTTCATTTAGATATAGTTGATAGTTTACTCAAGCATATGTATAGAGCTTTAAATCTTAAGGATGAAGCACAGGAGGGTGATGCTCAGGATCCTTTATTTGAAGATAAGATTAAGAAAAAATTATGTTTTCCGGTGCATAAGGTACAGAAGGAGATTATGTCAGTACAGTGGCAGAGTGCAGATAAGCGTCTCAATTATATGAAAAGATTGGATCGTATGTTCCCGGTACAGGATGAACAGTTCATTAAATGGTGTGAATTGCCTAAAGTGGATGCTGCGGTAACAGAAGTTGTTTCCAAAACCACTATCCTGTTGGAAGATGGTGTAGTGCTTAAGGATGCTATGGACAAGAAGGTCAAAAGTTTCCTGAAAAAAGTCCATAAGGCATCAGCGGTGACGCTAAAGGCTGGGGTAGCGATGGCGTCAACAACCAGAACCCTGAGATTGTGGGGGAACAATCTGAACCGTGATTTAGAGGATCAGGTATCCAGACATCATCTGCAGAAAGATAGTGATCACCAGCGCTAAGTTGTATAAAGTATATGTAATACTCTGATTAGAACAAATCCAGGACGGTAGGTTATGTTGAAAAAATATGTATAATAAATTTAATAAGAATAATATCTTAAAATCCTCCAAAAAAATCCCCTCAACATTGCTGGACATTCTCATCTTCATTACCCACACGGCACTAATTGGACAGCATTTCCCTTGGACATCACCATCTGCGGAGAAATTGGAGTTTTCCCTATCTGCCTGAAACGCTTGCATTGGTATGCTTAAAAGGGACATTCTTTACTCCATTGCTTTCATCAACTCTCCAACAATTTCTATGGATACAATTCCAGAGAGAGTCCTAGCCGGGGTATGAACTAATACTTATTGAGGAGATATGTGGATGTGTCATTTTTTATGATTATCTAATTTCTAATTATGTTGTATAGGCATCTGTGATTTTAAGATATTATTCTTATTAAATTTATTATACATATTTTTTCAACATAACCTACCGTCCTGGATTTGTTCTAATCAGAGTATTACATATACTTTATACAACTTAGCGCTGGTGATCACTATCTTTATTGTATATATCCTTTTGGGGAATTACCACCCCCTACACCAGCAGCTTTTTGACAGCGCACTCTTTCTATTTCTCTTTTACATATCTGCAGAAAGACCTGGCTGTAATAATGAAGGCGGTGGAATACCTGTGTGAGGCCTCTCTTGAGGTAGTCGAATATGCGGCAAAATCATTAGCAGCAGGGGTAGCGGCTAGAAGGTCACTGGTTACGTACCTGTTCGGCAGATGTCCATTCAAAAAACAGATTGGTAGCTCTTCCTTATGAAGGCTCTCGCCTTTTCGGAAGTAAGCTAGAATCTATAATCAATGTCATGTCAGGCGGTAAATCCGCAAAGCTACCATATGATAGAAAATCAAGGTTTAGAGCTTCGTCGCCTAAGCAGCAGTTTAAAGAAGCCAGGTCATACAGGCCAGGTAGACAGTATGGTAGATACACTCCAACAACTACCAGGCAGTCCTTTTGTCAGTCTGCCAGGAGAGGCAATAGAAAATTCTGACTATATGATGCCCCAGAGTGCTGCGCCCGGAGGAGGCAGATTAATGAAATATTCAGATCAATGGCAAGAGTCAACTCAGGACGCCTGGGTGTTAAAGATAATCTCCCAGGGTTATCATATAGAATTTATAAGAAAGCCGACGCGGTGGAATTTTGTAAAATCAAAGATTCCAACGTCAGAAGAACAGATAACAGCTTTTCAAGATATTATAAAAAACTAGTGATGAGCGGATTCGGTTTTACTCGGTTTTACTCGGTTCTCAAAACCGAATCTTATTGGCTATCCAAAACACGTGACATCAGTGAGCCAATAAGATTCGGTTTTGAGAACCGAGTAAAACCGAGTAAAACCGAATCCGCTCACCACTATAAAAAACCTTCTCAAAGCACATGTAGTCGAAAAGGTACCGGTGGTAGAGGAGAGAAGAGGTTTTTATTTATGTTCTTGATTCAGAAACCATCGGGAGAATTCAGGGCAATTCTGGATTTAAAAAGATTAAACAAATTCCTTATAAAGAAACGTTTTCACATGGAGACGCTGAAAAACCATACTATTAGGGATAAAGCAAGGAGGATTTATGGCCTCTATAGATCTGAAAGACGCCTACTTTCACGTGCCAATTCACAAAGACGACCAGAGATTCCTAAGGTTTTACGTCCTCGGGAAACATCTTCAATTCACCTGCCTGCCGGTCGGCCTGTCTTCCTCACCAAGAGTTTTCACGAAAGTTCTCCTAGCTCTAGTGGCACATATGAGAGTGACAGGCATAGCATTGTGGCCATACCTGGACGACTTGCTGATCTGTGCAAGTACGAAAGCGACTCTAATAGCAGCGGTACAGAAGACTCTTCAGATTCTTCAAGCTCATGGTTGGCTAGTGAACTGGAAGAAGAGCAAGTTAGATCCAACTCAGAACATACAGTTCCTAAGAGTTCGGATAGATTCAAAGAAATACACGGTGGCGTTGTCGGAAGACCGATGCGAAAAAATTCAAGATCTCTCGTCCCTAGTTCAGGTAGAGGACAGCATTTCACTCCGCCTAGGCCTGCGTCTTGTGGGGATGTTGTCTTCTACAATAGAAGTAGTACCCTGGGCCAGGTGGAAAATGAGAATGTTCCAGTGGGACATAATCAGAGCGGTCCTTATAGGCAGAGACCTAGACCACAAGATAATCCTCACTCAAGGAGCAAAGAAATCCCTGGATTGGTGGATAGACCAGAGCCTAAGCCAAAGGTCAGTGTCCTTAGTGCAGCCCAAGTACGCTGTCTTGACAACAGATGCAAGTGCCACAAGTTGGGGAGGTCATCTGTTAAATGACACCTGTCAGTGGTTATGGTCCACCCAAGAAAAACTCATGTCTTCCAACAAGCGAGAAATGAGGGCAGAGTGGAACTCGATACGGTGTTTTCAGACGCTGCTGGTGCAGTCTCATCTAAGAGTATTCTCGGACAATGTGACAGTCGTGGCATATTTAAATCGACAAGGAGGCACCAGAAGCCGAGATCTATGGGTGGAAGTAGCAAAGATTTTGGACTGGGCAGAACAAAACCTAAAATCCATAACAGCTCTTCATGTCCCAGGGAAATCCAACCTAGTGGCAGATTACCTGAGCAGACACAATGTATTACCGGGAGAATGGGAGCTAAATCCTCATGTGTTCCACTTAATAACACAGAGGTTTGGGTACCCTCAGGTGGACCTGATGGCCACATCTCAGAACACGAAAGTGAAGCGATTCTTTTCAAGATACCAATCCCCAAATTCCAGTGGGACAGATGCTCTCTCCCAGAGATGGAACTTCAGCCTCAGTTATGTGTTCCCTCCACTACCAATGATACCTCGAGTTCTACGAAAAATCAGAGAGGAGAAAGCGGTAGTAATAATAGTTCTACCTCATTGGCCAAACAGAGTGTTGTTTCCCACAGTCCTCAGAATGGCGATACAGGGTCCATGGACCTTACCAATAGAACCAGAGTTGCTGAGACAGGGACCAATCTGTCATCCAAACCCACAGAGTCTTCATTTGACGGCGTGGAAGTTGAGCGGTCAATCTTGAAAAATAAGGTCTTTCAGAGCAAGTCGTTACCTTACTTATGAAAGCAAGGAAACATATCTCTTCAAAGTCCTATTATAGGGTATGGAGGAAGTTTGGTGATTGGTTAGGGAATGACACAGAAATCTCTAAGGTTGAAGTCCCGCTGGTACTGCAATTTCTAAGTGAAGGTTTCAAGATGTGTCTCGCAGTATCAACCATCAAGGTGCAGATATCAGCCTTAAGTATATTGCTGGATAGAAAGCTGTCGGAGGATAACCTGGTACAAAGATTCTGTCAGGCTATTAAAAGGGAGCGTCCTAGGGTCAGATCAATTATACCTCCCTGGGACCTGAACATTGTTCTGAATACGCTGATAGATTCGCCTTTCGAACCTCTGCGGGAAATCTCTTTAAAAATGCTAACCTGGAAGGTAGTTTTCCTCACAGCAGCAACTTCAGCAAGAAGGGTTGGAGAACTACAGGCTCTCTGGGCTGAGGAGCCCTACTTGAATATTTTTCCAGATAAAATAATATTAAGGAATAATCCAGAATTTCTGCCAAAGGTAGTTTCAAATTTCCATATGAGCCAAGAGATCATTCTACCATCTTTCTTTCCATACCCAACAGATGATTACGAAGAGAGGTTGCATATGCTGGATGTCTTGCGGGCAGTCTCCATATAGTTAGAGAGAGTGAAAGACTTCCAGAAAGTGAAAAATCTGTTTGTTTTACACTCCGGAGTCAAAAAAGGTGAATCACCTTCTAAAAACACGATTGCTAGATGGATTACAGAACTGATTGCATTCGCCTATCAAGAAAATGGCCGACCAGTCCCAGACCACATTAAGGCACACTCTACGAGGGCTGTGGCTACGTCCTGTGCTAGAAGAGCGCAGGTGTCGACAAAAGAGATATGTACGGCGGCAACATGGTCGTCCATCCATACATTCAGACACTATGGCTTAGATGTCTCTGGTGGTCACTTTGGAGAAGCGGTACTCAAGGAAGCAACTGCATAAAATATTTACTTTAAGCATCATTTGGGCTCTGTGTTTATTTCCCTCCCTACTAGGATGCTTTGGTATATCCCAGAGTAATGGCTGCCATGGAGTATCTCGAAGAAAAGAAATTATCGGTAAGTATAATTTGCTACTATCTTCTCTGTTTACCCTTTGATGAATAGCGGGAGTTGCATTACAAATGCGAACCCCCCCACTTGTTTGAGCATTTTATTGTGAAGATAAATGTCCCGAATAGAGCCCATAATTACCATTCTATTTGTTAAGCCGGTGTGAGATATATACAAATTTGAAGTAACCCTTACTTTTATAAAAATTCAAATGCCATGTTTTAAATATCATTGTTCTGTCTCTTATTTATAGGTACAGTCAGTAGCGGATTTCCCACTAGGCACACCTGGCTGATAACACATTTTATATATATATATATATATATATATATATATATATATATATATATATATATATATATATATATCATCAAAAAATAAGGATGCACTCACCAGACTTCTTCAAAAGGTACAAAACGAGCCTTTAATGCCAACAGCACATACTCACAAGGTCATGGTCAACGTTTCGGCTCACCACAGAGCCTTTTTCAAGACCAGATCACCAAATGCCATCTCCCTTGCACTGATCTAAATGCAAGGGCCATATATACCATCACTGTGGTCACACGCCCCAATCTATCAATTAACTACAGAAAATGTTAAAAAACATTAAGCTAGAGTTGCAAACAACACAACACATTTGAAGTAAGCCAACCTGGATGTCCACATGTATCCAGTGAAAAAAAGTCAACGCAAGGTGACACCTTATTATATCTTAAAACTGCTAAAATCGGTCAGTGGAACGCACGCCGGGGTCTTGGAACGCATCCCGCTTCCGGCCCGGCCCGCATCACTTCCTGTATTTTACATGTAGCAGCGTCTAATCTAGAGGACCCTGTGGGACGCACGCGCAGGCAGTGAAGCGCATCGCGCTTCCTGCCTAGCACGTGTCACTTCCCTTGTGTAATACATAGCGTACTTGTATAATGAGCATTGCTAGGTAACGATCCGGCCGGCGCTAGACATAAATGGTGTCACCTGTCACATCCCCTTCACACCTACAATATACTAAAACTACATAGTCATAATAGAAAAAGTGGAAAATATATATATATATTTCTTGATTCAAAACCGGAGGGTTAATACTTAAAACATATAAAGAGCTTTACTAGTTTAATCCACATGAAGCCACATTCATAGGCTAACCTTCACTACTCATTATATATAGTGGCTATACCCGGTACATACTAATCCCATCATCGCAATTCATCAATAAAAATACCGAATTACCCATATTCATGAAATCAGCCCCCCATACATAATTATTCGATACAAGTTAAGAACCAATATTACAGGGATTGGCCACCTCATATGTTGTGCTGTTCACACCATACCCACGATTCTATATCAAACTGTACAATAAGGGTCACTACTGAACAGCTCATTTTCTAACAGCCTAGTGATCCACAAGCGTGGTATATATGCCCCTATCAGGATAATGGTCAAAAACATTGAAGTAATATGCTAATAAAACTTACACCAAACATAGAACACATAAATAGTGCACAAAAATAGTGCACATTATTGGGAATAAATCATACTAATACATAAATTTACACTACATAAAACCCCAAAAAAGGATCAGAGGACATGTCTAGTGACACACTCCAATGGTGAGAACACCCCAGCACTGTCAAAAAAGAAAGAAAAAAGAAAAAAAAAGGGTATACAAACCCTGGCAAAACATAAAATTATCAAAAAACCGTAAGAAATATACAATATTGCTAGCTAAAGCAAAAAATCCAGACGTCCATCATAGGAACATATGTAACATAGTAACATAGTATCTGAGGTTGAAAAAAGACAATTGTCCATCGAGTTCAACCTATTTGTGGTGTCCTATGCATGATGATTTGACTAAAATTTCTGACTGATGCTGCTGTCAGCCATTGCATTTTATCCCTATTTATAGTAACTATAATGCGTGACTATGCACCATACCCCTGGATATCCTTATCCAATAGGAATTTATCTAACCCATTCTTAAAGGTGTTGACAGATTCCGCCATTACAACTCCCTCGGGCAGGGAATTCCAAACACGTATTGTCCTTACCGTGAAAAAGCCTTTACGCCGTATTGTGCGGAATCTCCTCTCCTCTAACCTGAGCGAGTGTCCACGAGTCCTCTGTGTTGATCTAACCAAAAACAGGTCCAGCGCAAGCTCTGTGTATTGTCCCCTTATATATTTGTAGATGTTGATCATATCCCCTCTTAGTCTTCGCTTTTCCAATGTAAACATGCCTAGTCTGTAGTGGATTTTGTTCATTCAAACCTTTTGGTGATAATGTCCCTAAAAAATGAATCCAATAGGCTTCTCTCTTCAATAACAGTTTATCCCTGTCACCACCCCTAGGTAAAGGGGGAACCCAATCAATCATCATGGAACGCAGGGTGGAAAGTTGATGTTTGTGTTGCAGGAAATGTGCAGCGACCGGTTTATCAGTCTTGCCTGTAGAATATGCCAAGTGGATAGACGACCGGTGCTGATTCATTCTTTCCCGGAATGTCCGGACTGTCTTGCCAATGTACATTTTGCCGCATGGGCAAACCAGATAATAAACAACATAATCCATGGTACATACCAAATGGTACCTCAGCTTTATTTTTGTCCCAAATAGTGGGTGATTAAAGAACTGTCCCGTGACCATGGATCTACATGTGGTACACTGAAGGCACTTGTAACAACCAGGGAGTTTACCGAGCCATCGAGTGTTGTCTTGTTGACCGGGCTTCACCGTTGGTCTTAATAGTATATCTTTCAAGTTCTGACCCCGTTGTATACTAAATATAGGAGGCACTGGTCCAAGGGTCTTAAATCTGGAATCAGAACAGATAATTGGCCAATTTTTCTTAACCGATTTTTGCACCGACCTTAGTCTAGTACTGCAGCTGGTTTTAAAAATCAAATGACTAGACTCCTTGGCTCGCTTAGATAAATTCTCGCCCCTTGAATAAATTTTACGTGCTTTGGCAAGGCACCTCAAAACATCACTTTTTCCATATCCACGATTCAGGAATCTATCAGCACACTCCTGCAATTGAGACTCAGTTCTTCCAACATCAGAATTGTTCCTTAGAACTCTAAGGAACTGTGAAACAGGTAGATTGGACTTGAGTTTATCTGGATGGTGACTTGTAGCCCACAGCAACATATTCCTGTCGGTTGGTTTACGATACAAAGTAAACTCCAAATGAGGGGACTTAATGAAAACGGTAACATCCAAAAAATTAATCATACTGTTGCTAATACTAGCAGTGAATCTAATAGGGGTGTTCAGACCATTGAGTGTGTCAACCATAGCATAGAAAGAGGTAGTTGTACCTCTGTGTTTAAATGTACCGTCAAATCTATCACCACGCCCCCTAGCCCTATAGGGACGATTTGGTCGAAAGGTGTCGTGACTCCTCCCAGAGAGCCATCTATAAACTGAGTGCTTCTGATAATCTAGTTCGACAGTGTCCCACTTATTCCTCTTAAATTATATTAAATCCTGTCTATATTTGTCTATCTGATCATTGATCTTCTCTAACCAATTCTCAGCTTTGTCGGTTTTGACCCTTGACGTCAGTTCACTTTGCACGGTCATCCCCCATGTAGAGGGTTTAGCGGCAGTACGTGAAGCTTTGTTGATTGGGCCTTATGAGGGACCCCCCATTGAGTTCATACTGGAATTGATTCGTTTAGTGCTATCCCTTAATCATTTCCAATATCAGGGTAAATATTTTATCCAGCGCACTGGGACAGCAATGGGGTCTAATTTGGCCCCGCGGTTCGCTAATTTGTATATGGCAAAATATGAAAATGAATTCATTGTTCCAGTTTTTGCAGACCAGTTGGTTTACTATAAAAGATTTATAGATGACCTTTTTATAATTTGGAAAGGTACAACTACCTCTTTCTATGCTATGGTTGACACACTCAATGGTCTGAACACCCCTATTAGATTCACTGCTAGTATTAGCAACAGTATGATTAATTTTTTGGATGTTACCGTTTTCATTAAGTCCCCTCATTTGGAGTTTACTTTGTGTCGTAAACCAACCGACAAGAATATGTTGCTGTGGGCTACAAGTCACCATCCAGATAAACTCAAGTCCAATCTACCTGTTTCACAGTTCCTTAGAGTTCTAAGGAACAATTCTGATGTTGGAAGAACTGAGTCTCAATTGCAGGAGTGTGCTGATAGATTCCTGAATCGTGGATATGGAAAAAGTGATGTTTTGAGGTGCCTTGCCAAAGCACGTAAAATTAATTCAAGGGGCGAGAATTTATCTAAGCGAGCCAAGGAGTCTAGTCATTTGATTTTTAAAACCAGCTGCAATACTAGACTAAGGTCGGTGCAAAAATCGGTTAAGAAAAATTGGCCAATTATCTGTTCTGATCCCAGATTTAAGACCCTTGGAGCTGTGCATCCTCTATTTAGTATACAATGGGGTCAGAACTTGAAAGATATACTATTAAGACCAACGTTGAAGCCCGGTCAACAAGACAACACTCGATGGCTCGGTAAACGCCCTGGTTGTTACAAGTGCCTTCAGTGTACCACATGTAGATCCATGGTCACGGGACAGTTCTTTAATCACCCACTATATGGAACAAAAATAAAGCTGAGGCACCATTTGGTATGTACCATGGATCATGTTGTTTATTATCTGGTTTGCCCATGCGGCAAAATGTACATTGGCAAGACAGTCCGGACGTTCCGGGAAAGAATGAATCAGCACCGGTCGTCTATCCACTTGGCATATTCTACAGGCAAGACTGAAAAACTGGTCGCTGCACATTTCCTGCAACACAAACATCAACTTTCCACCCTGCGTTCCATGATGATTGATTGGGTTCCCCCTTTACCTATGGGTGGTGACAGGGATAAACTGTTATTGAAGAGAGAAGACTATTGGATTCATTTTTTAGGGACATTATCACTAAAGGGTTTGAATGAACAAAATCCAGTACATATGTTCCTATGATGGACGTCTGGATTTTTTGCTTTATCTAGCAATATTGTATATTTCTTACGGTTTTTTGATAATTTTATGTTTTGCCAGGGTTTGTATACCCTTTTTTTTTTTCTTTCTTTCTTTTTTGACAGTGCTGGGGTGTTCTCACCATTGGAGTGTGTCACTAGACATGTCCTCTGATCCGTTTTTTGGTTTTTTTTTTATGTAGTGTAAATTTATGTATTAGTGTGATTTATTCACAATAATGTGCACTATTTTTGTGCACTATTTATGTGTTCTATGTTTGGTGTAAGTTTTATTAGCATATTACTTCAATGTTTTTGACCATTATCCTGATAGGGGCATATATACCACGCTTGTGGATCACTAGGCTGTTAGAAAATGAGCTGTTGAGTAGTGACCCTTATTGTACAGTTTGATATAGAATCGTGGGTATGGTGTGAACAGCACAACATATGAGGTGGCCAATCCCTGTAATATTGGTTCTTAACTTGTATCGAATAATTATGTATGGGGGGCTGATTCCATGAATATGGTAATTCAGTATTTTTATTGATGAATTGCGATGATGGGATTAGTATGTACCGGGTATAGCCACTATATATAATGAATAGTGAAGGTTAGCCTATGAATGTGGCTACATGTGGATTAAACTAGTAAAGCTCTTTATATGTTTTAAGTATTAACCCTCCAGTTTTGAATCAATAAATATATATATATATTTTCCACTTTTTCTATTATGACTATGTAGTTTTAGTATATTGTAGGTGTGAAGGGGATGTGACAGGTGACACCATTTATGTCTAGCGCTGGCCTGATCGTTACCTAGCAACTCTCATTATACAAGTACGCTATGTATTACACATGGGAAGTGACGCGTGCTAGGCAGGAAGCGCGATGCGCTTCACTGCCTGCACGTGCGTCCCACCGGGTCCTCTAGATTAGACGCTGCTACATGTAAAATACAGGAAGTGACGCGGGCCGGGCAGGAAGCGGGATGCATTCCAGGACCCCGGCGTGTGTTCCACTGACCGATTTTAGCGGTTTTAAGATATAATAAGGTGTCACCTTGCGCTGACTTTTTTTCACTGGGTACATGTGGACATCCAGGTTGGCTTACTTCAAATGTGTTGTGTTGTTTGCACCTCTAGCTTAATGTTTTTTAACATTTTCTGTAGTTAATTGATAGATTGGGGTGTGTGACCACAGTGATGGTATATATGGCCCGTGATCTGGTCTTGAAAAAGGCTCTGTGGTGAGCCGAAACGTTGACCATGACCTTGTGAGTATGTGCTGTTGGCATTAAAGGCTTGTTTTGTACCTTTTGAAGAAGTCTGGTGAGTGCATCCTTATTTTTTGAAGATATGGATTGGACTTTGCTCTGGATTTTGCACCCCAGCTGATGTGTGAAAAGAATGTGCGAGTGCGGCTTCTACACTTCTACTATATATATATATATATATATATATATATATATATATAGGTCCCCAATGGAACTGAGGGATATGTCTCTATATGTATCACCACCAACTAATAGATAACAGCTTATAATCACTTACACAGCACACGTTTATTCACATATTGATCTTCATGGCAATAAAAAAAAGTGATTTTTTTTTGGGAGGAGATTCAAATGTTTGAAACGTCAGTTGGGAGTCTGTTTTTCCCGATCTAATAGACAGGAAAAAACAGACACCCAACCGACTTTTCAAACATTTGAATCTCCCCCTTTGTGTCATCAGCATTTGTACATTTCATCCACAATTAAAACATTAAACACATTAAAAACAATTGTATTGAAAGTGTTTGATTGTGGGAAACATAATTTCTGGTCCAATCCCTTTCAGAAGTCAACAAGATCTGTATGTAACAATCCAACACGTTTCGTCCATAGGACTTCTTCAGGGGTCTAGTGTCAATACAGTAATCTAAGTGGACAAATGGAGCATTTATCAGTATGGTTAAAAATGTCCCACAGATGGAATATCAATATACAATACTTCAGTGACAGATAACAAGAATTTGTTGTTCATAACAGAATTGGTTGTTCATAACAGGTTGCTGTTTATACAAAGCTAGCCAGCAGTGAGAGTGCTTCAAATAAATATATATATTTATGTTTTATTTAGCAAATGATGGGGGTAAGACAATGGGCAGCAAATTGTGGTCCAGGAGTTGGTAGTATGGTGAGGCTGGGGCTGCTTTAGTGGTCTCGAGGTGTGGGGGTGATGGCCAATAATGTGCCTAGGGGTGGCCTGACCCCTAAATTCGGCCCTGTGTACAGTATGTGTACACTACACACACACATACACACACACACACACACACACACACACACACACACACACACACACACACAACTACACCAGTACAGATAATATGCTCTATGGCTCATCATTTACAAGCACCCATACCCTCTTAAATCAGAAAAGTGTAAGTGGACAACCATGTCCTTGTCACGATCCGGGTATCTGGACGCCATTTCTTACCCATCAGATGCCTCCTAAGGCTGGCTCAGCGCTCCAGGACCGGATCCCATCTGTTATCCTAATGTTCACATTCCTGCATCCTCTCCTGTCTCTCTGAGACGCTGTCACAGTAACGCCTTATTACATCTGGCATGGCGTCTCCCGCGGCCTCCGCCGCCGTCCCTGAGCTTCTGCATGCAGAGTGTCAGAGTGGCGATTACGTCAGCCGCGGCCTCCGCTGTGTCCGCGTGGTTGGATGTGCACTTGTCAGCCTGGCGTCTCCTGTCTCCAGTGGCCGGCGCCGCCATTACTGTTTTCATTACCACATGGATTACAAACCAAACTTCCCTCCAAGTGTCTGCATGGGCGCAGCCATCTTGGATTCTGTCAGCTGATCATTTCCTCCAATCTGTTGTCAGTATTTTTAATCTGCATAATTGCCAAGCCAATCCCTTCCTTGCTGCAGGTATAAATACACTGTGCCTGAGCAAGGAAGGCGTCAGTGCTTTAGTTGTCAAACCTAGTTCCTGTTTGTCTCTCTCCTGTGATTGTCTTCCAGGTTCCAGCTCCTGTCTCAAGACTTCCACCATAGAGACCCGCACCAGCATTCCACCTGCGGTGTAGCCTGACTCTCCAATCCATTGTGGATTCATCTGTTTCCAGCTACAACATTACCTGCTTCCAGCTCAGCTTCCAGCAGAGTACAGCTTCCCTTAAAGGGCCGGTGTCCTTTCTACACTTTACCACTCTCCACCGGTATTATTATTTCTCCGCTCTCAAGTTCTACATTTCAGTTCATATTTCACCGCTCCCAAGTTCATTTATTATTTGACTGGTTCCAGCCAGTATCCACTCCGTGCTAACAACAGTCTGGTTCCAGCCAGTATCCACAGCAGCTGTTTTATCTTCAGCAACCCAGCTTTTCCTGGAACACCAGCTGGCACAATCCTGGGTTATCTCCATTGCTACAGTCGGGCCTGGTAAGGACTTTCCATCTAGAAGATCATAAGAACTATCTCACACTACCAGTGCCCTGTGGCTCCTGCCATCCTGTAGTACCCAGGAACTGTATTTATTCTTTGCTGACTTTTACGTTTTCTTTTACTGCTGCTGTGTTGCGGAGTTGTCATAATAAACATCATTGACTTTTATCCAAGTTGTCGTGGTCACGCCTTCGGGCAGTTATTATTCATGTTACTTACATGTCCAGGGGTCTGATACAACCTCCCAGGTTCCGGTACATCTCAGCCCCTACAACTGAGGCTGCCTCCCGTCAGCTCAGGCCCTCAGTTGTGACAGTAAGCACTGACCTAATGAATCCAGCCGGAGACCAGGATCAAGCGGCCAGGCCGATGCAAGAACTGACAGCCCGACTAGAACATCAGGAGGCTGCACAGGGCCACATCATCCGCTGTCTTCAGGATCTCTCTACTCGGCTGGATGGGATTCAGACAACTCTCCGTGGATCAGGCGCGTCTGGTGCGTCAACCACAGTGACTCCAGCTATAACCCCACCCACCTTACCCATTTCTGCTCCACGTCTTCATCTTCCAACGCCAGCAAAATTTGACGGATCTCCAAGATTTTGCAGGGGATTTCTCAACCAGTGTGAGATTCAGTTTGAGCTACAACCTGGCAATTTTCCCAGTGACCGTACAAAAATTGCCTACATTATTTCTCTTCTCAGTGGCTCAGCCCTTGATTGGGCATCACCGTTATGGGAGAGGTCCGACACCCTGCTATCTTCCTACACTGCCTTCGTGTCAACATTCAGGCGCATCTTCGACGAGCCAGGCCGGGTAACCTCAGCTTCATCCGAGATTCTCCGTTTACGCCAGGGGTCACGTACTGTAGGACAATATCTGATACAGTTCCAGATCCTGGCATCCGAACTGGCATGGAACGACGAGGCCCTGTATGCTGCATTCTGGCATGGCTTATCTGAGCGTATTAAAGATGAGTTAGCTACCAGAGACTTACCTTCTAAGTTAGATGAGCTAATCTCACTCTGCACGAAAGTTGATTTACGTTTCAGAGAGAGAGCAACTGAGCGTGGAAGATCATCTGCTCCAAAATCTTCTGCTCCTCCTCCTCGTCAACTGTCACCATCTAAAGATGAGCCCATGCAACTTGGCCGTTCCCGTTTAACTCCTGCTGAGCGCCGAAGACGCCTCTCCGAGTTTCTCTGTCTCTATTGTGCAGCTCCGTCTCACACCATTAATGCCTGTCCCAAACGTCCGGGAAACTCCAAATCCTAGCTCGCCAAGGAGAGGGCCGGCTAGGAGTAATGATCTCCTCTCCATCTCCTCAAGATTGTAATCTCCCAGTCTCGCTTCAAGTTGCTCAACGTTATCGGAACGTCATTGCCCTCCTTGATTCCGGAGCAGCTGGGAACTTTATTACCGAAGCCTATGTTAAACGGTGGTCCCTACCCACCGAGAGACTTCCTTCGTCCATTTCTTTAACTGCCGTGGATGGCAGCAAAATTTTTGATGCAGTTATTTCTTTAAGGACTCTACCAGTTCGTCTGAGAGTGGGAGTTCTTCATTCCGAACTTATTTCTTTTTTAGTGATTCCAAGAGCCACACATCCTGTGGTCCTGGGCCTTCCATGGCTCCGTCTTCACAATCCTACAATTGATTGGACGACTACGCAAATCCTGGCATGGGGTTCCTCCTGTGCTGAGACATGTTTGTTTAAAGTATTGCCTGTCTGTTCTTCCTCCCCCAGGTCATCTGATGTTCCACCTCCTCCATATCAAGATTTCACGGATGTGTTCAGTAAAGCTTCTGCTGATATCCTTCCTCCTCATAGAGAATGGGACTGTCCGATTGATCTCGTTCCAGGGAAGGTTCCACCTCGAGGCCGAACTTATCCGTTGTCTCTGCCTGAGACGCATTCTATGGAGGAATATATTAAAGAGAACCTAGCAAAGGGGTTCATTCGACCTTCTTCTTCTCCAGCCGGCGCAGGCTTCTTTTTTGTAAAAAAGAAAGATGGTGGTCTGCGGCCGTGCATCGACTACAGAGGTTTGAACGACATTACCATCAAGAACCGTTATCCTTTACCCCTGATTACTGAGCTCTTTGACAGAGTTAGCGGAGCTACCATCTTTACAAAGCTGGACTTGCGAGGTGCATACAATCTCATCCGGATCCGTGAGGGTGATGAGTGGAAGACCGCCTTTAACACCCGTGACGGACATTATGAGTACCTCGTCATGCCCTTCGGATTGAGCAATGCTCCAGCTGTCTTCCAGCATTTTGTCAATGAGATCTTCAGAGACATTCTATACCGTCATGTCGTGGTCTATCTAGACGATATCCTCATTTTTGCCAACGATTTAGAGGAACATCGTTTTTGGGTTAAAGAGGTTCTGTCCCGTCTCCGTGTCAATCATCTCTATTGCAAATTAGAAAAATGCGTCTTTGAAGTCAAGTCCATTCCGTTTCTAGGGTACATTGTGTCCGGTTCCGGACTAGAGATGGATCCTGAGAAACTACAAGCAATCCAAAATTGGCCGGTACCCTTAACCCTCAAAGGGGTCCAGAGGTTCTTAGGGTTCGCCAACTATTACCGAAAGTTTATACGAGACTTTTCCACCATTGTGGCGCCTATTACTGCTTTCACTAAGAAGGGTGCTAACCCGTCCAAGTGGTCTGAAGAAGCCATGCAAGCATTTCATCTTTTAAAACAAAGGTTCATCTCTGCGCCTGTTCTGAAACAGCCTGACATCGACTCTCCTTTCATCTTAGAGGTGGATGCCTCCTCCGTTGGAGTAGGAGCGGTGTTATCTCAGAGGGCTAAAGATGGCCATTTACACCCTTGCAGTTTCTTCTCCCGGAAGTTCTCCCCAGCTGAGCGCAACTATGCCATTGGCGACCAGGAGTTGCTAGCCATCAAGCTCGCTCTAGAAGAGTGGAGGTATCTGTTGGAGGGAGCTTCTCATTCAATCACCATACTTACAGACCACAAGAACCTTTTATACCTGAAGGGCGCACAATGTCTCAACCCTCGTCAGGCCAGATGGGCACTTTTCTTTTCCAGGTTCGACTTTAAACTCCAGTTCTGTCCGGGCTCTCAGAATCGCAAGGCCGATGCCCTTTCCCGCTCATGGGAGCAAGAAAATGAGTCAGAGTCTTCAGACAAGCATCCTATTATAAATCCGTTGGCATTCTCCACGGTAGGGATGGACTCTACGCCCCCATCAGGGAAAAGTTTTGTGAAGCCGATGCTAAGGAAGAAGCTCATGCATTGGGCCCATGCTTCCCGTTTTGCCGTACATACAGGTATCCAAAAAACCCTGGAGTTTATCTCTAGGTCCTATTGGTGGCCAACTCTGAAAAAGGACGTCTTGGAGTTTATTGCATCTTGCCCAAAGTGTGCCCAACATAAAGTATCCCGCCAGTCGCCTGCGGGGCAACTGGTTCCACTATCCGTTCCCCGTCGACCATGGACCCACTTGTCGATGGATTTCATTACAGACTTACCCATGTGCAACAAGTTCAATACCATCTGGGTGGTAGTTGACCGGTTCACCAAGATGGCACACTTCATTCCTCTCACCGGTCTTCCGTCAGCTTCCAAGTTGGCTCAAGTATTCATACAAGAGATCTTCCGACTCCACGGTCTTCCTGAAGAAATTATCTCAGATCGAGGAGTTCAATTCACAGCCAAATTCTGGCGAAGTTTATGTCAAGTCCTTCAAGTCAAGCTAAAGTTTTCCACGGCTTACCATCCTCAGACCAATGGTCAAACCGAGAGGGTGAATCAGGACTTGGAGGCCTTCCTCCGCATCTATGTGTCCTCCTCTCAAGATGACTGGGTTCAATTACTTCCCTGGGCCGAGTTCTGTCATAACAACCAGTATCATTCTTCATCTGCTTCAACACCATTCTTCACTAACTTTGGATTCCACCCTAAAGTCCCTGAGTTCCAACCGCTTCCAGCAACTTCTGTTCCCGCAGTGGATATCACCTTGCATCAGTTTGCCAATATCTGGAAGAGCGTACGATCAGCTCTGCTCAAGGCATCGTTCAGGTACAAGAAGTTTGCGGATAAGAAGCGTCGAGCAGTTCCTGCTCTCAAGGTGGGTGATCGGGTATGGTTATCCACGAAGAATTTGAGGTTAAGAGTTCCCAGTATGAAGTTTGCACCTCGCTATATCGGTCCTTTCAAGATTGAACAAGTCATAAATCCTGTTGCTTACAGACTTCAGTTGCCTCCCTTCTTAAAAATACCCAGGACATTCCATGTTTCCCTGTTGAAACCGCTGATCTTGAATCGGTTTCATTCCTCACTTCCTCCAACTCCGAAAGTCCAAACTCAACGAGGCGTTGAGTATGAAGTGGCCAAGATCCTGGACTCACGTCACCGTTACGGTCAACTACAGTATCTTATTGACTGGAAGGGTTACGGCCCTGAGGAACGTTCATGGACCAATGCTTCTGATGTCCATGCTCCTGCCTTGGTCCGGAGATTCCATTCCAAGTTTCCTCAAAAGCCAAAGAAGTGTCCTGGGGCCACTCCTAAAGGGGGGGGTGCTGTCACGATCCGGGTATCTGGACGCCATTTCTTACCCATCAGACGCCTCCTAAGGCTGGCTCAGCGCTCCAGGACCGGATCCCATCTGTTATCCTAATGTTCACATTCCTGCATCCTCTCCTGTCTCTCTGAGACGCTGTCACAGTAACGCCTTATTACATCTGGCATGGCGTCTCCCGCGGCCTCCGCCGCCGTCCCTGAGCTTCTGCATGCAGAGTGTCAGAGTGGCGATTACGTCAGCCGCGGCCTCCGCTGTGTCCGCGTGGTTGGATGTGCACTTGTCAGCCTGGCGTCTCCTGTCTCCAGTGGCCGGCGCCGCCATTACTGTTTTCATTACCACATGGATTACAAACCAAACTTCCCTCCAAGTGTCTGCATGGGCGCAGCCATCTTGGATTCTGTCAGCTGATCATTTCCTCCAATCTGTTGTCAGTATTTTTAATCTGCATAATTGCCAAGCCAATCCCTTCCTTGCTGCAGGTATAAATACACTGTGCCTGAGCAAGGAAGGCGTCAGTGCTTTGGTTGTCAAACCTAGTTCCTGTTTGTCTCTCTCCTGTGATTGTCTTCCAGGTTCCAGCTCCTGTCTCAAGACTTCCACCATAGAGACCCGCACCAGCATTCCACCTGCGGTGTAGCCTGACTCTCCAATCCATTGTGGATTCATCTGTTTCCAGCTACAACATTACCTGCTTCCAGCTCAGCTTCCAGCAGAGTACAGCTTCCCTTAAAGGGCCGGTGTCCTTTCTACACTTTACCACTCTCCACCGGTATTATTATTTCTCCGCTCTCAAGTTCTACATTTCAGTTCATATTTCACCGCTCCCAAGTTCATTTATTATTTGACTGGTTCCAGCCAGTATCCACTCCGTGCTAACAACAGTCTGGTTCCAGCCAGTATCCACAGCAGCTGTTTTATCTTCAGCAACCCAGCTTTTCCTGGAACACCAGCTGGCACAATCCTGGGTTATCTCCATTGCTACAGTTGGGCCTGGTAAGGACTTTCCATCTAGAAGATCATAAGAACTATCTCACACTACCAGTGCCCTGTGGCTCCTGCCATCCTGTAGTACCCAGGAACTGTATTTATTCTTTGCTGACTTTTACGTTTTCTTTTACTGCTGCTGTGTTGCGGAGTTGTCATAATAAACATCATTGACTTTTATCCAAGTTGTCGTGGTCACGCCTTCGGGCAGTTATTATTCATGTTACTTACATGTCCAGGGGTCTGATACAACCTCCCAGGTTCCGGTACATCTCAGCCCCTACAACTGAGGCTGCCTCCCGTCAGCTCAGGCCCTCAGTTGTGACAGTCCTATTATGTTCAAAGTACAGATTTTGTAGTAGCTCTGGCAATTTCCTGTCCAGCTGTATCTCCAAAATAAAGTATGTCCTCCAGAGAATTTAAGGCAGAATTTCCTCTTTGTAGATTAATAATCCAATTTTCTTAAAGAACTTGTGTGCCTGTGTTCATGTAGCTTTAAGGAATCAGCAGCTGGCTTTTCTACCACCATTTCCTTTCACTTTGCTGTGATTTTTATGTTCTTTGTCAGTCTTCTGAAATCAACAGTATTTGGTGAGATGCCATATGCCATTACCACAATGGGAAGGGAACGGCTTTCAATAAGAGATGACTATGCAGGGTCGCAGTGTGCAGTAAACCTGTTGAGTCTAATTGTGCCTCACACTCGCAGCATGTTTTTGGCTTGCATATTTTTAAAGTAATTATCCAGTGCTGTTGCTTTATTGCCTTCCAAAAACAAATTGCAACTTTTGTTCTCCTCCACTTTCACTAGATCTTAAGATCTTATTCACATAATTCTTAATGTTCTGCCTTGTTATGGCTGTTTCCGTTTATATGACAATATTCTTTTAAAGAAATGTTATCCCATAATGAAAATGCAAGAAATTAGACATTGTTACATATTTGTAATTTATATTTATGGAAATATATTACTTTATTTCTTTTAGTAGTATAGATGCCTTTATTTAGCTAGACTCATATTTAGAGAAGAAATATTGGTTCAGAAGACACACTGTATAGACAAAGGTGTGCTAATAAACATTACATGTAGTGGCCAAAGAAACTCATAAGCTAAGTATAATACAAGAGTACAATAGTACAATAACTGAGTCCCACCTGGATACATATGCATACAGTATATGCCTAACTGGAGTCAGGTGCTGGAGAGCTGGTGCAAAATCTGCACCGATGATAATGATCGGCAGCATAAGCTAGACACTTCTGATTGCGTGATGCCTTCTCCAGCTGTTTGTGCAGAATGATGTTGTAGCTTTGTGACATTTGTGTGTTCCCATTTCTTACTTTAAAACCTTACAACAGTGGTTCTCAAACTGTGTGCCGTGGCACCCCGGGGTACCTCAGAACACCAGCAGGGGTGCCACGGATTAGTGGTCCAGGACCAATTAAATTTATTTGTGGTCATTGTAATAGGCAAAACCAGTGCTGGTGGTGGCTGTCAATCATAAAATACGTGGATAAACAGAAGCGAATCCTGCCCTTTACCACACAATTATACCTAAGTATGACATATAAACACACTTAACTTAATATTTCTTTCAAAATTTTCTAAATTTCTCAGTAAGAAATGTTTGCCTAGGGGTGCCGTAAAAGAATTCTGATATTCTAGGGCACCATGAATCAAAAGAGTTTGGGAACCACTACCTTACAACCATTGTGCCAAAAGATAAAGGTTCATTTTGCGCTCATATTGTATGTGTTAAGAGAAGAGGTGTGGGGGTGTATTTGTCATTGTTTTGCGACATTATTGTTTAAGCTGTCCATACACCTAAAGATTTATCTTCCAATCTGGCTTGTTGGAACGAAAATCTGGTAATAGATGGGAGCAAATGACATGGATGGGAGCAAAGGACATATTTTCGTTCCAACAAGCCAGATTGGAAGATAAATCTTTAGGTGTATGGGCACATTTAGATACAATCAGCATGTTTTCCTACTAACTATGCAAAAACACACTGTAAAAAGAAAAAGTTATATGTCATGATGGGATTTAATCGGGATCCCAACAATCAGAATCCAGACATCGGCATACTAACGGTCAGAATCCCAGTGGTAAGTACTAGGTTTGGGGGTTAAGGTTAGGCAATAGAGGGTTAGGCTGCGGTGGTAGAGATGAGGGTAGTGGTTAGAGTTAGGCTGCAGGAGGGGTGTGATAGGGTTGGGGTCAACATACTGGAATACGTCCAGATTTTGAACGTCGGAAAGTCATTGTTGGCATCCTGACCATCAGGATTTCAACTGCTGGGATATCATACCCAACACGTCTCAAGAGTAGGCCCAGTTTCTACAAACATTGCAAACACACACTTTTCTGATTTAGTGACATAACATTAGGAAACAATATAAATAAAAATGGATATCTGACATGCACTACATTAGGGAGACAAGAATGATTGTAATGTTTGTTAGTTCATTTACAATTCATGACCCATGAAAGCAGTACTGTAAGACACAGTACCACATTATACACACTGCTGACGCAACAGTACCCCACTCATACACAATTTCCTATATCGAAACTAAGCTTGTTTCTGTGTGCTATCTTCATTCAGAATTATGGGAAATACTGCAATGAATATTTACCCTAGTCGCATATGCATATGTACGTTTAATTAACACCTTACATTACTTCTTCCTATATACACCCATTGCAGACCTTGATGTATATTGGGATAAATTCAATCTGCATAGATAATTGAGTTATTTTTGTAAACATGTTTTATGTCTGCGTTTCTGAGGCCCACAATGAGTGGGACTTATTATACTTGGGAGACAGTAAGGTCTTATAAATACCACAAAGAAATATTTTGTGGTTCTTGTTTCTGCAATAATCCACTTTTCCAAAATAGTACAAAGCCGTATTCTATGTATAGATTTTGGCATGAAAATATGCACTTTTTTAGTCTCGATTTAAACACTTCCTGTGTGTAGGAAGAATGTGGCAGCTCAACAAGGCCTACCATTTTATAACCTATATAAACCAGACAACCTACCCCATTAAATGAGGGACCACTTATTTGACACAAATTAGGGGAGGAAGGGGCTTTTGATCTCTCATATTTTGGAAATGTGATTTCTATTTTGGTACCATATACTGTTTCAGTTATTGTATGGTGATCACCAGATAATAACTACTAAGGGGGCACATCATTTTAAAGAGGAGACTCTTCTCTTTTAATACATGTGTGTGCAAGCCAGTATGGGGGAGATAGGGTACAATGTGACCTCCTCCGTAGCACTGAGTGATATTGACTTGTGATCCGTAGCTGCTATGGGGCCACGTAATATGAAAGAAGGCACACCCTCTTACATGTGTAGTTATGGGCTTTATAAGGCATGTACTGCCCTCCACCCATATACTGCAGGGTAATATTGTCTGGTGATTACAGGTGCCATCTTCCCGTATATATATATATATGTGCACCATACATCCTGTACCTAATACATATATGCCACTATCCCCAAACCATGCACAAATAGTGAGATGTGTTCACAGATGGAATTGCATTTAATTCTCAATCAGGCCCACAGCATTGTTAGAGACCACTAAGTTTTACACTATACAACATATTATTATTATTATTATTATTATTATCCTTTATTTATATGGCACCACAAGGGATCTGCAGCGCCCAATTACAGAGTACATAAATGAAAAATCAAAACAGGAAAATAATGACTTACAGTTGAAGACAATACAGGACAAGTACAGGGTAACTAAACATAATTGCATCAGCGGATGACACTGACATAAGTATCAGGGTGGCAGAAACCATGGGAATAGGTGCCGTTGAAGATGTTTAAGTAAGAGAAGGATAAGCACATGAGGGCTGAGGGCCCTGCTAATAAGAGCTTACATTCTAAAGGGGAGGGGCAGACAGACAGGGGTGGCACAGATGGGGTAGACAGAGAGCGTGGAACAGATGGTTAGGATGAGAGATGGCTGGGTTTGGTGAAGAAGTGGGTCTTGAGAGCCCGTTTGAAGTTTTGTAGAGAGGTGGAGAGTCTGAGGGGGAGAGGTAGGTATTCCAGAGAAAGGTAGAATTCATCTACTGTAATTTATCAAACTATACTTAAATACGAGAAATTATTTTAGGAAGCTAAGCAGAATGTGCAGATTCAATTATGTCTGGGTTATAGAGTTGGAATCTCTATATTTAAATGTAAGCATATAGTTATCTTCAATTGTTCTTCATATTTTTGTTGTAATACCTTCAATCAAATGTATGCATTTATACACATTGTTTAATTCTCAAAATATGAAGTCCCACCTCCAGGCATACTCCAACTACTAGACTGTGCTATTAGGAGTATCACACCCGTCTAGAAAAAGGTTAAATGTTCCAGGTAATATGAAGGAAAAGACCTGATGATGATCCTATTATTGATGAATTAGATGGATATAAGCCATGATTTCTTTCTGTCAAGTTAACATTCCCTTGACCACTTATTACCCTTTCTACTTGGTCATTTTATAACTTTGATGAGTGTCATTTAGCTTCCACTCTAAACAGTCCTTAAAATGTAATTATCTTGTTTAAAAGAAGAAGATTAACAGACCTAACCCTAAAAAAACCTCTGGCTCCAGAACTGAAAACTATAGGCAGACAGACGGCAGCCTGGGGATAGCATGTCTGCTAAGCCTTGGCTCGACAACCCTATAAAACTCAAGTGATGATTGAACACAAACACCATTCATTATTAGGGGATACTGTATTAGGAAGTGACAGCCAACCATCATTCATTAGTTAAATAGCAAAGAGGTGAAACAGAGGGGTTAGCGTCTCATGTTACTGCTGTGATCCAGGAGGGATGTCCAGTTTGTTCTAAAGAAAATATCATATGTTAAGATTCCACCTATACTGCATACATGTAGTACACATTTAAGATCTGCTTCAATTCACCTGACTTGGAATTTTATAGATTTATGCACAGCAAGACTAGCTGGAGTCAAAAAGTATCCCATTCTTTTTCCTGTTTGTAAATGGCCTCATGTTGCTTCCTCTAGTTCAATGTGATAGTTGGGCTCAGATAATTGCTGGGCAGGA
Source organism: Pseudophryne corroboree (assembly GCF_028390025.1). Taxonomy (NCBI): domain Eukaryota; kingdom Metazoa; phylum Chordata; class Amphibia; order Anura; family Myobatrachidae; genus Pseudophryne; species Pseudophryne corroboree. Next base: position 540,582,633 of record NC_086449.1, read on the forward strand.
AGATAAAACATATAATTAAGTGGCTGTTAAAGGAGGTCAGGAGTTCATTTGACAAAGTGTGAAGTACCCAGTCACCTCCTGCCTCTGGGAACCTAGTGTCATGGAAGAGTCACAAGGTTAACAAAGGAATGTAACATTTTAGCCTCTTTACTGAGAATCAAAGACTGACCTCAACTACCTTTGATGTCCACTTTCCTGATATAACGCCAGTGTATCACATGTTCTTGCATAATTGATATCACTATTACAATTAAAGGTACTACTTTTTTTGTTAAGAAACTTAAATATGCAGAAGAGTCTGAAGTTGATTTATGTTGTTCATATTAATTACATTTAATATTATTGATTTATAGAGATGTCATTTTTTTTTTGTGCATGAAGAATGTGCTGATCACTAAAATGTAAAAAAAAAATCAGATTAAAGAATACAGCAGTGTTCCCTCTTTATGCTGTTCCAACTTAATCCACTAGCATCCATGATTTAAGATGTTTTTACAGTCCAATATGGCAAATTGTAATAATTTAGGCATTTAAGCGTCAGATGAAGCATAGTAATGCGTTAGCTGTAAATCACTACAAGAGAGGGACATTACTGCCCTAAATTTACCATTATTTCCTGTATGGTTATCTATTTAAACACTAACTCAACTGTCTGAGAAATGTGAATATGACTTATCTCTTAACCCTTACATCACTAAAAGTCTTCCTAATGGAGCCCTCCACCCTATGTAACATGTGACTGCAATACTTCTCCTGTTACATGAAAGGGTTTTGCAGCTGCATGGGGATGGAGGTCACTGAAGCCCAAAACCAGACCACAGATGTGACCATTAAAACTTTATTTCAAGCCATTTTCTACACCTCTGCTGTGTATCTTGTGGCACTAAATAAATAAGTAGTCACAGTGATAAATCCTGTGATTTCTATATGATAAACACCCTTTGCCACATAAATGCAGTTCACTCAAAAATGCATAAAAAGTATTACATGCTTCATTTCTGCACTCACGTGGGGAGACATTGGCCCAGATTTATCAAGCCTTAGAGAGTGATAAATAGCACGGTGATAAAGTACCAACCAACCAGCTCCTGTTATTCTTCAAACACAGCCTGTAACATAGCAGTTAGGAGATGATTGGTTGGTACTGTATCACCGTGCTATTTATCACTCTCCAAGGCTTGAAAAAATGGGGGCCGTTGTATGGCTTTTAGATGGCAACTCTTAGGATTAATGATCCCTATGGTCTCCTATATGATTTCAGGGAATTATATACCCACTTGAGACTGAATCACGTGTAAATGACTTATACATAATTAATTAATTAAATAACTATTTGCCAATTGGCTATATGTTAATATTTCTGCTCTATGGTTTGATACTTGTGTGTGATAAAATAGTAAGAAAGTAAAGCAGTGCTTGTCACCATGAATACATAGTACATAATACATGAGTACATCGGAATAAAAAACGAAATAACACTGTGTGACTAGTGTGTACATATATTAAGAACACCTTAATTCTGTAATAAGAAATACTTTATTAAAGTCACTTATGAGGACTAGATAGGGGGCAGAAATACAGCAGACAGTGGAGATGATCGCATCTGGCACAAGCCCTTAAGTGGGTACCCTGACCTCCTCCATTGCTCCAGAATCTGCTAAGGTGTTGCCAGTGAATGCAGGTAGGAGAGTGTGTATGTGGGTGTTGTGTGGCAGTGTTGGATTGAATTCAGGCGGGAGAGCGTGTGTCCAGTTGATGCTGCAGTGTGGGCAGTAAATACAGGGGGAAGAATGTGTGTCTGGGTGTTGCTGCAGTGTGGGAAGTGAATGCTGGTAGGTGAGTGGGTGTCTGGTGCTTCTGCAGTGTTGGCAGTGAATGCAGGTAGGAGAGTATGTATATAGGTGTTGCAGTAGTATGGGAAGTGAATGCTGGTAGGAGAGTGGGAGTCTGGTGCTGCTAAGGTGTTGGCAGTGAATGCAGGGAGGAAAGTGTGGGTCTGGGTGCTGCTGCTTTGTTTGCAGTGAATGCAAGTGTGAGAGTGTGTCTGGTGCTGCTGCAGTGTTGGCAATGAATGCAGGTAGGAGAGTTTGTGTCTGGTGCTGCTGCAGTGTTGGCAGTGAATGCAGGTAGGAGAGTGTGTATATAGGTGTTGCTACAGTGTGGGAAATGAATACAGGGGGAGAGTGTGTGTCTAGGTGCTGCTAAGGTGTTGGCAGTAAATGCAGGGAGAAAAGTGTGGGTCTGGGTGCTGCTGCAGTGTTGGAAATTAATGCAGGTAGGAGAGTTTGTGTCTGATGCTGCTGCAGTGTTGGCAATGAATGCAGGCAGGAGAGTTTGTGTCTGGTGCTGCTGCAGTGTTGGCAGTGAATGCAGGTAGGAGAGTGTGTGTCTGGTGCTGCTGCAGTGTTGGCAGTGAATGTAGGGACGAGAGTGTGTATATAGGTGTTGCTGCAGTGTGGGAAATGAATACAGAGGGGAGAGTGTGTGTCTAGGTGCTGCTAAGGTGTTGGCGATTAATGCAGGGAGACAATTGTAGGTCTGTGCACTGCTGCAGGGTTTGCAGTAGAGATGAGCGGGTTCGGTTTCTTTGAATCCGAACCCGCACGAACTTCACTTTTTTTTCCACGGGTCCGAGCGACTCGGATCTTCCCGCCTTGCTCGGTTAACCCGAGCGCGCCCGAACGTCATCATGACGCTGTCGGATTCTCACGAGGCTCGGATTCTATCGCGAGACTCGGATTCTATATAAGGAGCCGCGCGTCGCCGCCATTTTCACTCGTGCATTGAGATTGATAGGGAGAGGACGTGTCTGGCGTCCTCTCCATTAGAATAGAGATAGATAGATTAGATAGAGAGAGATTGTGCAGAGTCGCAGACAGAGTTAGTTTACCACAGTCAGTGACCAGTGCAGTTGCTAGTTAACTTTTATTTAATATAATATATCCGTTCACTTCTCTCTGCTATATCCGTTCTCTGCCTGAAAAAAAAAACGATACACAGCACAGTCAGTCACACAGTGTGACTCAGTCTGTGTGCACTCAGCTCAGCCCAGTGTGCTGCACAGTCATCAATGTATAAATTAAAAGCTTATAATTAATTGTGGGGGAGACTGGGGAGCACTGCAGGTTGTTAGCAGGAGCCAGGAGTACAATTATATTAATTAACAGTGCACACTTTTGCTGCAGGAGTGGTGACCAGTGCCTGACCACCAGTATAGTATTGTTGTATACTACTAATATCTCTTTAAATATCAACCAGTCTATATTAGCAGCAGACACAGTACAGTGCGGTAGTTCACGGCTGTGGCTACCTCTGTGTCGGCACACGGCAGGCAGTCCGTCCGACCAGAATTGTATTATTTATTATTATATACCTACCACCTAACCGTGGTTTTTTTTTCATTCTTTATACCGTCATAGTGTCATCCTAATTGTTACGAGTATACTACTATCTCTTTATCAACCAGTGTACAGTGCGGTAGTTCACGGCTGTGGCTACCTCTGTGTCGGCACACGGCAGGCAGTCCGTCCGACCAGAATTGTATTATTTATTATTATATACCTACCACCTAACCGTGGTTTTTTTTTCATTCTTTATACCGTCATAGTGTCATCCTAATTGTTACGAGTATACTACTATCTCTTTATCAACCAGTGTACAGTGCGGTAGTTCACGGCTGTGGCTACCTCTGTGTCGGCACACGGCAGGCAGTCCGTCCGACCAGAATTGTATTATTTATTATTATATACCTACCACCTAACCGTGGTTTTTTTTTCATTCTTTATACCGTCATAGTGTCATCCTAATTGTTACGAGTATACTACTATCTCTTTATCAACCAGTGTACAGTGCGGTAGTTCACGGCTGTGGCTACCTCTGTGTCGGCACACGGCAGGCAGTCCGTCCGACCAGAATTGTATTATTTATTATTATATACCTACCACCTAACCGTGGTTTTTTTTTCATTCTTTATACCGTCATAGTGTCATCCTAATTGTTACGAGTATACTACTATCTCTTTATCAACCAGTGTACAGTGCGGTAGTTCACGGCTGTGGCTACCTCTGTGTCGGCAGTCGGCAGGCAGTCCGTCCATCCATAATTGTATTATTATTATAATATATACCACCTAACCGTGGTTTTTTTTTCATTCTTTATACCGTCGTCATAGTGTCATACTAGTTGTTACGAGTATACTACTATCTCTTTATCAACCAGTGTACAGTGCGGTAGTTCACGGCTGTGGCTACCTCTGTGTCGGCAGTCGGCAGGCAGTCCGTCCATCCATAATTGTATTATTATTATAATATATACCACCTAACCGTGGTTTTTTTTTCTTTCTTTATACATACATACTAGTTACGAGTATACTATCTCTTTATCAACCAGTCTATATATTAGCAGCAGACACAGTACAGTGCGGTAGTTCACGGCTGTGGCTACCTCTGTGTCGGCACTCGGCAGCCCGTCCATAATTGTATACTAGTATCCAATCCATCCATCTCCATTGTTTACCTGAGGTGCCTTTTAGTTGTGCCTATTAAAATATGGAGAACAAAAATGTTGAGGTTCCAAAATTAGGGAAAGATCAAGATCCACTTCCACCTCGTGCTGAAGCTGCTGCCACTAGTCATGGCCGAGACGATGAAATGCCAGCAACGTCGTCTGCCAAGGCCGATGCCCAATGTCATAGTACAGAGCATGTCAAATCCAAAACACCAAATATCAGTAAAAAGCCTCTTTTTTTCTTTGCGTCATGTGCTGTTTGGGGAGGGTTTTTTGGAAGGGACATCCTGCGTGACACTGCAGTGCCACTCCTAGATGGGCCCGGTGTTTGTGTCGGCCACTAGGGTCGCTAATCTTACTCACACAGCTACCTCATTGCGCCTCTTTTTTTCTTTGCGTCATGTGCTGTTTGGGGAGGGTTTTTTGGAAGGGCCATCCTGCGTGACACTGCAGTGCCACTCCTAGATGGGCCCGGTGTTTGTGTCGGCCACTAGGGTCGCTAATCTTACTCACACAGCTACCTCATTGCGCCTCTTTTTTTCTTTGCGTCATGTGCTGTTTGGGGAGGGTTTTTTGGAAGGGACATCCTGCGTGACACTGCAGTGCCACTCCTAGATGGGCCCGGTGTTTGTGTCGGCCACTAGGGTCGCTTATCTTACTCACACAGCGACCTCGGTGCAAATTTTAGGACTAAAAATAATATTGTGAGGTGTGAGGTATTCAGAATAGACTGAAAATGAGTGTAAATTATGGTTTTTGAGGTTAATAATACTTTGGGATCAAAATGACCCCCAAATTCTATGATTTAAGCTGTTTTTTAGTGTTTTTGGAAAAAAACACCCGAATCCAAAACACACCCGAATCCGACAAAAAAAATTCGGTGAGGTTTTGCCAAAACGCGTTCGAACCCAAAACACGGCCGCGGAACCGAACCCAAAACCAAAACACAAAACCCGAAAAATTTCAGGCGCTCATCTCTAGTTTGCAGTGAATACAGGTAGAGTGCGTGTCTCTGTGCTGCTGCAATGTTGACAGTGAATGCAAGGAGGAGAGTGTGTTTCTGATTACTACACTGGCGTGTTGGCATTGAAGTTGGGAGAGGGTATTAATAGTAAATGTGGTGGTGACTGGGTGCTGCCAGGGTATTGGTAGTGAATGTCGGTTAGGGAGAGTGTGTGTCCAGGTGTTGCTGGGATTGGGGTTTTGGCAGTGAATGTGAGTGTGTGTGTGTGTGGGGACGGGGACGGGGACGTTAAGATGTTAAGATGAGGTGCTGTCACAACTTTTGTATAGAGAGTAAATATAAACCCTGTAGATGGTACCCTAAATTAATTCACGGTTACAATTTGGTTATGAATAGGTATCCAGTTTTTTGCATATTGATTGCAAAATATAAATTTTATCCAACTGTACAGGGTTGTAATGAACATGTTCTACTGTATATAAATAAATGACAATTGTATTAGGTATGTTATATGCAGTATGCACTTGTACAGTAATTTGTCTAAAAATAATCCACAACTGTTTGGAAAAGAAAATATGTCAGTAGTAGTGTATGCAGTAGTGAACGCAAGCTCTAATCTCAGGTTTATGTCATTCATTTTAGTTCATATACACTATGAATTACTAAAGGTAACACTCCTATCCAATATGAATGTGCTTTTTAGCATAATGTGCTGCTATGCGTTGCTTGTCCTTTTGAGTGGAAAAAAGTATTTATTTGTTCAACAAATTCAAAAATCGGTTCACACCCCATAAGTGATACAGTATATCCGGAATGCACTGTAATAAAAGAGATCGGGATAGAGTGAAAATACTTACCAGGATGTGTCGGGATTCTGACTGTCAGGATCCCAACTGCAGAAATCTCATATCCAACCCCAGTATAATGTAGCTTATGTGTGGAGCAGCCCTCTGTGTTAGATGGCATTGTATAACTGTACATACTGTATCTTACTGTTTCTGTAGCTCTACATGATTAGCAAAAATAGTATGTTTTTACTTATATGAGCCTATAATTGCTTTTCATCTTTATAGCAACATACGTACCCTAAACCTTACTGACATATACATACATGATATGTAAACTGCTCATATTTGATAATATTTACAACATTATATTAATTTAAAAAATTACAGTATGCCTATACTGTTACGTTTTAATTTTAGATTGAAAGCATTTATGATAGCACACTGTATTCAAATTTGTTTATATTGTACTCCGGGTCTAATTCAGACCTGATCGTAGCAGCAAATTTGTTAGCAGATGGGCAAAACCATGTGCTCTGCAGGGGAGGTGTGTGTGTGTGTGTGTGTGTGGGGGGGGGGGGGTTGCAGATACAACATGTGCAGAGAGAGTTACATTTGGGTGGGTTATATTGCTTCTGTGCAAAGTAAATACTGACTGCTTTATTTTTACACTGCAATTTAGATTTCAGTTTGAACACACCCCACCCAAATCTGAGTCTCTCTGCACGTGATTTATTCCCCCCCCCCCCCCCCCCCACCCCTCTGCAATGCACATGGGGGGTAATTCAGTGTTGATTGCAGAAGCAAATTTGTTAGCGGTTGGGCAAAGCCATGTGCACTGTAGGGGGGGAGTGGGGGGGGGGGAGATATAACATGTGCAGAGAGAGTTAGATTTGGGTGGAGTGTGTTCAAACTGAAATCTAAATTGCAGTGTATAAATAAAGCAGCCAGTATGTACCCTGCACAGAAACAAAATAACCCACCCAAATCTAACTCTCTCTGCAAATGTTATATCTGCCCTACCTGCAGTGCAACATGGTTTTGCCCAACTGCAAACAAATTTGCTGCTGCGATCAACTCTGAATTGCCACAATAGTTTTGCCCATCTGCTAACAATTTTGCTGCTACGATCAAGTCTCAATTTGGCCCTCTGTACAATGGGACTAATTCATACCTAATTGTTCGCTAGGTTTTTTGCACTGCTGCGAGCAGATAGTCGCCGCCCATAGGGGAGTGTATTTTTGCTTTGTAAGTGAGTGAACGCAGCCGAGTGGTACAAAAAATGTTGTGCAGTTTCTGAGTTGCCCAGGACTTAGCCGCTGCGATCACTTCAGCTTATCCAGGCCGGATTTGACGTAAGACCCCCGCCTTGCAAACGCTTGGATACACCTGCGTTTTTCCAACCACTCCCTGAAAACGGTCAGTTGCCACCCACAAACGCCTTTTTCCTGTCAATATCCTTGCGATCGGCTCTGTGACTGGATTCTTCGTACGATCCATCGCACAACAACGATCTGCTTTGTATCCGCGCGATGCACCTGCGCATTGCGGTGCATATGCATGTGCAGTTCTGACCTGATCGCAGCGCAGCGAAAAATCCTAGCATGTGATCGGGTCGGAATGACCCCCAATATTAGATGCACAGTGAATTCTGTATAACTTGTATAAAGCAAATAAATAATTTTACTTTGAAATATTAGTTACAGAATAATATAAATTGTGGATATCTCTGCTAGTCAAATGTTTTGATGATGTTTTATTGTGCCCCTTGCCTCAAAGGGCACATGCAGCTCTGCATTACTTTTGATGTTTCAGTGAGTGCCACACTTATGCTTTGCTTGTGGACTGGCACGTACTCATTGGCCTTCCTGGAGCCTGGCAGGAAAAGGGAAATGATACAAATGTCATATTGCAGTCAATACTATGTGCGTGGGTGGCATCTAATGAACAATTTACGTGAAATTAAACATTCTTCAATGCCAAGGATTTCCTGTTTACAGATGACAGATGTTGGCATCTTCGATTATGTATCCAAAGTTACAGGATTTTATTTCATTGTTCAGATAATGAAGTGATCTGCTCAGAAAGATTTCAGTCTGGCGTACATCTGACTACACATATCTCATTTACTTGCTGCATAGCTAGTAGGCTTGAAATAACACAACGCTTCATTCATAAATTCTAATTATTTTTGTCCAGAGGAAGGCAAAACAAATCCGGCAGTGCCACAGTTGCCAATTTAGCCTGTCATGGAGAAAAAAATATTGATTTGATAAAGTCATTAGATGAATCACCACCATAATATCCTCTACTAATTCAAGCTATACATACCATTTCTTGTCAATAAGGCATCTGTTATTTCAATTATGCCATCTCTATCCCATGTAAGGGATGGGATCCACATCTTAACAAAACTGCATAAGAATCCGTTCCTGATGTCATATACAGTTTCATTTGTTTAAGTGATCTGAAGTGATCTTGAGATTCCCATCAAGCTCAATATGCTGTAACACCTAAAGATTTGGGTCAGGTAGCAAATAGCAAAATCAGGGTCACAAGCAAAAGTCAATAAGCAATTGGCTGGCACGATATAGATAAACACAAGGGCAGGTAGCAAACAAATGCTATAGCCTGCAAGGTGTGTTTGTAAGACAACTGATATCAATAAGAATCATTTAAAAGACCAGCCCCCTGATGACATAAATAGCATATGATCACAATCCACATCTCAGACTGAAAAGTCAGAGTTCTGCAGCAAACTAGCACCTACATTGAGCCCTAAAATACACCTCACAGGTAAGAGCTGTCTGCTATTCCTAACATCTGTGTGGATAATTCATAACCCCTAGTCCCATATAATGACCTTGGTATGAAAAGTTAATTAGACAAATCTTTGTATAGACCTTGAATATATTGATACATTCTAAGGAGGTCACTTTTAAGGGTCTTTATTTCCACAGAAAATAATCCTACTTGGATTATTGGTTGTCATGGGCAACTTCTCCCCTGAATCACTTCTCCACAATTTTCACTGCTTCATGAATAGACCCCTGGGCTACTAAAGTTACTCCAAACATATAACCAGTATAAGCACCAGGTGTGCTTACCACTAAAGTAACAGCCTCCTTTAGAGCCAACAAAGTAAAGGGAAGGGGGGATGGGGGGGGGGGGGGGTACACACGGAGAGATCCGTGCTTAAAATCTAAGCAATCTGACTAGATTGCTTAGAAGTTAAGCACGGATCTCTAGTGTGTATGCCCCCCAGCAATAGGGCCGCGCATCGCTATCGCCGTGCTAGATTGAGGCTCAATATAGCAGGTCGCTCACTTCAGCTATGTGTGAAATGAGCGCCCCCTCGCTCAGCACACATCGCGCTGTGCTGAGCAGGGGTAGAGATGTGTGCTGAGTGGTCTGTAATAGATCGCTCAGCACACATCTCTAGGTGTGTACCCCCCTCTAGGACAGAAACTAATTGCAATGCTAACTGAATTAAACCTTTGGAAACAACTTGAAAGGGGAGGGAGGAAGCATTTTAGATAACAAGATGGTAACCCTGGTAACATTTGCATCTTTCTATCTCTTATGCATAATGCTTAAAACATGCAAAAGTATTTTCTGGGTACCAGGTTACCACATTGTATCTCAGTATGGTCATTATAATATGTACAGGCTACAGTAACAGGAGAGAGAAATTAATAAAGGAGATAGAGAAAGACATCCCTAACCCTCCCCCTCTCAGCCTAACCCTACCTCCTGGCAGCCTAACCCTAACACCCCTCCCCCCACAGCCTACCCCTAACCCTCCCCATGAAGCCTTACCATAACCCTCCTTGGCATACTTACATTCGGGATTCCGGCTGTTGGGATTCCGGCATCAGCATTCTAACAGTTGCGAGCATTCGGTATTCTGACCACCGGGTTCCCATATGCTGGGATATCAACTAAAGTGCGCTGGGTAAACTGTATAGGTACATAGGTGTAAAAGCTTAGTGATTTATGACATGCATCAATAAGGTTTGCCATGCTGTCAAATTATTTTATAGTTTTTCAGAGAATTACATCCTACAAAATTCCTTCTTACAACTGTCACTTCAGCTTACAGGCCTATATATTTGTTCTGTCTCTGGACTCCTGTCACCCCTCCATTTATGTTAATACGTTCCTCCTCTGTTACTGCCATGCCATTGCTGAGTGACGTAAGCGTGCACTCTACCTGCTGTTTATTGTTCAACGCTTACCCTCCATTAGTATTTGGTACTGCGCTCTACATCATAGTAAGCAGCAGAAACTGCTTTGAGCAGGCGACTTCTGTATATGACTAACATCGAAACATAGAATTTGATAGCAGATAAGAACCTCTTGGCCCATCTTAGTCTGCCCTTTTTCATTCATCCTTTTGTCAACTTTAACCTTATTTATTCCTTAGGTCTTTGTAAGGTTAATTCTTATGCCTATCCCAAGCATGTTTAAATTGCTCTACTGTATTAGCCTCAAACACCTCTAACAGGACAGGACTAGATATGCCCATTAATGGTTACCAACCATAGATGTTGTGCCACCGATGGTGATGGTTAACCCTCTGGTGATGGCCATCCCTAGATATGTCAGGACCCACAGATACAGACACTTATGTGCTCAAAATCACCTCATTTTTTTTCTTCAGAAACTGGTATTTGGCAAATATAAGTAATAGTGTTACTTGAAGACACAAGAAGGAGAGGAGAGTTGAAGTGAACACTGTGGGGGGTTGGTGACTACAGTATGCGAGTTTCATAGGAGAGCAAAAAGGGGATACCAAGATGTTGCTGTCTTGGACTCTATACATCCTCTCATCCTCTCTTTTGACACACTGCACTAATCACTGTATTCATTCAAACATAGATACCCTGAACACCATGGAGAATTAATCATTATTGGTGCCAATAGAAGTGAGTTACTCTGAAAGTGTAGGTGACAGGAACATGGAGAATGTGAGTTAGTTGCTACATCATTTTAATGGAGTTCTTCTTTGAAGGTAATGCAGCTTAGAGAGATTGAAACCCAGGGCCAGATGCATCATCACTTGGAGAGTGATAAAATGGAGAAAGAAAAGTGCTACCCAATCAGGTTCTAACTGCCATGTCAATGGCAGTTAAGAGCTGATTGGCTGTTACTTTTCCACTCTCCATATTATCACTTTCCAAGCGATGATGCATCTGGCCTCCGTCTGAGAGTTGTCTATTATTTTTGAAACGTCATATGTAATAGGTAAAGGAGGTAAAACAAAGTAAGTTGTGTCATAAATTGCTGCCCTAATGGAAGTTATTTTTGAATCTATTATTGCATCTATGCTTCTTGAATGTTCGGCATTTATCTTTCCCTTTTATGTAATTTACTTATTTGAGCTCATCTTAATGTTTTCTGTACTCTGCTCTGTTTCCCCACTATATGTCACAGCAGAATTTTGTGGCGCAGTATAAATTAATTGTAATAGTAGTAATAATAATTAGAATAATAACCCAAATCAAAACAGGAAATGGGATTGAATTTTTTTTTGTGGAAAGAAAGAAGAATGCTGCATGGAGCTTCTGCTTGATTTCTGCTGAAGTAGAGCTGTGACTAACACTTAAGGAAAGGTAAGGAAGTACATGTCATAATAGGCACACTACATATGTAATTAGGGTCTTAGAGGTTTAGTAGCGCTTTAAGTTTCTCATGCTTACAGATAAACCATCTAATGGTGTCTGCTTGTATGTTAAACGTTCAATCTAGGATCACTTGGCCTCTTCCAAGTGTGTGTTAGACCACCCATAAACTTCTTGGCCTACCAGCAAATGTTATCTTAGCAGATCATTAAGGCAATGGTAGGCATCCCTGCACAGAGAAGCCTAACATTAGCCTGTTATCACATCTAAAAACAATGTAGGAGCCCTGTTTGTGTTTGTGGCTAGCTCATTATCAGGTGATTTAAATGGACTTCTAAATGCCACCCATGGATTTGTCTCCTTGTTTTTACAACAAGAATAGGCAGAAATAAATAGAAATGACCATGTAGCTGAAAATAATATTCTTTTGAAAGGGGCATAGATTTCAAAGACATTTTCAGTGATTAATAAAATAACATGATTACTACCAGATTGTTATAATTGCAGTATGTCAGTACTGAAATGTTATTTTAGATTTGTATTTTAACCACTCAAACATCTATTACAGCTTTGTATGTTGGAGGTTTATTGGCCTTAATGGTACATACTCAACTTTAAAGCCCAGTGATAAGGTGATTGGTAAGGTGATTGATATCTTTCTATGAACTGTAGCACTATTAGTCCATACAAATAGTTTTTTTTTTTCAAGTATTCAGGGCCTGTTTCATATTTGTATGCAAAATCAATGGTTTGCATAAAAATAAGATGTTTGGAGTGTCTGCGCAGGTGCAAGACCGTTCTGTGCAGGGGCGTTTCTACAGAGGAGGGGGCCCGTGTGCACCTCCGGGTGGGCCCCCACCTCTGTACGGCGCTGTAGACTCCGGCATTGTGCCGGAGTCTACTGCACATGCGCAAGTCTCCGGAAACATGGCGCCCGCCATGATCTGGAGTGCAGTTTGGCTACTGCGCATGCGTGGCGGCCATTTTGGCATTGAATTCCGCCGCGATTGCAGGTTCCAGCGCTGGACTCTGGAAAGGTGAGTGTTAACATGGGTGCAATGGGTTCGGTGTGGGCCCCCCCCTGGATCCAGAGGCCCGTGTGCACCGCACCCATTGCACCCATTATAGAAACGCCAATGGTTCTGTGCATGTGCCGTATGGGTCTGGCAATATTGCTTGCAGCCCCTTGTCAACCACAGCATGATTGACATACTGCAGCATTTAGGTGGTGGAGCGGGGGCGGAACCCGGCACTGGTCTCTAAAATTAATCAGAGACACAGATTATGGTCGTCTCTATACAACTCCTGGTGGCTGTGACATTGGCATATTTTCGCACAGCCGCTATGTACAAATTCACAGCTGTGAATAATATGGTCCTAGTTGTATTATTATGTTTCTCTGGCTTAGGCCCTTATCTTGGTTGTGGATCAATGGATCAACCTGGATAAGATCGACAGTCAATTGGTAGGTCAACCACTATTGGTCAACTTGGACAAGGTCTACATGGGAAAAAAGGTTGACACAATCAAAATGTCGACACGGGACAGGTCAACACATGAAAAGGTCAACATGAGGATTTTTAATTGTTTCAAGTGTCGTTTTCTCCATAACATGACCAGGAACCCCACTTAGTGCACCCTGGCCCTCATTCCGAGTTGATCGGTCGCAATGCGAATGTAGCAGAGTTACACACGCTAAGCCGCCGCCTACTGGGAGTGTATCTTAGCTTCTTAAAAGTGCGACCGAAGTAATCGCAATATTGCGATCACAAACCTCGTAGCAGTTTTGGAGTAGCTTCAGACTTACTCTGCCTGTGCGATCAGTTTAGTGCTTGTCGTTCCTGGTTGACGTCACAAACACACCCAGCGTTCGCCCAGGCACTCCCACCGTTTCTCCGGCCACTCCTGCGTTTTTTCCGGAAACGGTAGCGTTTTCAGCCACACGCCCCTGAAACGCCGTGTTTCCGCCCAGTAACACCCATTTTCTGTCAATCACATTACGATCGCCGGAGCGATGAAAAAGCCGTGAGTAAAATTACTTTCTACATAGCAAAGTTACTTGGCGCAGTCGCAGTGCGAACATTGCGCATGCGTACTAAGCGGATTTTCATTGCGATGCGATGAAAAATACCGAGCGAACAACTCGGAATGAGGGCCCCTGTTCCTTGCGTGGCTCACTTTGCTCACTATGCTGCGGGCATGGTGCCTCTCTCTATTACCGCTGCACTTGGCACAGGTTACTATTCCCAATCGTGGTCCATGTGGATGGTAAAGTATGAAACAGTTGAAAATAAAAATAATTGAAAAAAACTCATGTTGACCTTTTACTTTTAACAGTGTTGACCTTTTGTCCATGTTGACCTAATGCTCATCATGGCTACATCTTGCCGCGATCGCGCCTTGTTAAGCACGACCGCGTACATGTCTGGGGCGTGTGCGCATGTCTAAGATGCGCATGTGCCCCATTTGTATGAATAGGAGCAGCAATTACCGCAGCTCAACACGGCTATGCGTGGGTGCTCCTTGTTGCGCCGGAAGTGCACATTTAACGCAGATGTAGCCACAATGAGTGTGGCTACATCTGTAGCTCCCTACATAACCTATTTCCCCAGCTAAACAACGGTCTATTTCTGCCTTTTCCACTCCCTTACTACCGGTTTCACAACTCAGTGAATCATATAGGACTAGAGCGACTTCTTTTATTATATATTTATATTTGGAAAAGAAAACAATAGGACACTATAGGTATGATTCAGAGTTGCATTTAAAAGCGAATGCAGCAGCATGTATTGGTGACCACCCGTCTACGATTTTATGCATAGGCTGAACATTGTAATACAGATTTTATGCCACCATCGGTCACACTATCAGGAATTGCACCAGTCCTCTGGCTGGCGCAGTTTCTCCAGCCTCCTATGCCTGCGGCTGTGTGTCTGTGAGCGCAATTACTTGCACTGACACACATGTGACGCTCCCACCAAACAGGCCATTGAACAGATCACTTTAGTGTGTGCTACCAACCACAACACAATCACAGCCCGGGAATGCCACCACTTTTCCTCTACTTTTTTGATACTGTCTGTTCCAATCACTACAGGACCTTTGTGCCTATTATGTGTGACGCATGCATTGTAGGGGTTTCCAAAACATTATGCCCACGCGCAATTGTAAATAATCGCCTATTGCATGCAGATTGCATACATCTCAGAATCAGGCCCTACATGTAAACCAGTCTCACATTGGTCAGTGCCATAGACATGTAAAACTGTCACCAGAGGGTGCACAACTGAGTTATGGCTCTCAGCGTACAAGGAAAAAATAGGCAAGATTTTAAAGCACTACTATCTTTAGCTAGAGACACATACCATCCAACATATGTGTATCTATAAGTGTACTGTGTGCTGTGCACCCTGTACCCAGAGATGATACTTAACTGTCCATCGGTGCCACAGAAATCATCAGGAAAATGGAACTGGAGCATTTACTGGAAGATCTGAACATGCGCAGTGGAGCTATCACTAGATAAATCACATGGGTGGCATGTTCCCAGAGATCATGCATGTGCAGTAGACTCTGGCACAGTGGCAATGTTTACTTGGTGTATGTATCGGCAAGAGAAAAAGGGGCCAACATGGTGGCTGCTCATAGCCCCCTCCTCTCTTAATAAGCCCCTGCCAAACAATGTTCTATCAGACTTCCAAAATGAATATTTTTTTTTAACATATACCTGTCATGACTCTGGTTTTTGTGAACCCGGTGTTAGTGAAGTCTGTGCGGGTGACTGGAGGACTATGTGTATATTAGGCTGGTCTGTAGGAATCAGTGAGAAGAAGTAGCAATCCCTGACCGGGGATCGAACCCGGGCCTTGGCAGAGGAAGCTGTATCCTGACCACTGGATCACCAGGGACTTGGTGTTGATAGCAGGATGGTGACTGTATTGGTGAGATTGAACTGGATATACTGTCACAGGAGTAGGTGCTTGTGTACTCAAGGTTACTATGAAATAGGTTCCCTGGAATTGCGCAGAACAGGGCTGGTTACTGGCGAGATTGAGAACCAGACTGGTTACTGGTGAGACTGGAACTGGGCTGTTACTGGCGATATTGTGAGCGGACTGGTTACTGGTGAGACTGAGAACTGGGCTGGTTACCGGTGAGACTGGGAACCAAACTGTAATCCGGGCTGGTACCAGATATAACTGGAAACGCAACTGTAAGTAGAACAATGACTGTGGCTGTGACTTTAAGACAAGGCTGAAGAACACTGCGGCTGTGGCTTTAAGATGAGACTGAAGAATACTACAGCTGTGGCTTTAAGACGAGACTGGAAAATACTGCAGCTGTGACTTTAAGATAAGACTGTAGAATACTGCAGCAGTGGCTTTAAGACAAGACTGTAGAATAAGTCAGCTGTGGCTTTAAGATGAGACTGTAGAATACTGCAACTATGGCTTTAAGACAAGACTGTGGAATACTGCAGCTGTGGCTTTAAGACGACTGGAGAAATACTGGATATCAATGGTAACACAACTGTAATCCAGACTGGGTAACAAAAGAGCAGAGTTTTACAGGAACCGAAGTACAAGTGTTACCTTTAGGGAGCTCGGCTTCTCAAGTCTCCTGACTTATACTTTCTGGTCCTTGGGGATTGGTGAGCAGAGTCAGGTGATTCAGAGAGTCACAGGCTGGCACAGGATTGGACAGCTCTGGGTCAGGTGATCAGACACTGTCACATGAGTACTCCAGATTAGGCTCTGATGTGAAGTGAGGCCTAGCAGGCCGAAAGAACACTGAAGCCTGAACTTCTGCAAATGAACAAAGGATGCTGGCTTTTAGGCCTAAACTCCAGATTGCTGAATTCAGATTCACACAGAAGGTTAATCACCACATGTGAAGCTCGTTAACTCTGCACTCAGGAAACTCATGGTACTGACAAGCTGTTTATCCCAGTGAGCAAAAAGACACAAGATCCAGGACAGATGGCAGAGGTAAGTCACCAAATATGAAAACTACAGTGAGGATAGTGGCAATACCCCTTTCACTCATAAGAGCTGGGAATTTTATGGCTTTGACCTGGGTCTATCACCTTGGCTTCAACCTGTGTCTCAGCTGCAAACCCCCTTTTCCACATGGTGGTTGGACTTGGTTATCTCTGGGTCATTGCCGTTCACATCAGTTTGGGTCTTCCAGTGACAATTCCGGTGCTGCAACTGCAGCAAAAATCATCACCAAAATGGCTGCCATGGGCAGTAGTAATTAGTTTCCAGAACATGGCAGGCACCATGTTTTCAGAGACCTATGCATGCGCAGTAGACACTACTGTGTCATGAAGAGCAAGGGGCCCACCTGGAGTCTCTTACACAGGCCCCCTCCTCTGTTAAATCACTCCTGCATGGAACCAAGCAGAGTTGGGGACTTCGGTAGAAAATTTGTTTCTGTTCACACATATCAAAGTCCTGGGTCAGTACGCTGGCACCGGCAGAAACCCTGGGAATTTAGGCTATGTGTGAAAGGAGTAATAGTGACAATTTGATCCTTGATGCAACCACAGTCTACATTTCCAGCAGATGTAGAAATGATGATGATCCGTTATTTCTCACTGGCAACAAAATGTCTATTACAGTAAATCAGGTACAGTATATACTGTAGGTACTATAATAAACATTATTATGTCCTTTATAGTGAATTCAGAATTTGTATCATGAAGTGCCTTGGTCTCCTGTTACCGGTGTCAAAGTAAAAAAATATTACATACACATCACATACAAACTCCAAACAGATGGGTCTCTGTTCGTGCGTTTTACGCATATATGGTGGCATACGCATTCGCACAGAGAAGCCACAAAGACATATACAACATATTCATACAACACATAGACAAAACATGTTTAGCATAATTTTGTATTAAATTATATACAGGTTGAGTATCCCATATCCAAATATTCCGAAATACGGAATATTCCGAAATACGGACTTTTTTGAGTGAGACTGAGATTGTGAAACCTTTGTTTTCTGATGGCTCAATGTACACAAACTTTGTTTAATACACAAAGTTATTAAAAATATTGTATTAAATGGCCTTTAGGCTGTGTCTATAAGGTGTATATGAAACATAAATGAATTGTGTGAATGTACACACACTTTGTTTAATGCACAAAGTTATAAAAAATATTGGCTAAAATGACCTTCAGGCTGTGTGTATAAGGTGTATATGTAACATAAATGCATTCTGTGCTTAGACTTGGGTCCCATCGCCATGATATCTCATTATGGTATGCAATTATTCCAAAATACGGAAAAATCCCATATCCAAAATACCTCTGGTCCCAAGCATTTTGGATAAGGGATACTCCACCTGTAATAGAGTTTAACATCAGATATATATGTATTATTGGAACGGAACAAGTTAAACATATCATGCTTAGTGTCAAAATGATCAGGAGAATGTGTGTGTTAATTTGATAACTATGGGTAGATAGTAGCACATTGCAATGATTAGTTATGGTTAAATGTATGATTATGAAGCCACATTCTAAAGTGAACAAAAGACTTTCTGAGATATGAAACTGGCCTCACAGCATGATCCTGGGGGCAGACACATGTGCCAGCAACCTAGGACAAAAGCCCTCACATTGACCTATGAACCCTCGAGTTCTTGAGAGGTCTGGCCCCTGGACCAAAATGAAACCCACTGTTGTATACACCCATTATTTTACTGTATAAAGGGACTCAGATTCCAGGCAGCTCTCTCTCTGATACATTCTCAATTCACACACACACACACACACACACACACACACACACACACACACACACACACCAGAGAAACCAAGAGTATGAATATTGGCTGTAACTGATCCTTATGTAACTATAACTGCACATTGTGTAATTGTAACTGTGTAACCATATATATACATATTATAACTGAATGGTACATATGTAATTGTGTATGCATACCCTTTTAATATCAAATATATACATCTCTGAGCGTTGAACCTCAGTAATACCATGTGTGCGACTGCTTGCTTTCTCTTGAGGAATATAGGGCTGTGACATTCAGTGCACTCTTATCGTATATGGTAATAAGATGCGCCTTGCATCCGCAGTATATATTAATGCTGGCATTTTAATTATTTATTAGAGAAATAATTTGAAATTCACACCGGCAACATATTTCCCAGTTAACAATGTGCTCCCTACACGAAACAGCAGAAAATTGTTTGCTCTGCATGATATGGAAGCTTTAGCCAGACTCAGATTTTCTGATCATTGTTTAGAAGATTAACAACATTATGAGGATTCCTCTAGGGAGAAAATAGTAAAAATAGTAAAATGCTATGTCTTCCTTAAATTGTAGACATATTTCATATTAATATGATAAAGGAGAGTTATCATGAGGATATAATTTTATCTTATCAGTTTCTGGAAAAACAAGACTTTTATAGCTAGCTACCAGCCGGTTAAGTTCCAAGGTCACTTTTGTTTTCTACTGTAGTTATTGTGCACATGCGCATAATGGATCTTGCAGTGCACCTGCGCAGACCCTCTAAACAATGGATTTGTAGGTAAACCATGGGCATATTAGTTTATATGCAAAAAGAGGAAATATCCAGATGGATTTTAGGACACATATAAAGCTGAATAGGTAAACATGTGATTGTCAAAACATGGCACAGATGTCCATGATAGCATCATACTAAAAACATCTATACATATTGTATGAAAATGAACTCTTGTACATTTGTGGGTCTTTGCCGGAAACTTTCCTAATGCTGTTGAGGCCACAGACAATCCCTTGTTTAGAACTGTCTCCCCCTTGGTGGTCTTTACTTAATTCTGTATGATGTTATCACCCACTGTTGCTCAAGCTCTAGTAATTCCCTCATGTTCCCTTAGGAAACTCTTGCAGGTTATTTGAGAAGCGGTCAGTGTCTCATTACCTATGTTTAGTAAACATTTAAACTAGTTTTGCAACTTTCCAGATCTCCCTGGGTGGCTTAGTACAGGAAGCAATTTTTATTTTCGTTAACAAGGATTATCAACAGGAAGCAAGAGAAATGTGTTTTACTGATTGTACAAAATACTTTTAATATGTAATTTCAGACATTAGATGACCAAATTACAGAATAAATAAATAATTATGCAGGGCATATTACATACAATGTAAGCACAAAACAATCAATGGGTAATTGTTGGGCTGTCATATGCATGTAAAACAATTCAAAGCCCCGTGCACACAAACATTTTTTCCTGCCTCTTTCATACTTTCTCTCTCTAATGATACCAAACAGCAGAAAATGCACACACGCTGTAACAGTTCATACAGGGGTAAATTTACTAAAGCTTGTAAAAGTGAAAAGAAGTGATGTTGCAAATAGCAACTAATCAGATTCTATCATTTCTTAGAATGCAGAGAGAATCTGATTGGTTGCTATGGGCAACATCACATGTTTTCACTTTTATAAGCTTTAGTAAATTTACCCCACAGTCTGCTCAATTGTACTGTTTTCTTGTTAGTCTGGGCCACATCTCCATATGCACGTTTTAGGAGTTGTTAAATCCATATTTAGCATACTCTCCAAGGTTCTGATACAGAAAATAGACATTAAAAAGATAGACAGTCATTAGGTCAACAGTAAAAGGTTGACAGTCAAAAGGTCGACAGGGTCAAATGGTCAACAATATAGGGGTATATTCAATTCATGTCAGATCCTTTCCGATGGAAAGGATCCGACATGTGAGTATTCAATAATCGGCCAAACTCAACAGGTTTGGCCCATTCCCGACAATGCCAATCCGACTTTTTTAAAAGTCGACAGGATAAAAAAGATGACAGTCAAAAGGTCAACAGGGTCAAAAGGTCGACAGTCAAAAAGTCAACCGGGTCAAATGGTTGACAGCGGGGTTGTTCCGATCTGAAAATGGGGGGCGGAGCTACACGGGACCAGGCAACTGCTCCTGATGAGGATGAGCTGAAGAGATGGCTAGCCAGACTGTTAGGTAAGTGAAGGGAAAGAGAGTGAGTGAGTGAGAGAGACAGTGTATGTATGTGTGTGTATGTGTGTATCTATGTATGCATGTGTGTGTGTGGGTGTTGTGTGTTTAAATGCCATTTCTGTGGACATTACATATAAGCGACACTACTACTATGGGCATTATGTAAAGGCGGAGCTACTACTATGGGCATTATGTAAAAGCGGAACTACTTCTATGGGCATTATATAAAAGCGGCACTACTACTATGGGCATTACATATAAGGGGTGCAACTACTATGGGCATTATGTTTAAGGGGTGCTACTACTATGGGCATTACGTATACAGGGTGCTACTACTATGGGCATTATGTTTAAGCGGCGCTACCACTGTGGGCATTATGTATAAGCAGCACTACTACTGTGGGCAATATGTGTATAAGTGGCACTACTACTGTGGGCAATATTATTTATTTATTTATTAACCGTTTCTTATATAGCGCAGCATATTCCGTTGCGCTTTACAATTAGAACAACAGTAATAGAACAAAACTGGGTAAAAACAAACAGATATAGAGGTAGGAAGACCCTGCTCGCAAGCTTACAATCTATAGGGAAATAGGCATAGATACACAAGGATAGATGCTATCTATTGCATAATGGTCCACCAGATTGCTAGGTTCTTAATGGGTTGTATGACGATACCCCACAATGTTGGCCAAGTGTCAGGAGGGTGTGAGACTAAAGAAAGACAAGATATGTGATGTAATGAATACTCTACAGAGGATGTAATTTGATAGGGAAGCACTGAAGGTTATGTGGGTGGGTCTGGAATTTGATAGGCTTGTCTGAAGAGGTGAGTTTTCAGGGAACATTTAAAGGTTTGGAGACTAGAGGCGAGTCTTATTGTGCGTGGGAGGGCATTCCACAGAGTGGGTGAAGCCCGGATAAAGTCCTGTAATTTTGAGTGTGAACAAGTAATGCGTGTGGATGAGAGACGTAGATCTTGTGCAGAGCGGAGAGGTCGGGTAGGGAGATATTTTGAGATGAGTGAATAGATGTATGTTGGTGCATTTTGGTTAATAGCCTTGTATGCGAGTAAATGTATTTTATATTTAATACGGTAGAATACCGGTAACCAATGGAGGGTCTGACAGAGCGGATCTGCAGACGATGAACGTCTGGCAAAGAAGATTAGCCTCGCAGCTGCATTCAAAATGGATTGTAGTAGTGAGAGCCTATGTTTGGGAAGACCGGTCAGGAGACTATTACAATAATCAATGCGGGAGATAATGAGAGCATGGATTAGAGTTTTTGCTGTGTCTTGTGTAAGATATGGTCGTATTTTGGATATGTTTCTTAGATGTATGTAACATGATCTTGAGACAGATTGAATGTGGGTAACAAAGGACAGTTCAGAGTCAAGAATGACACCTAGGCAGCGAGCTTGTGGGGTAGGGATGATTGCCGAGTTCTCAACAGTGATAGAGATATCAGGTTGAAAACTACTATTGGCTGGTGGAAATATAATGAATTCTGTTTTGGAAATATTAAGTTTGAGGTGGCGAGATGTCATCCAAGATGAAATGGCAGAAAGGCATTCAGTGACACGGCCCAATACAGATGGTGACAAATCAGGGGAGGATAGGTAGATTTGAGTATCATCCGCATACAGATGGTACTGAAATCCGAAAGAGTTGATTAGTTTGCCAAGAGATGTGGTATAGATAGAGAAAAGCAGAGGACCTAGGACTGAGCCTTGCGGTACTCCAACTGAGAGAGGTAGCGAAGGAGAGGTGGAATCAGAGAAACGAACACTGAAGGAGCGATTAGATAGGTAGGATGAGAACCAAGAAAGGTCTGTGTCCTGAATACCTAGGGATTGTAGTGTTTGTATGAGAAGAGAGTGGTCAACAGTGTCAAAAGCAGCAGAGAATAAGTAGAGAGTAATGTCCTTTAGATTTAGCAGTGACCAAATCATTCACTACCTTAGTCAGTGCTGTCTCTGTGGAGTGTTGGGCACGAAATCCTGACTGAAGTGGGTCCAGTAGGCTGTGTGAGTTAAGAAAGTGTGTGAGGCGAGTGTAGGCTAGTCTCTCAAGTAGCTTGGAGGGGCATGGGAGCTGAGAGATGGGACGATAGTTAGAGAGAGAGTTCGGGTCAGAGTTTTGGTTTTTTTCAGAATGGGAGTAATCACTGCATGCTTGTATAGAGAAGGAAAGATACCAGTAGACAGGGAGAGATTACAGATTTTCGTTAAGGCTGGGATGAGCACAGTAGACAGAGCTTTACTAATTTGTGAGGGTATAGAGTCAAGGGGAGAGGTATTAGAGTAGGCAGATGAAAAAAGTGCAGATACTTCATCTTCATTTGTAGGATCAAAGGAACAGAAGGTGTTAGAGGGTTCAGGCAGGGAATTGAGCCGGTCACTTGCTGTGGAAGAGCATACCATTTCATTTCGGATCTTGTCAATCTTGTCCTTGAAATAGGAAGCAAGATCTTGCGCACTGACAGTGGCTGGTGGGTTAGGCGAGGGAGGGACAAGAAGTGATTTAAATGTATTAAAAAGTCGCTTGGGGTTAGAAGCTTGAGCAGAGATGAGATTGAAAATATGTTTGTTTGGCAGTGTCCAGAGCATTACGATAAGAGTGGTAGGTGGTCTTATATGTGAGAAAGTCACTTGAACTACGAGATTTACGGCGCTGGCGTTCAACTTTTCTTGAGAGTTTTTGTAAGTGTCTAGTGTATTTAGAGTGCCACGGTTGACATCTAAGTCTACGTGGAGTGTGATGGGTAGCTGGAGCCACTTCATCAAGTGCTGTTTCTAGAGTTTGGTTAAGGTGTGACACAGCAGTCTCTGGAGAGGTGAATGTAGAAATTGGTGAGAGCAGTGGTTGCAAAAAGGTAGATAGTTGTTGAAAATGAATAGCGTTAATATTTCTGCGGGTAAGAGGTGTCCTTGTAGACTTTATGGACATTGAGTTTGAAGTAATGGAGGAGAGCATGCAGGTGATAAGGTTGTGATCTGAGAGAGGGAAAGGAGTGTTAGTGAGTTCAGAAACAGAGCATAGTCTGGTGAATACAAGATCAAGGCAGTGGCCCTCCTGATGAGTAGGGGAGTCAGTCCATTGGGAGAGGCCAAGAGAGGAGGTTAGAGAGAGTAGTTTAGAGGCATGGGGAGATTGTGGACTGTCAATAGAGAGATTGAAATCGCCCATAATGATGGTGGAGATGTCAGAGGATAGAAAGTGAGGGAGCCAAGCAGAAAAATCTTCCAGAAACTTCTTGGGTTGCCCAGGTGGGCGATAGATAGCTGCAACACGCAGAGAGAAAGGGGTGAAAATCCTAATAGAGTGTACTTCAAAGGATGTAAATGTGAGTGAGGGAACAGGTGGTAAAACGATGTGCATGTAAGATTTGGACAGTAGTATTCCAACACCACCTCCTGTAATGTTACCAGGCCTGGGGGCGTGTGTGAAGTGGAGGCCACCATGTGACAGTGCTGCAGTGACAGTGTGTATAAGTGGCACTACTACTGGGGGCATTATGTGTATAAGCGGCACTACTACTTGCAGTGTAATGTGAATAAGATTGTGCTTCTGTGTGGCCTAAATTGAAATGGGGGTACTATTGTGTGGCCACGCCAATTCCATGTGAGACAACACCCCTTTTTCCAGTGCACGCTGTCCCTTTATAAAGTATGGGAGGGTGCAAATTTATAGCACATAAGTAATATTCTTTTTTCTTTTAAACAACTCCAATTTGGCCTCAATTCCAATAATTTTTTTATAGTACCTCTATCTAGGTAATAGCCCCAAACATCAGTCAGCAATGGCTGTTTCATTTTGTTTTGATGGAAGATTTAGCCCACAGTAGGTATAGCAGGAACTGAATTCTGCCAAAAATAAATAAATTGTAAAATTGTGGCCTCAGCTCCAAGCTAACGTCTCCTGTAACAGGAAAGTTCAGTAAGTCAGCATGGTTGTCAGAGAGAGAGGGAGTGGTATTGAGGTGTAAAGAATGCCGTCTTTCCTACTTTCTCAGAAATAAATGACTCAGTGTTACTGACATATAATACAAATGGGGCACTACAAGCCAGATATTGACTTTTTAGATTTGAAAAACAACATGTATTAGATTTAAAATGTAAAAAAAAAAATGTTTAAAGTATTTACTGGTCCATTAAGGAAGCGAGTAAACACAAGAAATGTGAAAGAATGTGTGCAATAAACATATCAAGACACTATGATTTCTATGCCATTGTCTTTCTTCCCCATTGACACTTAATAGGTACCTGTCACCTACTCATAGTAGAAATAGTGGCCCTTTTGTGAGCCAATAAAATATTCGTCTCCACTGTGTATAAATAGGTTTGGTAAGTTTTATTGACATTAGTAGTCCTCATGTCGACAAGCAGCATGTTGACTTGTTTAGCATGTCAACATTGACCATGTTGACATTCAGCTGGCGACACTGATGAAATTGCCTAAATTTGCGCAATGTCAACAAAACAGTGGGTCCCGGTGGTGCGACAGTCAGCTCCATACAGCTCAAGCTGTGCAGCAGTGTCTTACAGTTTTGATGGTGTCAGGTGATGCACCGCTCCAGCCGTGTAGTCTGATTTAGCGATTGCGTCTATGAGTATGCTAAAACCCACGACGGGGGAGGTGGGTGTAAGTGTGAGCGCAACAATCCCCTGGCGGCATCACTGCGGTCTTAGTGGCGATCTGCGGCCACCACGGCTTCCACTCCCACTCTATGGGTTTCGTGGACACCCATGAGTGGGGTTCACTACGGCTGGCCGGCGGTCGGGCTCCCGGCGACCAGCATCCCGGCGCCGGGAGCCCGACCGCCGGCTTACCGACAGCTTGGCGAGCGCAAATGAGCCCCTTGCGGGCTCGCTGCGCTCGCCACGCTACGGGCACGGTGGCGCGCTACACTATTTTATTCTCCCTCTATGGGGGTCGTGGACCCCCACGAGGGAAAATAATTGTCGGGGTCCCGGCGCCGGTATACTGAGCGCCCGGAGCCCGACCGCCGGCAAACAGAAGACCACCCCATGAGTGGGAATAGTCCCTATTGGTCAGCATGCCAACCGTTGGGATTGTGAAGGGGCGGGATGTAGGGGGAGGTTATGTGACCGCCGGTTTCCTGACCGCCAGTCACATAACTACATCCCCTGACCAACCTTCCCTTGAAGCTTAACCCTAACCCTCCTTATGCAGCATAACTTTAATGTTGGCATCCTTACGAATGTCAGCATTTCACAAGTCAACGTTTCATATGTTGATAATGTGAACATGTTGACATTCTGCTTATGTTCCATGTAGATTTTAACAATGTTGATTCTGATGTCAACATTATTGATATAGGGCCTTATTCAGAGTTGTACGCTATGCGGATGTTATCATAATTGATCAATTATCAGTAGACTGCGCACGTGCTACAATCGCACAGCACATGTGTAAAGGTGGCGGTGCAATTCTGCTTGCAGTTAGAAATTCTTTGCAGAGTGATTGACAAGAAGTGACCATTTGGGGGTGGTAATGGGGAGTGCTGGTAAAAACGCAGGAGTGTAATGGTCGTTTTCGGGGACATTAACTGTGTTCATGTACACAGAGAAACATGGCACCTGCATCACTACTGCTGAGACCAGTCTGTGAAGCCATAGACCTCCTCGAGCAGTCAATGTTCCCCGTTGTTGCTTTTAGGCTGCGAATGTGTATACAGTTGCAAATGGGTTGGCGATGGCTTTGGTGAGCGTCTCTTTTCATTTCTGGTCGGCAGCTTCAGTTGCTAACATTAGCTGTTCCGTAGCCTAGAAAATCACATTTGCAATTACATTAGTGTACAACTCTGAATTAGGCCCATAGTGTCTGCAACCTGTATAAATGAACGGTACACTTTAAAGTGCAATATAAGCATTTGTAATGCCTTCGTAATACTGCTAATTATCTTTGATGCTTATAGTGCTAGCAAGGACAAATATGATTGTAGCAGAGTTTATAGCTATACTGGAATGCACCTATGTGGACATGCGTAAACATAGTACTGTGTACTACATGTACCAGGCCTGACATGCTGCCATTGCCTGTAATAGCCTCACACTGCTGATTCCTGGGTGCAAATATATGGATTGGGTTTGGTGTTTTGACCACTGTGGATTCTTTGGGGGATATGTATTAAGCAGTAATAAAAGTGGAGAAGTGAACCAGTGGAGAAGTTGCCCATGGCAACCAATCAGCTGCTCTGTATAGTTTTATAGTATGCAAATTATAAATGTTATGTCAATGCTGATTGGTTGCTATGGGAAACTTCTCCACTGGCTCACTTTTCCACTGGCTCACTTTTATCACTGCTTAGTACATGTCCCCCTATATCTTATACAGTATATTGGCTGGTCACCGTTATCTGTGATTTTTTACTAAAATTTAGATTCTGAGTTTGTACCTCTCTGTATGATTGTTCCCCCCCCCCCCCCCCCACTGTATTTCTATGCAAATCCAATGGTTTACATACAAATCCAATGCTTAGGGGTGTCTGCATGAACAAGACCTATTTGATATTGCTCGATGTCTGCCCTTAGCCACAACATGATGGACATGCTGTGATGTATGGGGGCAGCAACTGGCACTGTTATTCTGCCCCCGAGTGTTGCAGGTATGTTAGGCCCAGTTTCTGTGTCGTTGAGTTCAGACTTTCTGGACCCGGCTGTCCAGATACCATGGCCAGTCTCAATAAACTTTGGCTTACTCAGACCAGCTGCAGTCTGCTACCATGCAAGTCGTGACCTATGGTCATGGGGTGATCCAGTGCCAGTGCTACATACTCAAGTGCAACACTCAGATCTTGAAACTCCTACCAGGACCGGCAACAGACATCTTGGGGCCTGGCACACTGATATCTCTGCTTCCCCACCCCAACCACCATGGACCCCCCTCCATCTCCTCGACACACACACACACACACACACACACACACACACACACACACACACACACACACACACACACACACACACTATGACTGCTAGCCAAACATAGGCTGTCATAGAGGGGAGGGTACCAACCAGAACCTAAGAGGTACTCATCACAGCCAGGGTGTCTTACTTGTCTGTAGGGGAAGCACAGTGGTGGGGCTGTGGCAGCTGCTGCAATCTGTAATTGCCCCCTCTGACCGAGGCTGTCAGACACTTGTGCCCGGCGATGGCGGCAGGTTAGGACACACACACAGCTGCTGGGCTGGCTTAGGGCTGCTCCTTAGTGGCAGCAGTGACAAGAGACAGAGTGGGAAGGACTGCGTCAACACTTCTTTGTGCACCTAAACCCGACTGTACTGGGTGTGATAGGGGCAAAAACAGGGGGGGGGGGGGGGGACATTTGAATATCGCCCCTCTATCTCCTATCACTTTAGACGGGAGATGGGGGTGCGTTAACATTTGAATCCGGCCCCCTGAGTGAGTCTGCGGCAGTGGCGGCTCCTGAGGTGAGGCTGCAGTGCAGTCCAAAGTTCAAATAGGGGAGCCACACCAACTTTCACCAACTGTCACCCCAAACTGACTCACTGGCAGTTGTTGTGGCTCCCCTAAATGAATTTTGGACTGCACTGCAGCCCCGCCTCTGGCTTCGCCACTGGTCTGCAGTCATGCAGACTGGCTGTGACAGTAGTGCAGTGATTTCCAAACTTTTTGGAATCACGGCGCCCTAGAATATCAGAATTTTTTTCACGGCACCTCTAGGCCAAAAATTTCTTATTGAGAAATGTAGAAAGAAATATTACATTAAGTAGATCGCGTTTATATGTCATCCTTAGGGTCAGTTGTGTGGTGAGGGACAAGATTTGCTTCTGTTTGGCAACATATTTTATGACTGGTAGCCACCAGCACTGGTTTTGCCTAGTATATTGACCATGAATAATTTGAATTGATCCTGGACCACCAACCCAGGGCACCCCTGCAAGTGTCCCGAGGCACCCCAGGGAGACACGGCACACAACCTCTGCAGTACCATGTTTCTCTACATACATGATCGCAGCTAAAGGTAGAAATACACCCTGGAGATGGGTGTGACAAGCCTGCATTTTTGCTGCCACTCCCCGTTACCCCCCCCCCTCCCTCCCTCAAACAGTCCCTTCCTGTCAATCACTCTGCCTTTAAATCTACACTGTGAGCAGCATCACAAACATGCCTTGTGTGCAAGGTGATCCTGGCCCATATGCAGTCTAGCAATGGGGGTAATTCTGAGTTGATCGCAGCAGGAACTTTGTTAGCAGTTGGGCAAAACCATGTGCACTGCAGGGGAGGCAGATATAACATGTGCAGAGATAGATAGATTTGGGTGTGGTGAGTTCAATCTGCAATCTAAATTGCAGTGTAAAAATAAAGCAGCCAGTATTTACCCTGCACAGAAACAAAATAACCCACCCATATCTAACTCTCTCTGCACATGTTATATCTGCCTCCCCTGCAGTGCACATGGTTTTGCCCAACTGCTAAAAAATTTCCTGCTGCGATCAACTTGGAATTACCCCCAATAAGCGCTTAGTTGAGTGCACAGCGGTATTGTGTACAAATCGGAATCAGGCCCTCTACTGCTACTGCTGCTGTAATTAAAGTGAGTGTATTTTTCAGGTGATTAACAACATGATCTATCAGTGCCAGTTTCTATTGGGAGATTGCTTTATTTCAGAGCTTCCCTAGTACAGAACATATCAGGACAATGCAATCCCTGTGCATCAAATACAGTGTTAGCTAGGATAAACAAAACTGTATAAAGTTAATGAGGCTATTTTCCCAAGTATTGATCCTCTCCCAGGTTTCCTTTGTACAACAAGGTAACTAACAAAAAGAAGAATAAAATGTCTACAAAAAGGCAAATGAAGGATTCCCGCTGTTCAGGATTGTTATGTGTTTTCATTGTGGAGGGGATAACAGCAGGGAGGTGTCTGTTTAGGAATAGTTACAAGGGATTGTGGATCCTAATTATATTTAGAATTTGGTTACAAAATATCATTTTTGTGTGAACTGGGACATCTTCCTTGAAGGTAGTAGAGACAGAATAAGAATAGCATTGCATTAATACCTTAATCAGCTTAGATTACTCTGGTAGGAGTAACAGTGACCATAGTTATTCAACCATTACTTGTGCTGTCTCCGTGATCCCCACGATCACAGTGTAGTGTCACCGACACTTCAGAAAGCAGACAGACGGCAGTATATTGTGATTACTGGCTTCTGATGTCAATTGTAAGTCTATTGTGTTTATGCAGATTGCAGTGACATCAATAGTAAAACATGTTATAGAGGAAAGATCACCACTGAAGAAGGGGGTAATATACAGTAATTAACTCCATCCTAATGTGGGACCAATGTAGAATACATTCTAAAAACCCCTTTGCTGCATCCAAGCTAGTAACTGATATATTAATGGTAATTAGCAGTCAACATGCTAATTGCATTGCTGGGAACTGATTTGAATTCAAGGCCACCAGGACAAAGCAGCAGCTAAGCATCTGGAGCATCTAGAGGATGTATCAGGCACCTGCATACAAAATACAGATATCATATAGGGCAGTGACGGTGACGGGCCCTAAACCCTGCACTCAGGGGCAGAACCAGAACACTGAGGGCCCTATAGCAACATTTTGAAAGGGCCCCTATCCCAATGCTTCTAGAGAGACACGTCTCTGGAGCATTTGTTAATTATATGCCCCATAAAAGTGTCCTAGTTCATTTTCTGAACCATAGTAGTGCCTTAGATGATGTTATGCCCCATAGTAGTGCCCTATTTTATGAACTATAGTAGTGCCCTAGTTCCTGTTATGTTGCACTGTAGGGCTGTCAGTACACCTTATGCGGCACGGTACCCCCAATTCACATTATGACATAGAGTGCCCCCACTTCATATTATACCATACTATAGGGTCTCACTTTATAGTATACCTTACTACAGAGCCCCCAGTTCATATTATGCAACATTAATGCCCTCCAGTTCATTTGATACCACTTTACAATGAGCAGTTCCAAGGGCATATAGATTTATTCTAGACCCTAAGGCATAAGTTTATAAGGTCTCCTAAGTATCACCCAATGGTAAAAATGTATATAACACATGTAACTTTGGCAGGGAAGGTGGGCCCTTCTCAGCTCTGGGCCCCATAGCAGCTATGGTAGCTACGCCCTTGCCTGCGCTCTGAGTGACAGCACCGCTCACCCACCCTGTTATGACCCTGTTTGCATCTCCACAACCACCTTTCCCTTATGTATATCAGCACACTTGAAATAGATGATTGGAGGGGATGTAGTTCATATGCGCAAGCCCACAAGGGGCTTTTTTGTGCTTGCCCCCCGCCGGCATGCTCGCTACCGGGATCCCGGTGTTGGTATGCTACCATACTTAATCTGATTGGAGCTGAAGGCATTGACATAAAAGTGGGGAAGGGGTGGACAGACATAACACTACCCAATGAGACCAAACATGAGGCAGTTTTTACAGTATGTTCTCCTGAAAGAACAGAGGTGGGACAGGTAGAGAAGCTAAACAAATGTCTAGAAGTTATACTTCTGTTACTCTCTAGCACAGTGATAGATAAGCTTCATATATGGCTGACACCTCCTGTATCCACACTCTGCCTGCTTATTAATACACATGTGCTGTCTGTGTCACCTCTCACCTACGCATACTTCTGATAACTACTATTTGTAATCTGCCACTCTCTCTCTTAAATCATTTAAGCTTCTCACTTTGTTACACAACAGGAAAAAAGAAGGGTGGAATAGAACCCGAAATGAGTTCACTGTTGTCAGTTAACAACTTGCCTGGTGGGGTACCATGGATGCGCCCATGCCAGGCTGGGCTTTCTCTGACATGGTTACATCTGTTGTGACCATGTTAGAGGACTATGTCGGTGGCTGCTGAAAGGTCAGCTAACCTGGCCGGCCCCTCGTGGCTGAATGGGGGCGATCCTAAAACCATAGCTCACAAACGGTTACATGAAAGCAGTCTCACCAAAAAAGTATTTTAACTGTATAAAAATATTTTTCAAAAAATGAGCTTAAAATTGTCTTATCAAATTGTATAAATAAGAGCTATGGGGGTAATTCTGAGTTGATCGCAGCAGGAACTTTGGGGGTCATTCCGAGTTGTTTGCTCGTTATTTTTTGTCGCAACAGAGCGAATAGTCGCTAATGCGCATGCGCAATGTCCGCAGTGCGACTGCGCCAAGTAAATTTGCTATGCAGTTAGGAATTTTACTCACGGCATTACAAGGTTTTTTCTTCGTTCTGGTGATCGTAATGTGATTGACAGGAAGTGGGTGTTTCTGGGCGGAAACAGGCCGTTTTATGGGTGTGTGCGAAAAAACGCTACCGTTTCTGGGAAAAACGCGGGAGTGGCTGGAGAAACGGAGGAGTGTCTGGGCGAACGCTGGGTGTGTTTGTGACGTCAAACCAGGAACGACAAGCACTGAACTGATCGCAGATGCCGAGTAAGTGTGGAGCTACTCAGAAACTGCTAAAAAGTGTCTATTCGCAATTCTGCTAATCTTTCGTTCGCAATTTTACTATGCTAAGATTCACTCCCAGTAGGCGGCGGCTTAGCGTGTGCAAAGCTGCTAAAAGCAGCTTGCGAGCGAACAACTCGGAATGACCCCCTTTGTTAACAGTTGGGCAAAACCATGTGCACTGCAGGGGAGGCAGATATAACATGTGCAGAGAGAGTTAGATTTGGGTGTGGTGTGTTCAATCTGCAATCTAAATTGCAGTGTAAAAA
Source organism: Pseudophryne corroboree (assembly GCF_028390025.1). Classification (NCBI taxonomy): domain Eukaryota; kingdom Metazoa; phylum Chordata; class Amphibia; order Anura; family Myobatrachidae; genus Pseudophryne; species Pseudophryne corroboree. Next base: position 540,615,253 of record NC_086449.1, read on the forward strand.
TAAAGCAGCCAGTATTTACCCTGCACAGAAACAAAATAACCCACCCAAATCTAACTCTCTCTGCACATGTTATATCTGCCTCCTCTGCAGTGCACATGGTTTTGCCCCACTGCTAACAAAGTTCCTGCTGCGATCAACTCAGAATTACCCCCAATACACACTAGACGATTATTTTGACCAATATGGCCGATGCAGACGATTGTGAACGATATATCATTCACATCGTCTAGTGCAGTGGTCTCCAACCTTAATTGGGGTGTGAGCTACTTTCGGAAAATAAAACCTCTGGAAGAGCTACCCCCTCCCCCCAATGCGCGCGCATGCCTGTGAAAGTGGGTGTGGCCTCACAAAAGTGGTTGTGGTCTCACAAAGTGGGCGTGACCTTGCAACAGTAATGCCCCAATGCATAGTGCCAGATACATAAGTAATGCCCCCCCAGCAGTTCCAGATACAAATAATGCCTCCCAGCAGTGCCAGATACACAAATAATACCACTCAGCAGTGCCAGATACAGAAATAATGCCCATCAGCAGTGCCAGATACACAAATAATGCCCCTCAGCAGTGCCAGATACACAAATAATGCCCCCTAGCAGTGCCAGATACACAAATAATGCCCCCAGCAGTGCCAGATACACAAATAATGCCCCCCAGCAGTGTCAGATACACAAGTAATGCCACCCAGCAGTGCCAGATACACAAATTATGCCCCCCCGGCAGTGTCAGATACACAAATAATGCCCCCCCCCAGCAGTGCCAGATATACAAATAATGCCCCTCCGCAGTGCCAAAACAAACTGTACAGTCACATTATGCTCCAATATGCTCCATCAGTATATACCTGCATTATGCTGATTATTGCAGCCATTGCCATACCTATTTAGACTCTAAATAGGTGTGGTGATGGATGCAAAAATCAGCACAATGCAGGTGTATAAAGTACTGATGGACCATATTGGACTGTACAGTTTATTTGACTCTAACTAGGAGTGGTGATAGCTGCAATAATCAACACAATGCAGGTGTATACTGATGGAGCATATTGGAGCATAATGAGGTTGTGGCACAGCCACATTATGCTCCATCATAATACACCTGCATTGTGCTGACTGCTGCTGCACTACACACACACCACACACAGAAGCCTTAAATAAGATTACTGCTGGCACTAAACTCCTAAGGACTCACTAAATGCCTCTATCACGGTCCGGATGGCGTGGGGTGCGGGCTCCGTCACACTACAAGCGGCTACTCAGGGGTATGGAGGAGGTATCTGCGCCACCAGCTCTCCCACTCCCGGCCGCGCACAGTGATGTACAACTGCGCACAGTAGCGTACTTGCAGGTCGGCGGTCGGTGGTGAAACCAGCTCAATGTGAGCAATGTCACTTGTGACATTGCTCACCGCGACGTGTGTATGGAGCCGCTATGAGCGATGTACACAATGTGACATTGCACACCTCTCTGCCAGCGGCTGTGTCTCCCTCCTCGGCAGCGGCTCCCTCCCCGGCAGCGGCTCCCTCCACGACAGCGGCTTCATTCTAGCTGAACCACTGACGGGGGCGCTGACGGGAGCCGCTGACCGCTCAGCGTCTCCGTCCAGTCCACTGCCCCACTAGTGAAGTTTTTTACACCCACTGCCCCACCAATTAGATTTCCACTGTGTCACCAATGTAACGTGATAAAAAATCAATTATAATGGGTATTGATATATATATATATTTTATATATAGTCCAAAGGTGCGGCACTCCTAGCGGCTTGAATAAACAGCGGGGCATGCGTGTAGACAACGTTTTCAATGCCTTTATTGCGGCATTGTCACCAGGTCTTTTTTGCCGCAATAAAGGCAATGAAACGTTGTATGCACGCATGCACTGCTGTTGTCCTTTATTCAAGCCACTAGGAGTGCCGCATCTTTAGACTTTATGTGACTATTATTTCTGGAGGCACCTAGCGCAGTAATGCGGTCTTAATGGGAGAGCTGGACACTCTGGTCTTTATATTTTTTATATATATATTTATATATATATATACATATACAGTTGTGCTCATAAGCTTACATACCCTAGAAGAATTTGTGATTTTCTGGCCATTTGTCAGAGAATATGAATGATAACTCACAAACTTTTCTTACACTTATGGTTAGTGGTCGGGTGAAGCCATTTATTGTCAAACAACTGTGTTTACTCTTTTTAAATCATAATGACAACAGAAACTACCCAAATGACCCTGATCAAAAGTTTACATACCCCAGTTCTTAATACCGTGTATTGCCCCCTTTAACATCAATGACAGCTTGAAGTCTTTTGTGGTAGTTGTGGATGAGGCTCTTTATTTTCTCAAATGGTAAAGCTGCCCATGCTTCTTGGCAAAAAGCCTCCAGTTCCTGTAATTTCTTGGGCTGTCTTGCATGAACTACACGTTTGAGATCTCCCCAGAGTGGCTCAATGATATTGAGGTCAGGAGGCTGAGATGGCCACTCCAGAACCTTCACTTTATTCTGCTGTAGCCAATGACAGGTCGACTTGGCCTTATGTTTTGGATCATTGTCATGTTGGAACGTCCAAGTACGTCCCATGCGCAGCTTCCGGGCTGATGAGTGCAAATTTTCCTCCAGTATTTTCTGATAAGATGCTGCATTCATCTTGCCATCAATTTTGACCAAGTTTCCAGTGCCTTTGTAGCTCACACATCCACAAAACATCAGCGATCTACCTTCGTGTTTCACAGTAGGAATGGTGTACCTTTCATCATAGGCCTTGTTGACTCCTCTCCAAATGTAACGTTTATGGTTGTGGCCAAAAAGTTCCATTTTGGTCTCATCACTCCAAATGACTTTGTTCTAGAAGTTTTGAGGCTTGTCTCTGTGCTGTTTGGAGTATTGTAAGCAGGATGCTTTGTGGCATTTGCGTAGTAATGGCTTTCTTCTGGCGACTGAACCATGCAGCCCATTTTTCTTCAAATGCCTCCTTATTGTGCATCTTGAAACAACCATACCACTTTTTTCAGAGAGTCCTGTGTTTCAGCTGAAGTTATTTGTGGATTTTTCTTTGCATCCCGAACAATTTTCCTGGCAGTTGTGGCTGAAATGTTTGTTGGTTTACCTGACCGTGATTTGGTTTCAACAGAATCCCTCATTTTCCACTTCTTAATTAGAGTATGAACACTGCTGATTGATTGGCATTCTCAATTGCTTGGATATCTTTTTATATCCCTTTCCTGTATTATACAGTTCAATTACCTTTTCCCGCAGATCCTTTGACAATTCTTTTGCTTTCCCCATGACTCAGAATCCAGACACGTCAGTGCAGCACTGGATGAAAGATGCAAGGGTCTTTCAGGAGTCCAGAAACTCACTGATCTTTTATACACACACTGATTACAAGCAAACTGATCACAGGTGAGGATGGTTACCTTTAGTAGCCATTCAAACCCGTTTGTGTCAACTTGTGTGCATGTTATCAGGCCAAAATCTCCAGGGTATGTAAACTTTTGATCAGAGTCATTTGGGTAGTTTCTGTTGTCATTATGATTTAAAAAGAGTAAACACAGTTGTTTGACAATAAATGGCTTCACCCAAGCACTAACCATGAGTGAAAGAAAAGTTTGTGAGTTATCATTCATATCCTCTGACAAATGGCCAGAAAATCACAAATTCTACTAGGGTATGTAAACTTATGAGCACAACTGTGTATATATATATATATATATATATATATATATATATATAATTATTGAACCCATTATAATGAATTTTTTATTAAGTTGGTGGCACAGTGGAAATTGGTTGGGCAGTAGGTGATAAAAAAAACTTAATTGGTTCCCTCTTCTACAGCCCTGCCCACACACACCCAGAAATGCCTCTCCAATATTAAAATATGTAAAAAAAAAGTGCCAATTCCAAAGATATCTTTCGTCTTTCAAATTGTTTGAAAAATTGCTTAGTGTGTACACTCTATTTCGTTTGTCAGGGCTCTGGGAAGTTCTAGGGAAATTGCTCATCTTCCACATTTTTCATATTTCACATTGGTCATGTCTTCTAGTGTGTAGGGCCTTTAAAAGGCAACTTATGACTTTAATATCATGCTGTCTACGAGCAAAAAGGGAAGTAGTTAATATGTCAACACTGAATATGTTAGCATTGAATAATGTTACAATTTTGAACCGTCATGGCAAAATATATCTTTAAACAGGACCATAATGCATTATGCCTAAAATAATAACATCGACATGATTAAAATGCTTTGTACCATTCATTACTAGATCAATGGTGATGTTACAATTGTCCAACATTGCTCATATTTTATATTCTATAATGCATTAATTTAGAAACATTAATTTGTAAATCTAATTTTTTTTTTACAACACATTAAATATTTAAAATATATGATATAATATATTTAAAAATTAATACAAGCATACATTAAAACACAAATGAGGTGAATAAAGAGCACACCCTGGTGGAATAAATCAAGAACAACTTTAAAGGCACATTGTTGGCAATAATACAAAACACTTTGATGGTTGACAGACTTATGCAGTATATAAACTGTATTATTCAAGTAGAATTATAAGATAGCTGCAGCTATGTACACTACTATATATATATATATATATATATATATATATATATATATAGTTATATATATAAAGTTATATATGTGATTGTTTAAATCTGTGTAGCTGTATAGATCCGGGACATGCAGTAAGGTAAATGGCTGAGGAGGCACTGGCTAGTTCCAGAGCCAGATTTACACACAATATATGAGCCAAAGGGTTCATGTGGACATTATGCAAAGGTGAAGCTGTGTAAACTCCTGGAAATATGGTGAGTTTTGATCAGAGATGTGTAGAATAGATAAGCGCCTCACCTGCCATAGACTTTTTACTCCAGAGTTTTGACTATAAAAATTATTATTATAATAAAAAGAAGATATTTCTAACATATTCTTTGTATTTTTCATATACTTTATATAGTCAAAACTCTAGTCCAAACGTTAGTATGACAGAAAAGGCTCTGCCTCCCCCCACCGCACGTCACTTTTAGGTCATAAATAATAATATAGATTTTTGAATGAGAACAGGGAATTCTATGAGAAGGGTGATATGAGGAGAATTCACCTTTATAAATCTATTAGGTTCTACCCCCCTGCTTCACCCGTATGTATTTTGCATTTAATGCAGTTCGCAATGTTACTGTAGAGTCTCCTGTATACAATATTTGTTGTTTTGACTCTATTGCTTTGAGTGCAAATATAAAGATCGCTTTGAGTGCAAATATAAAGATCTCTGCCTGTACTGACTCGAGAACAGGCTACATAAAGCTGACCATGTAAAAAGCATCCAGTTCTCAGATCCACACCTACTTTACATAGAGTCTGACTTTGTGACTTGTTAATGGTCATAGCAAAGCAGACGTTTACTGGGAATTAAAAATCTCTAAAACTGGAAGGAAGAGTTAGTTGGGATTCAAGGAATAAATACATTTTCACCTTTATTGCATCCTGTCAACATAATGGCCTCTATAAGGTTTCTTAGATTACTGTCTCATTGCACAATTTAGGTGGATTCAAGCTTCTCATCAGTATTATTGGTACACCAACTTTCAAGGTTATAAAATGTGTGGGTAATTCTGATGCTAATAGATTATTTAAGAATTCAAGAGGATAGTGCACTGCATTTTCTACTTTCATGACAGTATTTATAGAATTGTAAACTCATCTCCCCTGGAAACCTCTCCAATATATAATTGTTAATAAAGCAAACTTGTTCTTTCTTGGGTACAAGGATCACACATCCACATAACAATGAGTCATCTTGAGTGTCAATTGTCTCGACATGTCCATAACCTTTTTCAGTAAGTTGTTCCAAAGTAAGGACTACTTGGCAAAGCTATGTTGAATGTAACTGGATGTTAGGTCGACAGCCAATAGGTCGACCACTATTGGTTGACATGAACAAACATTCAACATTGTTAAAAAGGTCGACATTGCAATGGTCGACATGGGAAAAGGTCAATGTGATTTTTTTTTACAATTTTTTTAATTTTCACCTTTTTCATACTTTACCATTCACTTGGACTATGATTGGGAATAGTAACATGCAAGGGGATGCGGTGCACAAATTATGGTTCCTGGACATGTTATAGAGAAAACGACACCAAAAAAATAAAAAAACCTTATGTTGTTGCCTTTTCCTGTGTAGATCGGTTCTGTGTCGATTTTTACTATGTTAACCTTTTTCTTATGTTAATCTTTCGGGTCGCTCTAGACACTATTGACATTTTTCAGGTTGACCCATTGAACCATAACCCCCATTAACATTACCCCCACAGATAACATTAATACACCCCACCTACAGACTGCATACTCTCCTACACCACTGATATACAGTACTAACGTCAGCATGAATTAGGCTGCCAGGTCTCAGCAGACTGCGGAGCTCTAAGGGAGAAAGAGAGACACACAGACAGGGCAGGGAGAGAAAAGGAAATGGTGGAGACTATGAAAGGAGTCAAAATGTTGACATTCATTAGAAAATAACACAGCCACTACTAAAAGATGGCCTATTCCTCAGATGCTGCTAAAAGCCATTATATGCCTGTGATAGCCAATAGTTTACACACTGCTGCTAGTAGCGAAATAGTTTAGAATAAAGGATGGGGGTCTCCCCAAATCCATTACCAGCCCCGGACCTCTCAGGCTTGCTGTGACTTGTATGCCACCTTGGAAAAAACAATAGTATCTCTTTCTGTACCATTACTGTCGCACCCACTGCCAAGGAGTACTAGGAAGAGCTTTCAGCTCAGGGTTGGTTATACCTCGAGAGGGGGGACTCCATTTTTTGGGGGGCTGACTTTTTAATGAATTCCAAGGCTGACCACTTTGGGGCTGATTAAGGATTAACTGTGTTTCTCCCTGGTATGGCGTTACTGCTCAGTCTGTATCAGCCCAGAGCTGACTATCAGAAAATAAGGGGAGCTCCACAAGGTTTGTACCCCCTATTTTCCAAGACCAGCCTTTACTGAGAGGTCTGGGGCTAGTTATGGATTTGGGTGGGGCACCCATGCATTTTTATTTTTATATACCTGTTCAACTGATCTTAACAGTGTGTAAACTGGCAGCTCTCACAGTCATCTGAGCCACCAGCTTTAGCACCATCTGGGCCACAAGCCAGCTTTTAGCAGCCGCCAGCTTCCGCCAGCTTTTAGCAGCTGCTATGTAATTTCATTTTGCCTGTTGACATTTTGACTATCTATACATAGTCCATGTCGACATTTTGGTTGTCTATATAATGTACCTGTCAACATTATCGTATTTATATTTCGAATGTCTATGTAATACCTAGTCTGTGAAGATCAACCCCCAAGCTATTCTGAGTAAGCCACATATTCAGATACACATTCTAGGAAATGTCACAATACTTAGTTCCACAAGGCCCCTTTCCTGGTGTCAACCTGTGAGTAGTATCCTGAGCTAACTGACAATAACTACATTATTAGAGTTACCTGGCCAACCTCAACATTTTAGCTCCTCAGTTGGCTAGAACTGAGCTGTTCGGATTTTGTGAAATCCGAGTGCCTCCCTCCTCCAAACTTCTGATATACAAATAAATCTGGGTCCTGGCTCGAGTTTTCTCACCAGGCTCAGATTCCAAAACAAGGCAAAACATCATCATTTCAGCATTGGATTCTCACCGGGTTTTGGATTCTATACAAGGACCCTGCAGCGGTGACTCAGTACCATTTGACTCCAGTCATGCTGCTGTATGCTGTGGTGTGCTCTGCCATGTCCATCCACAAGCTGTCCTGTGTCCATCCACAAGCTAAGCTGTGCTGTGTCCATCAAGTGGCTGTGCTGTGTTCAGTCCCCTGCACTGACTCCGCAGGCCATAACCCACTGCGTTCATCTATAAGCACTGCAGTGTGACTCCACAGTGTCAGTTGAGATAAAAGAAAAAAAAGTTAATAAAAAGTAAAAAAAACATAAAGTTTAAAAAAAAGGATTTTTTAAAAAGTTTGTACAACCTGTGTGTAGTACACCCCAGTGCGACTTTGTCCACATATATAGAAAAGCCATTTGAATCCCTGCAGTGTGAGCTGAGCTGCAAACTTAAAAACTAAAAAAATATATTGTTCTACTGTTTGTACTTTTCGGTGCGCTGTACTCCTGTGCCACTTTGTTCACGTATATATATCAAAGCCATTTGTGAGCTGAGCTGGCATCTGGACACTGTAGAGCTGTATGGTTAGCTGCCTTAAGCCCATTGGTAACTTGTTTTGTGGTTTCCCAAACAAACCAAGCACTTCAGCACAAAACTGGCAGTCCCTGTCACTGAAGTGCTTGGTTTGTTAAACTGTGCATGTCATTTTTAATATCCTACATAAGGGTGGGTTGGAGGTCCAAGGACAATTCCATCTTGTACCACTTTTCCTTTCTTCCACTGCTGACTGGCAATGTTTCATAGATGTGCTCTAAACTGCGGTGTGTTTGTGTAACTGCATTTTTGTTTAATAACCAGCCAGCTCGCTGCAGCCTTTGGCCTAAACTAGATGAAAACAATATTGTTAACTATTATGTGATTAATGTTATTGAGGTTAAAATACTGTAGGACAAAGGAACAAAAAAGGACCCAAATTATGTGATTTTAGATGTTTTTATCAATTTTTTAAAACAAATACAGATCCAAAACCAGTGAGGAGGTATTGGCAAAACCAAAACCCGATGATGAATTAGAACCAAAACCAGCAAAAATGGTCCGGCTCACATCTCTACCCTAGGCAAGCACCTTCAAACAAAGCATGTTTATTTAAGGATTCACCAGATAGCTATAGTGTATTTACCAGTTGATATAAAAAAACACTTCATACATAACCAGCATTATTATAATGTATTTGTTAGTCATCAATGTATCACTTAGCAGTGCATTGAGGGAATCCTGGTACAAATAAATAACACACAGTAACCACAGGTGAAGATGACCCTGACAAAATAAGCTTACAAATAAAGAGGTAGGGCAAACAAATTAAATATAAGATAGTGGATTAACTGTAGCTGGGGAAAACTCTCTCTGGCAACCATCTTTTATACTTATATAATACAAAAATAATTAAAATATAGAAGTAAACATCAATTTCTGTATTAAAATCCGCATGTCACAGCAGAGGACCATGGCAGGGGCTCACCAAATGGATCACTGAAGCTTACAGGCCGCAGGAAGCCAGGATTTGTACCACTCTTGTCTGCGCCAGGGAACTGTAGGCAGGGGAGGCAGAGCTTCACCTGTCATATTCTAATGAAAATAAAAGATTTTTCCGCCGCTGATTTGTGTTATCATTTACAATATAACACAGTGGGCGGGATGTCCTAATGTACATCGCCGTCCATCGCCACAATGCTGATCGCATTTGTACTTACATATGCGATCAGCATTGCGGAGGACAGCTCTTCCGATAAGAGCTGTCCTCTGTGTTGCGCAGCAGCAGCCTGACTTCCAGGATTCGGCCCCAGGAGTCAGTATGCGCATGCGTGGGGTGACGGGGGCGGGCACGAGGCATGCTGGGAAGGACACAGCGCTGCGGAGAGAAGCCCATTGGCTTTTATGGGGTATCGCCAGCAAAAGATGGCGAGCCCCTCCGCGGCACTGACCTGGCGGCCTGGGGATAGTACATTAGGAAAATGCAGTAAACAGGGGGTTTACCGCATTTTTCATTTAGTGCATCCCGCCCAGTGTTTTAAATGATAAAAATCTGCTTTTTTAAATTTGAGTCTGACAGAGAAAGACAAGAGGTGAGGCAGCAATGAGTTCAGCCCCCCCTCTCAATCAGAAACTGCCTGGAGCTGGGGGTGGGGCCATCCAGTGCATGCCTGTCACCACGGCCTGCTGGTTTGTGTTGAGAAATGGGCTGCTTACTATAGGTGAGTGTGATGGTGGAACCTGCCTGTGGAGGTTACAGGCTGACATGCTGACAGTTGGGGGGCTGGGGAATACGGGGAGTCCGGCAGGTGGAGGGCTGGGAAGTTGTATATATATATATATATATATATATATAGTGTACATTCGGCGGCACTCCGGTACAAAGAAGCATACAAGCAGGTTGATAGAAAACAACGTTTCGAAGTTTTTATTAACTTCGTCCTCAGGTTATAACACATACAATAACCACATACCTTTATATACCCTTCCCATGTGCAGGTGAGCTCCGGCGTGGGTCCGGCGTTCAGACGCCCACGAGTGACGTCATCCTGCCGTCCCGCCCACCGGAGGCATCACCCTGTAAACCAAAATACAAATACAGAAAACAATCAAAAGTGCACAAAAAGCATACAAATAAAACACAATATTAAAACAAGCACAGATACAGTACACGCAAATGTCAATAGACCCTTAATATTGTAATGGTTCCCGCTGAGAGATCAATACCACGGATCAAAATCACCAGTCTAACACGTTGACACCGGACACAAGTATGTTATAAAAAGCAATGCAGTCCCAATGTCTCATTGAGACCCCTTGGTGCCAGCGTCTGTAATTCATGTATCCATTTAGATTCCTTTTGTAACAACATTAAAGATCTGTTGCCCCCTCTCACTTTGACTGGTACATGATCAATGATAATATATTTTAAACACGCCACACTATGTTTAGCGACTGCGAAATGCCGAGCTACCGGCTGATCGCTGGTCCCACTCAGGATAGCTTTTCTGATGGCTAATTTATGATTCGCCATCCGTTCCCTGAGTGTGCAGTCAGTTTTACCCACATAGTGCAAACCACAGGGGCAACTAATCAAATAAATGATAAACTTAGTCGTACATGTGAGTCTAAATTTGATGGTATATTTTTTCCCACTAAAGGGATGATGGAAAATACTACCTGTCAGCAGGGATCTACAGGTCGTACAATTTAAACACCTGAAACAACCTTTACGAAGGGCAAGAAAGGTATTCTGTTCACTTTGTCTGGCAGCCAAATCAGTGACGTCAGTCTTAACTAGCCAGTCCCTGAGATTTCTTCCCCTGGTATACGTGGGCATGATACTAGTCTCAGTCATGTTTAAATCACCATCTGACTTGATCATTGGCCAAAGTGATTTAGCCACCTTAGAAATGACTCCACTCTTGGTGTTAAAATGATTAACCCAAGGTAACCTTGATCTGGTAGATGGTTTTACTTGTTGTGTCAGCAAGGATTGTCTATTGATACTGAGGGCTTTCTCTTTAGCCTGCAACAATCTATCCAGAGGGTATCCCCTCTGACTGAACTTTACAATCATCTCATCAATCCTGGCAATGGCATTTTCTCGTACACTACAAATCCTCACAGCTCGTAAGAACTGTGAGTATGGTAACCCATATTTAGATGGAAGGGGATGAAAACTAGAAAAATGTAGCACAGTATTACGATCAGTGCTTTTCTGATATAAGTCAGTCGACAAAATTCCATCCCTGCACTGAACCAATACATCCAAAAAATTAACACTGTCGCTACTCATATTGAAGGTGAACTTGATTGGATGATTAGATTGATTGTGTGTGCTGATGAAATTCTGTAGTATCTCCTCCGATTTAGACCAGATGACGAACACGTCATCAATATATCTGAGATACAACACAATGGCCTCAGAAATACCAACATTGTCAAAAAAGATTTCCTGCTCAGCTACAAACATATATGAGTTAGCATACGACGGGGCCACAGGGGACCCCATCGCACACCCAGATGTCTGCAGGTAAAACCTGCCATCAAAAATAAAATAATTATGAGTCAAGATCATTTCTAACAACTCAATCACAAAATCTACATCTGGCCCAGTGTATAGAGGATTCCCCTCAATGAGTCTACGCACTGCTAGTAACCCTGCATTGTTGGGAATGACTGTATACAGACTAGAAATGTCTATACTGCACAAAATACTGTTAGCTGGAATCTTCCCCAATTTTTGCAAGTGATTAATAAAGGAAGTCGTATCAAGCAGATATCTATTCCTACTAACAATGCAAGGTTGAAGCAAGGTGTCAAGATAAGTGGCTACTTTTTGAAAGAGCCCATTACGAGCCGCAATAATGGGGCGCCCAGGTGGATTCTCTAGCGACTTATGTATTTTGGGCAATGAGTATAGCACCGGAACAACCGGATAATCCACAATTAATGCTTTCATTAGATTATTACTAATTACCCCCGTCTCTACTGCCACCTGTAATTTATCATGCAAAATTTGTGCAAACTGACCAGTCGGATCACCCTTCAACAATTTATATACGGTACCATCATTTAGTTGTCGATATAATTCATGTTTGTATGTAACCAAATCCTGTATCACGATACCCCCACCTTTGTCGGCGGGGCGTATCGTGATATCAGTATATGATGCCAAATCTCTAAGCGCATCATATTCAATCTTACTCAAATTATTGTAACACTTGGACTTAGATTCTGAAACAATCCCAACAGATACAGTGTGATTCAATAATCGTCCATAAGTCTTAATGGTGGCATTACTGGAAACAGGATCAAATTTGCTACGATTTTGTAATTTTAACAACTTAGGAGGCAACACCTCCTCCACAACAACTGGTGTTAAGTTCTTACTGCCTCTAAAGTGCTCATGTAGCTTTAATTGGCGGTTCAGTTTGTACCTCTCCACTTCCCACTGAAAGGAATCAAATTTAACCGTAGGGACGAATGAGAGTCCCTTTCTTAGTACCTGTAATTCCGTGGTGGTAAAATGATGAGTGGACAGATTAAACACTATCTCTTCCGATAAAGGGGGGGACGTCCCACTCTGCCTCGTCCTCGTCCTTTGGCACTGGCCACCTCTGCGCGTCCACCGCCTCTGTCGGCGCCTGTATCCTTGGTCCGTACCCCTAAAGGGGACCTAGTAGTGGAAGTGGTGGTATCGGAAGGGATGTCAGAATCACTAGTATTCTTATCCGCCGATGAATCGGATTGCCAAAGCTGCTTATAGTTCCGTTGTCTGCCAAATCGTTGTCGGTCATTCCGGGTCCCACATGCCCACAAGTATACCCGATTCTGTTCGTAGTCGGCGTTAACTTTTGCCAGTTTCTGTCTCTTAAATTGAATTAAATCTTTTCGATATACAGAAATTTGATTATCAAGTTTTTCCATCCAATTACACCGTGTATCACTGACAATCGTGTCCTTATATTTCTGTTCAAAAGACACGATTTTCTCTCTTGCAATTGTCAGTTCACGTGTGGATTCCTCAATTACTAACAGGAGGAGATCAAAACTACATTTGTTTAGAATCGCTATCCAGCGTTTACAGAAAGTGGTATTGAAGCGCCCGATGGTCGGGGCATTGCGAATTCTAAACCCACGTGGTATGCGTTTATCCTTATAATAGTCACTCAAAGTGATACCGTGGTAAAGGTAGTCAATCTCCTTCTGTTTCAATTTAAGCCAGTCTCTATATAACATGTCAGCAGACTGTATATCAATGTCATCCTTGAGACCTCTATCCCGTAAAATGGCATCAGCCTCAGCCTCAGAAAAAGTTAGGGTAGTTCCTTGTGTCAATAATGATAAATTGACATGCTCGACTGCATCTGTGCCTGATGCAACATTCAGTTCAGCCATAGCCAGCTGACAGGTAGTGAGGCACACAGAGAAAGCGAATGAACTATATCTTATGGGTGCTTAAGCCATGAACAAGCTACTACCTGCAAGGCAGCCTGTCCACCTCTATACAATTCCTTTGGCAGCACTCCCAGTCTCAGAGTATATCGGTCCGGTGCCCTCCTGACCCGTATGGCAACGGGTATAACGTAGTGTACATTCGGCGGCACTCCGGTACAAAGAAGCATACAAGCAGGTTGATAGAAAACAACGTTTCGAAGTTTTTATTAACTTCGTCCTCAGGTTATAACACATACAATAACCACATACCTTTATATACCCTTCCCATGTGCAGGTGAGCTCCGGCGTGGGTCCGGCGTTCAGACGCCCACGAGTGACGTCATCCTGCCGTCCCGCCCACCGGAGGCATCACCCTGTAAACCAAAATACAAATACAGAAAACAATCAAAAGTGCACAAAAAGCATACAAATAAAACACAATATTAAAACAAGCACAGATACAGTACACGCAAATGTCAATAGACCCTTAATATTGTAATAATGTTGTTACAAAAGGAATCTAAATGGATACATGAATTACAGACGCTGGCACCAAGGGGTCTCAATGAGACATTGGGACTGCATTGCTTTTTATAACATACTTGTGTCCGGTGTCAACGTGTTAGACTGGTGATTTTGATCCGTGGTATTGATCTCTCAGCGGGAACCATTACAATATTAAGGGTCTATTGACATTTGCGTGTACTGTATCTGTGCTTGTTTTAATATTGTGTTTTATTTGTATGCTTTTTGTGCACTTTTGATTGTTTTCTGTATTTGTATTTTGGTTTACAGGGTGATGCCTCCGGTGGGCGGGACGGCAGGATGACGTCACTCGTGGGCGTCTGAACGCCGGACCCACGCCGGAGCTCACCTGCACATGGGAAGGGTATATAAAGGTATGTGGTTATTGTATGTGTTATAACCTGAGGACGAAGTTAATAAAAACTTCGAAACGTTGTTTTCTATCAACCTGCTTGTATGCTTCTTTGTACCGGAGTGCCGCCGAATGTACACTACGTTATACCCGTTGCCATACGGGTCAGGAGGGCACCGGACCGATATACTCTGAGACTGGGAGTGCTGCCAAAGGAATTATATATATATATATATATACTTTGACCCAGGGGCAGAACTAACTGTTGGAGACAATGAAGTTGGGTGCTGCTGGGCACTAGCCCTGAAACGAGCACTTCTCCATTGTCCCAGCCAGCTTTCAGCCCAGGTCACCGCTGGCTGCTGTGTGCTGATGGCTACGAGTCTTATTAAAAGTCACAGCCGGCACTATGAACTCTTACCCCCTGCTCCCTGTCGACCAGTGCAATTCCGCCTCCTCCAGCTACTCTTACCTCCGATCCCAATATATGTGATTAGTATCGCAATGCGGTAAGAGCTGCCTCTTGCGATGCCTGTGCCGCTAGATGAAAGGGTCTGCACGGGTCTCCTTCACCTCCTATTCCCGGGAGGTGATGTCTGCAGGGAGTCCCGGGTCCCTCCTCCTCTTCCCTGCAGTCGGAAGGTCAGCTGGCTGTGTTGCTGGGGGAGGAGAAGGTCGGGGATCAGTGAGAACGCCGGGATGCTGGCAGCACACAGGTGAGGGGGACCAGAGTGTTGGTGCTGGGTGGTGGAGGCAGTGGGGTGTGGAAAGAAGCACATAGGCTTCTATATGATATATGGCCACAAAAAGCTGCCATTACCCTCCGCATTGGTAAGCGGGCAGCTTGGGCTTAGTACATATTAAAATGCAGTAAAAACCTTGAAAATTGGGTTTTTACCACATTTTTTCTTTAGTACATCCCAGCCCATATGCTAAACCATGTGATAGTGCAAAGGGGGTGGGGTGGGGGGGGGGGGAGACATGTTTAATATGTGAGGATAGATTTTGGAGTCTGTTAACAATAAGACCCGTATATTGAGGATAGGTAGGATTTTTTTTTTAATTTATGGTCACTTAACAATGGCAGTGAAAAAATAATCACTTACAATCGCAGTTTAACAAAAACATATTGTTCGAGCAGCGTCACAATACTCAGCTGCCCTGTTGATACTGGTGGAGCTAGCCCCCGAAAAATATGCGCGTCTGTGGGTATTGCTTTGTTAAAAATTAGACACAATTATATTAAATTCTATCTTTCTAATTGAACCTATTTATAGTATAATAATGCATATGCTTAAGTTCACAAAAGTACTCATTGGAATTGACAACATATGCATTAAAATGAAGTACAGTACTTCCGAGTGCTTGTTTATCTCAGGTTTATCAATTTGTCAGATTTTAATACAACTAAGGAAAACCATCCGTACAAGAATGCACAAAATGATACGTGTTCATTGCATGGCAATTTTCCTTATTATCCGTCATTGTCGTAGCAATTCACACAACTTCCATTAGACAAGATTATGATAAGTGTTCTTCTA
Organism: Pseudophryne corroboree; assembly: GCF_028390025.1. Lineage (NCBI taxonomy): Eukaryota > Metazoa > Chordata > Amphibia > Anura > Myobatrachidae > Pseudophryne > Pseudophryne corroboree. The sequence goes on from NC_086449.1 coordinate 540,631,308, forward strand.
AAAGCTGAATTATGGAGGAACATTTGCTAGATTCCTAAGAAATATCTAGCTACATAGACAGCAAGTGGCTTGAAAAAAGAACAGTTTCTTTTTTTTAACACCAGCTACATTCACATTTATAGAATTAGTTTATTTATTTTGTCTTTTAATTGTTGTACTTGCTTCTGCCAAATGATATCAGCACATTCCCACAAGCTGTTAGTGCTGCAGACTTAAGCATTAGCAAAGAAGCTACAGTAGGTTTTGGCTTGCACATAGAAGCCTGTGAACTGTGTCCATGGAAACAGATAAAAAAGAAAAACCAACCCTGATGCTCTCATTTATTACTCTTTTGCAACATGGAGATTAGCAAAGTTATGGTGGAGAAATCAATTGACCCACTTCCTAAAGTTATCTGAGCCTGTTTTACAATTTCCCTGCCTACAGCAATGTTATCCATCTGTCCTCGGGGAAACTCACTCTAAGACCTTATTCCTTGAGATACACAAACAGAAAATGTGTCAACTCAGAACCTGTGCTGCTTTATGATTTTAACTGTGCTACTCAAAAACATTATGCTAAACAATGTAAATATATTTCTTACATTTTGTCGTTATTCTTGGCATATCTACTGTATGGTGCTTGTCTCCAGAATTGTACTATTCTTACTAGCAGGGTTGAAGCTAAGGCTTTTGCCACCTGCGGCAAGAACTCGGCTTGATGCTACCCCCTCCCTTCTTCCTTTATAGATAGTAGTCACCATTAGCTTGCTTGGATACATACATCAACATTGTAAAAACTGAAATGTTTGTGGGGTGAGGGGAAAAACATTTTTAGTCCCATTAATTAAATGCCAGCATCTGCTGCATTTATTCTTTGGTTCTGATGTATCTTCACTTTCCAATAGAGCATGCAGACTCAAATGTCTCAAGAATCAATGGCTAAGTGTTGCTGCCTGTACTACACTACCTCACCCACTACATAGCATTACAGTGATTGCTTTAAAATACAGAGAACATCACAGTAACCACCATATAATGCAGAGGACATTACAGTAACTGCAAAGTAATGCAGAGAACTTTACAGTGACTGCCATATAATACAGAAAACATCACAGTGACCAACATATACTGTAGAAAGCATTGCAGCAACCACCACATAATGCAAAGAACATGGCAGTGACCACCATATAATGCATAAAACATTGCAGTAGCAACCATATGACTAGAGATGTGTGGGTTCGGGTTTTACTCGGTTTTACTCTGTTCTCAAAACGGCACCTTATTGGTTATCCAAAACAAGAGACATCCATGAGCCAATAAGATGCCGTTTTGAGAACAGAGTAAATCCGAATAAAACCGAACCCGCTCATCTCTACATATAACCAGTGACTGCCATATAATACAGAGTACATCACAGTGACCACCATATAACCCAGAGAACACAGTGACTGCCATATAATACAGAGGAAATCACAGTGACCACCATATAATGCAGAGAACATTGCAGTGACTACCAGATAATCCAGAAAATTCACCCCCACCACACATACATACACAACAATACATCACCTATCAACAAGCAATATTAACCCCCCCCCACTGAAAAAAATACACTTTTCCACATAGCAAAACATTCCCCCCTCAGATAACATTAATACATCCCTACACCATCACTGACATTTACTTATCTAAAAACGTATCTGGCTGGTGTTCCCAACAGCACTCCAAAGTACAGGTAAGGAGCAGAGTGACAAGCTAGAGAATAGCAAGGGGCGGGGACTCTGAGTAAGGGGATGGGGTCTTGGGCATTGACAGGATGGAGTAAAAGAGCAGATACTGTAGATAGGGTTGAGGAGAGGAAAGGAGGTGCGGTCTCATGCAAGGACAGGAGGTAGTAAAAGAATAGTGTCTAGACAGACAGAAAGGAGGATGGTTGGGACTCGTGGTCTCAGCTGGTTCTTCAGAGTATGAACTAGCTGCCACTAATCAGTCAGCTCACTAGAAGGTCCAGCTCCTCTGGCTGGTGCCCATTAACTTCCTTCACACAAGGCACGTTCCTGCCTCCCCATGTCTTTTCTTATTTTGTTAAACAATTGCTTAAATATAAATTTTATAACCATAAACCTCCACAAAATAGTAGTGTACCACCAGCAAGGCTGAGACCATAACTTGTAATGGGTGTAGTCATATCCCATAAGGAGCAAGCCAGGCCCATCCCACTTGGCGAACCTTTCAACCAGTGGCGGAAGTCTGGGAGGCAATGGAGTCGGATGCCGCCGGGCTCCAGCAGTGACGGGGGCACCTTCTCCATTGCCTCTGATAGTGCAGCGGTCCGGCTGCGGCTCCCGTCTCCCGCATGACCCGCCAGCTCCCGCCCACTGACAAGTGCGCCTGGCCGGCTCCGGCTCCCGCATAATGATATCACGTCTGGCTGCTTTCCGCCCGCCCTCCCTCTCACTCCGATGGAGCCCAGATCCGGCTTCAGCCTGATGACAGGACGGCTGGCCGGCTCCCGCCTCACAGCACAGCTGGCCCGGCTTCGGCTACTTCCCCTCAGCGCCGCTGCCCGACTCCTACATGCTGACACCTGCCAATGGTGAGCACTAAGCTGTAACTGAATGATGGAGGAAAGTATGAGGGTTGGGACAGTGTGTACGTCAATGTGGCTCTGTGTGTGTGTGTGTATTTGTATAGGTGTGAGTATGTAGTTATGTGTGTATTTGTATAGGTGTGATTATGTAGCTATGTGGCTGTGTGTGTATATGTGGCTATTTGTGTATAAGTGGTATAGTGTGCGTGTGTGTGTGTGTGTGTGTGTGTGTGTGTATGTGATACCCTGAAACTGCAGCCCAAATCAACTGTGGCACTACAGGTGCCAGCATGACTTTAAAAAAAGTAAAATGTTTGCTGGAGTTGCATAGCACTGTGCCAGCAGCCTACGGCTTGCAGCACAGAAGGAGTTAACAGCACAGCTCATAGCTATACAGATTAGTCTGCAAAATGCAAAGGGCATGACTCACTCATTTGCAGACTCAGAGCGGGAAACTGAGAGCGGGAAACACAGAGCGGGAAATCCCAGATAGAATGTGTACCTGGGAATGCAGGGTTATAAAAAGGTTGTCCTGCAGCAGCCTAGGAGGAGGACAGTCAGTGAGGAGAGTGAGCAGACAGTGAGGTGAATTTAGCCAGAAAGATGTAGCCCCAGTGAGGGCTCCCCACATGTTTAGGTGGGGAGTGATGCCAGCCACAGCAAAGCACTTGATGACAGAGGGAGACATCCAGTGAAAGGGTGATGCCAGGAGAAAAGTTTGCTAATGGTGTGAGTCTCAAGAGGTATCTGGGTGAAGTGGTCGGAAGCCACGCGGCGTGAGTAAGCGCCCCCATGGAAAAGTATCTCGAGAGGTATCTGGGTGAAGTGGTCGGAAAGCCACGCGGCGTGAGTAAGCGCCCCCAAGGAAAAGAATCCTCGCTAAGTAAGAGAGAGAGAGACGGTCACCTGATGTGTAGCACTACTGATCACAGAATGCCCTGGTACGTAATGCTGTTTGCCATGTATATGCCGCTGCGACTAAGCGATGCGCTGGAGGAGGTGCCCTGATGTGTGATCCACTGTAACTTATGCTTTGTGCTGGAGGAGTGTTCACAAGTTATCCCTGCAATCTCCCTGTTTGATGTTTAAATAAACTTTATGCTGTTTATCTGAGATGGCCTGGCGCCCAATTCTTTATGCGCTGCACTGACACCTGTAGTCCACACCCACAATGTACTTGTAGTTAAAGACCTGATTCTTCAGGGGACCCTCTGGTAACTGTGCCTGAACCCATGACAAGCCGGGGCAAGGTAAGGGTGATGTACTATACACAGTGACTGCAGATCTTGCATACCTAGAACTAGTGGGCTATCACATTTGGCGTCCGCGAACAGGATACGAGCAACCATGGTTACCAACGTGGGGCTCTAAGGGCAATATTTGTGGAGGTGGAACTCATGTAACAGGACATCGGGACTATGCAGTGCACCCGGTCGGAGCAACACCCTTGGGGGCACTGTGTTTGGCCATTTTTGAGTGTCCGAAAGAGCCAAGGATCGCAAGGGGAATGTAGTCCCCTATATCTATTTTCCTAAAGTTTAAGAAACTTGTTTCATGGGAGGGGCCCACGAGAGCCACTTGTCTCTTTTGACCCAGACGTGGGGGGAGACAAGGGCAGGCGAGGGCAGGTTCTCTGTGTTTGGCGCAATTGCCACAAGATGTCTGGAACATTTTACTATCACATGTGACTCTGGACTGTAACTCGTGTGAAAACCGCAACAGAATATGTGATTTGTATGTAATGTGATGTTTGACATACCATGTTTTCCTGAATATGTGATTGTTGTTTTTTTGTCACATGTACTGTCATTATATGTTATGTTGAAAACTGCTGTTGCGTGAGGACACGCAAGATTTCAGCAGGGGTGCATGTGATACCCTGAAACTGCAGCCCAAATCAACTGTGGCACTACAGGTGCCAGCATGACTTTAAAAAAAGTAAAATATTTGCTGGAGTTGCATAGCACTGTGCCAGCAGCCTACGGCTTGCAGCACAGAAGGAGTTAACAGCACAGCTCATAGCTATACAGATTAGTCTGCAAAATGCAAAGGGCATGACTCACTCATTTGCAGACTCAGAGCGGGAAACTGAGAGCGGGAAACACAGAGCGGGAAATCCCAGATAGAATGTGTACCTGGGAATGCAGGGTTATAAAAAGGTTGTCCTGCAGCAGCCTAGGAGGAGGACAGTCAGTGAGGAGAGTGAGCAGACAGTGAGGTGAATTTAGCCAGAAAGATGTAGCCCCAGTGAGGGCTCCCCACATGTTTAGGTGGGGAGTGATGCCAGCCACAGCAAAGCACTTGATGACAGAGGGAGACATCGCAGTGTGAGAGCAGCAGTATGCAGAATCCAGTGAAAGGGTGATGCCAGGAGAAAAGTTTGCTAATGGTGTGAGTCTCAAGAGGTATCTGGGTGAAGTGGTCGGAAGCCACGCGGCGTGAGTAAGCGCCCCCATGGAAAAGTATCTCGAGAGGTATCTGGGTGAAGTGGTCGGAAAGCCACGCGGCGTGAGTAAGCGCCCCCAAGGAAAAGAATCCTCGCTAAGTAAGAGAGAGAGAGACGGTCACCTGATGTGTAGCACTACTGATCACAGAATGCCCTGGTACGTAATGCTGTTTGCCATGTATATGCCGCTGCAACTAAGCGATGTGCTGGAGGAGGTGCCCTGATGTGTGATCCACTGTAACTTATGCTTTGTGCTGGAGGAGTGTTCACAAGTTATCCCTGCAATCTCCCTGTTTGATGTTTAAATAAACTTTATGCTGTTTATCTGAGATGGCCTGGCGCCCAATTCTTTATGCGCTGCACTGACACCTGTAGTCCAAACCCACAATGTACTTGTAGTTAAAGACCTGATTCTTCAGGGGACCCTCTGGTAACTGTGCCTGAACCCATGACAAGCCGGGGCAAGGTAAGGGTGATGTACTATACACAGTGACTGCAGATCTTGCATACCTAATACTAGTGGGCTATCACATGTATATATATGACTGTGTGTATATGTGGTTGGGTGTGTATTTGTATATATATATATATGAGTGTGTGTATTTGTGGCTGTGTGTGTGTATACCATAACTGGGCCAAGGGGGGGGGGGGGGGGGGGGGCAATATAATTTTTTTTGTCTCCGGGCGTCTGATATTAACTTATGCCCCTGCTTTCAACCCTAGTACCAATTTCCTTGGTACTACACATCCCCACATTATATCTGTAATAACACGCACCCTTCAACCTTTGCATTAGCACATTCCCCTCTATCATCTAACATCTCATAGCAGCATTGCAGCATCACTTCTGTAGTAACACATTCCTATGCCATCACTTTTGTAGTAACACATTCTCTCATCACCTTTGTAGTAATACAGCATCTTATCACCTCTATAGTAACACATACTCTCATCACCTCTGTAGTAATACATCATCTCATCACCTCTATAGTAACACATACTCTCATCACCTCTGTAGTAATACAGCATCTCATCACCTCTGTAGTAATACAGCATCTCATCACCTATGTAGTAACACATCTCATCACCTCTGTAGTAACACATACTCTCATCACCTCTGTAGTAACACATACTCTCATCACCTCTGTAGTAACACAATATCTCATCTCCTCTGTAGTAACACATACTCTCATCACCTCTGTAGTAACACATACTCTCATCACCTCTGTAGTAACACAATATCTCATCTCCTCTGTAGTAACACATACTCTAATCACCTCTGTAGTAACACATCCAATTGTCACCTCTGTAGTAACACATACTCTCATCACCTCTGTAGTGATACAACATCTCTTCACCTCTATAGTAACACATACTCTCATCACCGCTGTAGTAATACAGCATCTCATCCTCTCGATAGTAACACAACATCTCATCACCTCAGTAGTAACACATACTCTCAACACTTCTGTAGTGATACAACATCTCATCACCTCTATAGTAATACAACATCTCATCACCTATGTAGTATCACATCTCATCACCTATGTAGTACCACAATGGGCCTAATTCAGACCTGAACGCTGCTGCGCGTTTGCGCACAGCAGCCGATCAGGTCTGAAATGCGCATGCGCCGCTGCTGCAGTGCGCCGGTGCATGCCAGACCGCCAACGGCCATCTCAGCCCTGCGATCGCCTCTGCCTGATTGACAGGCAGTGGTGGTTGCAGGGCGGGAAGGGTCGGACTGGTGGCATTTGGCCGCCATTTTATGGGCGCGGTCCGGGCAACGCCGTGGGGGGGGGGCGTGGCTGTTGCGTGACATCACATGCAGCTGCTGCGACTCGGACAGCAACGAGTAGCTCCCTGCCAGCACACAGGAGCTGCACTGGTAGGGAGCTACTCGTCAAGTACAAAAGCATTGCCGCTGTGCAATATCTCATCACCTCTGTAGTAACACATGCTCTCATCACCTCTGTAGTAATACATCTCATTACCTTTGTAGTAATACATCTCATCACCTATGTAGTAACACATCTCATCACCCCTGTACTAACACTATTGTCACCTCTGTAGTAAAACATACTCTCATCACTTCTGTAGTAATACATCTCATCATCTCTGTAGTAACACATCTCATCACCTATGTAGTAACACAACATCTCATCACCTCTGTAGTAGTAACACAACAACTCATCACCCCTGTAGTAACACATCCTATTGTCACCTCTTTAGTAACACATACTCTCATCACTTCTGTAATAATAACATCGGGGTAGGTTAAAGTTGTAGCTTGTAGGTTACCACTGGCATGAAGCTGCAGAGGGACTAATAGGAAAGCAGAGAAGCCGGGAAGATGTTGCCAAAGTGGAGAGAGCAGTACTACAGAGCAGAGCAGGACCCCACAGAAGGGGAATTGCTGGTTGGGTAAAGAGAGAAGTTTAGCAGACTGCAAGAGATAAGCCACTTGTGCAGTAAAAAGCCTTGATGGTAGTTTCAGAGAACCCCGTAAGTGGATATAGCCCAAGTATTAGAAAGGTGTAGTCTGGCAGGGAGAGAAGTCTGCAGTCAGTCTGAGGAATCACCCATCAGCTTTGGAGTTCAGAGAGGCTTTAGATGTGACACATTTCAGGATCAAGACTGTTTGTCCTTCTGAAGGGGATGGTATCAAAATCCCGGCAGTCACTATCCCGACCATCAGAATGCCAACAGAGGTATCCTGGCAGCCAAAATTCTGACAAATCCTTGTACATATTTTAACCCTGCCAACCACTCCTGCAGCATAACCCTAAACTGATGTAGTGTAGTGCTGTAGGACAGTGCATAGGAAGGATGTGGTGTAGTGCATATTGGGATGTAGTGGTATAATACATTGATGCAATGTAGTGTAGTGATAAAGTGCAGCGATGTAGTGCAGTGATGTACTGCAACGTTGGGGGGGGATAGAATGCAGTGTTCTTGTGATGTAAAGTATTACAGCATATAGGGGGTCATTCCGAGTTGTTCGCTCGTTATTTTTTTCTCGCAACGGAGCGATTAGTCGCTAATGCGCATGCGCAATGTCCGCAGTGCGACTGCGCCAAGTAAATTTGCTATGCAGTTAGGAATTTTACTCACGGCATTACGAATTTTTTTCTTCGTTCTGGTGATCGTAATGTGATTGACAGGAAGTGGGTGTTTCCGGGCGGAAACTGGCCGTTTTATGGGAGTGTGTGAAAAAACGCTACCGTTTCTGGGAAAAACGCGGGAGTAGCTGGAGAAACGGAGGAGTGTCTGGGCGAACGCTGGGTGTGTTTGTGACGTCAAACCAGGAACGACAAGCACTGAACTGATCGCACTGGAAGAGTAAGTCTCGAGCTACTCAGAAACTGCACAGAGAAGTCTTTTCGCAATATTGCGAATCTTTCGGTCGCAATTTTGATAAGCTAAGATTCACTCCCAGTAGGCGGCGGCTTAGCATGTGCAAAGCTGCTAAAAGCAACTTGCGAGCGAACAACTCGGAATGAGGGCCATAGGGTAGTAGGGATGTGGGTAAAACTACTGTGGAGGGTGCACAGGCACTCATTACAACAAGGTGAGTTAGATTAAATAGATCGAACTTGAATTCGACCTCAAACTCCTGTTTTTCCGACAAGTCTGGAAATCCGACTTGAATTGAATACACCCCTAAACCTTTGTAAAAAAAATAAGAATTCCCCTCTCTGCATTTTAGCAACACATTTTCCTTTCCCACCTGCAATGACACCTTTTACTTTGTACCCATGCATTGCTGAATATTGATTATTTATTGCAGACAGAATTAATAAAATGAGGCCCTTAAACAGGACGAAAATAGAAGGAAAACATTCAACCAAACATCTTTGAAACTATGAAACTACCACCAAATCCAAACTGCATTCACCCTCATGCAAACTCATCTATGTTTTTAAAGGAATGTGATTTCATGACATACTATACTTGTATTTGTTATTACCTGTGTGGGAGATGTTGCTCAGCAAAGCTTAGGTTATTGTTGCATACTGCCTGGTGTTTACGCAAACACATTACAAACTGCTCTTCTTCAGCAGATAACCAATTTGCTCAAATGTACGGGCCTGTGTCTTAATCAGACCTGCTATAACATAACTTTAGGGGCAGCTGGTGTCAGAATCATAAACGTGAATATTCATATTCAGAACACTACATCCAGGGCTGGTGCAAGGGTGTTCGGCGCCTCCCTGCAAACTATAAATTTGCGCCCTCCCTCCCATACTTAATAAAGGGACAGTGCGCACCGAAGTCGCACGCCGCAAGAAGCGGGTGGGGTGTGGCCACACAATAGTACCAATTCAAATTACTCTAGAAAGCAGCACAATCTTGTTCACATTACACCGCACACTGGGGGTCATTCCGACCCATTCGCACGCAGCGGTTTTTCGCTGCGGTGCGAGCGGGTCGGAACTGCGCATGCGCGCCAGATGCATTGCGCATGCCATCGCCGGGAAGCGACGCCGCCAGCGAGAAATGTGATCGCATCGGCGATCGCAAGAAGACGGACAGGCAGGAGGCGTTCCGGGGCAGATACTCACCGTTTTCCAGGCGTGGTGGGTCCAACGCATGGAGGGCGGATGTCTGATGTCACAGCCGGGAACATCATCGCTGGATCCGTCGCACTAGTGAGTAGCTGCAGGGCTGGTCTTGTTTTGCTTTAAACTTTTTTAGCATAGCAGGGCTGCACAAGCGATCACATCCCTGCTATGCTAAAATACACTCCCCCACAGATATGAGATAGATAGATAGATAGATAGATAGATAGATAGATAATAGACAGACACACAGATAGATGATTGATAGATAGATGGATAGATAGATAGACAATCACACATAAAAAGAAAAAATATAGGGGTGTGGCTTCATGGGGAAGGGGTGTGACCACAAAATAATACCAATTCATATTACGGTAGTCTCCATTATTCAAATTACGCCACACAGTAGCGCCACTACACCAGGTAGAACCCCTTTTACACATTACGGCAGCCAGTCCCTCTTTTTACACATTACGGCAGCCAGTCCCCCTTTTTACACATTAAGGCAGACAGCGTCCCCCTTTCTACATATTACGGCAGACAGTGTCCCCTTTTTACACATTACGTCAGACAACGTCCCCTTTTTACACATTACGGCAGCCAGTCCCCCTTTTTACACATTACGGCAGACAGCGTCTCCTTTTTACACATTACGGCAGACAGCGTCCCCTTTTTACACATTAGGTAGACCGCGTCCCCTTTTTACACATTACGGCAGACAGCATCCCCCTTTTTACACATTACGGCAGACAGCGTCCCCCTTTTTACACATTACAGCAATCAGTGTCCCCTTTTTTACACATTACGGCAGACAGCATCCCCTTTTTACACATTACGGCAGACAGCGTCCCCTTTTTACACATTACGGCAGACAGCGTCCCCTTTTTACACATTACGGCAGACAGCGTCCCCTTTTTACACATTACAGCAGACAGTGTCCCCTTTTTACACATTACGGCAGACAGTGTCCCCTTTTTACACATTGCGGCAGGCAGATTCCCAACTTTTACACATTATGGCAGACCGCGTCCCCTTTTTACACATTACGGCAGTCAGTGTCCTTTTTTTACACATTACGGCAGACAGCATCCCCTTTTTACATATTACGGCAGACAGCGTCCCCTTTTTACACATTACGGCAGACAGCGTCCCCTTTTTACACATTACGGCAGACAGCGTCCCCTTTTTACACATTACGGCAGACAGCGTCCCCTTTTTACACATTACAGCAGACAGCGTACCTTTTTACACATTACGGCAGACAGCGTCCCCTTTTTACACATTACGGCAGACAGCGTCCCCTTTTTACACATTATGGCAGACAGCGTCCTCTTTTTACACATTACGGCAGACAGTGTCCCCTTTTTACACATTACGGCAGACAGCGTCCCCTTTTTACACATTGCGGCAGGCAGATTCCCACTTTTTACACATTACGGCAGACCGCGTCCCCTTTTTACACATTGCGGCAGGCAGATTCCCACTTTTTACACATTACGGCAGTCAGTGTCCTTTTTTTACACATTACAGCAGACAGCATCCCCTTTTTACATATTACGGCAGACAGCATCCCCTTTTTACACATTACGGCAGACAGCATCCCCTTTTTACACATTATGGCAGACAGCGCCCCCCTTTTAAACATTAGATAGAAAGATAGATAGATAGATAGATAGACAGACAATCACACATAAAAAGAAAACTCACTTTAGTTCCTCTGTACTGGTCTAGGGCAGTCTCTCTTTTGTTCCTGATCCTGAGTCCTGTCAGGTGATGAGATGGCTCCGTCCATAGGGATGGGGGCATCTAGTGGCTCCTGGCGGTACCGCAGTCAGCAGTGACTGCAGCTCTCAGCTTCCGAAGTCGTCCTTTGCTGGTCCCGCCCCCACACCTCCCCTTACTAGCGTCACACAGCGCTGTCACAGGACGGGAGGAGGTGGGGCTGGAGTGGGGGGACAGAAGTTCCGCGATCCAGGCTGCCGGCTGCTGCTGCTTGTACAGTGATAGGTGCAGCGGCAGCCGGCAACAACAGCACACAGTGAAGGGATGCAGTGTAGGGAAAGCGCCTCTCCTGCCTGGCGCCTACCTGCACTGCATCCCTTCGCTGAGCGGGTTCCGCCGGCTCTGACTACATCAAAACATTGAACAACATCTGAGACCAGGTAATTACAACCTAAAAATTACACCCTAAAAATGGGCCTGATTCAGATCTGGTCGGAGTTCCTATCACTGCTGCTTCCTTCCAGCTGTCACATTTTAAAATGTCATGAAAGAAAAAGGAGTCAGATTCTGGCGCACTAAGAAGAAAAGTCTATTATTCAATATTGGTTTTAGTTGTTATTATTCCACAAATATCCAATTGGGGTTGGTCCAATAGTCATTTATTCACCACTGTATACATATGTACATTTATTTATCCTTATAAGTATAGATATAATGGTTTTGGTATGTTTTCCCGTCACACAGGATTCCGAATGTCAGTATACCGATATCGGCATCACGAGCGGCAGAATGCCAGCAGGGGCGGAGCGTGGACACTCATAGAGGGGACATCACCTACTTTGCAGGTATACCAGTGGTGGTATGGTGCCCCTTTGGGATTCTGGCGTCGGTATTGTGACAGCCGGGTACCGACGTGTGGTATGCTTACCGCATTTTGATATAACACATATTATGTTAATATTGAATATATCCACATAAACAATTGGGGATCTGATATTATAATAATCAAAGGTGGCTCACTTGAGATAGGGGAATATAATAAAGATGTATAGTAATAATGTTATGTGAAATTCAGTAACAGATTACTAGTCTCCCTATGAGGACTAAATCAATTATACACTAGATATAAATTAGTGCTATAATCTGTCTGAACAGCAATTAAGCAATACCATTCACAATAAATGGAGCCAGTCTCCATGATCTGCTTTCATATATATATCTAATACCCCTTTCTGACAGAGAAAACAACCCAGTAATTTCCCGGCACGGGAAGGGTCGACTCAGGATTTTTTTCTGTCTGAAAGGATCAACCCGGGACGGAATTCCGGGGACTTCGACCCAGGTTTTTACCTGGGTTTTTCCCAGATCTTACATGGGTTGCTGGCTGTCTGAAAAGGTCCGATTGGCTGAGCAGCAGGGTCTCTCTGATTGGCTGAGTGGGCATTGCACTGGCGCTGGCGTCTGAAGTCACAATTAGGCTGCAGGGGAGACGGAGAGAGACAGCATGGCGCACTGGAAGGAGGAAGAGATCAGGGAGCTGCTTTCTGTTAGAGGGGAGGAGGAGATCCGGAAGCAAATTACTGGGACAGTGAAGGATGCCGCAGTGTACACCAACATTGCCAAGATACTTACCTCAAGGGGCATTGAGCGTACACAGCAGCAGGTAGTGAATAAATTGAAAGCTCTCAGAAACTTTTAAGAAAAAGTTCATGACAACAACAGGAGGAAAAGTGGTGCTGCTAGAATGGAGTGGGTTTACTACGATCAGTGCAATGAAGTATTTGGCAATTCTGCACTGGTTAATCCTATTACCATTTCATATTCCAGTTGTGCGTCCTCACGAACGCTACCCCGGATAACAGCCAATCCATTCCACTGATGCCACCAATGTTGTGTGATGATATAACTGAGATCGGCGACACCGATCCGATTGCTGCTGTGGGGGACCCAGTCACCAATACTATCGTGGTCGATGCCAGTGGAAGCAGCACAGGTACTCCGGCTGGGACACCGACTTCTGCACAGACTGAGACCCCAAAGTTGCGTAGGAACAGTAAGTTGTTTTTGTTTTACTTTACACACACTTAAGATTTTTGTTTTGTTTAAAATCCAGTATATAGTATGGGCCATATTCCACAATGATGTTGTTTGCACCTGTTATTATTTTTAAATGCTGTATTACACATTAAGTTCCTGACTGTCATGTATTTCATCAATATCAGATGGCCACATTAGCTGTTGCACGATTTATGAGTAATAACGACTGCTAACAACATCACAGGCCTGTTACACACCTGCACGCTAATAGCACGATTTATCCTTTAGATACATCGTGCATAGCATGCAGTGTTTGTACAATTGCGCACTTTCATAACTCACACATGATATCTTTGTCTTGACCGATACTTAAAATGTATATGTTGCAGTGTGAAGCTAGTGCGCAGGAGGTAGGAGTCCTCAAGCACAAATATGCTGACATCACTGCTATTTGATTTTTTTAATTTGTTGTTTTCCCTCCATTTCTAGTCTTTGACGTACCTGAACGGAAGAAAAAAACTTCAAAGATGGAGCAAGCTACGCGCATAATGACAAGAATCCTGGTCAATCAGTTGCAAGATTCCGATGCTGAAATGCAGGCACAGGAGGATGCCCGACTGCAACGCTTTTTTGAGAACGAGAAAGTTATAAAATTCATTTCTCACGCAACTTGTGGGTATGCATGAACGCATTTCTAGGGAAAACAGAGAGGCACAGATGTCATTTCTTAACGGTCTGGTGTCTAGAATACACAATCCGCACCCTCCACACCCTTATCCAGTGTATACTCCTCACTATTCTGAGGGTCATTTTTCCAACTACCAGTAACATAGCAGAGGCATTCAGTTTACGGAAACAAACTCCTCAAATCCACCTAATGCTACTCCACATGCCACTGTGCATAATAGTCCAGATGGCACAGGGAATACTACTTGCTATGGCGCAGTGCCTAGTTATCTAGATGGCACAGGGAATAGTTTTACACATGGCACTGCACGTATCAGTCCACATGTCAATAAGCAGACCAGTCCTGATGGTACAGTGCATAGTTCCACATGCCACTGTGCATAATAGTCCAGATGGCACAGTGAATAATCCTCCACATGGCACTGTGCATACTTACCTAGATGGCACAGGGAATAATGCTCCACATGGCACTATGTATACTTATCCTGATGGCGCTAATCATAAGCATCCACTGGGCAGCACATTTTACAGACAGTTGAAGACATTTATGTTCTTCTATTTCAAGTTTGCTGTACAGTTATGCCTTTTACATATGTGTCTACAGAGGCAAATAATATTTTTTCTTCATCTTTTGTATTTTTCTAAATGTTCATGTGTATTCTGCACTTTACAGGCCTGTTAAGTGCCCGTGCCACACCTGGCCGTTACCTCAGCCACTTCTACAGATTGTGGGGGTGTACGTTAGGCTGAATGTACACACATTATACCTTCTATTTATGTGTCTACAGAGGAAAATAATATTTTTTCTTCGTCTTTTTGGAAATGTTCTTGTGTATTCTGCACTTTACAGGCCTATCAAGTGCCCAGGCCATACCTGGCCGTTACCTCAGCCACTTCTACAGATTGTGGGGGTATACGTTAGGCTGAATGTACACACATTATGCCTTCTATTTATGTGTCTAATGTCTACACCAGGGGTGGGGAACCTCCGGCCCGCGGGCGAAGCCGTTTGGTCCGGCCCACCAGTTTGTGTTAGTGAGACACGCTGCCGCTCAGTCCGGCGGCAGCGTGTCTCAGCTGTCAGAAGTTGAACAGGGAGGAGAGTGCGGCTGTCGGGTGAGAGCGGCGGCGTGTAGTACTTCAAACCAGCCGCCGGTCCGTGAGCCAATCAGAGCTCGCGGACCGGCAGCCAATCAGGAGCCGCGGCTGCCGGTCTGCGAGCTCTGATTGGCTCTTGAACCGGCGGCTGGTTTGAAGTACTACACGCCGCCGCTTTCACCCGACAGCCGCGCTCTCCTCCCTGTATACCTGGCACTGTGGGGGGCATTTGTATACCTGGCACTGTGGGGACATCTGTATACCTAGCACTGTGAGGGCATCTGTATACCTGGCACTGTGGGGACATCTGTATACCTGGCACTGTGGGGACATCTGTATACCTGGCACTGTGGGAACATCTGTATACCTGGCACTGTGAGGGGCATTTGTATACCTGGCACTGTGGGGGCATCTGTATACCTGGCACTGTGAGGGGCATTTGTATACCTGGCACTGTGAGGGGCATTTGTATACCTGGCACTGTGGGGGCATTTGTATACCTGGCACTGTGGGGGCAATTGTGGATCTGGCACCGCACTATTGGATGCATATGTGCATCACGTCCCATTTTAACTGGCCACACCCATTTTTTTGGCGCGTGCGCGCCGGAGGTGTATGGCCCCCGAAGGATTTTATAAATATCCAAATGGCCCTCGGTAGAAAAAAGGTTCCCCACCCCTGGTCTACACACATCATGGCCTATTTATATTCAAAAATTAAAGAAGCATTTTAAATTGTAAAGATGTTATATTTAAAGTGATACATGTGAGGTAACGTACATAACGTTTTCATAACCAATAAAACCAAAACTTATTTTCAAAAACAATAAAACCAAAACTTTTTTGCAACATATCTCTTGTGTCCTCATCTGTGTCATAGTAGATAAGTTAGCAGTAAGGGTGTTGCGGATTTCCTCTGCACTGCCACTACTTGTTTCACCCTTGTAGCCTGCTGCTTCTACCGGAGTATCGCACAGTTCAGAGTCCACAACATTACACTCAGGTAATAAAAAGTGTTCTTTCTGTATCTCACAAAAGTTGTGGAGGATGCAGCAAGCAGCAAACACATCCGGCACCAGGGTGATGGCAATGTCATTGCACTTTAGTAGACACCACCAGCGCCCCTTCAGTCTCCCAAAGGCATTCTCCACCACCATCCTGGCTGAGCTGAGAGTGTGGGTGAAATGCACTTGTTCTGGAGAGAGTGGGAGATGCCGTATGAAGCCCTTGATGAGCCAACGCCTCAGAGGGTACGCCGCATCTCCAATAAGGTGTACTGGGATCTCCACCCCATCAACAAACTATGATTACTGTAATGGGAAAAAAATATTAATATATAGTATAGGTGGCATACATAATGTTCAGGAAATTTGTGGCAGGGCATGCTGGGAGGTTTAGTTCCACAACAGCTATAGATTAACACCCCTGCTGCACAACGTAAGAGGCTGCCCCATACCATAATTGCAATCTATTGTATTATTATTTTGCTATGAAAAATATAACCCATCAAAATAGATATGTTTACCTCTCTAGGGAACAACCAGCCATGTTGGTTCTCCTTTGCAATCTGGAACAATTCAGAGTTGCCAAGTACCCGGGAGTCATGAGAATGAATTGGCCAGCTGATGAAGACATCTGTGAAACTGAACAGTATACGTATTAGCTGTGTTTAACAGTGGGCCCAGCATATCACTCACATAAAACACACCATACTACTTACCAATACTTATGGTCCACTACAGCCTGCAGGATGATGGAGTGCCAGCCTTTTCAGTTGCAGTAATTGGCTGGGTTGTCTCTGGGGGCAATAATGGGTATGTGGGTACCATCTATGGCTCCAGCACACTGAGCAGATCCATGTCACAAGAGACCTTTTATGCTATCATCTAGCCGGTCCCCTTGCGGTAAGGAGATGAAGCAGTGTTTTTTTTCTCATCTCTGTGTGCCATAAAAACAGTCCATTTCTTATGACACACAAGTCTATTGCAGGGCTGACACGGGTTCTGTCTGAAAGGGGTTGACCCAGGAATAATCCGGGTTAAATGTGCTGTGTGAAAGGGGGTTAGGAACTGTAACCCGGGTTTTTCCCAGTTTCACAAATCTGGGAAAAACCCGGGATTTTGAGATTTTTCTGTCTGAAAGTGGTATAACATGCAAGTTCAGACTGAACTGAAAAGCTGCAACTGTTTCTTATTGACACCTGCAAACAGACATATTATAGTGAAGGGATCTTCCAGTGTCTGGTCAAAGTATGGCCCTCATTCCGAGTTGTTCGCTCGGTAATTTTCTTCGCATCGCAGCGATTTTCCGCTATTTGCGCATGCGCAATGTTCGCACTGCGACTGCGCCAAGTAAATTTGCTAAGAAGTTTGGTATTTCGCTCACGGCATTACGAGGTTTTTTCTTCGTTCTGGTGATCGTTGTGTGATTGACAGGAAGTGGGTATTTCTGGGCGGAAACTGGCCGTTTTATGGGAGTGTGTGAAAAAACGCTGCCGTTTCTGGGAAAAACGCGGGAGTGGCTGGAGAAACGGGGGAGTGTCTGGGCGAACGCTGGGTGTGTTTGTGACGTCAAACCAGGAACGAAACTGACTGAACTGATCGCAGTGGCAGAGTAAGTGTCGAGCTACTCAGAAACTGCTTAGAAATTTCTATTCGCAATTTTGAGAATCTTTCGTTCGCAATTTTGCTAAACTAAGATTCAGTCCCAGTAGGCGGCGGGTTAGCGTGTGCAATGCTGCTAAAAGCAGCTTGCGAGCGAACAACTCGGAATGAGGGCCTATATGAATAATCTCTTGTTGATACATTTATGTTTGGAAATGTAACAACTGTATTGAGTCAGTGAATACAATATGAATCCATAGGCTGACTCTTTAAAGCTGACAGGATATAGTCAGCATTTTCTCCAGTGTCTGAGTGCAGAGATTTAAATATAAATACATAAAGAACAGACATTTTATTGTGAGCAATTGCTCCAGTGTCTGGATAAAGAACTAATAAGCACATTCAGATATCTGCAGACATGTAAATTGGTAATGAACCAAATGAAATCTACATGTGTCAATTGAGGTTATCAGAGCAGTTGGAATTCTAAATATTATTCAGTTTCTGAGAAATCAGGTAGTACTAACAGGCATATAAATAGTGAGACCTTTCTCCAGTGCCTGCCGTATGGAACAAACAAAAAACACAGAATGTAATATTTCGATGCATGTTGAATATAATATTGAAATGCGGAGCACAATACTGCTGAAATGAATCTAAATAGAATTAATAGAAATTAGAACAACTGGTTACCAAGTCATCTATTGAAAGTGACCCTGGTTATCATGCAGAGTTAATTCATTGTATGGGGGATAATCCATTTATTTAAAATCCATTGAAATAAAACTTAGTGGTAACAGCAATGGACACACCATAGTGAGCCTCACCAACCCTGTGTGTCTACTAAGATCTATAAAAGTGTATAGTACACTATTTACATTAACAGGCCTAATAAGTGCTCTGCAATTACTTTATCCCTGATACTAATAGTCATATTAACCACCTTATGATATCCATGTAGCCAATATAGCCCATTACTGTCTATTCCCCTGAAATTATACAAATCTATTAAATCTAACAATCCCTAATAATTTAGTTGGAAAATCACTCCCAATAGGGTCTTTAGATACAAGCAACAGTACAGACAACCTGAGCAATAATAAAAGAGACAGACAGGAATTGGATACACAGTTGAGTTTTTAATACACACAAAAAAAAATATTTTTCTTTTTATTCACTTTATTATCTTCTAGACAATATTTCACTGTTTTGATACATGAATATGTTAACATTGAATTAATAAAAGTTAAATTTTAATACTCTTTTCTACTTAGTGCGCCACAATTGGACTCCATTTTCTTTCCTTTGTTCCTCCATAATTAATATTGGTCTGAGGCAGCACCCCTGTTTGGATATATTACTTATAAATGTATGTAATTTTGGGGTATCTAAATAAATAGAATCGATAAGTTCTGCTGCATTAGAAATCTCCAACTCCTCTCCACATTTTAAAAATCCATAGGCGACCGAGTTTGGGAACGCTGATGAAGCCCTGAAGTGGAAAACAATTGAACAAGATAAATTCACTGAGCAGAGAAAGTCTTATCACTACTGACACCTGCGCCAGACAAGCCGGAAGTTTCAGCTGTGTGTTCTACAGTGTGGTCCAACAGCTAGGAAGAATACAGAGACGCTGGACACAGTGGGCCTAATTCAGAGTTGATCATAGCCGTTCAAAATTTTGCACAGGTATGATCCTTTACTCTGACATGAGGGGGGACGCCCAGCAAGAGGTTAGTCCACCCCGCATGTCAGGCCCTATCCCCCCCCCCTGCAAAAGTACAAAAGCATCGCACAGCAGCGATGCTTTTGTACTTTCTGAGTAGCTCCCTACCTGTGCAGCTCCTGCGCACTGGCAGGGAGCTACTCGTCGCTGTCCAGGTCGCAGCGGCTGCGTGTGAGGTCACGCAGCTGCAGTGGCCTGCCTCCCGCATGGTCCAATCACGCCTGCATTGCCTGGACCATGCCCCTAAAACGGCAGGCAAATGCCGCCGGCCTGCCCCCTCCTGCCGAGCGACTACCGCCTCTGCCTGTCAATCAGGCAGAGGCGAATGCAGGGCTGAGATAGCCATCGGCTGTCTGCAGAGCCGGATTAAGGGGGGTGCCCCGGGCCCCCCTTTCCAAAAGGCCCCCCCCCCCCGCCGCTATCCCACAGATCGGATCTGTGTTCTGGTCCGATCTGTGTTTCTGAGCTGTGGCCGTCACTGCAGCGGAAGTGTCCTGGTCAGCTGCGCTCAGCTGTTTTTCATGTGGCGGGTCTGCAGGGTGCGCGCAGGCTGGTTCATCGATTGCTGATTGCCGATTCGTTGCCTAGCTGCCGGGGACGGAAGTGCAGGAGGGTTCATCGCGGCAGAGTCTGTAGCGGCTGGTAAGTAGCACACACACACACCTCTCTATCTCATAGGGGCCACACTGTCTTACGTGCCCCGGGCCCCCCGTGGTCGTAATCCAGCCCTGGCTGTCTGGCACGCGCCGGTGCACTGCAGCACCGGATCAGGTGCAGTTCAGACCTGATCGCCTGCTGTGCGACAATGCACAGCAGCGATCAGGACTGAATTAGGCCCAGTGAATAAGTGTACGCAGCATCGGAGCAGGAGTACCGCATATTTGGGTAAATGTATGAAGCAGTGATAAAAGTGGAGAAGTGAGCCAGTGGAGAAGTTGCCCATGGCAACCAATCAGCTGCTTTGTATAATTTTATTGTATACAATTTATAAATGTTACTTCAATGCTAATTGGTTGCTATGGGCAACTTCTTCACTGGTTTACTTCTCCACTCTTATCACTGCTTCATACTGTTATCCGATTGGACCACAGTGGCAGTAGGGAATGGGAGTTGGTCCACTGCCACACCATAAAGGAGCCACACCAGAAAGGAGGACCAGGTAAACACCTCATCAAGAGGAATGAATGTCTCTACCTGTTACTCTTCTGTGACCCACTAACTGTGAGGTGCTTTTATAAACTGTAAATTAGCACACACAAGGATTTCTTGTCACATATAAACCACAACAGCAGGATTTATATTTTGCACATTAATCCCAACAACAAGATCTGGCACGACCCATTTTAAATGATCACAGGTCTCTGGACAATACTTATAAGCCGGTCAAGCAGAAAACTGGGGTGTAGCTACACCATTTTACAATGTATAGATTTTATAATCTTTCTTCCAGGTACCTGGGTTTGTTTGTGATCGTGTAAACAATTGTTGTTTTATTCTATAGTTGAATCTCATTTGCACAGTTAACTCTATTTCTCTTACCCCCCCACTTTAATTTCATTTTCTCTTTTCTTAACCTTCATTCCTGCCCATCCCCCAACAATGTATAAGCGCCGTGAACACAGCTACAATTGAAGCACTCTAAAGTACTAAAATTTCTATTGTCATGATTTTAACCGTGTCGACATTTCAAATGTTGACAGTTTAACTGTTATTATTTCATGTGTTGATTTCTTGACTGTATGTACATTTTTCAGTTGTCAGCATGTTGGGTATCAAAATTTTAATTATGTCAACATTATGGCATCTAAATATTATTGTGTCGACCTTTTGACTGTCGACATTGTGATTGTAGAGATGATGACTACGTCCTAATCTAGAAGATATGTTGTTTTTATTATTTTATTTAAATGAAGAGATAAATCTTTTAAATCTTCCAAAGTGTGCAATGTTTAAATTTTTTTTTATTGTAAACGACAGGTAAGAAAAGAAAAGAAAGATACTGATACAGGGTTAGTGTAGTAATCATATATATGAAGGAAACAATTCACAGTGCATTATATATATATATATATATATATATATATATACACACACACACACACACACACACACACACACACACACACACACACATATATATATATATATATATATATATATATATATATATACACATACATACATACATACATACATACATATATATATATATATATATATATATATATATATATATATATATATGATAAAATTATATATATATACTTATATATATATTTAATATTTCCAAAAGCAAGCTGGCACTCTTGAAGACTGAATGAATGCGCAGACACAGTGATGTGATCAACGTTTCAGGGCTGCTGCCCTTTTATCAAGACAATCTGTATTATACAAATAAAACTTTTATACATTACCAACACCTCGTGCACTTGCTTCCACGGCACCCTCCTCGAGCCGATGACGTCATTGGCGCGCTCCCGCGCCGGCGACCCGGCAACATAGGGGGGGCGTGGAGAATCATAGTGACGTCCCATCACCATAGTAACCCGTTACAACTGTAAGAATGAAAACATGTAGCAAAGATTCAATCATGACCCGCAATGTATGAGGCACTATAGGTCTAGTCTGCTAATGTAAAATGTCACAAGTAAATATACTATTATCTTAAAAAGCTTATAAGCTAATGTTTAACATCTGCATGAGACAGCATTATGATATCAGATATGGACGGAACCTCACACTGTAAGTATCACACTGTCATAATAATATGGTTTGTATCTTAGGCAACACCTGTGGAAAAAAGGGCAGTGCAATTATAACAAATTATAAGAAGCTAGTGAATGATAGAATGTCATTAAGTCCAAAGGGCTTCACAGACTGTAGTGTATGTATCCACCAGGATTCTTTTTGAAGTAGGATTCGACCTCGGTTTCCCCCTCTTGGGGACTCGGGTACTCCATCAATGATTTTATACCGTATGGATGACATACTGTGTTGTAGCTCCTTAAAATGACGGGCTACTGGCTGGTCAGAGCCCCGTCCCTCTAAAGCCGCACGTATACTGGATCGGTGTAACGCTATTCTTTCCTTGAACTGGCGAATAGTCTTGCCAATGTACAATAACCCACACGGGCATTTGATATAGTAAATCACATATCGGCTTGTACAGGTGTAAAATCGTTTAATCTTAAACTCCTTTCCAGAGCGTGGATGATGGAAAACGGCACCTGGTTCCAAACTACTGCATGTGGTACACCCAAGGCATTTAAAGTTACCTGGCTTCCTTGTCAAGAAGTGGCCAGGCGGTGATACTTTAAGATTGGAAACATCATTATGTACCACCCAATCTTTGATGTTTCTTCCTCTTCGATAAGAGGGTAAAATCTTTGCTCCTTTAAGAGACTGTAGTTGTTTGTCTTGGGTGATAATGGGCCAAATTTGTTTGGCTTTCTGCATGGTGTTCATACTGGTGGTGGAAAAATCTTGAGTCCAAACTATAAAGTCCGGTTTTTTAGTACTTTGGATTTTGTTTAATAAACTTATTCTATCTTGCTTCAAGGCTCTGCTTTTGGCTTCCTTTAGGAATTTGAGTTTATAACCTCTTTCAATGAATTTTCTTGTCATGATGTCCATCTGTTTGATAGTCTCAGCTTGATTGCTGCAGATGCGTCTGATCCTCATATATTGGGAATATGGCAGTCCCCATTTGAGGGTCGATGGATGGTGACTATTAGCATGCAGAGTGGTATTTCTGTCCGTTTCTTTGACAAATAAAGAGGTATGCAAGTGGTGTAGATGATCTTGGTTGATAGCCACATCTAGATAGTGTATTTCTTCATAGCTGGTGGAATATGTGAATTTAATTGAGTCATCTAACTGGTTGATGTCAAACATGGCCTGTTGGAAACTCTCATGCGATCCCGACCATAATACAAAGATATCATCTATGTAGCGGAAGTATGCTTTAATATTCCCTGCTACATTTGGATTTTGATAGAAAAAGGTCATTTTCCACTTCTCGCATGAAAATATTTGCAAAGCTCGGGGCCACGCAAGACCCCATTGCACACCCTGAGCATTGCCGGAAAAATCATACACATACTTATATATATACACATATATATACACATATATATATATATATATATATAAATATATTACACAGTATATATATATATATATATATATATATATATATACTGCTCAAAAAAATAAAGGGAACACTTAAACAACACAATGGAACTCGAAGTCAATCACACTTCTGTGAAATCAAACTGTTCACTTAGGAAGCAACACTGATTGACAATAAATTTCACATGCTGTTGTGCAAATGGAATAGACAACAGGTGGAAATTATAGGCAATTAGCAAGACACCCCCAATAAAGGAGTTGTTCTGCAGGTGGTGACCACAGACCACTTCTCAGCTCCTATACTTTCTGGCTGATGTTTTGGTCACTTTTGAAAGCTGGCAGTGCTTTCACTCTAGTGGTAGCAAGAGACGGAGTCTACAACCCACACAAGTGGCTCAGGTAGTGCAGTTCATCTAGGATGGCACATCAATGCGAGCTGTGGCAAGAAGGTTTGCTGTGTCTGTCAGTGTAGTGTCCAGAGCATGGAGGCGCTACCAGGAGACAGGCCAGTACATCAGGAGACGTGGAGGAGGCCGTAGGAGGGCAACAACCCAGCAGCAGGACCACTACCTCCACCTTTGTGCAAGGAGGAACAGGAGGAGCACTGCCAGAGCCCTGCAAAATGACCTCCAGCAAGCCACAAATGTGCATGTGTCTACTCAAACAATCAGAAACAGACTCCATGAGGGAAGTATGAGGGCCCGACGTCCACAGGTGGGGGTTGTGCTTAAAGCCCAACACTGTGCAGGACGTTTGGCATATGCCAGAGAACACCAAGATTGGCAAATTCGCCACTGGCGCCCTGTGCTCTTCACAGATGAAAGCAGGTTCTCACTGAGCACATGTGACAGACGTGACAGAGTCTGGAGAGGCCAAGGAGAACGTTCTACTGCCTGCAACATCCTCCAGCATGACCGGTTTGCAGTGGGTCAGTAATGGTGTGGGGTGGCATTTCTTTGGGGGGGGCCGCACAGCCCTCCATGTGCTTGCCAGAGGTAACCTGACTGCCATTAGGTACTGAGATGAGATCCTCAGACCCCTTGTGAGACCATATGCTGGTGTGGTTGGCCCTGGGTTCCTCCTAATGCAAGACAATGCTAGACCTCATGTGGCTTAAGTGTGTCAGCAGTTCCTGCAAGACGAAGGCATTGATGCTATGGACTGGCCCGCCCGTTCCCCAGACCTGAATCCAATTGAGCAGATCTGGGACATCATGTCTCGCTCCATCCACCAACGCCACATTGCACCACATACTGTCCAGGAGTTGGCGGATGCTTTAGTCCAGGTCTGGGAGGAGATCCCTCAGGAGACCATCCGCCACCTCATCAGGAGCATGCCCAGGCGTTGTAGGGAGGTCATACAGGCACGTGGAGGCCACACACACTACTGAGCCTCATTTTGACTTGTTTTAAGGACATTACATCAAAGTTGGATCAGCCTGTAGTGTGTTTTTCCACTTTAATTTTGAGTGTGACTCCAAATCCAGACCTCCATGGGTTAATAAATGTGATTTCCATTGATAATTTTTGTGTGATTTTGTTGTCAGCACATTCAACTATGTAAAGAACAAAGTATTTAACAAGAACATTTCATTCATTCAGATCTAGGATGTGTTATTTTAGTGTTCCCTTTATTTTTTTGAGCAGTGTGTATATATATATATATATATATATATATATATATGAAGAACAATAGTTAAGGGGGCGCTCAGGTACCACACGGTACTACCAATACACGTGACAAAGAATAAAAAGTAATAATAATTGACACTCCTCTATAATATGAGTGGCCGCAACCTTAAACAATTAAATATGTGCTTGGAAAACACATAAATAGTAAATTTGAGCAAGTGAAGAAAAGGGCGCCTTCTAGTGTCTAAAAAAATTTGTACATAGTGTATACCCAGTGTGAGTAGGAAAAGGACACTACTTATCTGGTATATTAAAGACTTTTCTTCGGTCATAGGATCAATAAAGGAACATGAAAAAAATAAGAACAATGGATAATAGCGTGTACAGTTTTCACGCAATTTTCATACCATTAGGTAACATAAAACCAGTTGTATAAAAAA
Organism: Pseudophryne corroboree; assembly: GCF_028390025.1. NCBI lineage: Eukaryota > Metazoa > Chordata > Amphibia > Anura > Myobatrachidae > Pseudophryne > Pseudophryne corroboree. Next base: position 540,656,961 of record NC_086449.1, read on the forward strand.
CCTTAGTGGGTATTAGCAAATCCCACAATTTTATAAATCCACAGCCAGGGATGTTTTTTAAAAGGTTTTTCACAAAATGTAATACAACACAAATATACAAATGGAAGAAATACAAGCGTACAGGATAAAAAATATATTGAGCTTATCTATCCATATAGGATATCGGATACATCTAGTTGTCCATAAGTATCCGAGAAATGGTAAAAATGTTAATGACGATGCGCAGAGAATGAAGCTGGCGGAACGCACACAGCTACCACACTGACTGCACTCTGTTTTTTTATACAACTGGTTTTATGTTACCTAATGGTATGAAAATTGCGTGAAAACTGTACACGCTATGATCTATTGTTCTTATTTTTTTCATGTTCCTTTATTGATCCTATGACCGAAGAAAAGTCTTTAATATACCAGATAAGTAGTGTCCTTTTCCTACTCACACTGGGTATACACTATGTACAAATTTTTTTCAGACACTAGAAGGCTCCCTTTTCTTCAATTACTCATATATAGAAGCAAATTATACTTACCGATAATTTCATTTCTTCAAGATACTTCATGGCAGCCATAACTACTGGGGATTGTATCCCATTCCTAACTTTAGACAGGGAGTTTTTCTGAATTACTAGGGCCCACCCACTCTGGGTACATAACAGCACTCCTCCTCTTCCTCCTTAGTCTTTTGAGTGTTTCCTACGACTGGTCCCTCTGAGAAATTTACTAAGGGAGGGTATATTGTAGGCTGCCATGAAGTATCTCGAAGAAATGAAATTATCGGTAAGTATAATTTGCTTCTTTCTCCTACGCTACTTCATGGCAGCCATAACTACTGGGATATACCAACACTCATTATAGGGAGGGTAATATACACACACAAGAGCCTATGTTTCAATGCTGAAACATGATACTTATTTATTGTAATGCCCCCTGAAGGACATGTTTTTCAAAGTGGGTGTCCACAATATCCAACGCATAATGACTAGAGAACGTATGTATTGAAGACCACATGGCTGCTGCGCAAATGTCTTTCGCCGACACTCGACTCTTCTTAGCCCAAGAAGTTGCCACGGCCCTAGTAGAGTGTGCCTTTAGACCCTCCGGAATTCTACGACCACTCTTTTCATAAATAAACATTAAGAGTTCTCTAATCCATCTGGAAATGGTTTGCTTTGTTGGTTTTTCACCTTTCTTCACTCCAGAATGGAACACAAACAAATGTTTAGTTTTACGAAACTCCTTAACTCTTTCCATATAGATTAAAACTGCTCTTATTAGATCTAAATTATGCATTCTCTCCTCTGCATTCTGCGGATTTGGGTAGAAAGACGGTAACACAATGTCCTGATTCAGATGAAACTCCGACACCACCTTTGGCAGGAAATCTGGATTCGTTCTTAGAACAATTCTATCCGGAAAGAAGTTAAGATAAGGTTCTTCCGACCATAGAGCCTGTAGTTCACTAACTCTTCTGGCTGTTGTGATGGCTACCAGAAACACTACTTTCCAAGTCAAGAACTTTAACAAAATATCCTGTAAAGGCTCGAACGGAGGCAGCATTAGAACATTCAGAACTAAGTTTAAGTCCCAAGGAGCAAGAGTTGACCTAACTCGAGGCCTCATTCTTTTAATTGCCTGACAAAACTTTTCACCAAATCCTCCTCAGACATTTTCCATTCCAAAAGGACACTCAGAGCTGATATCTGAACTTTAATAGTAGATACTGCCAGCCCTTTCTCAAAGCCCTCAAACAGGAATTGTAAAAATTGAGATGTTTCTGCTTCCAGTGGATTAAATCTTGAATTGGACCATGAAATGAATTTTTTCCAGATCCTATAATAAACATTAGAGGACACTTTTTTTCTCGCCTGAATGAGCAAATTGAGGACCTGCTCAGACAGGCCCCTACTTCTTAATAATTGCCGTTCAATTTCCACGCCGTCAAATGAAGCTGCTGCAGAGTTGGATGCAGCAATGGGCCCTGATGCAGTAAGTCCCTCCTCAAAGGCAACCTCCAAGGACCCTGCACTACCATCCTCAGCACTGAAGGAAACCAAACCCTGTTCGGCCAATAAGGAACAATTATTATTACCTGCGCTCTCTCCTCCCTGATTTTCCTGAGAATTCTTGAAAACATGGGAAACAGAGGGAATACATATGCCAGTCCGAATGTCCAAGGCAGAGAGAAAGCATCCACTCCCCCTGTTCCTGGGAGATGATATCGGGAGAAGAAGAGAGGGACTTTTGACGTGTGTGGCCATCCATCAAGTCTGCCTGAGGCATTCCAAACTTCTGAATAATCTTCTGAAACACTACATCGTTCAATTCCCATGCTCCTGCTAATAATTCCTGTCTGCTGAGAAAATCTGCCACTACATTGTTTACTCCTAGAACATGAAGAGCTGTCAGAGTCTTGAGATGGCATTCTGCCCATTTCAGTATCCTCGACACTTCCTCCATTAATACTCGACTCTTGGTGCCCCCTTGCCGAATGAGATAGGCCACCATGGATACATTGTCCGAAAAAACCTTGAGATGCATTCCCCGCAGCTGTTTCTGGAAATGTTGTATTGCATTCCACACTGCTCTCATCTCTCTGTGATTTGAAGACAGAACTGCTTCCTCTTGGTTCCATCTGCCCTGGCAATTCCGCTGCAACAGAGGTGCTCCCCAGCAGGGCCGTTTCTAGACAATTTGGCTCCCAGTGCGAGATTTCAAAATGCGCCCCCCCCCCCCCCCCTATTGCTCTAAAAAAAAAAAAAAAAAAAAAAAGTGTGCCCCCCCATATAGCCATAAAAAGAAAAAGCATGCGCGCGCCGTAGGCACGCGCGCTCCCGACAAGGGTGTGTGGCCTGATTAAAATGGGCGTGGTCTCATTAAAGTGGGCATGGCCTCATCTGATATCATCACACCCACCACAGTACGGAAAAAATAAAAATGTCCCCTTTTTACACATTACAGCAGGCAAGTGTCCCCATATTACACAGCGCGGCAGGCAGGTGTCCCCATTTTACACAGCGCGGCAGGCAGGTGTCCCCATTTTACACAGCACGGAAGGCTGGTATCCCCATTTTACACAGTACGCAGGCAGGTGCCCCCATTTTACACAGTACGCAGGCAGGTATCCCCATTTTACAAAGTGCAGCAGGCAGGTTTCCCCATTTTACACAGCGCGGCAGGCAGATATCCCCATTTTACACAGCACGGCAGGCAGATATCCCCATTTTACACAGCACGGCAGGCAGATATCCCCATTTTACACAGTACGCAGGCAGGTGCCCCCATATTACACAGTACGCAGGCAGATGCCCCCATATTACACAGTACGCAGGCAGATGCCCCCATATTACACAGTACGCAGGCAGATGCCCCCATATTACACAGTACGCAGGCAGATGCCCCCATATTACACAGTACGCAGGCAGATGCCCCCATATTACACAGTACGCAGGTAGGTGCCCCCATATTACACAGTACGCAGGCAGATGCCCCCATATTACACAGTACGCAGGCAGATGCCCCCATATTACACAGTACGCAGGTAGGTGCCCCCATATTACACAGTACGCAGGCAGATGCCCCCATATTACACAGTACGCAGGCAGATGCCCCCATATTACACAGTACGCAGGCAGATGCCCCCATATTACACAGTACGCAGGCAGATGCCCCCATATTACACAGTACGCAGGTAGGTGCCCCCATATTACACAGTACGCAGGCAGATGCCCCCATATTACACAGTACGCAGGCAGGTGCCCCCATATTACACAGTACGCAGGCAGATGCCCCCATATTACACAGTACGCAGGCAGGTTCCCCCATATTACACAGTACGCAGGCAGGTGCCCCCATATTACACAGTGTGGCAGGCAGGTATCCCCATAGGCAGGTGCCCCCATATTACACAGTGTGGCAGGCAGGTATCCCCATAGGCAGGTGCCCCCATATTACACAGTGTGGCAGGCAGGTATCCCCATAGGCAGGTGCCCCCATATTACAAAGTGTGGCAGGCAGGTATCCCCATAGGCAGGTGCCCCCATTTTACACAGTGCGGCAGCGGCAGGCAGGTTTCAAGCTGAGGAGAAGGAAGGGGGAGAGAGAGAGAATACTTACGTCTTCCCGCTCTTCGGTCCCGCCGCCTCACGTCCCGCGCCAGCCGCCTCCTCCTTCTTGCTTCTCCTTCTCGCCTCTCCCGAGCGCTCCTGCTCGGGGGGCGGGGCTTTGCGGAATGACGCGTTTGCGTCGTGACGTCACGACGCAACGCGTCATTCCGCGAAACTCCGCCCCCCGAGCAGGAGCGCTCGGGAGAGGCAAGAAGGAGTAACTAAGTGCCGCGGCGGGCGCCCCGTGCAGTTGCACGGCTCGCCCGCCCCTAGAAACGGCACTGCTCCCCAGCCTGTTGTACTTGCATCTGTTGTCAAAACCAGATAGTGATGGTCTGACAAGGACGTTTTCCTGCTGACCAGCTGAGCTTCCATCCACCAGGCTAAAGACTCCTTTGCCTTCCGACCTAACTTTATACGATAATTTAGAGAATATCCTTTGCGAATGTAACTCAGGATATCTTATTGAAGATCTATCATCCTCCACCTCGCCCAAGGAACTACATCTATGTTGGATGCCATCATCCCCAGAAGGCGCATTCCCTGACGAATTGTCACACTGTTGCACCCCCTTATCAGGGTAGCTAGGTCTTGAAGTTTTGAACACCTCTCCTCTGAAAGGCTTATCGTATAATCGAGGGTATCTACTTGTACCCCCAAAAACTGGATTCTTCGCTCTGGTGTTAACCTGCTCTTCTTCCAATTTATCAACCTGCCATGATTTTGTAGAATGTGCAGCGTCATCTCTAACGCGTTCTTTACTTTCTCTATTGAATCTCCGCATACCAGCAGGTCGTCTAGGTATGACCATATTGCCACTCTTTGACTTCTTATCACAGCGATGAGTGACGTAAGAACTTTGGTAAATACCCTTGGAGATGTCTTTAGGCCAAATGGCAGGCATGTGAATTGAAAGTGCGTGCCGAGGACGCAAAATCTTAGATATTTCCTGTGCTGCTTGTGAATTGGAACATGGAAATAAGCATCCTTTAGGTCTATGGAGGCCATAAAGTCTTTCTTTCTCACGCCCAACAGAATAGACTTTAAAGTCTCTATTCAGAATTTCCTTGTTTCTATATACCTGTTGAGCTGTCTTAGATCTAAGATAGTTCTGAATTTGCCGGAAGGTTTCTTCACCAGGAACATTCTTGAATAGAAACCGCTCCTTCTTTCTGAATGTGGGACAGCCTCTACAGCTCTTGCTTCGACCAGCTATCTTAAACTGTCCTGCATGGCTTTTAACTCTAGGCTTATAGTTGGCGTCTCTGAAACTAGAAATTTGTCCCACACTGGAAGTTTTGAAAATTCTATCCGGTATCCCTGGGATACTACTTCTAGTACCCACGTATCCTGGATAGACTCCAGCCAACAACTGACGAACTCTTGAAGTCTGCCACCTACTGGAAAAGATACCGGAAGTCTGTAATAGTCATAATCTTCGACCACCTTTCCTGTAGGACTGACGGAAGGACTGCGTATTGGTCCCTGAGGAGTACCTTCCTGAATAGAAATGGCCTGGACGATATCCTCTTGCCTCCTTAAACTGCTGTTTAGGAGAAGGTATTGGAAACCTATTCCTTTTATCTTGAGGTAATTTTGCCGATTTACATCCTGACATTTTTTGTATAATGGCCTCTAATTTGTTGCCAAACAGCAGAGACCCCTCATATGGCAAGGACACTAACCTATTCTTGGAGTGCATATCTGCTGACCAAGACCGAAGCCACAATTCTCTCCTTGCCATCACACCTGCTGCCATAGACTTTGCAGCAAAATCCAAAGCATCCAGAGAGGCTTCACAGAGATACTCAATGCCTTTGAACATTATATTTAAATTTCTTTGCAGATACTGTCTCGAGATTCCTTCTTCCAGATCTGTCGACAACACTGATCCCCAAACTCTCAATGCTCTAGAAACAGACGCTACCGCCACACTAGATTTTAATGATACTGCTGAAGACATATGCAATTTCTTCAGTGCACTTTCCATACGCTTATCCATACCATCCTTCAAGACTGCTCCGTCTTCTAAGAAAATGGTAGTTTTTGACACCAACTCTGCTACCGCAGCATCAACTTTGGGAACTGCACACCAATTAGCAAACTGCTCATCCTCTATCGGGAACATCCGATCAAGCCTTTTGATATTACCCAGCCTCTTGTCAACATTCTGCCATTCCTTACTTACAACATCTTTCAATGCTTTATGGACTGGAAAACATCTGTTCTTTCTGGCCCTATCACAGAACAGAATATCCTCATCATCACATTTCTCTTCTGGCTCTTTATAATTCATGGTCTTAAAGATATCTTTTAGAAGACTATCCACAATTTCTAGATTAAACTTTCTATCTTCCTCTTGCACCTCTACTGACTCCGTACTAGAGGCATCCTGGTAATCATCATAACCAAAATCCTGTGAGCCTAATTCGTCCACAGAGTCAACATTAGCCAGGGATATAGCTCTTTTATTTCCCTGTAGTTCAGAAAACTGTTCTTTAGTAACAAAAGACTCCTTCATCTATTTCATCAAATCTCGTATCTGCCTGGATTGCACAGTCTCCTGAGACTCGCTCTACGTACACTTTTCACAGAATTTAACGTTTTCAGCAACCAAAAAGATTTTTTATCACAAGCTGCACACTGCATGTCTTTATGCCTCTTCTTACATAACCTCTTCTTAGGTAGAGACACACTAAAACAGTAATAACAACACCCTTTAAAACCTAACCTAACACTTCTTAACAGAACAAAAAACATGCCCTCTATGAGGACTTACCTCTTTAGGGCACTGACCGGCTTTTGGGGAGAAGGCTCTCTTTCCATCCTGCTGGTAAGCTCAGAAAACCAGCCCAGCAACCATAGGAGCTTTCTTCCACTCCTTGTGTGCAGCACCGTTTATTTTAAATACCCCTATTACCATAGAGGCCACGGCATCCACGCAGACCATCCCACACAGTCACCTGGGACAGCCGCCAACAGCACTTCCGCCCACCAGCCTCTGCCACCTCCCCCCAGCGCTTCCGCCCGCCGCCGCACCATCCCTTAGCTGCGCGGACCTTCCTGCCGGCAGCCACGACTTCCCTTCCTTGAAGGGACCTCCGGCCACCAGCCGCATACATTCACTTCGCCGCACGGACCTTCCGGCCAGCAGCCGCGACTCCCCTTCCTCGACAGGACCTTCCGGCCACCAGCGGCGCAGATCCTCTTCACTGAGAGGCCCTAGGAAGTCACAGCGCGCAGACCAACAGAGCGGCGGCTATAGGCAGCGGCAAAACGCCGGAGGGGGACCCGCATAAGAGAACTGGCGGGCAGACACCTTAAGCTGACAAACGGGGACTTACTTGACCGCCCCAAGCACACCAGCCAAACACTCCCCAGGGAGCCACCCTCTTCTAGCACGGCTGCAAAGAGGCGTAACAGCTAGGAAATAATGAGGTAAGTCCAGAAAAAACTGAATCAGAATCTAAAGAAAAATAAATAAAAAAACTCCTACACTGTCCAGCTAGGAGACAGGAAAAAGACTAAGGAGGAAGAGGAGGAGTACCCAGAGTGGGTGGACCCTAGTAATTCAGAAAAACTCCCTGTCTATAGTTAGGAATGGGATACAATCCCCAGTAGTTATGGCTGCCATGAAGTAGCGTAGGATATATATATATATATATATATATAAAAAACAAAATCATACAGGACCTTCTAATATCCATCTTCATTGTTGTAAACCTTTTCTTTTACACTGCTCAAAATTTGCTCAACGAATATGTAAACATCTGTGCTAGACATCTACTGCATTCATAACTCACAACACTAATTAGGAAAATGTTTATTGTAAAAATGTTCTCTACAATTATGAGGTGGTAACTTGAAATTTGAATTTTCCATTCTTAAAACAGCATGGGTTTTGAAGCTTGAGTTTAAAGGTCCAAGAGCAGCTAATTTTAAAATGAGTGGAAATGTACAGTAAATAATGTAACCATGCAATTAAAGGTCAGTAAGTCATAGAAATGGCATCCCTCTTAGTAGGGAGGCCAATCCCATGCCGTTTTTCCAATCCCGGAATTGCAGTAGGGATCAGCGAAGAGCAGTCGAGAAGGGTGTAGGGAACAGGGAGGCCGTAGGGAGCAGTGCTGGAGGGAGGGTGTAGGTAGCGGTGCGGGAGGGAGGCTATAGGGAGCACTGCAGTGAGGGAGGGTGCGTTTAAGTAATACTACTTACTATTAGGCGGGCGGCAGCCATGGACACGCTGAACGCGGCGGCATTTCAAATGTAGCGTCGGCCATCAGCCAACCAGAGCTGGCGGACTGGCAGCCAATCAGGGAAGCTGCCGCAGCAGTTCCTCCTGATTGGCTGCCGCTGCTGCTGCAGCTTCCCTGATTGGCTGCCGGTCCACTAGCTCTGATTGGCTGGCGGCCGGTGCTACATTTGAAGTGCCGCCACGTTCAGCGTGTGTCCATGGCAGCCACCCGCCTAATAGTAAGTAGTATTACTTACACCCACCCTCCCTCACTGCACAATTGCACATGCGCAATCCAATCCCGTGAATCCCAGGATTGGAGGCTCCAATCCCAGGATTCAAATCCCAGCATTTTTGGGTCAGAATCCCGGGATCCCGCCAATCCCGATCCCGGGATTGGCCTCCCTACCTCTTAGCATAAGCCACTTGTGATGTTGGTACATGGGAGTAGTTGAATCTTTGGCACAACAAACTCCTGTAGGGGTGGAGAAAGTTACAGGTGGATAAAGTGGGGCACAAAGGGGTTGCTGTACCAAGCAGTGAAAAGAGTGGAGAAATGGAACAGTGGAATAGTTTCCCACAGCAATCAGTCAGTACCTACCTACCTACCAGTGTACTTGATAAATGCTTTCTCAAAGCTGATTGGTTGCTATGGGCAACTTCTCCACTTCTCCACTTTTTTCATTGTTTGATACATCAACCCCTTAGTCCTAAGGGGCTGTACTAACAGCAGAGCACTCAGAGAACTGTAGATGGGAGGAATCTCTAAATGTACAAACTTGGGTGTTTTAAATAATAGATAAAAGCACTCTAATGACAGTGGTTACATGCAAGGTGTACAGATCACTTTGTTTTAGTCAGTCTTATTTCTCATACGTCCTAAAGGATGCTGGGGTCCACTTCAGTACCATGGGGTATAGAGTAGACGGTTCCGCAGGATCCATGGGCACTTTAAGACTTTTTCAGAGTGTGAACTGGCTCCTCCCTCTATGCTCCTCCTCCAGACCTCAGTTTAGAAAATGTGCCCAGGCAGACTGGTCGCACTCTAGTGGAGCTCTACAGAGTTCTACTAAAAGATTTTGTTTAGGTTTTTTATTTTACCAGGAGACTGCTGGCAACAGTCTCCCTGCTTCGTGGGACTTAGGGGGAAGAAGTAGGAACCAACTTCCTATATAGTTTCATGGCTCTGCTTCTGCTGACAGGACACCATTAGCTCCTGAAGGGTACTGAACACTAGCTGCGGCTATGCGCTCGCTCCCACAGCACGCCGTCACCCCCCTAACAGAGCCTGAAGTCAGAAGACTGGTGAGTAGTTTTACCGGAGATCTTCAGAGAGGGACCTCCGGTCATCGTGACGGCATAAGGTACCATGCAGCGAGTGGGAATGCTGCGCGAGCATGCTCTCCGTTACACAGAGCCCAGCAGGGAGTGTGTGTGTGTGTGGGGGGGGGGGGCACGCCCTGAGCAGCACGAATCCTACTCTCACTGGCAAAAGGTAGCATACTATTTGTCCTACACCCCCGCCAGTATAAATATAGAATGTAAAACCTGAGGGGAAATGCGCCATTACAGGGGGCGGAGCTTCTTCCTCAGGCAGCCAGCACACTTCTCAGCACCATTTCCTCACAGCAGCAGCAAGGAAAGACACGCTGATCCTCCTATCCACGTCTGAACAAGTATCAGGGTGCAAAAAAGGGGGGGGGGGGGGGGAGTGTATTATTTAGGTGCTAAAACCTATTATTGGCATTGTATAAGCGCTTGAAACGTCTCTGTATATAAAATACGATACACAGGGATTTGTTATTTTGGCAATGAGTTGTGGACTGGCAATTCCTTTCTGTGTCTGTGGTGTGATTTTGCACGATGTAGCATGTCTGAGGCAGGGAGCTCTTCCCCTGAGGAAGCCATTTTAGGGACACAGGGATGTAATGTGGTGGCGCTGCCGTCACACCATGAGCCTGAATGGGTGAAAGAATTACGTGATAGTGTGAATCATATTAGTAAGAGATTGGATAAATCTGAGTCTCATGCAGCAAACTGGAGAAAATCCGTGGAAGACGTGATTTTTAATAATTCTGCCTTTTCATCCATAGGGGACCCTTCTGGTTCACAAAAGAGGTAATTTGCACAAGTAGTACAGAACGATACCAACACGGACTCTGATTCCTGTGTCGACACTAGTGATTCCAGGGGAATTGATCCAAAATTAGCAAAAAACATTCAATACATGATTGTTGCTATCAGGGAGGTGTTAGAGGTTACAGAGTCTCCTCCTTTACCACAGGAGAAGGGTTACTTTGATAAAGAGAAAAAAAACTGATGTAACCTTCCCTCCTTCTTATGAATTGAACAGACTCTTTGAAGGAGTCTGGACAAAACCTGAAAAGAAATTCCAGATTCCCAAAAGAATTCAGGCAGCTTACCCCTTTCCTGCTGAGGACAGGAAAGGGTGGGAGTCACCCCCCATTTTGGACAGTGCCCTGTCAAGGTTAACAAAAAAGGTGATTCTCCCAACACCTGGTACGGCTACACTAAAGGAGCCGGCAGACCGCAAGTTAGAGACTACGTTGAAATCTATTTATGTGACCAATAGGACACTACTCAGGCCTACCATTGCCTTTGCGTGGGTGAGTAGTGCTATTGAAAAGTGGTCAGAAAACTTGTCATCAGACATTTACACAATAGATAGAGACGAGATACTCCTAACGTTAGGTCATATCAAGGATGCTGCTGCGTACATGCTGGAAGCCATGAAAGATATTGGTCTCTTGGGATCAAGAGCCGCTACCATGGCAATTTCAGCATGTAGGGCGTTGTGGATTCACCAATGGAATGAAGATGCAGATTCCAAAAAAAAATATGGAGGCTCTCCCGTACAACGGCAAGGCCTTGTTTGGAGATGGGCTGGATGCCTTAGTTTCTGCGGCTACCGCAGGTAAGTCGACATTTCTGCCTAATGCTCCAGCACCGGCAAAAAAGACACATCACTCTCAGATGCAGTCCTTTCGGCCCAATAAATACAAAAAGGGAAAAGGTTCCCCTTTCTTTGCAGGTAAAGGAAGGGGAAAAGGTAAAAAGTCCACGGCGTCTCCAGGATCACAGGAGCAGAAATCAACCTCTGCTTCTGCAAAATCTTCAGCATGACGCTGGGGCTCCCTTGTGGGAGTCCGCTCAGGTGGGGGCACGTCTGAAACTCTTCAGTCAGCTTTGGGTTCAATCGGACCTGGACCCCTGGATCTTACAAATAGTGTCCCAGGGGTACAAGTTGGAGTTTCAAGACATTCCCCCATGCCGATTTTTCAAATCGGCCTTACCAGCTTCTGTTCCAGTCAGAGAAGTGGTATCAGAAGCGATACAAAATTTGTCTCAGGATCAAGTGATTGTCCTGGTTCCCTTGTCACAACAAGGAGAAGGGTTTTATTCAAGCCTTTTTGTAGTACCGAAGCCGGACGGCTCGGTCAGATCGATTCTAAACCTGAAAACAATGAATCTCTACCTGCAAAGGTTCAAATTCAGGATGGAATCTCTAAGGACAGTGATTTCCAGTCTGGAGGAGAAGGACTTCATGGTGTCAGTAGACATAAAAGATGCCTACTTACATGTTCCTATCTATCCTCCGCATCAAGCTTATCTGAGATTCGCAGTGCAGGATTGTCATTACCAATTTCAAACTTTGCCATTCGGGCTATCCACGGCACCGAGGGTATTTACCGAGGTGATGGCGGAGATAATGGTCCTCCTTCGCAAACAAGGAGTCAACATAATTCCTTACTTGGACGATCTCCTGATAAAGGCGAGGTCCAAAGAAAAGTTGGTGCAGAGCATTACACTCTCCCTGACAGTAGTTCAACAACACGGGGGTAAATTTACTAAGATGGGAGTTCTATTTAAGATGGGATGTTGCCCATAGCATCCAATCAGATTCCAGGTATTATCTTCTAGAAGGTGCTAGTTAAATGAGAAGTAGAATCTGATTGGTTGCAATGGGCAACATCCCATCTTAAATAGAACTCCCATCTTAGTAAATTTTCCCCACAGTTGGATCATAAATTTTCCAAAGTCACAATTGAAACCAACGAAAAGATTATAATTTCTGGGAATGATACTGGATACAGAACTACAGAGGGTATTTTTTTCCAGTAGAAAAGGCTCTGGAAATCCAGAGGATGGTCAAACAGATTCTGAAACCAACAAAGGCGTCAATTCATCAATGCATATGTTTGTTGGGAAAGATGGTAGCAGCCTACGAGGCGTTACAGTTCGGCTGATTCCATGCCAAAGTTTTCCAGTGGGACCTACTGGACAAGTGGTCTGGATCCCATCTACACATGCATCAGAGGATAATCCTTTCATCCAAAGCCAGAATTTTGCTCCTGTGGTGGCTACACAGTTCTCACCTCCTAGAGGGGCGCAGGTTCGGGATTCAGGACTGGGTCTTAGTAACCACGAATGCGAGTCTCCGAGGCTGGGGTGCAGTCACACAAGGGGAAAGCTTCCAAGGAAGATGGTCAAGTCAAGAAACCTGTCTTCACATAAACGTTCTGGAGTTGAGAGCCATTTACAACGGCCTTCTACAAGCGGTGCATCTTCTTCAAGATCAACCCATACAGTTCCAGTCAGACAATGTAACAGCAGTGGCTTACATAAACTGTCAGGGCGGACCGAAAAGCAGAGCGTCAATGGCAGAGGTAACAAAGATACTCCTCTGGGCAGAAAGACATGCAAGAGCTCTGTCTGCAATTTTCATTCCGGGAGTAGACAACTGGGAAGCAGACTTCCTCAGCAGACACAACCTCCATCCAGGAGAATGGGGCCTCCACCAAGAAGTCTTCCAAGAGGTGACGGGTCTTTGGGGAATTCCTCAAGTGGACGTGATGGCTTCTTGTCTCAACAAGAAGCTAAGAAGCTTCAGAGATATTGTTCCAGGTCGAGAGACACACAAGCAATAGCAGTGGATGCACTAGTGGCCCAGTGGGTGTTTCGGTCGGTGTATGTGTTCCCCCCACTTCCACTTATACCAAAAATTCTCAAGATCATAAGAAGAACAAGGGTTCGAGCGATCCTCATTGTCCCAGACTGGCCAAGGAGGGCTTGGAATCCGGATCGTCAGGAGTTACTCATAGAAGATCCGTGGCCTCTTCCTCTTCGCGAGGACCTGCTTCGGCAGGGGCCGTGCATGTATCAAAACTTACCGCGGCTACGTTTGACGGTATGGCTGTTGTACGCCGGATCCTAGCCTGAAAGGGTATTCCCAAAGAAATCATTCCCACACTTATTCAGGCTAGGAAAGGAGTAACGTCTAGACATTACCACCGTATTTGGAGAAAATATGTGTCTTGGAGGGAAACCAAGAAGGCTCCAACGGAAGAATTTCAGTTAGGACGTTTTCTCTATTTTCTTCAGGCGGGTGTGGATGCTGGCTTAAGATTGGGTTCAGTCAAGGTCCAAATTTCGGCTTTGTCTGTTTTCTTTCAGAAACAATTGGCCTCCCTTCCGGAAGTTCAGACGTTCGTGAAGGGGGTTCTGCACATCCAACCTCCATTTGTGCCTCCTATGGAACCGTGGGATCTTAACGTGGTGTTGCAGTTCCTTCAATCAGATTGGTTTGAACCTCTCCAGGAGGTGGAGTTGAAGTTTCTCACTTGGAAAGTGGTCATGCCTTGGCATCTGCAAGGAGGGTGTCTGAGTTAGGGGCCTTGTCTCACAAGAGCCCTTATTTGATCTCCATGAAGATAGGGCTGAACTGAGAACTCATCAGCAGTTTCTTCCAAAGGTGGTTTCTTCTTTCCATGTGAACCAACCTATTGTGGTGCCAGTGGCTACTGAAACCTACGCTGATTCAAAGTCTCTGGATGTGGTCAGAGCTTTGAGAATTTATGTCACAAGAACAGCTCAGATACGGAAAACATGATCCCAACAAGATTGGGTGTCCTGCTTCTAAGCAGACGATTGCGCTTTGATGAGTGGCTACTTGGTCAGAGACAAACACGTTTGCTAAGTTTTACAAGTTTGACACCTTGGCCGCTGATGACCTAAAGTTTGGTCAATCAGTTCTGCAGGGACATCCGCACTCTCCCGCCTGTACTGGAGCTTTGGTATAACCCCATGGTACTGAAGTGGACCCCAGCATCCTCTAGGACGTATGAGAAAACAGGATTTTAATACCTACCGGTAAATCCTTTTCTCCTAGTCCTTAGAGGATGCTGGGCACCCAACCCAGTGCGTTCTTTACCTGCAGTAGTTATATAGGGGGTAATTCCAAGTTGATCGCAGCAGGAATTTTGTTAGCAGTTGGGCAAAACCATGTGCACTGCAGGGGAGGCAGATTTAACATGTGCAGAGAGAGTTAGATTTGGGTGTGGTGTGTTCAATCTGCAATCTAATTTGCAGTGTAAAAATAAATCAGCCAGTATTTACCCTGCACAGAAACAAAATAACCCACCCAAATCTAACTCTCTCTGCAAATGTTACATCTCCCCCCCCCTGCAGTGCACATGGTTTTGCCCAACTGCTAAAAAATTTCCTGCTGCGATCAACTTGGAATTACCCCCATAGTTATAAGTTTTACACGAGTGTTGTGTTAAAATTGTTTTCAGTACATTGCTGCAATGGTCATGCTTGTTGGCATGTGTTATGTTAGTTGCCATGTTGTGCGGTATGGTTGAAGTGTGAGCTGGTTTGAATCTCACCATTAACTTAAAAGTAAATCCTTTTCTCGAAATGTCCATCTCCCTGGGCACAGTTCCTATACTGAGGTCTGGAGGAGGGGCATAGGGGGAGGAGCCAGTTTACACTCTGAAAAAGTCTTCAAGTGCCCATGGCTCCTGCAGAACCATCTATACCCCATGGTACTGAAGTGGACCCCAGCATCCTCTATGGATTAGGAGAAAAGGATTTACCGGTAGGTATTAAAATCCTGTTTTTGTTTGTTTTTGTATACCATACTTCCATGTCTGAAATTAATATTTTTTTAATTATTTAAAAAAAAAAAAAAGGGAATTATTAAACCCCACAAAGGCACAGACATTCTCATAAAATTAGTTTGCTGCTGGTAAACTTCATGGCTACGGTTTCTCATCTTTTCTTGACTCTTTAATACAGCACCTCTACCAGAGTCATTTAAATTCTTCAGGTTGGGTAGACCCTAGAAGTATTATCTCTGCAAGGTGAATTGAGATGATAACAATAAAATACAAGATACTTTAAGAATAATGCAGAATAATGACAAATCAATGGTATACAGTAAAGGCCCATATAGACTGGCCGATGTGGGAGAGATGTGTGCTGAGCGTGCGGGGGGAGACGGGGGAGACGCTCATTTCACCCAGCGGGTGAAGTGAGCGACCCGCTAGATTGGCCTGCATGCAGGCCAATCTAGCACCAGCGATAGCGATGTGTGGGGCTGCGCATCGCTATCGCTGTAGGGGGTACACACGGAGCGATAATGCTTAAATTCTAAGCAATCTAGTCAGATTGCTTAGAATATCGCTCCTTGAGTACCCCCCTTAACAATGGCTTAAGACAATATGGAGATGATGTAATATACAAATTTAAATGACAGAAACACTTCCAATATAATAGTGTAAGAGGGTTAGGGAAACATGTACCATCTCCTGGGGTAGATGGTAGTGTACAATAGCTGAGAGATCACACAAGTCCAAGGTTTCTGGTGCAACTGTCCTCAACCAGTTTTATTAAGCAAAAATGCTGTTAAGACACTGTAAAAACTCATAAGCAAAATAATGTACTCAGCTCAATAATAGAAAAATTAGACTATGTTTCAGTATCATGTCACTTAGCTCCCTTTATAAGGATCATAGGCTAATGTAGTAATGAAGAGTTGACATACTCTGTAATTACTTATGTGCACCATTAAACAAGTAATAGAATGCAGGAGACATTAATGAAATATTGCTAACAAAAACAGCAAATATAGATTATGGAGCATAAATGGGTTTAATTAGAATGATTACGAGGTTACTTATAACATTATTACAACCTTAGTGCTAATTGTGCAGACAGTAACAATTTTGAAGAAGTGTCAATGCAATTAAAATTGATTTGTATCATATGTACAGCGCTGACCTCGTCAGGATTCTGGTGTTGGTGTTCTGACAGGTGTCGGGATTCCGGTGTCGGTATTTTTACTGCTAGGATCTCAACAGCCGGGATCTTGAACCTATACCGTTCTAAGACACCACTGTATTTGGTTCTTTGCAGATCATGAAATACTGTCTCTTACAAGTCAGTAGCAGAGGGCAGTTCAGAGGAAGACACGAGCCAGTAGTAATACTATGCAGAAGGAGTAATACTGAGCTAAGAAAGATTCAATTGAGACTAATGGGTCTATGTACTAAGCCTTGGAAAGAAATAAAGTGAACGGAGATAAAGTACCAGACATTCAGCTTCTAACTGCCATGTTACAGAATGGTTTCTAAAAAAATAGTTACTGTAGCTGCTGGTTTGTTGGTGCTTTATCTCTGTCAACTGGAGGAACTAGTTGGTAGCTTTGTAAAAAGCAGAATTTCAACAGAAGACACTGGAGAACAGGCAGGGCCGGCTCAGGGTCTTTTTGCGCCTCGGGCGGCCATAGGGGGCGTGGTTTCATACAGGGGGCATGGTCAGTTACGCCCCCTGTACAGTAGTAGCGACGCTGTAATGATGTGCGGTGCGCGATGACGTCATCGCGCACCGCACAGCAAAGGTCCTCTCCATGAAGGAAAACTAGACGCTACGCGTCTAGTTCCCTTTGTGGAGAGGACCTTTGCTGTGCGGTGCGCGATGACGTCAACGCGCACCGCACATCATTACAGAAAAGGTCCTCTCCACGAAGGGAAACTAGATGCGTAGCGTCTAGTTTCCCTTCACAGCGGGCAGCGGGGGGCACAGCAGCAGCGGATCTTGCCGTGGTGCTGCGCCCTCCGGATGGCGCCTGCGCCCTCCAGAAGGTGGTGCCCGGGCAAAAGTCCTGCTTGCCCGTGGCAAGATCCGCTACTGAGAACAGGAGAAAATGCAGGAGAGTATTCACAGGAGACAGTGGAGAACAGGAGAAAATTCAGGAGCGTGTACACAGAAGACAGTGGAGAGCAGTAGAAAATCCAGCAGTTTATCCATAGAAGAAGGTACAGTAACAACAGTAACAACTGCAGTAGCCAAGCTGTCAATCACAAATGCAGATATGGATCTGACACTTGTGCTTTGGGCACTGAATTAGGAAGGAGAATGCCCACTGGAGCAGGAAGACAAGCAGGCACGCCTCCGGAGATTACTTGTAAGGCACCCGGCAAGACGATGGCCTCTAGAAGCCAAACTGAAGGAGAAGGCGCTGGCAAGATGTCAGCACCTAATAAGGGGGGTCATTCTGACCTGATCGCTCGCTGCAGTTTATCGCAGCGCAGTGATCAGGTCAGAACTGCGCATACGTCAGCGCCGCAGTGCGCCAGCGCATGGCTGACAGCCGACGGCTGTCATTGCCTAGCGATCGCCTCTGCCTGATTGACAGGTAGAGGCGGTCGCTGGGTGGGAGGGGACGGCACGGCGGCGATTGCCCGCCGTTTTGTAGACTGCGAGCCGGACAGCAACGAGTAGCTCCCGGCCCACGCACAAAAGCTGTGCTGGCCGGGAGCTACTCCTGACGTACAAAAGCATTCCTGCTGTGCGATGCTTTTGTATTTCAGGGACGGGGCAGGGACTGACATTCGGGGCGGGCTAGCCCTGTGCTGGGCGTCCCCCCGCATTTCAGTGTGGATGATCGTAGCTGTGCTAAATTTAGCACAGCTACGATCATCTCGGAATGACCCCAAGATGCTGTTGTCGGAAAGACCTGCTGTAGTCAACTCACCACGGGATCTGGCAGAGAATGCCAGCTTAGACCATAAGACCACTACAGGGTCCTCCTTCCCTGGTGGTCAGTGACACCTTTGTATGTGTGACACTTCCCTCTGCATTTGGCAATACACTCTGATAGTCTGGCAACTCTCTTTAATAAACGTGCAGTTTTGGTGATTAAAATTGCAGCCTTGTATGCAATTGTTGCTGCTCTATGTCTATTTTGCAGCTTGTGCTGATTCCAAACCAGAGTAGGTTTTACTGAACATAACAGGATGCACATGATAGAAAACAAACAGCAGTTAATAAGATTAGGTATCACTCTCTTTTGGGCTAAGTACTGTACAGCTGTACAGCACTGTGGCACTCCAGTAACAGTGACAGACCTTTAAGCTTGGTGAATAATTTTTACTCAGAAATGTGATGCCATTTAGAAAGATAGGTCATACAAAATAACAGTTAAGAGAAAGCATGTAGTGATATACCATTTAACTACATATCAACAAATTTGTCTGGATATTCTCTCAGTACCATTGTATAGGTATATGGTTCCCATAGAAGTCCAAATGAATATATTTATATTAAAAAATCCAGATGGCAATGTTGTTTGTAGTGGCCCCAGGCTAGAACTTCTCAGCCCTGTGGGAGTCAGAATATATTGAGTATTCATGCTTAGGCAACTACAGATGGGTCCCTGTTTATCTTTACCTTTAATGTGATTAATTTAGACTGGGCAGTTGGACTTAATCTCCTGCTGTAATGACTTAATCCCCTGCTGTATTGTCCTCTGTATTGTATTGCATCTGAGAACAATAGATGAATGGTTTATGTTAATAAACCATGTTGTGCCTAGGGCAGCAAACTAGCCAAGATAACCGTGGACCCATCTGTAACTTCAAAATCAAACATATATTTAAATTTAACACCCAATTCTTGAAAACAGGTAGCAAGCCAATTCAATATATAGTCTGAACAATATTTCCAGAGAAACAATTTAGCAGGTTCTGAGTAGTTGTCCCTCTAGTTGTATCAGTTCTTTCCTTGACCACCCTCCAGCTGGGTAGTGGTCTATCTTGATATCACCTAGCTTCTGATGGGCACCTGCCAGCAGGACCATAGATAGCCTACTTGAAAAAAGTATTGCTCCAACCTGCTCAGGGTGTACCAAGCGTCCTTCAGCCAGGAACAGATTAGATTCAAAAGGGGGTACGATCAGTGCGATCGCTAACCCCTCCGGCAGGCAGAGAAGACTGCTGCACTCAGCAACAGCAGTCCCCCTGGACCCACTGTTGGGTCTGGAAAGAGAGGCTGCAGTTGATAGGTAAAAGGAAGGGGAAGGGGGGTAGGGGACTCTGACCCAGCCCTCGCCGGGCACCTCCAACAGGTGCAAGCCCCGGTAATTAGCACACCCCTTAGCACCACTGCTACACCTGTTTGTTGTAGGATGCAACAAGATGTTCAGAAATCTCACAGTCCAGGTCAAGGTTGGCACCAACAAGTCTATGATGGTCTTCTTAACAATGTTCAGCCACTTGGTACATGGTAGCACATAAATATCCACAAATCTTGGGTTGGTGTATATTACATAACAGCTGAATGAATGCTTCACTGTGATTAACCACTTAACTGATTTTCCCCTTCAAAACTGTTCATATAGCTCAGTGGTGGGCAACCAGTCAGAGACAAAGAGCCAAGAAATCTTGCTAGGTACATCAAAGAGCCGACTTCGAGCCGAATGCTCACCCGCAAAAATGGGGTGTGACCCTGTGCCTGCTAGGCCATGCCCCTGGTATAAAATACATTTAAAAAGCCAGATCGAACCTGAAATACAATGAAAAAGCCACTTCTACGTCAAATAATTGAAAAAGCCAGATCCGCATAAAATATATTGAAAAAGCCAGATTCACATAATACACTTCAGTTCCCCCATGTGTCACTCCAGCCAGCACCCGCCTGTGTCACTCCAGCCAGCCGCCTCCTGTGTCACTCCAGCCAGCTCCCTCATGTGTGTTTGGCTCCCTCAGTTCCCAGTCTATGTAGTGCTGCTGCTGCATGTCTGGCTGGAGTGCAGCAGTTTACAGATCTCTTGTGGTCACGTGACTGAGTGTTGGGAGCCACATTTGAATAAAGAAAGAGCCGCATGTGGCTCAAGAGCCACGTGTTGGCCACCACTGATATAGCTGCTTTTTTATTTATTTTTAAATTTAATCCAGTTTAAAAACTATTTTTTAAAATATTACATTATGCACATCTGCAGAATGGATCTACTCGTCAAAAACTGGGACACAGTGGGGCGGCACTGTCGCATTTGATCTAACCATGCCAGTTAAGTGGTTAAGTTACGCGGGCAATGCTTTTTCTCCCTAGTCTGGTCAGGGCTGCTTGCAACGTGGAACCACCCAGTTCTACTAATACATTAGAGCCAATGTTTGCTTGTTGTCTCCAAATGTAATCACCTATGATGGATCTAACAATTTTTATGATCATTAGAAACACAGATATTTAATTATCATAAACTAGAACTGTGAAAACCTGAAACCAATGACTCCATACGGGTCATTATAGTTAAACTATAGTGGTATACAGGATTTCAGTATGCTTTACCGATGGACACAATACCGACATGAGTTTTTATGGGTTTTTTTGTGTGTAAATGTCGATATAGGTTGACATGGACAACGTCTAAGTGTAGCGCGTGCGCACAACATGCTTTGGGCATGGTGCCTCGCTGTGCTCGGTACGCTATTATCTTCCCCCTTCAGGTCTACTGGAATGGTAAAATATGAACAAGTCTGTTTTGGGGCAAAAATTCCTTAAAAACGTATGCCGGCATTATGACATGTTGGCATTTCGAATGCCGGTATTCTGACTATGTCGCCATTTTGACATGTCGGCATTTCAAACGTCGATATTCTGATTATGTTGGCATTTTGAACATGTCATTATAATAAATGTCGGTATTGTGACCGCGTCTGTATTTTGACTCTCGGCCAATGGCTGTCGGGATTAAGACCGTCAGTAAATCAACAGCTACCTGTGTACAGAATAGTGTAAGATATATACTACAGGTTGAACTCGATGGACAAATTGTCTTTTTTCAACCTCATTAACTATGTTACTATGTTACTGTTTCACTAATGAATTACAATCTCTAAGTTACATGCATGAAATAAATTGGCAGCGCCTACATTAATACACTGTAACTTAACAAGACATGACATAACCTATTTTGGACAGTCATCTGAAAGGGCCACACAGGGTTATTTAAGAACTGAGAGGAGAGTGTCATGCAAATCTTTTTCGGTGATAGAGGGTCCCCAGCAAACATAACCTTTTTTTACCCTGCTCTTGTCACACTGTTTAATAAGCACCTTGAGATCCGTTTTGCTTTCTTAAAGAGTTAATGTCCATATTATTATTAACAATAAAAAAGAAACAACTTGAATTGATGAATTTCAACTTTCCTTTTCATGTGAATGTTAATTTTGATGGTGAAAGAAACAGGTCACACACACACAGACTAATAATCTGGAGCACACTTCCCATGTCTCCTTGCTAAAAATGACTATACCAGTTAAAACACCTTCTTTGTTGCTTAGCAACATCATGAATGCTTGCAGATAAATGCAGCATCATTAACTCTTCCTGACCAATATCCTCAACTGTTACTTGATGTGATATTGCTACTTCAGTGTTTAAATACGTGATGTTCTGCCAGGACAGCTCTGTAGTCCCGTTTTGTTAAATTCAAACAGTTTTTTGTTATTGAAAAGAAATGGCAAACAAAACATACAGTATAAGACACAAGAACATATGTAAAAATATGTGGAGAGTTCCAAAACTTAAAGCAACACGGAAAAAGGCCATACCAGGGGAAATGGTACGGGCAGCAGGGTCGGCCCGACAATCGGACGATTTTTCAGGAAATTGTAGGCAAAAATATCTGCGCTACACAAAAAAATTTTGGGTTACCAATTTTCTGCCACGTCACACTGCATTTACATATGTCCGCCCACAAGGAGGATGATGTAGTGAGAGGAAAACATAGGAAATATGGGCAGATTATTGAGAACGCACACACACTGCTCAATATCTGGAGATTGTGGCAGATATTTTTGGTCTGGGCCGATTGATCGGAAAATCGATAGTGTGTGTGTGCAACATTTTTCCAAATTATCGTTGAAACACCGACACGATCGTTCGTACACACTATACAATAAATCAGGCGATGTCCCAATTATTGGCAAATCGGCCCAATAATTGTATAGTGTCTACTGTACCTAGCTTTAGAGGCCCACTGCTACCCATACCAGCAATTCATTTTTCCCTGGGCCAACACACAAACATTTTGAGAAAAATTAGGTGACTTGCTCAGCAAAGGGAGCAGGGTGGGTCCCACTAGCTGAACAAACTGCCCCTTACCTCAGTGAGGTTGACCTTGTGTCTGTGCAGCTGCATCAGAACGTTATCTGAGCTGGACTGATAGGGAGTCTTGCTGCCTGTCAGCACTGATGATTGCAGGTGCGTACTGCCTCTAATTCACAGGACTGTGAATTCTTCCTGAATCACAGCTGTCTATGAATTACAGGCAGCTCACAGTCAGTGTAACTGGTGCTGTCAGAGTCTTCCTGGCAATGGGGTCTATTCAGACCCGAACGCAGCTGTGTTCACAGGTGATCACCAGATATTAGCTGCTAAGGGGCCACATAATTTGAAAAAGGGGACTCTCTTCTATTACATTTGAGCATTCCTACATAACATATAATTTGGGATGTGAGAGGGCATATTCAGCACGGATCGCAAAATTGGGAAAACGCAGTCCGGACGATTATCGAATGACTGCTCATGCGTAGCGTTTGCATTGCACATGCGCAACTGCAATTTGCAATTTATTCTGAGCATGCATTGTCCTTCAATGCAATCACATTTTGATTGACAGGAAGCCAGTATTTAGGGGAGGAAACGTGGCGTTTTGTGGGTGTGTTTGTCAAAATACAGGCATGCCAAGGCATTTTTCAGGTGGGTCTCTAACGTCAGTGATGACCACTACCAGCCTGTTGTATTAGCAGAATTGTGGATGACTTTGCTTGGCGCAGATTAAAAAAGTCTTAGATGTTCCGGATATTGCAAATGGTTATGTGATCCCACTGTGCATTACGATGCGATTGCAATGCGTGCAGTGGGTATTTTTTCTTTTTTTCTGGACCGCAACTATTTGAATGCATCAATTGCTTTTTAGCAGTTTTGCCATCCGTGCTGAATAAGGTCCTTAGTGCCCTACCACCCATATACAGAAACAGGATGGTATCAGGATTCTGGTGCTTGGGATGCCAGCAGTCAAAATACCGACAGCGCATCCCAACATTCAGAATCCTGAAACCAAGGTTGTAAACAGACTAGCCATAACCCGCAGCCTGACCCTAACCCCCCCCCCCCCCCTTGCCTAATCCTAACCCTCTCCAGTGGTGCCTAACCCTAACCCCCCCCTCCCTGCATCCTAACCCTATCTCTCCCTCCACAGCCTGTACCTAACCTCCCCCTTCCCCAAGTGCAGAGTGGCAGCCAGAGCCGGCCATAGGCATAGGCAAACTAGGCAATTGCCTAGGGCATTTCATATGCCTAGGGGCATCAGCAGCTTCTGCTGATTAAAATGATATGCAGCATGCCTATATTCTGTGTGTAGCATTTCATATGCAGATACAGCCACAGTCTAACACAGTATATAGGCATGCTGCATATCATTTTAATCAGCAGAAGCTGCTTGTGCATCCTAACCACATAGCAATGCAAATAAGATGCACTTTTATAAAAAAAAAAAGGTGTGCCCGACGTTAGCATTGAGGCAATATTTATGAGGACACATCTGTAGCCAAGCAGAGGCAGAGGTCACAGTGTTAGTGGCAGTGTGAGTGCTGTGTGGATGTGAGTGGGTTGGTTGTGCAGTAGTGTTCGGAATATGTGTAAGGAGCATTGGCCCTCATTCCGAGTTGTTCGCTCGCAAGGCGATTTTAGCAGTATTGCACACGCTAAGCCGCCGCCTACTGGGAGTGAATCTTAGCTTCTTAAAATTGCGAACGAAAGATTCGCAATATTGCGATTACACATCTCGTAGCAGTTTCAGAGTAGCTTCAGACTTACTCGGCATCTGCGATCAGTTCAGTGCTTATCGTTCCTGGTTTGACGTCACAAACACACCCAGCGTTCGCCCAGACACTCCTCCGTTTCTCCGGCCACTCCTGCGTTTTTTCCGGAAACGGTAGCGTTTTTTCCCACACGCCCATAAAACGGCCTGTTTCCGCCCAGTAACACCCATTTCCTGTCAATCACATTACGATCGCCGGAGCGAAGAAAAAGCCGTGAGTAAAAATACTATCTTCATTGCAAAATTACTTGGCGCAGTCGCAGTGCGGACATTACGCATGCGCACTAAGCGGAAAATCACTGCGATGCGATGAAATTTACCGAGCGAACGGCTCGGAATGAGGGCCATTATGTGTGTCATGTAAAAATGCATTAATAATGTGCAACATATGTGTAAGGGGCACTATGGGGTAAATTTACTAACATTCGTAATTTTCCGATTGAGGTCAAAGTTCAATCACGAATGACATCGAAAGTGTAAATATGCAACTTTTTGAATTGATTACGACTAATTTACTAAGCTGCCGTATTCTGCATTTTCGGTTTTTCCGATGTCGATGTCATTCGTTTTTTTAGGCAGTGTTTTACGTGAGTGACTTGTAAAACACTGCCGACTTTAATACAATGAATCTCGGACGGATCTGAGAGATCCGTGCTGGGCTTCATTGTGCACAATGTTAAATAAAAAAAAAAATGTTTAAACTATTAAAAAAAATTGCGTGGGGTCCCCCCTCCTAAGCCAAACCAGCCTCGGGCTCTTTGAGCCGGTCCTGGTTGCAAAAATATGGGGAAAAAAATTGACAGGGGGTCCCCCATATTTAAACAACCAGCACCGGGCTCTGCGCCTGGTCCTGGTTCCAAAAATACGGGGGACAAAAAGCGTAGGGGTCCCCCGTATTTTTGAAACCTGCACCGGGCTCCACTAGCTGGACAGATAATGCCACAGCCGGGGGTCACTTTTATACAGCGCCCTGCGGCCGTGGCATTAAATACCCAACTAGTCACCCCTGGCCGGGGTACCCTGGAGGAGTGGGAACCCCTTCAATCAAGGGGTCCCCCCCCTCCAGCCACCCAAGGGCCAGGGGTGAAGCCCGAGGCTGTCCCCCCCATCCAATGGGCTGCGGATGGGGGGCTGATAGCCTTTGTTGAAAGTTATGAATATTGTTTTTAGTAGCAGTACTACAAGTCCCAGCAAGCCTCCCCCGCAAGCTGGTACTTGGAGAACCACAAGTACCAGCATGCGGCGGAAAACCGGGCCTGCTGGTACCTGTAGTACTACTACTAAAAAAATACCCCAATAAAGACATTACACACACACCTTGAAAGTATAACTTTAATGCATAAATACACACCACCATATACACATACTTACCTTATGTTCACACGAGGGTCGGTCCTCTTCTCCATGTAGAATCCATGGTGTACCTGTTGAAAAAATTCTACTCACCAAATCCAGTGTAGAGGGCTCCTCGGATAATCCATTTGTAATCCACGTACTTGTAAAAATAAAAAAACGGACACCCGACCACGAACTGAAAGGGGACCCATGTTTTCACATGGGACCCCTTTCCCCGAATGCCAGAAACCCCCTCTGACTGATGTCTAAGTGGGTTTCTTCAGCCAATCAGGGAGCACCACGTTGTGGCACCCTCCTGATCGGCTGTGTGCTCCTGTACTGTCTGACAGGCGGCACACGGCAGTGTTACAATGTAGCGCCTATGCGCTCCATTGTAACCAATGGTGGGAACTTTGTGGTCAGCGGTTGACCGAAAGTAACCTCACCGCTGACCACAAAGTTCCCACCATTGGTTACAATGGAGCGCATAGGCGCTACATTGTAACACTGCCGTGTGCTGCCTGTCAGACAGTACAGGAGCACACAGCCGATCAGGAGGGTGCCACAACGTGGCGCTCCCTGATTGGCTGAAGAAACCCACTTAGACATCAGTCAGAGGGGGTTTCTGGCATTCGGGGAAAGGGGTCCCATGTGAAAACATGGGTCCCCTTTCAGTTCGTGGTCGGGTGTCCCGTTTTTTTATTTTTACAAGTACGTGGATTACAAATGGATTATCCGAGGAGCCCTCTACACTGGATTTGGTGAGTAGAATTTTTTCAACAGGTACACCATGGATTCTACATGGAGAAGAGGACCGACCCTCGTGTGAACATAAGGTAAGTATGTGTATATGGTGGTGTGTATGCATGCATTAAAGTTATACTTTCAAGGTGTGTGTGTAATGTCTTTATTGGGGTATTTTTTTAGTAGTAGTACTACAGGTACCAGCGGGCCCGGTTTTCCGCCGCATGCTGGTACTTGTGGTTCTCCAAGTACCAGCTTGCGGGGGAGGCTTGCTGGGACTTGTAGTACTGCTACTAAAAACAATATTCATAACTTTCAACAAAGGCTATCAGCCCCCCATCCGCAGCCCATTGGATGGGGGGGACAGCCTCGGGCTTCACCCCTGGCCCTTGGGTGGCTGGAGGGGGGGGACCCCTTGATTGAAGGGGTTCCCACTCCTCCAGGGTACCCCGGCCAGGGGTGACTAGTTGGGTATTTAATGCCACGGCCGCAGGGCGCTGTATAAAAGTGACCCCCGGCTGTGGCATTATTTGTCCAGCTAGTGGAGCCCGGTGCAGGTTTCAAAAATACGGGGGACCCCTACGCTTTTTGCCCCCCGTATTTTTGGAACCAGGACCAGGCGCAGAGCCCGGTGCTGGTTGTTTAAATATGGGGGACCCCCTGTCAATTTTCCCCCCATATTTTTGCAACCAGGACCGGCTCAAAGAGCCCGAGGCTGGTTTGGTTTAGGAGGGGGGACCCCACGCATTTTTTTTTGGAAAAATTAAAACATTTCCCACCCCTTCCCACTGAAAAACATGCACGGATCTCATGGATCCGTGCATGCCTATAAGACAAACACGGGATAAAAAAGCAGGTCTGTTTTTTTTAGCACTTTTTCACGATTTGTATTTCATCACGGCAGTGTTTGGCTATTGTCGGCAGTGTTTGTGTTTTGCACTTTTTAGTAAATTCCCTATTTCTACCAAATTGCAGGCGTATTTGACCGATGGTGTATTGATTCGTGATTTTTTCCTAGGACTTCCAAAATATTACGAATGCCCTCATCACTGCCGTGATTTTTGCTTAGTAAATTACCGAGATGACACTTTGAAGAAAAAACGGCATCTCGGTCAAAATCGGGACCTTAGTAAATATACCCCTATGCGTGTCATTATATGTATAAGGGCATTAATAATGTGCGGCATATGTGTAACAGGGTACTACTGTATGTGTGTCATTATGTGTATAGGGGCACTAATAATGTGCAGCAAATGTGTATGGGGCACTATGTATGTCATTATGTGTATAAGGGCATTAATAATGTGCGGCATATGTGTACGGGACATTATGTGTAAAAGGGCATTAATAAAGGTTGTCATAGACAAGGGATACCGGCTGCTATTTGTCTGTGAAATCCTCTGGCAGAGAGCTATTCCTATTAACAGCTACACACATTGAACACAGTATAACCAAATAAACCACATAGTCCAAATATAACATATAAAACATAACTGTACAATATAATAGCACAACACAACACAATACAATATTGCCTAGCATATAACTAATAACATATTGGCAATTAGTGGAGTCCATGGGTAGGACCAGGGCTAGGAAAGTAACCGCATGTATTTTATGACTGTGCGACACGACGTGCCGGCTGTGTCGTCACACCTCCTAGCACCGCCGCTAGTTCTGCATCTGACCCAGCAACACTCAGGCAGTAGGGCCCACCAAAGGGTTACCCTGTGCCCTGGTGGGCCAGTTAAACCCTGCATAATGCCCCACAGTAATGCCCATAATACACATAATTTCACACAGAAATGCACCTTACACATATGCCCCACATTAGTAATGCTAGTAGGTTTTTTTTTAAAACTTACTTTTGCTTGCTGGTGTGCTTGGAGTCAGTTTGTGAACCTATGCAGCTCACTGGATCCGTGACTGCATTTTGTGAGATGGGGGTGGCAGGATGGGTGAGAGGTGGCTGTGGTGTACTATGTGTGTGCTTGGTGGAGGGCTGTGGTGTATATGGCTGCCGTAATATGTAAAAAGGGCGACGCTGTCTGCCGTAATGTGTAGAAAGGGGATGCTGTCTGCCGTAATGTGTAAAAAAGGGGACACTGTCCGCCGTAATGTGTAAAAAGGGGAATCTGTCCGCCGTAATGTGTAAAAGGGGCTCTACCTGGTGTAGTGGCGCTACTGTGCGGCGTAGTTTGAATAATGGAGACTACTATAATATGTAATATGAATTGGTATTATTTTGTGGTCACACCCCTTCCCCATGAAGCCACGCCCAATATTTTTTGCGCACTCATGGGGCACGCACTGCCCCTATTTTACATACAGGTGGTGGGGGGGGGGGGGGCGACGATGCCCTCTCTTGCACACAGCACTAAAATCTAAAATGTCTAGTTACGGCACTGTCTGTGTACAGAGCCGTAACTAGCGCTGCACAGAGTGTGTGTGGGCAGAGAGTTCACATTTATAGGCTTGCACGGATCTCCTGCAGGTCAGGGGCCCAAGAGGCCATGTTAACCCCCCGGCCCTGCATGTAAAGTATGAGAGGGCGCTAATTTATATTTTGCAGGAGGGCGCCGAACACCCTAGCACAGGCCCTGGATGTAACCTCACAGAGTATGCCATCCTTTGCAAGCCTCATCCTTTATTTTAGCTTGCTGGTTGGACACAAATGGCAGCAAAGTCCAGATACTGCCATGCTTGCTGGCTATACAAAAAGACCAGTATCAAACATGTAGCAACTGTCCATTCTCTTCACTGTTCAGTGTGTTTGCTGGTGTCTGTTACTCCCGGCAACTGCATGCCCTTTATTGTATACTGTGGGAGCGATATGCTCTGCCCTCCAGTCTGACACGTCTGAAAGTCACGTTGCACTGACATTTAGAAATAGCGCAACGCAACCACTTTACAGTGCTGGATGGAAGGGGAATTTTACGGCATGGGCTGACTGAGAAATAAAGTGTTGGGAGAACACTGCCCATGTTATATCCCTGCATACACCTGGGGTTTGCACGGGGATAAGGGACACAGGATAGCAGGGTCCCCCTCCCCCATATGCACAAGCAGTATGGGTGATGTCAGATTTATATGGAGCAGTCTTCCAAAATACACATGTGGTATCATAAGGAGCCATCCAGAAATAACCTTATATAGTCAGTGAAAATGTCGCAGGTCCAGGAATTGCAGTTACCGGGCTTCTACTGCCTGAAGTTTCACAAGTCAGGGGCATTCAAGCATGTCAGAGGGAGTTCAAGGGACTGTTTGCATTCTATTTGACAAATGTAAACAACAGTGTATACAAGTATTGATTGAATACATTTAGAAAGAACACGGAGGACATTGCTATATGCCAGCAGTGTCATAAACCTCCTGGCTCTGCAGGCTTAGGCTCCTATCAGGCACACAAAGGGTTAGTGAATTTATTGGGAGGGGTTAAAGGAATAGTCAGCGGAATTTGATTGGAAGTGGCTGTAGAGGAGAAGATAGTATATAAATAGGTGGGGAAGTTTCTGGAAGGTTCAGCCTCTTTTGGGACGTTGGAAAGACAAGTACAGTGTGCTCTGCACATATACAATTCACTTATGTATTGTCTTATTATATTCTCTTCACTCTTCTATAACTTATCTACTATTCTGCTTTGTTCTTCTATTCTATTTCTATCTTATTCCTTCCTACTGCTGTATTCCTTTCTCTTCCCTGACTATCTTCTTATAATTGTCTTGGTATGGAGCCCCCTGCTAGGAACACCGCCAGGCCGCGTAGAGCGATTAATGTCCCCGCGCGTTACCTCCCGGCCCCCGGACGGGGTCCATCGCCAGGTAGCGGGGCGGTGGACGGGTCCGGAGCAGCTCTTCCTGCGCGCGGCCGTGCGGTTTCCGGCCGGGGACCGGCGGCTGAAGGCGAGGAAGTGGGCAGTGACGGTCCGTCTCTCGCGTGTTACCTCGTGGGCTCCAGCCGGAGTCGGGTAGCTGGTGGCGTGGGGAGAGAAGAGGGGAGCAGGTCGCGGGCGCTCGCGGCTGCGGGCGCCCGTGCCTGAGACTGAGGTGGGCCGGCCAGCAATGAGAGGAAGGGGACGTGCCAGGGACCGGGCGGCGATCCGCGACCTTTCAGGTTCTTTGGGACGAGCCCCTGCTGCAGTGGCCTCTGGGTGCGCGTCTCTTGCGAGACATGAGGGGTCTGTTAGGGATGGCGGCAGAGCCGGAGGCAGCAGGGCCGGCACTGATATAGTGATAGGTCGGAAGCGAGTGGCAGTGCGCGCTTCCGGCAGTGGATCGCGCAATAGTGCGTATGGGGGAGGAGGCGGAGCGGTTGCCGAGCGGTTGCCGGGAGCAGAGGTGACCCACTCATAGGTGGAAGGGGGACGGAGGATTCTGGGTCCACTGACTCGGACGTCGGGGACAATGCTAGGGCCCGCAGAAGGTGGAGGCGCCAGGGGCAGCATGAGGGCAGCAGCTCAGTGTTAGGCAGCAGCGTCTCTTCTAATGAGAGGGGGTCACTAGGGGATGACTCCGTTATGTCGAACTCTACGTGGAAGTGACGAATGACAATGACTCACTGACTGAGGTGGTTCCGGCAGGGCCGGTGCTAGGGTGTTCGGCGCCCTCCTGCAAACTATAAAATTGCGCCCTCCCTCACTTAACTCATAAAGTGTCAGCGTGCGTCACAAAAGAGGGGAAGTTACAGGGAGAATGAAGGCAGTGGCACTGACAGTGAGTTACAAGAAGAGTGAAGGCAGGGGCAGTGACAGGGAGTTACAGGGAGGGTGAGGGCAGGGACCAGTGGCGTAACTAGAAATTTTTCTCCCCCAAGCCAAAAAATTCTTCGCCCCCCCCCATCCCCCATAATTGGCACTATTAAAGGGATAAACGTCGCAAAATAAGGGGTGTGGCTTCATTGGGATGGGCGTGGCTTCACATAAAGGGGCGTGGCATTGCAGGAAAAGACTACGTTATACCCCAGTTTTCCAACCTGCACGCCCAGACGTTAGCCACCACAGGAAAGAAAAATAATCCTGATTCATGCCCCTTACATTATTTGTAATTTTTCCTCCTTATAGTAATGCCCAGTATACATTATGCCACATACTGCAATGGCCCTTAGACATTATGCCACACACAATAATGCACATGACACAATATGCACACACCATAATGCCCCCGACACATTATGCCTCACACCGCAATGCCCCCGACACATTATGACAGGAATCGCAATGCCCGTTATACATTATGCTACACACTGCAATGCCCCTGATACATTATACCACATACCGCAATGCCCGTGATATAGTATACAACACACCGTAATGCCCCCGACACATTATGACAGGAATCGCAATGCCCGTTATACATTATGCTACACACTGCAATGCCCCTGATACATTAAACCACATACCACAATGCCCATGATATAGTATACAACACACCGTAATGCCTGACACATACCGCAATGCCCGTTATACCCTATGCCACACACCGCAATGCCCGTTATACATTATGCCACACTGCAATGACCCTGAGACATTATACCACATACCACAATGCCCGTGATATAGTATGCCACACACCGTAATGCCTGTGACACATTATGACACACACCGCAATGTCCGTGATACATTATGCCACACACCGTAATGCCCATTACACATTAAGTCGTACAGTAAGGCTTCTAATTACTTTTAAATTACCTGCTCGTTGCCAGGGGTTTCATGCACTGGGTGTCATGCTCGTTGCCAGGGGTTTCATGCACTGGGTGTCATGCTCGTTGCCAGGGGTTTCATGCTCTTGGTTCCATGCACGGTGCCAGGGGTTTTCATGCTCAGGGTGTCATGCTCGTTGCCAGGGGTATCATGCACTGGGTGTCATGCTCGTTGCTAGGGGGTAGTGCTTGTTGCTAGGGCTGTGCTCCCAGTGCCACATATGTCCCCAGTGCCAGATATTACCCCACGGTGCCAGGTACTCACATGACCCCAGTGCACAATATAGCTCCCCCCCTATGTGCCAGGTACACATATACCCTCCCCCCCAGTGCCACATATGCCTCCAGTGCCAGATATTCCCCCTCAGTGCCACATATGCCCCCAGTGCCAGATATTCCCCCCCAGTGCCAGATATGCTCCCAGTGCCAGATTTCCCCCCCCAGTGCCACATATGCCCCCAGTGCCACATATGCCCCCAGTGCCAGATATCCCCCCCCCCCAGTGCCAGATATGCTCCCAGTGCCACATATGCCCCCAGTGCCAGATATTCCCCCCCAGTGCCAGATATGCTCCCAGTGCCAGATACCCCCATTCCCCCTCAGTGCCACATATGCCCCCAGTGCCAGATATCCCCCCCCAGTGCCAGATATTCCCCCCCAGTCCCAGATATGCTCCCAGTGCCAGATTCCCCCCCCCCAGTGCCACATATGCCCCCAGTGCCAGATATTCCCCCCAGTGCCACATATGCCCCCAGTGCCAGATATTCCCCCCCCAGTGCCAGTTATGCTCCCAGTGCCAGATTCCCCCCCCGTGCCACATATGCCCCCAGTGCCAGATATTCCCCCCCCCCAGTGCCAGATATGCTCCCAGTGCCAGATTCCCCCACCCCCCCAGTGCCACATATGCCCCCAGTGCCAGATATTCCCCCCCAGTGCCATATATGCCCCCTCCCCCCTCCTCCGCAGCCGCCGCTCCCCCGCTGGTTTGTGTTGGAGGGACACGGAGGGCACAGCGCTCGCCTCTCCTGTGTCCCTCCTGCATCATCTCCGGCGGCCGCGGGTCTAATAAACGAAGTGCCGGTTCGTGAGCCAATCAGAGCTCACGAACGGCACTTCGTTTATTAGACCCGCGGCCGCCGGAGATGATGCAGGAGGGACACAGGAGAGGCGCGCGCTGTGCCCTCAGTGTCCCTCCAACACAGCAGGGAGGGTTAGCAGGAGCAGATTGACATGCGGACGCTCGTCCGCATGTCATTCTGCGCTAAATTAGTGGCGCCCCCGCAGCCCCTCGCCCCCAAGCCACCGCGAGGGCTGCGGGGGCAGTAGTTACGCCACTGGCAGGGACACTGAAGCGTGGTTACAGGGATGGTGAGGGCAGGGATGCTGAGGGGGAGATACAGGGAGAGTGAAGGCATGGGCACTGACAGGGAGTTACAGGGAGGGTGAGGGCATGGGCACTGACAGGGAGTTACAGGGAGGGTGAGGGCAGGGATGCTGACAGGGAGTTACAGGGAGGGTGAGGGCAGGGACGCTGACAGGGAGTTACAGAGAGGGTGAGAGCAGTGGTACTCAGGGTGATAGAATGCACTTTTTTTCTACTAAAGTCGTATTTTCTTTAACAGATCAATCACCTAAAAAAAAAGATGTTTTGTTGCTTGCCTTACTCAGCAGCCCTGTATCACTGATCGCCAGCCTGAGCCATGCACAACAACATGCACACAGCTGGCAGCGAGTGACTCGGAGCCGTCACTTTGCACGCCACGTGACGCTCACTTCCCCTGCCCTTATGGTTGATGCTAGATACAAGTGGCCTAAGGGACCTTTTATGTCAGGAGGAGGAGCCATGACACAAGGGGGAGGAGCTAGAACAGCGGGATAGTTCCTCTACTATCCACGCCACCAACTACTACCTTTATTAACCAGGTGGCGAGCGAAGCGAGCCCGCGAGGGTACTTTTCTGGTACCCTGTTCGGCCATAGCTCCTCCCCCTAATGACGTGTCTCCTCCCTTAGTGACGTCAGAAGGTCCCTTCTCTCACTCTGCCCTTATGTGTTTGTGTATAGGGTAATGGGTCAGCCAGCCACCGCTCCCAGCTGTACAACGGGACATTGCTGCTGCAGCGGGACAGAGTGGAGCAAGCCGAGAGCGGTAATGTCGCTCAGAGCTGGAGTTAGCGCCAATCAGTGACTCTGTGGTGACTCTGTGACCTGTGGTGACAGTGACCTGTGGTGCCTCCCTGACAGGGGGACCTGACATTCACCTTCCCCCTCCCCTCTCCCATGCTCACTGTCATGCCGCCGCCGCGCTTACCCCTCCGGGTGCGCTGGGCTTCCTGGCGGCCATCCCCGCTGGTGGTCCCCGGCTCCTGGTGCTCCGTTGGCGCTGGTCCCGGCGGACGTTCGGGGGGCGGGCGCCACGGGTACGCCCGGCGTCCACAGAGGTCGGATGGGCGGGTGACGTCATCGGCGCTCCCCGCCAATCAGATAGAGGTGGGAAGTTCAAATTCAGACGCCGGGCAGAGCTCCGGCGCCTGAGTATCTTCTTTCTCCTAGAAGAGTGAAACTCCAGCGCTCCGGTTCTCTAAAGTATTTCCTACTTCTGCTGCATGGACTTCTGTGCTCCCAGATTCCTGTGCTCCAGCATTCAGGGTGCCTCTCTGCTGCACGGACTTCTGTGCTCCCAGCACCGTGTGTTTCTGCAACGCTCACAAGCATCCGTCACCGTGTGCTTCTGCAACGCCCACAAGCGTCTGTCACTGTGTGTTTCTGCGATGCTCACAAGCGTCCGTCACCGTGTGCTTCTGCAACGCTCACAAGCATCAGTCACCGTGTGCTTCTGCAACGCTCACCAGCATCAGTCACCATGTGCTTCAGCATCACTCACGAATCCTCTGAATCACTGTGCGGTCAGCATCGCCCTTAAATTCCTGTCTCTGAGTTTATCAGCCGCAACCTCAGTGCCTCCAAGCACCTCAGCATCTCCAAGTGCCTCAGCGCCTCCAAGCACCTCAGTGCCTCCAAGCACCTCAGCGCCTCCAAGCACCTCAGTGCCTCCAAGCACCTCAGTGCCTCCAGCACTTCAGTATCGCTCTCAGTGAGCTTACGGTACTCTTCACCAATTCATCAGCGCCTTTTTCAAGTCTTGTCTTTCAGGAGACCTCCAGCGTCCACACGTGCCTCCTGCCTGCCGTCCAAATCCTGCATGAGGAAAACCTACATTCGGCCATCTCTGCTGCGACCCAGTTGCGGTTCCTCTTCTCTGTCACCGGAAGAAACCCCGAGTCCACAACACTCCCAAACCAGGTCAGTGATAGTATACTCAGGCCTCATGGACCCGGGGGATCGGAACACAGAGTCGAGCGCCATCCAAAGTTTGGCTTCCCGAGTTCAGACTCAGGAGGCGACACAGGGCCTGGTGATTTATTTATTTTATTTATTAACAGTTTCTTATATAGCGCAGCAAATTCCGTTGCGCTTTACAATTTGAAATAACATTAACAAAATGGGTGATAACAAACAGTCATAGAGGTAGGAAGGCCCTGCTCGCAATCTTACAATCTATAGGGAAATAGGCATGTGAGGATATGTGTGGACTGTACACAGTGGATGCAATTTGATAGGAAGGTTTATGAAAGTTATGTGGGCGGTTCTGGAATTTGGTATGCTTGCCTGAAGAGGTGAGTTTTCAGGGAACGCTTGAAGGTTTGGAGACTAGAGGAGAGTCTTATTGTGCGTGGTAGGGCATTCCACAGAGTGGGTGCAGACCGATGAAAGTCCTGCAATTGTGAGTGGGAGCGAGTAATGAGTGTCGATGAGAGACGCAGGTCTTGTGAAGAGCGAAGAGGTCGGGTTGGGAGATATTTTGAGATAACGAAGTGATGTACGTTGGTGTAGTTTGGTTAATGGCCTTGTGTGTGAGTAAAAGTAGTTTATATTGAATGCAGTAGAGTACAGGTAACCAATGGAGGGACTGACAGAGTGGATCTGCAGATGATGAACGTCTAGCGAGGAAGATAAGCCTCGCCGCTGCATTCAGAATGGATTGTAGTGGTGAGAGTCTCGTTTTGGGAAGACCAGTTAGGAGACTATTGCAATAATCAATGCGGGAGATAATGAGAACGTGGATTAGAGTTTTAGCAGTGTCTTGTGTAAGGTATGGTCGTATTTTGGATATGTTTTTTAGATGCATGTAACATGATCTTGAGACAGATTGAATGTGGGGAACAAAGGACAGATCAGAGTCAAGGATGACACCTAGGCAGCGAGCTTGTGGGGTAGGGTAGATAGTCGAGTTTTCAACAGTGATAGAGATATCAGGTTGGCACCTACTATTGGCCGGTGGAAATATAATTAACTCTGTCTTTGAAATATTCAGTTTGAGGTGGCGAGATGTCATCCTGGATGAAATGGCAGAAAGGCATTCAGTGACACGGTCCAGTACAGATAGGGACAAGTCAGGTGAGGATAGGTAGATTTGAGTATCATCTGCGTACAGATTTTACTGAAAACCAAAAGAGTGGTGATGCAATATCTCCAGGAATTGTCCGGCCGATTGGATCAAATTCAAGCATCCTTAGCTTCCGTAATTCCGGTTTCAGTTCCCGTAACTGCTCCAGTTGCCGTTTCCAGTAACGTCCAACCTCCGGCCGGTAACAGGTCACGCCTTCAGCTTCCTACTCCTTCCCGCTATAATGGGAATCCAAAGAATTGCCGTGTTTTTTTAAACCAGTGCGAGGTGCACTTCAAACTTCTCTCTCATATATTCCCTACGGATCGGTCTAAGGTGGCATATATTATTTCCCTGCTCGAAGGGTCAGCGTTGGATTGGGTGTCTCCGTTATGGGAACGATCTGATCCCGTGGTTTCCAACTACACCAACTTCATCACGTCCTTTCGAAGAATCTTCGACGAGCCCGGCAGGATAGCCACTGCTTCTTCTGACTTGCTCCGTGTCCGTCAGGGCTCCCGCTCCGTGGGTCAGTACGTGGTTAATTTCCAGACCATTGCCTCTGAACTTCGCTGGAATAATGATGCCCTGAGGGCTGCCTTCTGGAACGGTCTCTCCGACCGGCTGAAAGATGAGTTGGTCACTAGGGATCCGCCGGATCCATTAGAAGAGTTGATCTCCCTCTGCGTCAAGGTGGATCTTCAGATGCAGGAGCGTGGAGGAGAACGTAGTCGTTCAGATCGTTCCAGGTTCCGGCTTCCTCCTCCTAGGCCGGCGGCTGTACCCAGTCCGGATGAACCCATGCAAATTAACCGGTCCCGACTGTCTCCGGAGGAACGACAGCGTCGTCGTGAGGGTAAACTTTGCCTTTACTGGGGAGTCGCAGATCATTTCCTCAAGTTTTGTAAATCCCGTCCGGGAAACGGGCACGCCTAGCTTGTTCCGGAGGAGTCAAGTTGGGAGTCACGTCAAAATCTTCTCCGACTTTGGATTGCTTACCTTCCGTGTCTTTGACCTCCAAGTCATTTGCCAAATCTTTTAATGCCCTATTGGACTCTGGGGCTGCTGGGAATTTCGTTTCTTTCTCCTGTGCCCAAGGTCTGGATTTAAAGTTGCGGTCTATCAAACGGCCTATTTCATTGACTGCTATCAATGGAACCAGAATATCCAATGGCCTCATTACATATCGCACAGAGCCCATTAGGCTGCAGGTCGGAGCGCTACATCAAGAACATCTGGAGCTCCTAGTGATTCCGGAGATGCCTCACGACCTTGTCCTCGGGTTGCCTTGGCTCAAAACCCATAATCCCCACATCGACTGGAAGTCTTCACAAATTCTGTTTTGGAGTTCATTCTGTCTCACTAATTGCCTTACTCCTGTCTGTCCGCTCCGTGCATATTCTAGGTCGGACGAGGAGCTCATTCCGGAGGCTTATCGGGAGTTCACAGATGTGTTCTCTGAGCAGGCGGCTGATCAGTTACCACCCCATAGACCTTGGGACTGCCCCATTGACCTCATCCCAGGGAAGATGCCGCCTCAGGGTCGCACTTATCCCCTGTCTCTACCTGAGACCCAAGCTATGTCGGACTATATTAAATCTAATCTTCTTAAGGGATTCATTCGCCCCTCTATCTCTCCGGCTGGAGCAGGTTTCTTTTTCATGAAGAAGAAGGACGGGGGGTTGAGACCATGTATCGACTATAGTGGCCTAAACGATATCACCATCAAAAATAAATATCCCTTGCCGCTAATCACGGAGCTATTTGATAGGGTGCGTGGAGCCCACGTTTTTTCGAAGCTCGACTTGAGAGGAGCCTATAATCTTATACGTATCCGGCAGGGGGACGAATGGAAGACCGCCTTCAATACCCGAGATGGGCATTACGAATATTTGGTGATGCCGTTCGGCCTTAGCAATGCTCCTGCCAATTTCCAGGGATTCGTTAACGAAATCTTCCGAGACATGTTATACCAAAGTGTAGTGGTGTATTTAGATGACATCCTGATTTTTTCCAAAAATCTTGCAGAACACAGGACACAGGTCAGAGAGGTACTTCTCCGACTACAAAAGAATCGTCTTTACGGCAAGATTTCCAAATGCACTTT
This sequence comes from Pseudophryne corroboree, assembly GCF_028390025.1. Taxonomy (NCBI): domain Eukaryota; kingdom Metazoa; phylum Chordata; class Amphibia; order Anura; family Myobatrachidae; genus Pseudophryne; species Pseudophryne corroboree. Next base: position 540,695,600 of record NC_086449.1, read on the forward strand.
TGAGGTATCGTCAATTCCATTCCTTGGCTATGTCATCTCGGGTACGGAGCTTCGTATGGATCCGGAGAAACTCACTGCCATTCGTGATTGAACTCAGCCTCCCTCTTTGAAAGCAGTACAAAGGTTCTTGGGCTTCGCAAACTACTACAGGAAATTCATTAAGGGTTTTTCCACCATTGTTGCACCCATTACCGCATTGACCAAAAAGGGTTCCAACCCGAGTTTGTGGTCTCTCGAAGCTGTGGAAGCTTTCACCCGGTTGAAATCAGCTTTTGTATCAGCTCCGGTACTCCAACAACCAAATTTTGAAGAACCGTTCTTCCTGGAGGTCGATGCTTCCTCAGTCGGAGTCGTAGCCGTTCTTTCCCAGTATTCTTCGGACAAGAAATTGCATCCATGTGGTTTCCATTCTCGTAAGTTCTCACCTGCTGAGCAAAACTACACTATTGGAGATCAGGAACTGTTGGCAATAAGTCCGCCTTGGAAGAATGGAGATACTTGTTAGAAGGTGCCAAACATCTGATTACTACTTACACCGATCACAAGAACTTATTGTACATCAAGACCGGACAATGCTTGAATCCCCGTCAGGCCAGATGGGCACTTTTCTTTACTCGATTCTCCTTTGTTATTAAGTACCGGGCCGGTACTTTCAATACAAAAGCTGACGCTCTGTCTCATTCCCTAACTGCCTCAGATGAAGAGAATTCCTTTGAAAGGAGTTTAATCCTCAGTCCAATCTCCATTTCCGCTGCTTCCACTTCTCTAGATCCTCCTCCTGGAAGAATGTCAGTACCAGTTGAATTCCGACCAAGAATACTACAGTGGGCCCATATCTCCAAGTTCTCTGGTCACCCGGGGGTCCAAAAAATGTTTGAATTCCTGCGAAGGTCTTACTGGTGGAATACCATGAGGAGGGATATACAGGATTATGTTAGTTCTTGTCCTCAATGCACACAGCACAAAATTCCTCGTCTGCCTCCTGCCGGATTGCTTCGTCCTTTGTCCATTCCAAGGAAACCCTGGACCCATATTTCTATGGACTTCATTACCGAGTTGCCCCACTCCAAAGATTACAATACCATCTGGGTGATTGTCGACCGTTTTTCGAAGATGGCACACTTCGTTCCATTGACAGGTATTCCGACAGCTCCCAAACTGGCTCTGCTATTTATCCGGGAGCACTTTCGGTTACATGGCTTACCTCTGGAGGTGGTCTCAGATCGAGGGGTACAGTTCACCGCCAGGTTTTGGAGAGCTCTCTGTTCTGCCTTACGAATTAAACTCAAATTCTCGTCTGCCTATCATCCCCAAACAAATGGGCAAACCGAACGAGTCAACCAGGATTTGGAGACTTTTCTCCTCGTTTATCTCCTTCACAGGACGACTGGGTGGAACTGTTACCCTGGGAAGAGTTTGCCCATAACCATTTGTATCATTCCTCCACTGGCGAATCTCCGTTCTTCATCAATTACGGGTTCCATCCACGGGTTCCAGAATTACCAATCCTTCCGTCGGAGGAGGTTTTGGCTGTAACTTCCACGTTACAACACTTCAGTCAAATTTGGAGTAGGGTTCATGCTAACCTCAAGAAAATCTCCGTCCGATACAAGTTCTTTGCAGACAAGAAACGGCGGGCCGCTCCTCAATAAAAAAGTTGGCGATAGGGTATGGCTCTCCACCCGCAACCTCCATCTAAAAGTACCCACTATGAAATTTGCTCCAAGGTTCATTGGTCCTTACCCTGTTTTACAAGTCCTGAATCCTGTGGTCTGCAAATTGGGTTTGCCTCCTCACTTTAGTATACCAAATTCTTTCCATGTCTCTCTCCTTCGTCCCCTCATACTAAATCGTTTCCATTCAGAGCATTCTAGTTCAACCTCAGTAGAGACTGAAACTGGGACAGAATTTGAGATCAAAACTATTCTGGACTCTCGTTACTATCACAAGAATTTACAATATTTGGTGGAATGGAAGGGTTATTGGCTTGAAGAAAGAAGTTGGATAAAGGCTTCTGAGGTCACCGCTCCCCGACTAATTTGGATCTTTCATTCCAGACACCCAACAAAACCAGGAAAGTGTCCTGAGGCCACTCCTAGAGGAGGGGGTACAGTCATGCCGCCGCGGCCGCCACGCTTACCCCTCCGGGTGCGCTGGGCTTCCTGGCGGCCGTCCCCGCTGGTGGTGCCCGGCTCCTGGTGCTCCGTTGGCGCTGGTCCCGGCGAACGTTTGGGGGGCGGGGCCGCGTGTATGCCCGGCTTCCATGGAGGTCGGATGGGTGGGTGACGTCATCGGCACTCCCCGCCAATCAGATAGAGGCGGGAAGTTCAAATTCAGATGCCGGGCAGAGCTCCGGCGCCTGAGTATCTTCTTTCTCCTAGAAGAGTGAAACTCCAGCGCTCCAGTTCTCTAAAGTATTTCCTACTTCTGCTGCATGGACTTCTATGCTTCCAGATTCCTGTGCTCCAGCATTCAGCGTGCCTCTCTGCTGCACGGACTTCTGTGCTCCCAGCACTGTGTGTTTCTGCAACGCTCACAAGCATCCGTCACTGTGTGTTTCTGCAGCGCTCACAAGCATCCGTCACCGTGTGCTTCTGCAACGCACACAAGCGTCTGTCACTGTGTGTTTCTGCGATGCTCACAAGCGTCCGTCACCGTGTGCTTCTGCAACGCTCACAAGCATCAGTCACCGTGTGCTTCTGCAACGCTCACCAGCATCAGTCACCGTGTGCTTCAGCATCACTCACGAATCCTCTGAATCACTGTGCGGTCAGCATCGCCCTTAAATTCCTGTCTCTGGGTTTATCAGCTGCAACCTCAGTGCCTCCAAGCACCTCAGTATCTCCAAGCGCCTCAGCGCCTCCAAGCACCTCAGTGCCTCCAAGCACCCCAGTGCCTCCAAGCACCTCAGCATCTCCAAGCGCCTCAGCGCCTCCAAGCACCTCAGTGCCTCCAGCACTTCAATATCGCTCTCAGTGAGCTTACGGTACTCTTCACTAATTCATCAGCGCCTTTTTCAAGTCTTGTCTTTCAGGAGACCTCCAGCATCCACACGTGCCTCCTGCCTGCCGTCCAAATCCTGCATGAGGAAAACCTACATTCGGCCATCTCTGCTGCGACCCAGTTGCGGTTCCTCTTCCCGGTCACCGGAAGAAACCCCGAGTCCACAACACTCCCAAACCAGGTCAGTGATACTCACAGCCCGGCTCCTCTAACCCAAACTTACTTCTCTCACAGTAGTAGAGCCCCAGAGGCGGGGCAGTGTGCCAGCGCAGAGGAGGAAGCAGGGTCCGGCAGCGGTGTAGGCCAGGCGTGGAGTCCGGCTGCTGGGAGATTAGTGGGAGACTACTCACTGCAATGCGCGCGCACCCTTCCCCCCTCCTTGTGCGGTAGTCTTCCTGGGCAGTCAGGCAGCGCATGTCATATATCTGCAGCACGTCACTTCATGCTGCCGCTGCTGCCTGTGGTGTTACAGGGTGCTGTCAGTAGCGGCAGCCGGCAGCAACAGATGGGGCAGTGCAGCTCCATCAGTGAGGAAGCAGGGAGAGGGGAGCCGCTGTTCATGCTGCTGGCGGCGCAGATGCCTGTCAGAGTGGCAGGCGCTGGCAGCCGGCATCAACAGCGCACATCAGAGCAAGGTCACAGAGCAGGGAGAGCGCCTCTCTGACCCAGCGCATCCCTGCTTTGCAGTACATTGCTGAGCGGGTAGCGCCGGGCCTTTAACCAGGGTATCCTTAGCTACGGACTGATATGCTTATATATAAATGAACTTATCAACTACATTGGAGCAATATATCAGATACTAATGAACTGAAGTGTTTCTATAGCCTCCAGTACTAATATGTATATATGTGAATGACCAATGGGTAACATTTATCTTTTATAAGGGAAAACATTTTTTATTGTGTAATAAATGTGTTTCAAATTGATGCACTCTCTTATCGATCGATCGATAGATAGATAGATAGATAGATAGATAGATAGATAATCACACATAGAAAGAAAACTCACCTAATTCCTCTGTAGGGTCCAGGCAGTCTCTCTGATGATCAGGGCCCTGGCAGGTGAGATGACTCAGTGGATATGGGGGCATCTAGTGGCTCCTGGCAGTACTGCAGTCAGCAGTAATTGTTGCTCTCTCTCTCCCGCAGCCAGCTTTTATTCTGTGTCCGTCCCTCCGCCCCCCCTCCTTCCTCCCTCCAGTGGTACAGGAGATCACATCAGCGGTGGGGCAGGGCAAGAAGATGCCGGTGCCGCTGCTTGTATGGTGTGAGAGGCGCTGTGGAAGCCGGCAGCAGCAGCGCACAGCAGAAGGGATGCAGAGCAGGTAGAGCACCTTTCCAGCCTTGGCGCCTACCTGCTTTGCATCCCTTTGCTGAGCGGGTTCCGCCGGCTCTGGGTTCCGGCACGGCGAGCGGGGCGTGGTTTCTGAAATGCGCCGGCCAAGGTGGCCACCGGTAGGGCGGGCGGCTCGCGGATCGGGCACGGAAAATGCTTCGCTTTTAATAATTACCAATGTCCGGTGGGTGCAAAATGTAAATTTCCGGCATCTTTGTATTCGGTGCGGAGGCCCCCACCTGATCAAAGACTGCACGCGATCGGTCGGGGGGTAAGGGCGGCGCGGGCCAGCAAAACCGCGGGCCCACGGTGGCCAACTCTAAATAGAGCCCCCACCCCTGTCCACATGGAGGCGATGGCGGGATGGCTTAATGATTATCCCGATCGCGCGGTGGCAGAATTTCTAAAATCAGGGTTTTCAGTAGGGTTTTGCCTGCCTATCACTGGGGAAGTCAGGTCAGGTACGGGCTGCAATCTGCGTTCAGCAAGGGAGTTTCCCGGTATACTACGGGAGAAAGTGATGGGCAAAGTGGCTTTGGGACGCATGGCGGGTCCCTTTGAGGATCCACCGGTCGAAGGCTTACTGCTATCGCTGGTGGGCGTAGTACTCAAGAAGGCTCCTGGCAAGTTCCGGCTGATTCAGCATCTATCTTCTCCGGAGGGTTTCTCGGTGAATGATGCCATTGAGGATGGCCTCCACAGCGTGACTTATCAGTCATTTGAGTCTGCGTTGGCGTTAGTCCGCTCTTTTGGTGTGGGTGCCCTCCTGTGCAAGCTAGATGTTGAGTCGACTTTTCGCTTGTTGCCATTTCATCGGTCGGCATTTAAATATATGGGTTTTCGGTTGGACGACGGGTGCTATTTCGACAAGTGCTTGCCAATGGGTTGTGCCATATCCTGTGCGTATTTTGAACTCTTTAGTTAATTTTTGCACTGGTGTTTGGAGCAATACTCGGGGGAAGAGGGGGTAGAGCATTATCTGGATGACTTCCTCCTGGTGGGTCCGGCGGGGTCCTCACGTTGCGCTCAGCTCTTGGAGAAGGCTGAGAGGTTGTTTCGCAGTTTTGGGGTTCCCATAGCAGAGGACAAGACGGAGGGCCCTGCGGAAGTCATTACATACCTCTGTATTGAAATAGATACCGTGGTGGGTTTATGTAGGCTTCCTCAGGAAAAAGTGGCGCGTTTGCACGACGGAGTCCTGCTGGCATTAGCTGGGGGTAAGCTTACACTTAAGCAAACCCAATCACTCTTGGGTTTGTTTAATTTTGCGTGTGAGTTATCCCAATGGTTTTTTGCAGGAAGCTTGAGAGAGCTACGGTGGGAGTGCGACGTGCTCATCATCACATTAGGTTATCCAGGGAGACACGGAGGGATCTTCTGATCTGGGACATGTTTTTGGTTAGCTTTAATGGGGTTCGGATCTGGTTGTCACCCCCTATCGCCAGCCCTGTTCTCCTGCTCTTTACCGATGCGGCCTGGTCCACCGGGTTTGAAGTAATTTTAAATGATGACTGGTGTGCGGCTCCTTGGCCGGATGAATGGGTGCAGCAAGGGCTGACCGTAAATATGTTGCTGCTCGAGATTTTTCCCATACTGTTTGCTCTCGAGTTATGGGCTGGGGAGCTGGAGCACAAGCAGGTGGTGTTCTGGTGCGACTTGGGCGTGGTACAGGCCATTAACAGGCAACGGTCGACGTCGCTTCCCGTTATACGAGTGGTGGCGCAGATAGTTTTGCACTGCTTGCAACACAATATTGCGTTTAGCGCTCAGCATGTCCCAGGCGTGGATAACAGGATTGCGGATGCACTGTCGCGTTTTGACTGCCCGCGGTTTAGACGGCTGGCCCCAGGCGCTAACTCATGTGGTGACTCTTGCCCTCCTTATGTATGGCAGGTTATCCATCCGACTTGGAGGGACTAGCCCACCGTTCCTTGGCCCCGGCGACTTATGCGGCTTACCTGGCCGCTTGGGAGCAGTGGACCAATTTTTTGATCTGCAGGGGCGCTGGAGGTAAGAGCAAGCTGTCATTACTTTTGGCTTTCGTTTGGGATTTTTATTCGTCGGAAAGGTCCAGGGCATACGTCGTTAAGTTACTCTCGGGAATATCCTATTTCCTCCGTTTACGGGGTGAGCAGGATATTACCAAATCCATCTTCTTGTCGCGGGTCCTAAAGGTTTGGGCGTGTACAGCGTGTACACCTCTGGACACGCGTTTGCCTATAGATGCGCCCCTTCTTGGGCAGCTACTGCATGCTTTGTCTCTGATTTGCGCTTCTCGCTTTGAAGCGGCATTATTCAGAGTGGCATTTTCGGTGGCATTCCATGGGGCGTTTAGGGTGGGGGAGCTGGTCGCACCCTCAAAGCGGTCGGCTTCTCCTCTGATGACGTCCCATGTGGTGCTTCAAAATGATACCTTGTGGTGTCGGGTGCAGCGGTCCAAGACAGATCAGGTTGGTAGAGGACATTGGATTTCCATGGGTCGCTGCTCGGAAAGCAGGATCTGCCCTGTGGCCTTGGCAGCGGCTTATGTGGGTCTACGTCCATCGATTCCTGGGTCTTGGCTGGTTCATGCCGATGGTAGTCCGTTGACCCATTATCAATTCGGGTGGGTCTTGAAGTGCTGTATCTTCCACCTGGGTCTTTCGCCGGATGTCTACGGTACGCAATCCTTCCGTATAGGTGCCACTACGGCTGCCGCCGCGGCGGGTTGGTCCGTGGACGAGATCCGGGCACTTGGCAGGTGGAGGTCTGGAGCATTTCGGAGATACGTCAGACGTTGACCTGGTTGATGCAACCTAACTTGAGGAGTAGTCACTCGTCGCCATTAGGCAGGGGTCTTGAGGAATTTTTTGTTTAACCAGCAGTTTTATTTACGGTTTCTACCGGCTGTCGGATGTTTGCGTTTTTTTCCTCAAGTCAAGTTAGGAGACCCGTGCCCACTAAAGTCCTGTACCGTCATCGGCTAGGTCTAGGATCGTTGCCCAATTTTAGCACCCTCTTTTCGATTTAGTGGTTGTCGTTGCTTGGCAGTCGCTGGTTTGGTTTTTCCATTCAAGTTTTTTGTGAAAGTTCTGGTTATTAATGACATTTTTATATTCTTCTACAGGAAAGCATGTTGATGAGCAGTTTATTTGGGTGCTAGGGCACTTGTTTGTGTACTGTGCTGCTTGTTCATCATTGCTGGCGGATTGCGCCACTTACCCGGAGGTCGGTTTGATGCGCTAGCTTGGTTGGAGAGGCATGCGCTGGGAGGCTTTCCAGCAAAGGTTGGAGGAAGCGGTACAAAGGTTTGGTTTCCCGTTGTTCCTCATTGTCCATCTTGGGGGCAACGACCTGACGTCGAGGTCATCACTGGACCTCAGATGCCAGATCAGGAGTCAGTTGGTGGAGTTGGTGGCAGAATGGCCATTCTGCAAGATAATCTGGTCGGATATTGTACCGCGTTTGGTATGGCAGGGCGCCGATAGACCGGGTGCCATAGACTTGGTGCGGAGGAGAGTGAACGCGGTGGTGGGACGCGCGGTTGTGACTGCTGGGGGAGGCGTGATCTCGCATCCATCCATCTCCTATAGGGAGCACACCCTGTTCCGGGGTGATGGTGTGCACCTGTCGGAGGAGGGTATGGCCAGATTCCTGGAGGATATCTTTAGGGGGCTTAGGTTGGTTTAGGGGTAAGTTATAGGTTAAGCTTTAGAGTATGGTGGCGGCGCAGGTTTGTTGGCAAACCTTTGTGTTGGCCGGTATCAGAACGGCTAAGGTATTGTTTGATTGGAAGTGGCTGTAGGGGAGGAGATAGTATATAAATAGGTAGGGAAGTTTCTGGAAGGTTCAGCCTCTGTTGGGACATTACCCTCCCTTCCCTCCCTTGTTGTGGAGTTGTGTTTATGTGTCGGCTGTTTAGTTAGTGGGTTGTCTGAGGTGGCCGGTATCAGAACGGCTTAGGTATTGTTATGGGTAGGCATTGGTTAATTTTCCCTGGGGAGCAGTTCAGTCACGGAGGAGTATGGACATGGTAAGCAGGGGCAGAACAGAGGGCATCATTGGACCCGGTGAGCCTCCTTTCTCCTTACGCATGGCTGAACTGCTGCCTCAAGTTGATGCTGATGTGGGCAGATGGCCTCATCAGTTTGGAGTGTTGTCCCTGCAAGGCGTGGGCAGTTGGTCCTGCCTTGGTGAGTCAGATGGACAAGGAAAGTAACAGTTGGCCCTTCCTTGCCTGTCGGACAGTTGGCCCAAGTTCATATAGCTATGGTTAAGAATGTTTGCTTATGCTAGGCCGTTCTAAAAATAAAAGTTAATTTAAACCCTCTCAATAAATAAGCTGACCCATTTCACCGCAATTACAGTTGTCCATGTATTTATTTATAGATAAGTTAGTGCGCATGGAGTGTGGGAATGCATGAGCCATGGAGAGTTTAAGTAACAGATAGTTTGCAGACTGTCCCTCCCAGCATGAGATACTGCAGGGACATGCTTGGATGCCCCTAGACATGCTTGGATGCCCTAGGCAAATGCCTAGCCTGCCTATAGCTAAGGCCAGCTCTGACTGCACTCACCCCCATATACTGCCCCTATATACACACTGTACCCTCATAAACCCTCCATATAGTGCCCCCTATATACAGGGCACACGTCTCCTCCATATGCTTCTGCCATATACTGCATTCTCTGCACCCCCTTCTTCATATATTATGCTGCAACCCCAGGTTACTTGTCATCTTGTGACTCAGCAACAAGTAGCAGCAGTAACCAGGAAACAGATTTAGGAACCACCAGACAGTCCTGCAGTGCTCAGAGCAGAAGCACTGGTGACACGTGTGCCCACTTAATGGCGGGGGGAGGTGAATCAGTCTGGCAGGAAGGAGTGAGACCCTGTGTCGGGTGAGGAGTGCGGTGACTGGGAGGAGGAGTCAGCGCTGGGGCTGCAGATGATGTAGGTGAGGAGACAGATAATTGGCTCAACTGCCTTATATATACTGCGCGCCAGTGGAGGGGTGGGATCCTGTGATTGCCCCTCCCACACCCGACACAGGCCATGGCCAGATCCCTCTAGCCAGCTGCTGGTGGCTTCTGGTGTCCTTTACCCCCAGACTGTTCAAGAGCTGTGCGAGGACTGGTGAGCTTACACATGCCAGCACTGATCTATACAGTGCAACATCATTATAGCCTGCCCATTACAGATATACAGCATCTATATATATTAAAGGCTAACACTACACCCTCAGCAAAACAAAGCCCCAGGTCCCAGCAGCAGGACTTCTAGAAACCCGGCAGCTCCTGTGTGAGTAGCAACCCCCTATAATCTGTCTCTGGTGGCCATCATTTTGACGGGATTTTAACTAGTAATAATTGCTTGTATATTGGCTACAAATTCCATATTTTAAGGAAAAATGGTCCATAGAGCCAGCGGCGACTGCAGCGCGGACCACAAAGTGCAGAGGGGGACTGCTTTGAACATATAAACATACATGTTATGCTGTATGTAACTAGACAATGGGAGTCTGGGTGCGGGCTTAGAAGGAGAGTGTGTTAGGTTCCTGGTGCTCAGAACAAGGGAGATGTTGCGTAGTGAATCCAGAGCACCAGAACGTGATGCTGAAATAAGGTGTGGTGTGGAAATAGCCCCTTGCACCCTACCTCCATTGTTTCACCCGTGTGGTCAGTTCACGCCTGAGTGACTATGGTTTCTTGGGCCCACGGCAGCCGCGTTTGAAGGGCGGATTAGGTCTGCCCAACTCCGATGCCCCCAGGTCTTAGAGTGAGACAAGGCGTGAACCGAGACAGGATAATAACAAGGGGACCTCTAACTAAAGCAAACAGAAGGCTAGGGGCTACTAACAACCCTAAAACTAAATATATGTGCGGCACGCCGCCAAAGGAAAGAACAACAAAGGAAATGCCGTCCACACGCCGACACAACACTGTTGTGTACCGGCGGTGACAGCATAAGCAGAACTCTCTGCAAAACACCAGTAACAAAATATAACCAAAGAATACTGCGGTCTGGGCCGACGGAAGCGGAAAAGCCGCTACTCACGGAACCAGTACAAATACTGGCAAACGGACAGGAACCCCCAAAGCAGCCGACACAGACTCTCAGAATCGGAGGACAGGCAGAATCCCAAACGACAGACCGGTGGACACCAAGAAGCCAGACACTCGACCAGGAACAGACAAAGCCACAGGACTTCTGGACAGGAACGCTTCACGGCAGGACACGGGATCAGACACTGGAACCGACACTGGAACCGAAACTGGAAGCAGCTAGACAGACACTGCTAGACAGGAGCTCAGGAACTGGCAGGGACTAGCTCAGAACTCAAGAACTCTGGAACTATCACCAGCGTCTGTGAATTGCACTGAGCCAGAATATAACAGAGAGTCCTAATTAATTATGTCGTGCAGCTGCCCTGCTGCACAACTGAGAGGTGCAATTAACAAACTCCACCCCCTGCCTCATGCCGTGAACATCTCAGCTTTGCTTGCATACTACCTCCCGCTTGCCTGCACCTCTTGTCATCTGTCTGTCGCCCCTCCCCAATAGATTGTTAGCTCTTCAGAGCAGGGCCCTCTTTCCTCTTGTTATCTAAGCCCTAGTCTCAACACATTTCACTGACAGCTCTCCCCTACTCAACGACCATTTTTATCCTGCTAGTAAAGGCTCATCTTCATCTATGACCACCAGCCTCTAGTAGTACGATGATCACTCCCTCTATACTTACATCTTAGCTGTACTATGTCTTGAGAATGTGTGGTGCTCTGTTACCTGTACTCTATTTCTGTTATTTATTTACTGTAATGCAATGTTTTGTCCCCTGTACTGTCCTTTGTACGGCGCTGCGAAACACATGTGGCGCCTTATAAATAAAATGTAAAAATAATAATAATAATAATAATAATAATAACAGACAGGTGAGGCTGAACACATGGGAACAAGCTGCAATTACACAGACTCACCACCGGCAGCAAACAAGAGTCTTCTTAAACCAGAGCAACGAGAAATCCTGGCCTGCAAGACAACTATAAACATAAAATACGGAAAACAGGAATGAACCACTACCTGTGGTTCATAACAGTACCCTCTCCTTAAGGGTGAGCTCCGAACACCCCATGACACCCACGGGGAACATAAACAGAAGTATAACATAAAATACATAACCAAAATGCAAAACAGGAATGAGCCACAGCCGTGGCTCATAACAGTACCCCCCCACCCCTTGAGGAGGGGTCAAAGGACCCCAAAATTCAGGTTTTCCAAAACAAGGTATACATTAATAAACCTGACACTGGAACAAACAGACAAAGACAAGAAACAGAAACAAGCTGTGGCAACAGCTTGTAACAGTGCCCCCCTCTTGACGGTGGCCACTGGACACAAGACAAGGAAAAAAAATCTTTTTTTTTTTTTTTTTTTTTTATATATATCAAGGCAAGAGTCAATAATTATTTCTTTTTCTTCTTCTTCTTATTTTTACAAAGTTCTTAAGGTCTGACCAAGGTAATTCCCCAAACAGTGTCTGAACTGATGGTACCTCCCAGCAAGGCTGGGTTCAAATCAGAGATTGGTTTCTTAATCTTGGGAGCTGAACTTTCAGGCAAAGTACTACTATTAGAAGAAGACAGAAAAGCACATCCTGCAGTCAAAACAACGGGCTGAGACTCTTGTGCCGAGTTTACAGTATACGTGAACTCTCAGCAGATAAGACGGGTGACCTAGAGGAACCTGAACCAATTTCTTTGGAACCATATCTTTTAATAACTGCATCACTGAATGCTGGGGGATCCTGAAGAATGGGATCTTCAGTTTTCATTAAATTGGATGCCCACTCAAAAGGCTCCCCTCTAAAGGAATATATCAGATGGAGCACAAGGTTCTCTGAAGTGATGCCCAGAAATGGTCTAGACAACATAATGATGTAATAGTGTTTGTAAAGCGCCAGAAATTGGACTAAGTCCCCATCAAAGATTATAGATGTTGAGATATCAACAGAGTCAGGATCTGCTTCCTTCCCATCTGACTGACTAGAGTGCTTTGCTAGGACCTGGTCACTATTGACCTTACTCGAGGCAGAGACTTTCTGAACCCCACCTGGGGCAGTGACTTTCTGAACCCCACCTGGGGCAGTGGCCCTCGGAACCCCACCTGGGGCAGTGGCCCTCGGAACCCCACCCGGGTTAGTGACTTTCTGAACCCCACCCGGGGCAGTGACTTTCTGAACCCCACCCGGGGCAGTGACTTTCTGAACCCCACCCGGGGTAGTGACTTTCTGAACCCCACCTGGGGCAGTGGCCTTCGGGAACCCTGCTGGGGGCAGCATCTCGGATTCTTTTACTGGGACCGGGCCGTCAGCCTCCCTCTTTGGGACCAGGCCGTCAGCCTCCCTCTCCGAGTCGATAATTATCGAAACTTCTCCCGGGACAATGACTTCCGGGACTTTTGCTGAAGCTAAAACCTTCAGTACCTCCACTAAGCCTCTTGAGTCCTTTCCTGGGGAAGCGACTACTAGACCCTTCTTTGGGGCTGTGTCTCTCGAGACCTCACTTGGGGATATTACTTCAAAGATCCCTTCTGGGGTTTTGCTTCTCGAGTTCCCTTCTAGAACTATGGTTTTAGACACCTTCTCTGGAGTTGCGCTTTTTAAGTGTCTACCTGGGGTAACAGCTTCTGAGACCCCTTCTGGTATTGACACCTGAGCTATAATGTTCGATGTCCCTCTATGACCCAGGGCATCGGGTACCGCTCCAGGACTCTGGGCATCGGGTACCGCTCCAGGACTCTGGGCATTGGGTACCGCTCCAGGACTCTGGGCATCGGGCACCGCTCCAGGACTCTGGGCATCGGGCACCGCTCCAGGACTCTGGGCATCGGGCACCGCTCCAGGACTCTGGGCATCGGGCACCGCTCCAGGGATTTGCAACTCTGCTTCAACAGGAAAATCAAGAGAGGAGAGAAAAATTCTCCTTTGGTTCCTGAATCTAGAATGGGGATCCCTAGCCCAAGGACCCCAATTATAGGACAGAGTGCTTTTTAGTGTGGGTTGTGTGACAAGTACCTCTGCCACAGTAGAGACAGGAGTAGGTCTTGTATCCTGACTCAACTTGGCCAGAGGGCAGGACTTGTCACCACACTTTGGCTTGCGCAACTCACAGGTCTGCAGATAGTGGCCTAAACCCTCACAATATAGGCATAAATCTAAGTTTCTGTGACGCAGACGCTCCTCTTCTGAGAGCCTGGGCCACAGAAAACTTTTAAACTTTTTCTCTCCAACTGAACCTGAGGATTCTCTTGTCACCATATTGTGAGCAAGAGTCACTTTAGAGGTAGATGAACTCTCAATGACTTCTGCCAAGATAAGCAAAATTTTAGTCAGAAGGTTTTGCAGTTGCTTTAAGGATTGCTGCAAAACTTCCAGTCGCTCAGGTTTCAAAGCACTGAAAGCAGAGTTCAGAGCTGAGAGAGACGCCTGCAGGGCTTGCATAGTTGGCCTAGGAGGATTTTAAACTAGACAAGACAAGACTAAACTAGACTAGACAAGACAAGTCTGGATTTTTTTTTAAAACAAGACAAGACAAGACTGGATTCTGCACACCAGACTGGATTCTGCACACCGGACTGGATTCTGCACACTGAATTCTAGACAGGACTGGATTCTAAACACCGGACTGGATTCTGCACACTGAATTCTAGACATGACTTGATTCTAAACACCGGATTGGATTCTGCACACTGAATTCTAGACAGGACTGGATTCTAAACACCGGACTGGAATCTAAACACTGAATTCTAGACAAGACACTAGACCAAAAAAGAAAATACTACTATTTAGCTTTGTTTCTTTTTTGTTGTATGGCTGGTGATAATGTTAGGGTCCTGGTGCTCAGAACAAGGGAGATGTTGCGTAGTGAGTCCAGAGCACCAGAAATAAGGTGTGGTGTGGAAATAGCCCCTAGCACCCTACCTCCATTGTTTCACCCGTGTGGTCAGTTCACGCCTGAGTGACTATGGTTTCTTGGGCCCACGGCAGCCGCGTTTGAAGGGCGGATTAGGTCTGCCCAACTCCAATGCCCCCAGGTCTTAGAGTGAGACAAGGCGTGAACCGAGACAGGATAATAACAAGGGGACCTCTAACTAAAGCAAACAGAAGGCTAGGGGCTACTAACAACCCTAAAACTAAATATATGTGCGGCACGCCGCCAAAGGAAAAGAACAACAAAGGAAATGCCGTCCACACGCCGACACAACACTGTTTTGTACCGGCGGTGACAGCATAAGCAGAACCCTCTGCAAAACACCAGTAACAAAATATAACCAAAGAATACTGCGGTCTGGGCCGACGGACGGGGCAAAGCCGCTACTCACGGAACCGGTACAAATACTTGCAAACGGACAGGAACCCCCAAAGCAGCCGACACAGACTCTCAGAACCGGAGGACAGGCAGAATCCCAAACGACAGACCGATGGACACCAAGAAGCCAGACACTCAACCAGGCACAGACAAAGCCACAGGACTTCTGGACAGGAACGCTTCACGGCAGGACACGGGATCAGACACTGGAACCGACACTGGAAGCAGCTAGACAGACACTGTTAGACAGGAGCTCAGGAACTGGCAGGGACTAGCTCAGAACTCAAGAACGCTGGAACTATCACCAGTGTCTATGAATTGCACTGAGTCAGAATATAACAGAGAGTCCTAATTAATTATGTCGTGCAGCTGCCCTGCTGCACAACTGAGAGGTGCAATTAACAGACAGGTGAGGCTGAACACATGGGAACAAGCTGCAATTACACAGACTCACCACCGGCAGCAAACAAGAGTCTTCTTAAACCAGAGCAGCAAGAAATCCTGGCCTGCAAGACAACTATAAACATAAAATACGGAAAACAGGAATGAACCACTACCTGTGGTTCATAACAGTACCCTCTCCTTAAGGGTGAGCTCCGTACACCCCATGACACCCACGGGGAACATAAACAGAAGTATAACATAAAATACATAACCAAAATGCAAAACAGGAATGAGCCACAGCCGTGGCTCATAACAGTACCCCCCCACCCCTTGAGGAGGGGTCAAAGGACCCCAAAATTCAGGTTTTCCAAAACAAGGTATACATTAATAAACCTGACACTGGAACAAACAGACAAAGACAAGAAACAGAAACAAGCTGTGGCAACAGCTTGTAACAGTGCCCCCCTCTTGACGGTGGCCACTGGACACAAGACAAGGAAAAAAAATCTTTTTTTTTTTTTATATATATCAAGGCAAGCCGTGGCTCATAACAGAGTGAAGTCTAATGCTGAATTCCTGGGTACAGCAGCGGCTGTAATACACACAGTGCTGCTGATCCCTGGGATAACTAGCAGCCTGCACATATATTACATACAGGGGGGGCTAAGCGCCCCCCCTGCACTGTGTTGTCAGCACTACAGCCTGTCACTACACAGAACAGTATGTCAGACTGCAGCGCATAAACTGCTCACCATGGAGAGTTGAGCTTTGGAATGAAAGGGTAGTATAACCACACCCTCAACAAGGCACAGTTACACCCCCTCCCCAATATGGCATAGTTATACCCCCACAAATGACAGGACACTTGCACAGCTGTTGACAGCCCTGCTGACTGCGACTTTGTGACAATCAGAGCACCCCCTTTCATTCCTACAAAGAGTATCCCTGGATACCTCTCATTTGCGATGGGGATCCGGGAGGAGCAGTAGTGACCTTTCTATGTTGCCATGAATCGGTATGCTACATGGTCCAAAGTGGATGTGACCCCTTCATTATGTAAGTAATAAACTGGTGAATGAGGTATGTGTGGGGATGTCTTTATTCAATAAAATATTTCCATATTCGGTGTGTTTTGCTGTGTTTATTTTTTTCACCACAGGTGGAATAAAGATGCCTTTGGGTCCCTGATGTCCAAGCATGCTGGCACTGTGACAGGGCAGATGTGCTGAGATCTGAGTCCACTTGTAAAAAAACAATATTATTTAACAATTTAAAATGACTATTACCCCTGCATCCAAAGCACAGGAAGAAGAAGAGCCCTGGGCTTATAGATTAGAGCTGGTTGTACTTTGGGGGAGGCCCACTTCCTTATTGATTCCAGCCTGGGCTGTCAAGTCAAGGACTAACTGCAATTATGGCAGGGGACCTCACACTATGGGCGAGATTCAAATCTTCTTGAAGCCGGCAGCTAATAAATGGCGCCGAACGGGGATATTCAAATGTAGCTCAAATGTACCATACGGAACTTTTCCCAATCGCACCCAATAGTTTAGTCAGGTTTAGCTGCTTTACACGGCTAAACCCGACACTTATGGGTGCGATCAGCGCGATATGGGGCATCAAATGAATTCATGAGTTCATAGTTAATACTGGGTTTCGTTCTACTTCAATTCGCATTAATGCACATCAGTTTCAATCTGACAGCAGATACATCCCCTAGAAAACTTAACCTCTGGACTGTTAGGGTGCCCTGAGGAAAGAGTTTGGGAACAACTGCATCAGAACATTGCCAGGAATGTGTTTTGATGGTAAATTTGGATAATTCTGACCACTTGTTAAGCAGCAATATTTCATTTTTACTTAAATTTAGCAAGTCATTGTTCATAGGTACCATGCAACAGATTATTTCCTTTAAAATACCTCTATGGATGGCAAACAAGTATGGCTGCAACAGGGGTAGAGGATATAACAGTGCACAGGGCAGACACAAAACACATTCTCTGGCTGCTAGGCATATCATATGAAGGAAGAGAAGGAAGTAGCAGAAGGCGTACTGTATGTCGCAGTGAAGTTAGAGATAAGAGGGACATTCTAAAGCCTCTCCGCTAAGTATAGCATGTGCCGAGTGACTATGGTTTGCCATGTAGTTCTAACACTGTGGTCATATCTCCAGAATTATCAATCAGTAACAGCAGTCTGAACAAACAAAACAAGAAGAAAAATGAATTTACAAGCCACTCATTTTTTCATGGCATCACTGCTTTTAGATTTTTCTGCTAACATTGCAGCAGATTACAATCAAGTACTATGTACTATGAAACAATTCACTATTTTATATACATAGGTTACAGAATTGGGTGATCCCTTCCTTGTCCTCTTCTGTAAAATTTAGAGAGAAGTCTGTTATTGCACTGATTTCTTGCTTCTTAAAGAATATAATTTATATCTGTAAAATGCTGCAGCTACCTAGATATTTTCAGTTGGGCTCCCCAATCTGCCCATGACCTACACCTATATCCAGGGCCAGACTGGGACTAAAAATAGTCCCTGGTATTTAAAGCATACAGGCCAACCTTGGCATCTGGCTACTGGCATAAACTCCTCCCCTTACTATTCCTGACTCCTACTTCTTTGTCTATGCCCTTACAAATATAATTGATATTAGAACAACATACAAATGTACATAATTCTCTGTATTAAAAGACACACTATATAGCTTATCCTGGGGAGACAATCAATTTGACGGCTGTCGGGATCCCGGTGGTCAGGATCCCAATGCCGGAATACCGACAGCTGACAATGCCGACAGATGGAATACCATCTTACAGGGGCTATTCCCACTCATGGGTATCCAAGTCACCCATAGAATGGGAATAGATCTTGTGGCGAGTGCAGTGAGCCACAGAGCCTGCAGGGGACTCGTAGCGCTTGCCATGCTGCCGGCATTCTGGTGGGCAGGATTCTACTGTCGGGTTACTGACAGCCGGCATCCCATCTGCAGGGAATATATGTGTTCCTTCATCCTGTAGGGGATTCAAACATGTGCCATAGTCAGACATTTGGTTGGTTCTGTTCGGTTATTCCGGCACTTCATTGGTGTAGCTCCCTCACAAAGAAAAGGGAAGACATTATCCCAATTGAACACCCCCTACCTTAGCAGCTGTAGAGGATTTGGTAGTGTTCTCTGTAGAAATGTTTAGAACAGGGGTGCTGAACACATGAGGACACATTGGTGCACCAAAGCAGAGCTGTGACTACACATTTTGGTGCCTTTTATACAAATAGAGCATTGCTGCCCTCTCCATAACTGAAGCAAGGAAAGAATGCACTGAATGCACGTTCCAAAAAGAAAGGTGTGGTCTCGCTGCAAAGGGGCATGACCACATAATAGTACACCCAACTGAAATTATGGAATACAGTAGTGTCCCTTATTCACATTCTATCACACAGTAGTGTTCCTAATTCATGTTATGTCACACAGTAGTGCCCATTATTCATGTCACATCACACAGTAGTATACATTATTCACTTTATGCCACACTGTAGAACCCATTCACATTATGCCAAACAGCCAATTCATGTTATGCCACACAGTAGTACCTCTTATACACATTATGCCATGCAGTAGTAGTGCTCCTTATACTTTATGCCACACAGTAATGCCCCTTACAACACCTTATGCCACGTAGTAATGCACTCTAAAAATTATGCCACAGTAGTAGTGCCCCTTACAATGCTACACAATAGTAGTGCCCCTTACACATTATACAATACAATATTAGTGCCCATTACACATTATGTATCACAATAGTAGTGCCCATTACAGGGGCGTTTTAAGAGAGGAGGAGACCAGCATGCAGCCTTCGTCACAGGCCCTCTCCTCCCTCCGGCAGCAGTAGACTCTGGCATAATGCCAGAGTCTACTGCGCATGTGCAGGTCTCTGGGAACATGGCGCCCACACCTTGTTCCTGGGTACACCTACAGTGCACATGGCGGAAATGGGCGTGGCGGCCATTTTCTGAGTGATCTGTGCCCGCACAGCAGGGCCTCCGTCGCGGAACTCCAGAGGGGTTAGTATATTCTGTGGGTGCAGTGTGGGCCCCCCGGGACCCAGGGGCCCATGTGCACTGCACACACTGCAACCATTATAGAAATGCCTATGGCCCCTTATAACATTATGCCCCACGATAAAGCCCCCTGAAGCCTCTAGCCTTCACCTGTGTCCCTCAGGAGCAGCCTTTCACATCCTCCTCATGTGCCCATCAGCATCATCAGGAGGTCTGGAACTGGTGCTGGGCATCCATGGAGAGACAGCAGCATAAACCTGGCGCTGTCCCTGAGCCAATCGGAGCTTGCAGACCAGCAGAAAAGGAGGAGTAACCGCTGTGGCCACTTCTGATTTACTGTGAGCCCGCAAGCTCTGATTGGCTTGTGGACAGCATGAGATTAAATGACAGTGGGACTGTGCCCTATCTCTCCATGAATGCCTGATGGTGCACTAGATGTAATCAGCTGGCGTCCGGCACCAAATGGCCCTTGGCAGCATCGGCCCTTCTTTTATTGGTCAGAACTGCCAGTTGGCCAGTGTTGGAGATAGACTCCTTATATATCAACGTCCTTCAGTTGTCTGTTCAATACCCTTGAACAACAGTCAGTGGTTCTGTACTTAGCAGCCGGCTGGAGTCCAGAAATAATGAGACAACACACAGGAGATATGTAGAAGCTCAGCAAGTCATTTCTGATCTGACTCGTTGCTCTAGGAGCCTATATTTATACACAAATGAACAAAGGAATAAAGGTATGGCAGTGGGTTAGCCATTCAAAGTACACCGTGTACAAAGATAAACAATGATTTCATTAAAACCAATTATAGCATTCCTGTATATATTCTTATCACTGCTTATTCATTTAATGAGAAGGCCTTTCTCTTATCGCCATCTGGACATTAATCTTGAAAGCCTTCTTTCCATTGTCACCTGGACATTCCAAAACATACTCCTTTAATGTTCTCATCACGCAATTAAAGTTTTATCTTAGCCTGGGCATTAACTAAATGTCCTTGTGATTGCAGCTGGAGAAATCATATTGCTCTTCACAAAATAGTTTCTCACAGAAATATCTATGTAATTCATTTAAGGAAATTACATATACTAGTCGGCTATGTTCATTGATTATTGAAATGACCATTCTAATCAATACCAAATTATGAGACATAGCATCACATCCTACGTATTGGGTTGAAACGTATTTTATAACAGTATGCGTGCTTTTAGTTATTAAATACAAAGCTTACAACAGTTATAAAGATGATTTTATATTTAAAACTGTTCAAATTCATTTAAAATGCTTTAAGGCATCTTGCCAGTATCTGGGAATCTTGCCAAAAAACTCCTTTAATCTGCAGGTGTGAATTCTTTTAGGCATATTAGCCTAACAAGCTACCATATACATATAGGGAGTTGGTTGACCTTAAAAGTTATCATTTTTTTAACAAGCTACTGCTTCTTACCATATTTCTCTTATCAATAAGTTTTGATTATGCAAGTACAAAAATTCACTTAATAAACTCTTAAAGGGGTAGGTAGGATTAATAACCCATATATGCATCTGAGCTGATCCTTGACCATTAACAATATGTTGGAGTGCATATTTCTTATACAGGTTGCTAGGGCTAAGGGTCTCATGCATATATCATATAAATGTCAGCATTACTTATAAACCTATAAAAAATAGCTTGAAATACATCAAGAATGGCTGCCATTATACAAAATGGCTGATAGCTGATTTAGCATAATGCTGTCTCTTTCACCAGTCCAGGCCTGCCTATACCTGTCTCTCCTGTCTCCAAGACTTCTTCCACATGGCACCTATGGTATATTGTACAATACACTAATCTCAGACTTTCTGGATGACCACTAACTTTCAAACTTTTATGCATGCTTTCAATAAATATATTTTAAGGAATGTTATTAATTTCTAAAATACCCTTGTGTTATATCTAATAGTTTACAAGAAAATTTCACCATTAAACACTTGTCCTTTGCAACTTATTTTCTTTATAATCTAAAACAGCCACACTATCTGATACTGAAGACAATTTATTTTTGTGCTTGCATACGAATTAGCTAGGTCAGAAATTAGCTAGGTCTCCAGCTCACACAAAATTACATCTTTGTGATCAAATATCATTGGCCCAACTTACATACATATGTGTCTGTCATCAGCATTGTGGCTAGCCGCGGCAATTGTGAGTAATTTTCGTGCCTAGCATGCCCACAGCCATGCATGTGCATTGCGGATGCAGTCATTATCCACAGAATTGCATAGATGCAAACTCTCCCATGAATGGGTTTCAGGCTAGTTGCAATCACGATGCAGCCACACATGCGAGCTGTTCTCAGGTAAGCTGATGGTGGCTGCATCTCTAGCAAGCACCTTCACATTGTGGGTCCGATTCTATATTAGATCTCTCATCACGGATGCAAATAGCGATTTTTACCATACAGTGCATACTCAGAAGCAAAGTTACACATTTTTTGCATATTTCTATGTGATTCTGAATTGGACAGATATTTGTTGGATCTCACTTTGCCTGAAATGGGCTAAAACTAGATGGAAACTGGGCGGAAACATGAAGGAATTCTGTCTTGTGGGAGAGTCATGAGAGTATAGAGGAGGTCAATTTCTGATGGATCTCTTTCTAGCCTTCCTCGCCCTTCTTTCTCCACCAGCACTCTCATTCCCTGTCCCCAGCTCTCCTTACATTGGCTCACTCCTTGTGTCACCCACTCACCCACTTCTTGTGTCACCCATCCAGCATGCTAATGGTTGCCAGTGATGCGATCGCAATACAATTGTGATCGCATCACTGGATAAGGGAAGCATCCCTGCCTGCGCAGCCTGGCTGTGAAGGCAGTTTGGCTGCGCCATTTTCCCCATTGCAGTGGCCGTGTGTGACGTCATGCGGCTGACTTGAAAATGGCCCAGACCCATGCTCATTTCCAGTGCCATCTCCCCGCAATGCCTCATTGCAGCCCCGCATATGCCTCTGTCTGTCAATCAGGCAGAGGCCTTTGCATTAATGTGATGCGATCACATTTGCCAGCCTGCAAACACGCAGAGTGGTTCCTGCACTTGCACATTGGGCCACTATTCGGGATAATGTTATTACATTGCATTAGCGTGCCCTATGGGCCTTAATCAGCTTCAGTTGCAGTTTTGCTAAATTAGCAAAACTGCAACTGCTTGTGATCGCATGCTGGTGGTCGCCCCAGCACAGGGCAAAGATACCCAGCATGTGAATGGCTGCCAGTGATGCAATCGCAATTTAATTGCGATTGCATCACTGTCCCCATAATATACGGGCTGTGCCCGCCTACGCAGCCTGTCTGCGAAGGCAGGCGCAGAGCAGCCATGTTTCCTGTCACGCAGCTGCCTCAAAAATTGCTCCCATTTCCAATGCCACGACCCAGCAATGCCGTGTTGTCACCCCTTACCACCCCACGAACGCTGTCAATCAGGCAGAGCTGTTCACAACACTGAGATGCGATCGCATCTCCTTGCCCGCTTACGCAAACTGCAGGCCCTGCACATCTACACAGCCCCCCAAAAAGGGGAAATGCGATTGCATCTCAGATGCATGTATAAGGCCCTGTGTGCTTAATTTAGACCTGATCGTAGCAACAAATTTGCTAGCACATAGGCAAAACCATGTGCACTGCAGGGGGGGGGGGGGGGCAGATATAGCATTTGCAGAGAGAGTTAGATATGGGTGGGTGGGTTATATTGTTTCTGTGCAGGGTAAATACTGGCTGCTTTATTTTTACACTGCAATTTAGATTTCAGTTCTAACACACACCACCCAAATCTAACTCTCTCTGCACATGTTATATTAGTCCCACTGCAGTGCACATGGTTTTGCTCATCTGCTAACAAATTTGCTGCTGTGATCAGGTCTGAATTAAACCCTATGTACTGTGCTGCAGACCACTTGTGGTGCCTTATAAATTAAGTTAAAAAATATTAATATATTTTTGACAATTAATGATAAGTTCTAAAGTCTAGTATTGTAATTCATAGACATTGGTAAAGCATACTTGCCTACTCTCCCAGAAGTTGCGGGAGGCTTTCGGTTTTTGGGGAAGCCCCCCACACTCACAGAAGAGTAGGCAGATCGTCCGCATCCTGATTGCATCCTGCCCGCACCCTACTAAAGCCAGCAGGATGCAGAGGTAATCTCTGTCATTTTCGTGTCCATGGGGAGTGGCTAAAACAACACAGGTCATTTAATTTTAGCCCTGCCCCTTCCCGCATACCTGCAAATCCCAGAATTTTTCTAAGGTGGTGGCAGGGCTTGATGTCAGAGCACGGCCCGGCCCCCAAAGTTATCTACAGCGTCTCCTTTCCGGGGTTCTCCCGGAGAGGA
The DNA here is from genome assembly GCF_028390025.1 of Pseudophryne corroboree. Lineage (NCBI taxonomy): Eukaryota > Metazoa > Chordata > Amphibia > Anura > Myobatrachidae > Pseudophryne > Pseudophryne corroboree. Next base: position 540,719,095 of record NC_086449.1, read on the forward strand.
GAGATGTAAAGCAAGTATGTGGTTAAGTAGTTTAATCAGAGTTTGAACTTTCTTTATAATGTTGAATAATTATTTTTTTCCCAACACACTTGCACTAAAAATATTTTGTATAGAGCTGTTATCATCTGAATAAAAACTACTCCCACCTATTCAGAGGCCGCACTCTCAATTTGAATGGAAATGTATGAATCAGCCTACGCAAGTAGAACACCAACTTACATTTTTTGTCTGATCTCAGTATTTATTAGTCACTAGTATTAACCTCTTAAAGCACTTTTTTGCTTTACATTGTCTCTTGTATAATGTGAGTAGCATTCATTTTATGTCAGCAGCAATATGAGAACAAAGGAGATACTGACGATACTGACGATTTAACTTCTGTATCATGTTGTACATTGCTTGTTCATCTTTCTGTACATATTCAACCTGTTAATGTCTAATGGTACAGTGACTTCACTAGTCTCTCTTGTTAGGTATTAGTAGTATGATTTATTTAAACACTGGTCTCCATGTGGTTGCAAACATCTGAAAATCTGACTAACATTTTTATGTTCATAAATACCATTTGTTTAAATGTGCTTTTTCGGTGGCAAAAGTTTCATTAAGTAAAATAGTGTTATATAACTGCCCTGTGCACAGATTAGGTATGTATGCAGGCCCGGCTCTACCTGCTAAACCAATCAGGGGGGTGCCAGGCTGGAGAGGTGCTCTGCATCCCTGCTGCTGCGCATGTCCCCCCTGCTGCTGCTGGCTGCTGTATCTGTCACACTTTATGGTAGGCAGCAGCACTGGCAGCTTGAAGCATGTGTGTCCCCCCGTGACAGTGTCACTGTTCGGCCTGAAGAGGGGGTGGAGCTACATGGGACTGAGGGGGCAGTGCTACATGGGAGCAGGCTGCTACAGCTTCAGACAGCCAGACTGCAATCAGTAAGTGGATATAAAGACAGTGGGTGAGAGAAAGTGTGTGTGTGTGTGTGTATGTGTGTGTGTATATATATATATATATATATATATATATTATATATGTGTATCTGTGTATATGTGTATGTATGTGTGTGTGTGGGCATTATGTGTATAAGTGGCACTTCTGCGGGCATTATGCGGAAGGGGCACTACTATTGCAGGCATTATGTGTAAGCAGCACAACTAATTGGGGCATTATGTGTATAATGGCACTACTATTGGAGGCATTATGTATAAATGGCACTGCTACTGGGGGTATTTTGTGTATAAGCGGCACTACTACTTGGGGCATTATATGTATAAGTGGCATTACTACTGGAAGCATTATGTGTATAAGTGGTGCCACTACTGGGGGCATTATGTGTATAAGCAGCTCCCCTACTGGGGGCATTATGTTTATAAGCGGCACTACTACTGTGGGCATTATGTGTTTAAGCGGCACTACTACTGAGGGCATTATGTATAAGCGGCACTACTACTGGGGCATTATGTGTATAAGTGGCGCTACTATTGGTGGCATTATGTATAAGCAGCACTACTACTGGAAGCATTATGTGTATAAGCCCTGCCACTACTGGGGGCATAATTTGTATAAGAGGCACCACTACTGGGGAGGCATTATGTGTATAAGCAGCACTACTACTGGGGGCATTATGTGTATAAGCAGCACTAGTATGTGCAGTGTAATGTGAATAAGATTGTGCTACTGTGTGGCGTAATTTTAAATTGGTACAATTATATTGGCCATGCCCCTTCCTTGTGAGACCAATCCCCACTAGTGGGTAGCAGCAACTTACAGTATATATAAAAACTTACAGTATATATAAAATTCATTGGTCTGTTTGTTTGTTTGTTTGCTTGTCTGTCTGGTTATGCATTCAGATCAACTGCGTTGAAACCAAAGCGAGGTGGCCCAGTTGGATCCTGGCCAGGTTTTAGGGGGGGGTTATGGTCCTGGTTGGACCTCCAGCTGATGTACGCTGGGCAGAACTTTGACCTGGGGAGCCTGTTATGAGCCTTCCACTGGATGGATTTGGACAATAACTTCAGAGTGGTAACATTTGATCCCAGACGACATCGTGGCTACAGCTGCCGTCTATGGACACTTCCGGCGTGTCTAGGTGCGTCCGTGCCTAGCCATAATGCATCTATTCATGCGTCCGTGCCTAGCCACGCTGCGTCTATTCATGCGAATGGGGCGCTTGTGTGTCTAAGGCGCACTCATGCCTAAGATAGGCAGATGGTCACTGTAAACTAGGCACATATGTGCCTAGATGTGGCTACATCTGTACTACGGGGTTGAGGTCCTGGTTGGACCACCTGTTAGTGTTCAGGCAGAACTTTGACCTGGTGTGCCTGTTCTGGCCCTTCCACTGGATGGATTTGGATGAAAACTTCACAGAGTGATAACATTGGGTCCAAGAAGACAGACTAAAGGGTTGAGGTCCTGGTCGGACCTACCATTGGTGTACACCAGACAGAACTTTGACACAGGGAGCCTGTTCTAGGCCTGTTCTGGGCCTTCCTCTGGATGGATTTGGATGAAACTTCAATGAACTGCAATAACTGACAGAAATAACCATAATTCAATGACCTGAAATAACTGACTGAGACAACCATAAATCATTGAACTAAAATAACTGACACAAACAGAGGTGGGAAGACTAAACAAATTGTATACCCAAAAGCATTGGAATAGCAACATTGATAACAGAAGGAAAACTTTAAACCCATCTCACAATGTAAAAGTGAGCATAAAAATGAACAGAAAGGAAAGATTAGGCCTACTGATAATTCCCCCCCCCCCCAAAAAAAAAAAAAACCCATACAAAACAAAAAACACTGGCCAGCCACCTCATTGGTGTGTTGGAAGAGCTGCTAAGCTGCTAATTATATATAAAATGTTGAATGTTAAATCCAACTCATTGATAACTGAAGATTTAAACCTGGGTACTTCAGCTAGTGGAAAATATTTTATAAATGAGATATAGAGGCAGTTATCAGAGAAGAGGCAGCCTCAGTGGAGTGTAGGGGACAGAAGCCTAATTACAAAAAGTTGAAAATGGAGGATGAGGTGGTTGTATGTAGGCTAATCAAATACTGTAGTTTAGGGTAAAAGGAGAATGGGGTAGTAGTTGGAGAGAGCTTCAAATGATAGAAATGTAAACATGTGTGCAGGCCATATTTGCAAATATGCAAATTAGCAACTTTTTTATTCAACTCTAAATCAGTAACATATACAAAAGTAACCAATTTGTAATGAGGGTTTATAGGTTTAATGCAAATTGGACAATACTAAATACCTCTTATTACAGCAATACATAAATTACAACAAAATGTTATTATAGATGTATCATTCATTATCATAACCAATTACTGCATGATTTGTGATATTTTTTATCCTAATTTGTTGAAAAAGGCACATTGTTTGTTGTTTACAGTTATAGCTGCAATTAAATAGTTAAAACACAAATACTTTATTAAAAAGCTAAACAGATTTGAAGGATGTTTCAAAGTCAAATGCTTCATTACATTCTTATATCATTCTCTATAAAAATATTTTCCATGTGGTCAAATATAACCTTTTACGGGAGTAAGAAGAAGGACTTAAGGTTCAGAGATCACGCATAAAGCATTCATTAAAAAAAAAATGTCATTGTTGGCCAATGGAGTGTGTAGCTGGCATGATTGGTGCATTGCCCACAGCACTTGTCAGTGCGGATTCTGGGTCTGAGTACAGAGACGTTAAGGACTACTGCAGCTGATGTGACACCTGCTCTTTAGCTTCTGTTTCTAGATGATGGGTGATAGTGTCACAAATACTAACTCTGAGCTTTCCGGGATGATTTTCCTCTTGCCAGTGTCTCCATCCATGTTATCTTCTGTCTTACAAGGAAAGAGGAGTTCACCAAGGGTCAGCTAGGGGAAACCTTTATTATCTGTAGTATTATTGATTCATTTTTTATATAAAAACTAATCATTGGATTTTCAAATAAATGCAATATAATAGACCTGCCACTGGGATTTAACAATTTACCATTTGTCAACACTTTAATTTCACTCTCTTAAAAATAATAATGCACAGTTTTGAAATGATCTCTTACAGTAGTTCAGGGTATGGTGCAGACCCAAATACATCTATCCCACACTCTGCAAAACAATGTAATCTATTCCTCACACTGGCAGCACTTTACCAATGACTAGCCTTAATGCAAACACATTGGACCCAACATGGGGGAAAAAAAATGCAATTAAAAATTGGATGGATAGTGTTTGTCCCTTGGTTGGGGGGGCTGTACTGTGACTAGGGGGCTGGCACATAAACACAGGTAGATGCTGACACATATATTGACACGCAGACGCTGACACACTGACACACAAACATGCTGACACACAAACACACTGACACACAGAAACTGACACACAAATGCTGACACACAAACAGATGCTGACACACTGACACTGACAGTTTCAACTTCCAATGATGTGTGTTCCTTGCATCCTCACATGCAGCCGCCAGGTGGGAGAGCGGAGGGGAGGGGGGCTTCACAGTGCAATCCATGGCCACAGACACTGAGACATAGGGGGTGATTCAGACCTGATCGCTGGACTGCTAAATTTGTTGTGCTGCGTCCAGATAGTCGCCGCCCAAGGGGAGTATATATTTGCCGTGCATGTGTGCGATTGCATGTGTATGCTGAGCTGCAAAAAATCCAGTGTGTGCAGTCTCTGAGCAGCCCAGGTCTTACTCCTACAGTGCAATGAGAACAGGCTGATATGGGCCGGAGCTGACGTCACACACCCTTCCTGAAGACGCTTGGGAATTCCTGCATTTTCCCTGACACTCCCAGAAAATGGTCAGTTACCACCCCCAAACGTCCGCTTCCTGTCAATCACCGTGCGAATGACTGTGCAATCTAAATTTTTGCACCATCCTGTCGCTGGTCGGTGATGCCTGTTGTTGTTTGCCGACGTGCGTGCACATTGCGGTGCATACACATGCGCAGTCTATTGCTGATCGCCTGCTGTGCAAAAATGCATGGCAGCAATCAGATCCGAATCACCCCCATAGATTGAAGGGGTTAGGGGGAGACACTGCACTGAGCCATAGATTGAAGGGGTGGGAGAGACAGGGATGTCACAACTGAGGGCCTGAGCTGACGGGAGGCAGCCTCAGTTGTAGGGGCTGAGATGTACCGGAACCTGGGAGGTTGTATCAGACCCCTGGACATGTAAGTAACATGAATAATAACTGCCCGAAGGCGTGACCACGACAACTTGGATAAAAGTCAATGATGTTTATTATGACAACTCCGCAACACAGCAGCAGTAAAAGAAAACGTAAAAGTCAGCAAAGAATAAATACAGTTCCTGGGTACTACAGGATGGCAGGAGCCACAGGGCACTGGTAGTGTGAGATAGTTCTTATGATCTTCTAGATGGAAAGTCCTTACCAGGCCCGACTGTAGCAATGGAGATAACCCAGGATTGTGCCAGCTGGTGTTCCAGGAAAAGCTGGGTTGCTGAAGATAAAACAGCTGCTGTGGATACTGGCTGGAACCAGACTGTTGTTAGCACGGAGTGGATACTGGCTGGAACCAGTTAAATAATAAATGAACTTGGGAGCGAAGAAATAATAATACCGGTGGAGAGTGGTAAAGTGTAGAAAGGACACCGGCCCTTTAAGGGAAGCTGTACTCTGCTGGAAGCTGAGCTGGAAGCAGGTAATGTTGTAGCTGGAAACAGATGAATCCACAATGGATTGGAGAGTCAGGCTACACCGCAGGTGGAATGCTGGTGCGGGTCTCTATGGTGGAAGTCTTGAGACAGGAGCTGGAACCTGGAAGACAATCACAGGAGAGAGACAAACAGGAACTAGGTTTGACAACCAAAGCACTGACGCCTTCCTTGCTCAGGCACAGTGTATTTATACCTGCAGCAAGGAAGGGATTGGCTTGGCAATTATGCAGATTAAAAATACTGACAACAGATTGGAGGAAATGATCAGCTGACAGAATCCAAGATGGCTGCGCCCATGCAGACACTTGGAGGGAAGTTTGGTTTGTAATCCATGTGGTAATGAAAACAGTAATGGCGGCGCCGGCCACTGGAGACAGGAGACGCCAGGCTGACAAGTGCACATCCAACCACGCGGACACAGCGGAGGCCGCGGCTGATGTAATCGCCACTCTGACACTCTGCATGCAGAAGCTCAGGGACGGCGGCGGAGGCCGCGGGAGACGCCATGCCAGATGTAATAAGGCGTTACTGTGACAGCGTCTCAGAGAGACAGGAGAGGATGCAGGAATGTGAACATTAGGATAACAGATGGGATCCGGTCCTGGAGCGCTGAGCCAGCCTTAGGAGGCATCTGATGGGTAAGAAATGGCGTCCAGATACCCGTATCGTGACAGCACCCCCCCTTTAGGAGTGGCCCCAGGACACTTCTTTGGCTTTTGAGGAAACTTGGAATGGAATCTCCGGACCAAGGCAGGAGCATGGACATCAGAAGCATTGGTCCATGAACGTTCCTCAGGGCCGTAACCCTTCCAGTCAATAAGATACTGTAGTTGACCGTAACGGTGACGTGAGTCCAGGATCTTGGCCACTTCATACTCAACGCCTCGTTGAGTTTGGACTTTCGGAGTTGGAGGAAGTGAGGAATGAAACCGATTCAAGATCAGCGGTTTCAACAGGGAAACATGGAATGTCCTGGGTATTTTTAAGAAGAGAGGCAACTGGAGTCTGTAAGCAACAGGATTGATGACTTGTTCAATCTTGAAAGGACCGATATAGCGAGGTGCAAACTTCATACTGGGAACTCTTAACCTCAAATTCTTCGTGGATAACCATACCCGATCACCCACCTTGAGAGCAGGAACTGCTCGACGCTTCTTATCCGCAAACTTCTTGTACCTGAACGATGCCTTGAGCAGAGCTGATCGTACGCTCTTCCAGATATTGGCAAACTGATGCAAGGTGATATCCACTGCGGGAACAGAAGTTGCTGGAAGCGGTTGGAACTCAGGGACTTTAGGGTGGAATCCAAAGTTAGTGAAGAATGGTGTTGAAGCAGATGAAGAATGATACTGGTTGTTATGACAGAACTCGGCCCAGGGAAGTAATTGAACCCAGTCATCTTGAGAGGAGGACACATAGATGCGGAGGAAGGCCTCCAAGTCCTGATTCACCCTCTCGGTTTGACCATTGGTCTGAGGATGGTAAGCCGTGGAAAACTTTAGCTTGACTTGGAGGACTTGACATAAACTTCGCCAGAATTTGGCTGTGAATTGAACTCCTCGATCTGAGATAATTTCTTCAGGAAGACCGTGGAGTCGGAAGATCTCTTGTATGAATACTTGAGCCAACTTGGAAGCTGACGGAAGACCGGTGAGAGGAATGAAGTGTGCCATCTTGGTGAACCGGTCAACTACCACCCAGATGGTATTGAACTTGTTGCACATGGGTAAGTCTGTAATGAAATCCATCGACAAGTGGGTCCATGGTCGACGGGGAACGGATAGTGGAACCAGTTGCCCCGCAGGCGACTGGCGGGATACTTTATGTTGGGCACACTTTGGGCAAGATGCAATAAACTACAAGACGTCCTTTTTCAGAGTTGGCCACCAATAGGACCTAGAGATAAACTCCAGGGTTTTTTGGATACCTGTATGTCCGGCAAAACGGGAATCATGGGCCCAATGCATGAGCTTCTTCCTTAGCATCGGCTTCACAAAACTTTTCCCTGATGGGGGCGTAGAGTCCATCCCTACCGTGGAGAATGCCAACGGATTTATAATAGGATGCTTGTCTGAAGACTCTGACTCATTTTCTTGCTCCCATGAGCGGGAAAGGGCATCGGCCTTGCGATTCTGAGAGCCCGGACAGAACTGGAGTTTAAAGTCGAACCTGGAAAAGAAAAGTGCCCATCTGGCCTGACGAGGGTTGAGACATTGTGCGCCCTTCAGGTATAAAAGGTTCTTGTGGTCTGTAAGTATGGTGATTGAATGAGAAGCTCCCTCCAACAGATACCTCCACTCTTCTAGAGCGAGCTTGATGGCTAGCAACTCCTGGTCGCCAATGGCATAGTTGCGCTCAGCTGGGGAGAACTTCCGGGAGAAGAAACTGCAAGGGTGTAAATGGCCATCTTTAGCCCTCTGAGATAACACCGCTCCTACTCCAACGGAGGAGGCATCCACCTCTAAGATGAAAGGAGAGTCGATGTCAGGCTGTTTCAGAACAGGCGCAGAGATGAACCTTTGTTTTAAAAGATGAAATGCTTGCATGGCTTCTTCAGACCACTTGGACGGTTTAGCACCCTTCTTAGTGAAAGCAGTAATAGGCGCCACAATGGTGGAAAAGTCTCGTATAAACTTTCGGTAATAGTTGGCGAACCCTAAGAACCTCTGGACCCCTTTAAGGGTTAAGGGTACCGGACAATTTTGGATTGCTTGTAGTTTCTCAGGATCCATCTCTAGTCCGGAACCGGACACAATGTACCCTAGAAACGGAATGGACTTGACTTCAAAGACGCATTTTTCTAATTTGCAATAGAGATGATTGACACGGAGACGGGACAGAACCTCTTTAACCCAAAAACGATGTTCCTCTAAATCGTTGGCAAAAATGAGGATATCGTCTAGATAGACCACGACATGACGGTATAGAATGTCTCTGAAGATCTCATTGACAAAATGCTGGAAGACAGCTGGAGCATTGCTCAATCCGAAGGGCATGACGAGGTACTCATAATGTCCGTCACGGGTGTTAAAGGCGGTCTTCCACTCGTCACCCTCACGGATCCGGATGAGATTGTATGCACCTCGCAAGTCCAGCTTTGTAAAGATGGTAGCTCCGCTAACTCTGTCAAAGAGCTCAGTAATCAGGGGTAAAGGATAACGGTTCTTGATGGTAATGTCGTTCAAACCTCTGTAGTCGATGCACGGCCGCAGACCACCATCTTTCTTTTTTACAAAAAAGAAGCCTGCGCCGGCTGGAGAAGAAGAAGGTCGAATGAACCCCTTTGCTAGGTTCTCTTTAATATATTCCTCCATAGAATGCGTCTCAGGCAGAGACAACGGATAAGTTCGGCCTCGAGGTGGAACCTTCCCTGGAACGAGATCAATCGGACAGTCCCATTCTCTATGAGGAGGAAGGATATCAGCAGAAGCTTTACTGAACACATCCGTGAAATCTTGATATGGAGGAGGTGGAACATCAGATGACCTGGGGGAGGAAGAACAGACAGGCAATACTTTAAACAAACATGTCTCAGCACAGGAGGAACCCCATGCCAGGATTTGCGTAGTCGTCCAATCAATTGTAGGATTGTGAAGACGGAGCCATGGAAGGCCCAGGACCACAGGATGTGTGGCTTTTGGAATCACTAAAAAGAAATAAGTTCGGAATGAAGAACTCCCACTCTCAGACGAACTGGTAGAGTCCTTAAAGAAATAACTGCATCAAAAATTTTGCTGCCATCCACGGCAGTTAAAGAAATGGACGAAGGAAGTCTCTCGGTGGGTAGGGACCACCGTTTAACATAGGCTTCGGTAATAAAGTTCCCAGCTGCTCCGGAATCAAGGAGGGCAATGACGTTCCGATAACGTTGAGCAACTTGAAGCGAGACTGGGAGATTACAATCTTGAGGAGATGGAGAGGAGATCATTACTCCTAGCCGGCCCTCTCCTTGGCGAGCTAGGATTTGGAGTTTCCCGGACGTTTGGGACAGGCATTAATGGTGTGAGACGGAGCTGCACAATAGAGACAGAGAAACTCGGAGAGACGTCTTCGGCGCTCAGCAGGAGTTAAACGGGAACGGCCAAGTTGCATGGGCTCATCTTTAGATGGTGACAGTTGACGAGGAGGAGGAGCAGAAGATTTTGGAGCAGATGATCTTCCACGCTCAGTTGCTCTCTCTCTGAAACGTAAATCAACTTTTGTGCAGAGTGAGATTAGCTCATCTAACTTAGAAGGTAAGTCTCTGGTAGCTAACTCATCTTTAATACGCTCAGATAAGCCATGCCAGAATGCAGCATACAGGGCCTCGTCGTTCCATGCCAGTTCGGATGCCAGGATCCGGAACTGTATCAGATATTGTCCTACAGTACGTGACCCCTGGCGTAAACGGAGAATCTCGGATGAAGCTGAGGTTACCCGGCCTGGCTCGTCGAAGATGCGCCTGAATGTTGACACGAAGGCAGTGTAGGAAGATAGCAGGGTGTCGGACCTCTCCCATAACGGTGATGCCCAATCAAGGGCTGAGCCACTGAGAAGAGAAATAATGTAGGCAATTTTTGTACGGTCACTGGGAAAATTGCCAGGTTGTAGCTCAAACTGAATCTCACACTGGTTGAGAAATCCCCTGCAGAATCTTGGAGATCCGTCAAATTTTGCTGGCGTTGGAAGATGAAGACGTGGAGCAGGAATGGGTAAGGTGGGTGGGGTTATAGCTGGAGTCACTGTGGTTGACGCACCAGACGCGCCTGATCCACGGAGAGTTGTCTGAATCCCATCCAGCCGAGTAGAGAGATCCTGGAGACAGCGGATGATGTGGCCCTGTGCAGCCTCCTGATGTTCTAGTCGGGCTGCCAGTTCTTGCATCGGCCTGGCCGCTTGATCCTGGTCTCCGGCTGGATTCATTAGGTCAGTGCTTACTGTCACAACTGAGGGCCTGAGCTGACGGGAGGCAGCCTCAGTTGTAGAGGCTGAGATGTACCGGAACCTGGGAGGTTGTATCAGACCCCTGGACATGTAAGTAACATGAATAATAACTGCCCGAAGGCGTGACCACGACAACTTGGATAAAAGTCAATGATGTTTATTATGACAACTCCGCAACACAGCAGCAGTAAAAGAAAACGTAAAAGTCAGCAAAGAATAAATACAGTTCCTGGGTACTACAGGATGGCAGGAGCCACAGGGCACTGGTAGTGTGAGATAGTTCTTATGATCTTCTAGATGGAAAGTCCTTACCAGGCCCGACTGTAGCAATGGAGATAACCCAGGATTGTGCCAGCTGGTGTTCCAGGAAAAGCTTGGTTGCTGAAGATAAAACAGCTGCTGTGGATACTGGCTGGAACCAGACTGTTGTTAGCACGGAGTGGATACTGGCTGGAACCAGTTAAATAATAAATGAACTTGGGAGCGAAGAAATAATAATACCGGTGGAGAGTGGTAAAGTGTAGAAAGGACACCGGCCCTTTAAGGGAAGCTGTACTCTGCTGGAAGCTGAGCTGGAAGCAGGTAATGTTGTAGCTGGAAACAGATGAATCCACAATGGATTGGAGAGTCAGGCTACACCGCAGGTGGAATGCTGGTGCGGGTCTCTATGGTGGAAGTCTTGAGACAGGAGCTGGAACCTGGAAGACAATCACAGGAGAGAGACAAACAGGAACTAGGTTTGACAACCAAAGCACTGACGCCTTCCTTGCTCAGGCACAGTGTATTTATACCTGCAGCAAGGAAGGGATTGGCTTGGCAATTATGCAGATTAAAAATACTGACAACAGATTGGAGGAAATGATCAGCTGACAGAATCCAAGATGGCTGCGCCCATGCAGACACTTGGAGGGAAGTTTGGTTTGTAATCCATGTGGTAATGAAAACAGTAATGGCGGCGCCGGCCACTGGAGACAGGAGACGCCAGGCTGACAAGTGCACATCCAACCACGCGGACACAGCGGAGGCCGCGGCTGACGTAATCGCCACTCTGACACTCTGCATGCAGAAGCTCAGGGACGGCGGCGGAGGCCGCGGGAGACGCCATGCCAGATGTAATAAGGCGTTACTGTGACAGCGTCTCAGAGAGACAGGAGAGGATGCAGGAATGTGAACATTAGGATAACAGATGGGATCCGGTCCTGGAGCGCTGAGCCAGCCTTAGGAGGCATCTGATGGGTAAGAAATGGCGTCCAGATACCCGGATCGTGACAAGGGAGACAGAATAAATGCAGGGGGAAGAGACACAGGGAGGCATAGAATGAAGATGGAGGGGGGAGACACAGAGAGACATATAATGAAGGGCAGGAGATGATAGTGTGACTGAGAGATGACGCAGGGGAGATGAAGGTGTGCTGAGAAACCACGCAGTGAGGAGGTGATGGTGTGCTGAGAAACAACACGGTGGGGAGGTAATGATGTGCTGAGAGATGCAGGGGGGGGGAAATGATATGGGAGAGATGCAGGGGTCAGGAAGTGACACGGGGGCACAAGTCTGGTTGAACCGCTATTGTATGATGATGACCTTGCTAATATTCCTACACAAACAGGCATCTTCCAGGTGATGTGACATACATGAATAGTGAATACTAACTGAAGTTGTAGAGGTAAAGTACATATGCAGTTGAAAGGAATGTTCCCAGAGTGACGAGAGAGGGGTGGCAAGCCATGTTGGCACGGCCTATTTTCAGTGACCATGCCTCTTCTGGTATGTATACAGAGAGGATCTCCCTTTGCCAGAGAGAGCAAGTCGGGAGAGAAAAGAAGCAAACCTGTCTTTGGGGGCACTCTTCGTTAAATTATTTCAATTAAAATATAGCTTTTATATATATATATATATATATATATATATGTATTGTAACACTGTAAGGGAACAAGGTGCCGTTTCCTGGGGTAAATGGCAGCAAGCAGCAGCTGAGGAACCACACAAGTCCAGTTTGTCCGGCACTAACTAAACATAGGACGTTCCTAACTATCACTAAACAAAAACACAGAGTTCTCCAGCAAACCCTGTATGGCTCACTTGCATAAAGAAGCGTGTTTCTCTCTTCAGAGATCCTCCCATCTCCTCAGGCAGTCTGCCCACACTAATCAGGCTAGCAGCCCTAAAAGGCTCTTACACAGCTGAAAGCCCTGATTAGCCCTCTGTGAGGCCAAAGACCCGAACTGGGCCCAATGTCTGGAACTTGCCCTATCTCTCTTTCAGGGCCCTTATCCAGCTTTTCCAATAAACTGAAAAGGTTCTGACAAAACAAAACATTTTCCTAGAAGTTTTCATTTTTCTAATACATGTAAGACAAGAACCTGGAACAAACATACCTGCCCTCAAACACTATTCCAGTGTTATTGTCACATATCCCCCTCCCCTGTTTTGACCTAGGGGCCGGAACACTTGTAGCCCCCAAACAGAAGATGCGGGACAATGCATCTGCTTTGGCCAATTGTGTACCCGGTCTATGTTCAACAGTAAACTTAAAATCCTGCAATGCTAGAAACCATCCAGTTACCCGAGCATTCTGACCTCTATTTACATACATCCATTTTAAAGGGGCATGATCTGTCACTAGTCTGAATGGTCTACCCAAGAGGTAATATCTCAAGGTATCTAGTGCCCACTTAATGGCCAATGCCTCCTTTTCCACAATGGCATACCTTTTTTCATGCTCATTGAGTTTCCTACTCAAATAACTGATAAGGTGTTCGTCCCCATCACTGGTTTGGGACAGCACAGCCCCTATCCCTACCTCTGAGGCATCTGTCTGTACAACAAATTCTTTTGAAAAATCTGGTGTTATCAATACCGGTTGTGAACACAAAGCCACTTTTAATGTTTTAATGTTTGAAACGCTTTTTCTGCATCAGGGTTCCTTTTCACCATATTTGCCTGCTTCCCTTTGGTAAGGTCTGACAACGGCACTGCTGTGGTCGCAAAATTGGGAATAAACCGTCTATGGTACCCAGTTATTCCCCAAAAAGCCCTTACCTGTTTTTTATTCACTGGATGAGGCCAGTTTTGAATAGCATCAATTTTATTCAATTGGGGCCTAATCAGACCTCTGCCTATGGTGAAGCCCAAGTATTTGACCTCCTCCATTGCGAGGCAGCACTTCTTTGGGTTAGCAGTTAACCCTGCCCCTCTGATTGAGTCCAGTACTGATTGTACTTTAACCAAATGGGACCCCCAGTCCGTACTGTGAATTACCACATCATCCAAATAGGCAGCTGCATATTTTCTATGAGGCCTCAAAATTTTATCCATCACCCGTTGAAAGGTTGCTGGAGCCCCATGCAACCCAAAGGGTAACATCTTATACTGGTATAGCCCCTCCGGAACCGAAAAGGCTGTTTTTTCTTTTGCTCTATCAGTTAAAGGTATTTGCCAGTAACCTTTGGTCAGGTCCAACGTGGTGAGAAACCTGGCTGTTCCCAGCCTTTCTATAAGCTCATCCACATGGGGCATGGGGTATGCATCAAATTTGGACACCTCATTTAACTTACGAAAGTCATTATAGAAGCGTATGCTACCATCTGGCTTCGGGATGAGAACTATGGGACTGGACCACTCACTGTTAGATTCCTCTATGACTCCAAGTTCTAACATGGTTTTAACGTCTTTAGAAACAGCTTCTCGCTGAGCTTCAGGAATCCTATATGGCTTTAAATGGACCCTGACCCTTAGTTCTGTGACAATGTCATGTTTTATTATGGTCGTTCGGCCAGGCAGCTCTGAAAATATCTCCCTATTTTGGATGAGAAATTCTTTAACCTGATTGTTCTGATCAGCTGATAATGTCTCTGACACCTTTACTGCAGGAAGCAACCGAGGAGAAGACACCGAAGGGCAAGGCTCCGCTGACAGAGACAACCTATCTTTCCAGGGTTTGATTAAGTTAACATGGTAAATTTGTTCGGGTTTTCTCTTTCCCGGTTGGTATACTTTGTAATTAACCTCATTCACTTTTTCCCTAATCTCAAATGGACCCTGCCATTTAGCTAGGAACTTGCTTTCCACAGTGGGTACCAAAACAAGAACTCTATCTCCGAGAGCATATTCCCGTATCTTGGCACTCCGGTTATATACTCTCTGTTGAGCACTTTGGGCCTGTTCCATGTGCTCTCTGACAATAGATACCACGGCTGCAATCCTATCCTGCATTTGTGTAACATGTTCAATAATGCTTCTATAAGGAGTGGGCTGTCCTTCCCACGTCTCTTTGGCAATGTCTAACAGCCCTCTGGGGTGTCTACCATACAACAAATCAAACGGAGAAAACCCAGTAGAGGACTGAGGAACTTCTCTGATGGCAACAAACAATCCCAGTTTTTCCCATCTCTATCAACAACCTTTTTTAACATACTTTTTAATGTTTTATTAAACCTTTCAACCAACCCATCAGTTTGGGGATGGTAGATGGACGTCCTGAGGTGACTGACCTTAAATAATTTGCACAATTCTTTCATGATCCTTTACATAAATGGAGTACCTTGGTCAGTCAAAATTTCTTTTGGTATTCCCACTCTACTAAAAACCTGCACCAGCTCCCTAGCTATTGCCTTGGTTGTGATAGTGCGTAAAGGGACAGCCTCAGGATATCGAGTGGCATAGTCCATAATTACCAGAATATACTGATGGCCCCGAGCGGACTTTAACAAGGGCCCCACAAGATCCATGGCTATTCTATCAAACGGGACCTCTATAATAGGCATGGGAACTAGTGGGCTCCTGAAATGGGGTCTAGGGGCATGATACTGGCATTCAGGACAGGAAGAACAATCAATATTCAGACACTTCTTTATAAACCCCTGGCCAAAAGAACCTTTGTAAAACTCTTTCAGTGGTTTTTTCTGCCCCTAAATGTCCTGCTGTAACGTGACTATGAGCTAAATCTAGTACCGTTCCTTGATAAGGCTGGGGAACTACCAGCTATTCCACCACATCCTCACCCTTTTTGACAATGTGGTACAAGAGCTCATTACAGATGGCCATGTGGGGATACGTAACCCTGTCACCTGGTACCACAGGTTCCCCATTAACAATCTTAACATTTTCTCTAGCCTTTATCAAGGTAGGATCCTTTAACTGTTCAGACGCAAACAGATCCTTCTTTACCTCCAGGTCAGGCACGCTTTCAGTTCTAACTACTATGTCTCTGTTCCCAGCAAGAGGGTCCTCACTGGACTCCTCATCTGTCACTTCCACAGCCAAACTAGCAAAAGACAAAGGGTCAGAAAGTTACGAAGACACACGTACATCCATAAAATCACCGGTATTATCAACTGGCTCTTTACTTCTCACATCTGTTGATAAACGTGATTCCCACAGTTTCCAAAAATGAGGAAAATCCCTCCCTATTATGGCCTCATGCACCGAGGTGGGGACCAGTCCTACTTAAGCAATTGCTGACCCACAACAAGTTTCTATATTCACTTCAGCAGTGACATAATGTTGGGTATCGCCATGTATGCAAGTTACCCCAATAGGTATTTGCTGGACCTTTAAGGGGTTCACTAACCCAGCTTTCACGAGGGTAACTAAACTTCCTGAATCTAGCAAGGCCTCTACCCAGTTACCCTCTAAGAACACATCACACATTTGTTTTTCCAGCTCAGGTGAAGGTACCACAGTACAGGCTAATCTAGCAAAGAAAGACATTCTGCGACATTCAATGGCAGCATCACATTGCATGGGTTCTTGCGTAATTGGGCAATTGGCAATAACATGACCTGGCATACCACACCTAAAACATTTAACCACACGATTATCAACCCGTTTGGGCAGCATAGACCGTTCTAGCCCCATTGGCCTGTCTCCAGGGCCAGTGTTAACAGTCTCTCCAGCCTTGCGTTCTCTTAACCGCCCAGCAACGTTTTCCCACGGAACAGTCTTACCAGTCTTTACTGAAGGGCGCTGTCGAGGATCTATAGGTTGCTGGGTGGTCATCAGTAGTTCCTCTGCTGCCAAATACCTCTCTACCATGTCCACTAATTGGTCAGCAGTATCTGGGTTTCCATGGCTCACCCACATGCGCAGGACCACGGGCAAAGTTCTCAAATAGCGGTCCATGATGACTCTTTCAACCATCTGGGGACCAGTTAATGTCTCTGGCTGTAACCATTTTTTTGTTAGCTGAATAAGGTCGTGCATCTGGGAGTGAGGAGGCTTCTCCATGGCGTACACCCAATGGTGCACCTGTTGTGCTCATACTGACAGCGTGACTCCCAGGCGGGTCAAGATCTTAGTCTTTAGTTTATCATAGTCCCGAGCCTCAGCAGGGCTTAAATCAAAGTATGCTTTTTGGGGCTCACCTGACAGAAAGGTGCCAGCAGACTGGCCCACTGTGCTTTCGGCCAGTTCTCACGCTCGGCAGTCCTTTCAAACGTGGTCAGGTAGGCCTCCACATCATCAGCCTCTGTCATTTTCTGCAGGAAGTGACTGTCCCATATAGAACTAGAGCTGGTCGGAGCACTGACGGCCACATCTCCAATCCGGGCTGCAAGGCTCTGCACCACTTCTGTTAAGGGCTCTCTATCCTGACGCTGTTGCCTGTAAAGTTCGTCAATAGCCACCTGCTGCTGTCTCCTATTTTCCTCCATTGCCACCTGCTGCTGTCTGCTGAGCCACTGTAGCTTGCAGCAGGGCTTTAAGCAGTTCCTCCATGTCGACAGATTTTTCAGGTGGCTTTGTAGCTGCTTTCACCCAGGATATATATTAAACCCTCTGGTGAGAGTCTCAGCAACTTCACACTGGGCCGATTCTGCATAAACCACCGTTTTCTGCAGGCCTCATAAAGCTGCTGCTTTCACTTATGCGCAGAATGGAGTGCTCGCATTCTCCACCAAGTTGTAACACTTTAAGGGAACAAGGTGCCGTTTCCTGGGGTAAATGGCAGCAAGCAGCAGCTGAGGAGCCACACAAGTCCAGTTTGTGGTGCAACTGGCCACAACCAGTTTTATTAGGCAGAAAATAAAACAAACATCAAAAGATAATACCTTGCCTGTCCGGCACTAACTAAACATAGGACATTCCTAACTATCACTAAACAAAAACACAGAGTTCTCCAGCAAACCCTGTATGGCTCACTTGCATAAAGAAGCGTGTTTCTCTCTTCAGAGATCCTCCAGTCTCCTCAGGCAGTCTGCCCACACTAATCAGGCTAGCAGCCTAAAAGGCTCTTGCACAGCTGAAAGCCCTGATTAGCCCTCTGTGAGGCCAAAGACCCGAACTGGGCCCAATCTCTGGAACTTGCCCTATCTCTCTTTCAGGGCCCTTATCCAGCTGTTCCAATAAACTGAAAAGGTTCTGACAAAACAAAACATTTTCCTAGAAGTTTTCATTTTTCTAATACATGTAAGACAAGAACCTGGGACAAACATACCTGCCCTCAAACACTATTCCAGTGTTCTTGTCACAATATATAAAAATGTCCATGACATCAAACTCCACCAGGGGCTCAGGCACAGACAAGACCATCACGCTTTGTTAAATGCATAAATGTTGTATAGTTAAGTCCTATCAGCAGCAACATAGTAGGCAATACAGGATGCGATTCAGCACATCATACTTTACATGACACAGTTGAAGGTAGAAAACATCAGCTCATCCCTACAGCTGCTTTGGTCCCAACCATCATCAGGGAAGAGTCCGTTCAGTAATGCACAGACGCTGATATTTAACATCCGCATAAATGACATAATCGTGATCACCTGAGTGCCATAGCGCCGATGCATGCCACACAGCCCATTAGACATGTGCTGAACATCTGGGAGCCGTCGTCCGCCAACAATGACGTCACACCGAAAGTGACGCCGACTGACGCGGATTCACCTGGCAACAACAACATTGCACTTGCTGGTTACTGGGCGGCATAGCAGCGGCTGCCATGGAAACCCTGATCGTAAACACACCACATTGAAATAAACAAAACCAATTAAAATACAGGGATAATGCTTATATCCATTTCTTATAGGCGGGATGTATATATATATATATATATATATATATATATATATATATATACATACAGTATACAGTACCAGGCAAAAGTAGTTTGGACACACCTTCTCATTCAATGTTTTTTTTTTTTATATTGTAGATTAATACTGAAGACATCAAAACTATGAAAGAAGACATATGGAAATGTGTTGTAAACAAAAAAGTGTAAGACAAATCAAAATAAGTTTTACATTTTAGATTCCTCAAAGTAGCCCTCTTTTGCTTTGATGTCAGCTTTGCATTCTCTTCAATCAGCTCCTGGAATGGTTTTGAATTAACTGGTGTGCCTTGTCAAGAGTCAATCTGCAGAATTACTTGCCTTCTTAATGTGTTTGAGACCATCAGTTGTGTTGTGCAGAGGTAGGGTTAGTACACAGTGGACACCCCTATTTCACTACTGTTGTAATCCATATTATGGCACGAACCACTCAACTCAGCAAAGAGAAATGACAGTCCATCATTACTTTAAGACATGAAGGTCAGTCGTTAGGGAAAATTTCAAGAACTTTGAATGTATTCTGAAGTGCAGTTGCAAAAACCATCAAACGCTATGATTGCACTGGCTCTCATGAGGACCGCCCCAGGAAAGGAAGATCAAGAGTAACCTCTGCTGCAGAGGATAAGTTCATTAGAGTTACCAGCCTCAGAAACCGCTACTTACCAGCACCTAAGTTTAGAGCCCACATAAATTCTTCACAGAGTACAAGCAGTAGATAAATCTCAACATCAACTGTTCAGAAGAGACTGTGTGAATCAGGCCTTCATGGTCGAATTGCTGCGAAGAAGCCACTACTGAGGATGAATAATAAGAAGAAGAGAATTGTTTGGGCCAAGAAACACAAGGAATGGACATTAGACCAGTGGAAATCTGTACTTTGGTCTGATGAGTGCAAATTTGAGATTTTTGGTTCCAACTGCCGTGTCTTTGTGAGACACAGAGAAGGTGAGCGGATGGTTTCTGCATGTGTGGTTCCCACTGTGGAGCCTGGAGGAGGAGGTGTGATGGTGTGGGGGTGCTTTGCTGATGACACTGTTGGTTATTTATTCAAAATTCAAGGCACACTTAACCAGCATGGCTACCACAGCATTCTGCAGCGCCCTGCCATCCCATCTGGTTTGCGCTTACTGGGACCATCATTTGTTTTTCAACAAGACAATGACCCCAAACACACCTCCATGCTATGTAAGGGCTACTTGACCAAGAAGGAAAGTGATGGAGTGCTGCGTCAGCTGACCTGGCCTCCACAATCACCCGACCTAAACCCAATTGAGATGGTTTGGGATAAGTTGGATGGCAGAGTGAAGAAAAAGCAGCCAACAAGTGCTCAGCACCTCTGGGAACTCCTTCAAGACTGTTGGAAAACCATTCCAGGAGACTACCTCATGAAGCTGATTGAGAGAATGCCAATAGTGTGTAAGCTGTCATCAAAGCAAAAGGGGGCTACTTTGAGGAATATAAAATATAAAACATATTTTGATTTGTTTTACACTTTTTTTTTTAACATAATTCCATATGTGTTATTTCATAGTATTGATGTCTTCAGTATTAATCTACAATATAGAAAATAATTAAAATAAATAAAAACCATTGAATGAGAAGATGTGTCCAAACTTTTGCATGGTACTGTATATATATATATTTGTTATAATAAAAGCTATATTTTAATTGAAATAATTTAACAAAGAGTGTCCCCAAAAACAGGTTTACTTCTTTTCTCTCCCGACTTGTTCTCTCTGGCAAAGGGAGATCCTCTCTGTTTACTCAGTATTTTTGAACCTAGGGGAGCACCACCAACACAATAATACATAGTGGGAATTATACCCATATACATAACATATGTTGGCATATATCAATGTGTTAATACTAGTTTGATGATTGATATCGTCTGGTGCAGGATCTACAAACTTGCTTTCAGCTCTTCTGGTATGTGTCCATGCCTGCACATAGGGGGTAATTCCAAGTTGGTCGCAGCAGGAATTTTGTTAGCAGTTGGGCAAAACCATGTGCACTGCAGGGGAGGCAGATATAACATGTGCAGAAAGAGTTAGATTTGGTGGGTTATTTTGTTTCTGTGCAGGGTAAATACTGTCTGCTTTATTTTTACACAGCAAATTAGATTGCAGATTGAACACAACACACCCAAATCTAACTCTCTCTGCACATGTTAAATCTGGTTCCCCTGCAGTGCACATGGTTTTGCCCAACTGCTAACAAAATCCCTACTGCTATCAACTTGGAATTACCCCCAGAGTTTACTTTGTATTTGTGTGTTGGGGGGTATAATGTGGGCATAATGTGTATAAATTGTACTACTGTGTAGCATGATATGTATAAAGGGCACTACTGTGTGGCGTAACATGTATAAAGGGCTCTAGTGTGTGGCGTAACATGTTCAAGAGGTACTACTGTGTAATGTAATGTGAATAAGGGGACAATTATGCAGCATAATGTAAGTAATGAGAACTACTGTTTGGAGTAATTTGAATTGCAGGTACTATTGTGTGGCCATGCTCCTTCCCCAAAAGATCACACTCCTTTTTTGGTGTGCACTGTCAAGATTTAAAATATGGGGGTGTCGGTCTCTTACTTTGCCTGGGTGCTTGGACTCCTAGATACACCCCTACAGCCAACATGTACAAGCACAAGTCAGGATTTAAAAAGAGAAAAGAAAAGGAAGAACAGTTGTGCAGTGAGAAAAGAGGTCAGCAGACTTTTTTTAAACTGGGTATCGGTGTCTGTGAATACTGAAAGCATAAATGATGACAAAAGCTCTGCTTCCTCATTGTCTGCCTGTCAATTTGACATGGAGATGGACCCTGAAGAGGCCTGAAATACCTGAAAGTCTAGTTGCCAGTAATGGGTTAGTACGCCCCGGGACAGGCAGACACCCACAGGTTTTAAAAACTAGATTAAAGGTGAAGTTAGGGTTATGTACCACTAGTGCACGCAGGGGGGGGTTTCTGAGTACCTAGAAACCCCCCCCCCCCCCCCCTGACCGTCGATTCATCGCCGCAGTTGACTTTTTTTTTTTTTTGGAGACGGAGTGATGCTGCAGCTGCCTCCATGAAACTACAGAGACAGCTTGCAGTGGCAGATAGCTGAAGCTAGGGGCAGCTGAAGTGCGCAGCTCCTCCCAAGCATTTCCTAATGGGCTGTGAGAGTGAGAGACGGCAGAGTGAAGCACTCTCTCTTCAAAACGTCTGTCCCGCTCGATATCTACGGTAGGAAAGTGCATGCATCTCCTTCTGCTGTCTGAATCATACAGAGACCATAAAAAGCAACACCTAGTAGCGATTACTACAGAGAAGCAGTGAGTTCACAGAGGTCGGATGCACTCCTGAACAGCTCAAGCAAACATCTGAAAGTTTAATCCCATTAATTCCAACCCTGTGTAAGGTCCATGGGACTTGTTCCAGCACACCTAGTATCACCATTCTGCAAACTGATTATTATATTGGCATTTTATGTATGTTTTTAACCTAAGGGTATATAGGCCCTCATTCCGAGTTGATCGGTCGCAAGGCGAATTTAGCAGAGTTACACACGCTAAGCCGCCGCCTACTGGGAGTGTATCTTAGCATCTTAAAATTGCGACCGATGTATTCGCAATATTGCGATCACAAACTACTTAGCAGTTTTAGAGTAGCTCCACACTTACTCTGCCTGTGCGATCAGTTCAGTGCTTGTCGTTCCTGGTTTGACGTCACAAACACACCCAGCGTTCGCCCAACCACTCCCCCGTTTCTCCGGCCACTCCTGCGTTTTTTCCGGAAACGGTAGCGTTTTCAGCCACACGCCCATAAAACGCTGTGTTTCCGCCCAGTAACACCCATTTCCTGTCAATCACATTACGATCGCCGGAGCGATGAAAAAGCCGTGAGTAAAAATACTATCCTCATAGCAAAGATACTTGGCGCAGTCGCAGTGCGAATATTGCGCATGCGCACTAAGCGGAATTTCACTGCGATGCGATGAAAAATACCGAGCGAACGACTCGGAATGAGGGCCATAGTGTATAAGTGTCAATATATGGGTATATTATAAGGGCACGGTCGTGCCCTTATATTAAGGCTGAATCGAACAAACGGAATTCTCCCATAGGGAACGTCTGAGATGGGGGCATGGTGTTTGAGGGGCTCCACCTCAAAAGTAACTGGACGTACTGAGCTGAAATTTGGCATGGACGTGTAGAATCGTCACCCGGTGCTGCATGCCAAATTTCAGGGCAAAATAATAAAAAATGAGGAATTGGGAGTAACCTAAAGTTCCAACTGTCAGTTTTTTTCTGCCACTCCCTCTGTGGCTTTTTGACATGGTTTTCCTATAGAGTGAATGAGGAGATTTTTGGGAAGGCATAACTCAGGATAGAGGACGAATTAAGACCTGGGGTTTGTTTTACTAGATAGCGTATGTCCCAGTGTAGTGCCTTTTGGGGTTGTGGTTTTTCAGAAAGTTATAGTTTTTTTTAAATTAAGTAAAATATGCCCCATTATAAAGATAGGGATTTTCAATTTGTTGCGGCTGCGCAGTGGCCGCCAGCAGGGGGTGTACAGAGAGTAGCTTCACTTGGGTGTACAAACATGGCCGACGTCACCCATTTAGCTAATTTTATCCGTGTGTAGTAGAGGCTTTAGAGACATTTGTGTCATATTGCAGAGTAAGGGGGGAGGGGGGGGGGTTTAGCTGTGCCGTGCAAACTGTGATTTTACGCTAGCAGTGCTCACATTAAAGACTGAGTCTGTGCGGTGGTCGGGCAGGTATTAACATAGCCGCACCCACTTCAGTGACGTCACCAGCGGGAAATTTAAAAGTGCTTTGGAAAGTGTAAACAAGCTCCTGCACGTGAAGTAGACTGTTTTTTACATTTGTTCGCACAATCCCCGTCCCTCCCACCCCACTGAGTCTGGCAGGTATGACAGGGCAGGAAGACAGGGGGAAGCTGCAGCCGCGGGATCCCCGGCAATCCTACTCCCACCATGTGATCCCACTGCTCCTCCTCAGTGACATGCTGCAGCCATGGCCCCCAGCATATATTCGACCATCCACACATCTGCCATCAGAGACCATCGCACACATGTTAGCAGCAGCCGATGCAGCAGCACCATAGCAAGAGACTCTCGTGCTGGGCTGGTCCTGGGACAGCTCGCACGGTGCCTGCCTATGGCACGGTAAGGTATAAGGTTTTGGGGTTTTTTTTATGCTATTTTTTTTTTAAAGGGGGCGTGGCCACACGGGCCGCGATTAGGCCCCGCCCCCAACTTTGCCGGAATTCGTCTTTCTTCTGCTCATGGTTGTGTCTATTTCATGGCTCCTGCTGTCTTTTCTCAACATTGGGTGAGAGTTTGTGTGTGTGCTGTGGGAACCCCCTCAACCCACCTCCCAGCATGTGATCCACTGGAGTCATCGCAGATAGCAGGCTCCCAGTACTTGGCTTTGCTGCAGCCATGTCACCCTGCTTCTGGCTGTAGAGGTGAGTGGATGGAGAAGAGATCATGATTGACTTATAATTCTTGCATTACATCTTCCTTTGTGCGGGTGCCCATGGGACCCTCTTCTGCAGGGGTGCTGGCTGTTGCTGGTTTGGCCACTCTCCATTACCCCCCACCTTAGGCGAAATTGGGGGTGGTCTAGAGGTGCACCGGACTAGGGTGGACATAATATGGGGTGGATGCAGTCTATGATATGATTATGCCCGGCCTGCTGCATCCCTCTGGTGCGCAATGACAAGCAGCCGTCACTAGCTCTAATTCGCAGCTGCCCATGGTCACTGTCAGATGCAACCGAGTGCAGTCAGCCTGGAATTACGTTGTGACATCGAGGGCTGGAACCAAAGGGAGGGTGTACTGTATGCGGGCAGCTGGAAGCCTCAAGGTATGCAGATCTCGCCACAGCACTGACTGCTTGGCTGTGGGACCTGCGTGGTAAGGAGGGCAGTAGTGCCCACGCGATTCGGGCTGCTGGGGAGCTGAGCATACTGATGCTGGGCAGGAACAGCTGTGCAGCCACAGAAGAAAGAGAGATTAAGCTACAGTACAGCAGGTAAATTTGCTTATGCTGCTGTGGGAGGTCCTGTTGTGTGATAATTGGAGAGGCTGTATCTATCAGTGTGGCCAGTCCTGCGTGTCTATGTGTCAGTCCTGCGTGTCAGTGTGGCCGGGTCCGTCTCTGTATATCTGTCCTACCGCTTTCAGATCGCAATGCCGGGTCCCTCCCGGAAATTGGAAACGGGTCCTTCCCGTGGGACCTGGCATTGGACCCTATACACCGCAATCCCGACCCAGCAATTTGCCGGGTCAAGTTGTCATCTGGGGGCAGAGACGGAGCCGGGATCAGAGGCAGGTGCCTCTCCCTATGCAGTGAACGGATACCGGGTCGCATTGACCCGGGTAACCTGTTCACACTGCACCTGACCCAGTAATTACCCGGGATTAACCCTTTTTATAACCCAGGGTGAATTATCAGGTCAGGCGACCCGGAAATTCGTCCATGTCCCCTTTCACACCACACAGTGACCCGTGTCGACCTGGCAATATACCAGGTCAAAACCGGGTTATTTGCGCAGTGTGAAAGGGGTATCTGTGAGTCCAGTCCCGTCTCTGTATATCTGTCAGTGTGGCCGGTCCCGTATCTGTATATCTGTCAGTGTGGCCGGTCCCGTCTCTGTATATCTGTCAGTGTGGCCGGTCCCGTCTCTGTATATCTGTCAGTGTGGCCGGTCTCAAGTCTCTGTAAATTTATCTGAGGGCCCGGTCCTGTATGTCAATCTGAAAAGCAGGGCAACTTGGTTGCATTTGCCCCCCTGACCGAAAGCTGCCAGCCCCTGGAGGGAGGGGAGCTGGGAACTGTGCCCAGGGAGGGAGGGGAGCTGGGAACTGTGCCCAGGGAGGGGAGCTTGGAACTGTGCCAAGGGTGGGGGTCAGTGGCGGAACTAGCAAGCGGTGGGCCCAGGTTCACCCCCTGGTGATCTGGTGAGGGGGACCTGCTCAGGGCCAGAGAAATGGATACCTAGCAATAGTGCCGTAACTAGACATTTTAGCACTGTGTGCAAGAAACGGCATCGAAGCCCCACCCCTGCATGCAAAACAGTGGCAGTGCGCGCAAAAATACATAGTGGCGTGGCTTCGTGGGGAAGGGGTGTGGCCACAAAATAATACCAATTCATAAAACGGTGCACAGTAGTCTCCATTATTCTAATTATGTCGCACAGTAGCACCACTACATCAGGTAGAGACCCTTTTACACCTTACGGCGGACAGATTCCTCTTTTTACACATAGCGGCAGACAGCGTGCCCTTGTTACACATAGCGGCAGACAGCGCGCCCTTGTTACACATAGCGGCAGACAGCGTGCCCTTGTTACACATAGCGGCAGACAGCGTGCCCTTGTTACACATAGCGGCAGACAGCGTGCCCTTGTTACACATAGCGGCAGACAGCGTGCCCTTGTTACACATAGCGGCAGACAGCGTGCCCTTGTTACACATAGCGGCAGACAGCGTGCCCTTGTTACACATAGCGGCAGACAGCGTGCCCTTGTTACACATAGCGGCAGACAGCGTGCCCTTGTTACACATAGCGGCAGACAGCGTGCCCTTGTTACACATAGCGGCAGACAGCGTGCCCTTGTTACACATAGCGGCAGACAGCGTGCCCTTGTTACACATAGCGGCAGACAGCGTGCCCTTGTTACACATAGCGGCAGACAGCGTGCCCTTGTTACACATAGCGGCAGACAGCGTGCCCTTGTTACACATAGCGGCAGACAGCGTGCCCTTGTTACACATAGCGGCAGACAGATTCCCCCTTTTTACACATTGCAGCAGGCAGATTCCCCCTTTTTACACATTGCGGCAGGCAGATTCCCCATTTTTAAACATTGCTGCAGGCAGATTCCCCCTTTTTACACATTACGGCAGACAGTCCCAAGAAAGACAGACAGACAGACAGAAAGAAAGAAAGAAAGAAAGAAAGAAAGAAAGAAAGAAAGAATTATACTTACCCTCTCCGCTGGCTCGGGCTCCTCGGTGCAGCTTCTGGTCACGATTCCCGGGCAGGAGAGAAGGAGGAGGAGGGAGGTGAAGGAGGGAGCCGTAGCAGCGCTGTGTTATTGGTGGGGGCGCTGCTGCTCCTCTGCTTCACTATAGGCTTTTCTCGGAAGACGGCCTATAGTGAAGCAGAGGGACAGCAGCAGCAGCGCCTCAACCAGTAACAAAGCGCTGCTGCGGATCCCTCCTCCACCTCCCACCTCCTCCTTTTCCCCCGTGGCCGCTGCAGTGCGCTCCTCTCCTCTCTGGGCGGCAGTGTGCTGCGGGCAGCGGTTGCCCGCAGCACACAGCGGCATGTTATGAGTCAGTTTGACTCATTACATGCTTTGGGCCCCTGGACATAGGCGGGCCCCAGTGCATCGCACTGGTTGCACTGGCGGTAGTTCCGCCTCTGGTGGGGGGAGGGGACCTGGGAACTGTACGGAGGGAGGGAGGGGACCTGGGAACTGTGCCCAGGGAGGGAGGGAGGGGACCTGGGAACTGTGCCCAGGGAGGGAGGGAGGGGACCTGGGAACTGTGCCCAGGGAGGGAGGGAGGGGAGCTGGAAACTGTGCCCAGGGTGGGAGGGAGGGGAGCTGGGAACTGTGCCCAGGGTGGGAGGGAGGGAAGCTGGGAACTGTGCCCAGGGAAAGAGGGAGGGGGAGCTGGGAACTGTGCCCAGTGAGAGATAGATGGAGGGAGGGGAGCTGGGAACTGTGCCTAGGGAGAGAGAGAGGAAGAAAGGGAGGGAGTGGGAGCTGGGAACTGTGCCTAGGGAGAGAGAGAGGAAGAAAGGGAGGGAGGGGGAGCTGGTAACTGTGCCCATGGAAGGAGGGAGGGGAGCTGGGAACTGTGCCCATGGAGGGAGGGAGGGGAGCTGGGAACTGTGCCCATGGAGGGAGGGAGGGGAGCTGGGAACTGTGCCCATGGAGGGAGGGAGGGGAGCTGGGAACTGTGCCCATGGAGGGAGGGAGGGGAGTTGGGAACTGTGCCCATGGAGGGAGGGAGCTTGGAACAGTATTGTTTATACAAGATATTTTGTGTTCTACCCTTCAATGTTCACTGAAATAATTGCCAACTCTTGCAGACTAAACATTTAATCTTTAATTAGTTGCATTGCTTTAATCAGTGTCCGCCAGGTCAGGAATGCATTTATTGACTGGGAGGACAATGACCGCATTGCAGCTCCCCAACTCTGCCTCCTTCTGTTTTAATCTATGTACTGAGTCCTCTGTGTATGTGCATGGTGTGACTAGATAACGTCATGACGCACTCAATCGGAGGTGATGGTGTTCTGAGAGATGACACAGGGGTAGGTGATGGTGTTCTGAGAGATGACACAGGGGGAGGTGATGGTGTTCTGAGAGATGACACAGGGGGAGGTGATGGTGTGCTGAGAGATGACACAGGGGGAGGTGATGGTGTGCTGAGAGATGACACAGGGGTAGGTGATGGTGTTCTGAGAGATGACACAGGGGGAGGTGATGGTGTGCTGAGAGATGACACAGGGGGAGGTGATGGTGTGCTGAGAGATGACACAGGGGGAGGTGATGGTGTGCTGAGAGATGACACAGGGGGAGGTGATGGTGTGCTGAGAGATGACACAGGGGGAGGTGATGGTGTGCTGAGAGATGACACAGGGGGAGGTGATGGTGTTCTGAGAGATGACACAGGGGGAGGTGATGGTGTGCTGAGAGATGACACAGGGGGAGGTGATGGTGTGCTGAGAGATGACACAGGGGGAGGTGATGGTGTGCTGAGAGATGACACAGGGGGAGGTGATGGTGTGCTGAGAGATGACACAGGGGGAGGTGATGGTGTGCTGAGAGATGACACAGGGGGAGGTGATGGTGTGCTGAGAGATGACACAGGGGGAGGTGATGGTGTGCTGAGAGATGACACAGGGGGAGGTGATGGTGTGCTGAGAGATGACACAGGGGGAGGTGATGGTGTGCTGAGAGATGACACAGGGGGAGGTGATGGTGTGCTGAGAGATGACACAGGGGGAGGTGATGGTGTGCTGAGAGATGACACAGGGGGAGGTGATGGTGTGCTGAGAGATGACACAGGGGGAGGTGATGGTGTGCTGAGAGATGACACAGGGGGAGGTGATGGTGTGCTGAGAGATGACACAGGGGGAGGTGATGGTGTGCTGAGAGATGACACAGGGGGAGGTGATGGTGTGCTGAGAGATGACACAGGGGGAGGTGATGGTGTGCTGAGAGATGACACAGGGGGAGGTGATGGTGTGCTGAGAGACGATGCAGGGGAAAGGTGAGTGACACAGAGGGCAGGAGGTGACACGAGTCTGGTTGAACCGCTGTTGTATGATGATGACCTTATTAATATTTCTACACAAACGGGCATCTTCTGGATGATATGATCTCCTTCATGAATAGTAAATACCGGCTGAAGACGCCATCTGCCTCAAAGGATACAGTTCTTCAGAGGTTCCACATTGTGATAAACCATCATATACTGTAGGCACGGTGCATTTAGAATTGAAAAGAATATTCTTAGTGTGACGAGAAACCGGTTGCGTGTCATGTTGACACTCCCCATTTTCAGTGACCACGCCCCTTCTGGTATTTGGCCACATGCACATGACTTACTTTACTGGTCTTTTTGGGAGGGGGGACCCAACTGGGACCGCCCATAACCAAAACTGTAGTTTCGCCTATGTCCCCTATTTTGACCTTACACACACCTTTGTGTGAGGGTGCAAGAAATCACGGCAAAGCTCCCAACCTACACCTTTGCCCTCCCACATGGGTGGCACTTGTATCCTGACCCCTTTGATGCCATCCATCAGTTATTTCTCTTACATCCTAGAGCAGGCTTTTTCAACCAGTGTGCCGTGGCACACTAGTGTGCCGTGACCAGTTGCAAGGTGTGCCGCGGAGCCAGAGCAGCTTCCTGCACCTTCAGAGTGAACTGTTGGACCGGGCTCTTCTTAGAGGATCATTTATGCTCTGGCTGTGACCTGTGCCATGTTGATGCGGCGGTGTGATATCATAGGTCACGGTCGCCGCATCTCACCACCCAGCCAGCCCACCTGCCTGCATACAATTCTTCCAGTTCCCGCGTGCATCCACAGCTTTCCTTGCCCTCCCACATCCACACCTGCCCGAATGCCCGCTGCTCAGTATTCGCTGTAATACACTATGAACAACCCCCGCCACTGAGGGACAGGGAGGACAGCTGCCCGGTACGGGCTAATATTTTTTATGTTATTTCTCCTGTGGGGAGCAATAGTATTTATGGGGGGAGCAGTGTGAATTATTCATGTGGGGAGCAATAGGATTTATGTGGGGAGAAATGTGATTGTTTTTTCTATTTAGGCCGATGTATGTGTGGATTTTTTATTACTGTGAAGGCCAATGTGTGTTTTTTAGTTTTTTTGTGTGTGGAACGGATGGTGTGCCTTCGCAATTTTAAAATATTGTTTGGTGTGCCGAGAGAGAAAAAAGGTTGAAAATCACTGTCCTAGAGGATGCTGGGGTCCACATTAGTACCATGGGGTATAGACGGGTCCTCCAGGAACCATTGGCACTTTAAGAGTTTGAGAGTGTGGGCTGGCTCCTCCCTCTATGCCCCTCCTACCAGACTCAGTTAGAAAATGTGCCCGGAGGAGCCCGTCACAGCTAGGGGAACTCTCCTGAGTTTTCCTAGAAAAGTAATTTTTTTGAGTTTATTATTTTACAGGTAGGCTGCTGGAAACAGCCTCCCTGCAGCGAGAGACTGAGGGGGGAGCAGTGTCCACCCTGCGCGGTCTGAGCCACTATCTCCGCTGACTGGACGCTGAGCACCAGAGGGGTCGGATCGTTCTCCGCCACAGTGGACCACTCGACCCAGCAGCATACCGTCACCCCCTTGCAGAGTTGAAGAATCGGTGGCGAGTGAGTCACCGACCCCCCACGCAAGCGGGGGATCGGTGTGAAGATGGCGGTACAGGGTAGGAGCGCAGTGTGTTAACTGCGCTCCGGGGATGAGCCAGCGCAGACACCCTACACTAGTCCTGAAGCCTATCGGGGTCCCCGGATCTCAGCCAGCACTAATTCCTCAGGCCAGTATAATCCATGAAGAGCGGGAAGACAGCACCATTAAGGGGGTGGAGCTTCTCAGAGCGGACTCAGCAGCGTTTCAGCGCCATTTTCCTGCCTGCACAGCGCTGAGAAGGAGAAACACAACTCCAGCTATCTGTAAACGGTACCAGGGGGTTGTAGAAGGGTGGGGAGGCTGTAATACGACTGTGCGTCCTATTAAGATGCAGAGTCAGCGCTGACAAGGGGTCTAGCTTGGGTAAAAGCGCTGTGTGTGGGTTGGCTCCAATCTCTGTGTCTCTCTTGCCATTCTTGTGGGGGAAACTCTGTCTGCCCCCACCTGTGTGTTTGTGTGTGTAGAGTGTTTGGTGGTCTCCTTTAGCTATGTCCAGGGACACTGTGTCATATGCTGCAGAGGATTTGTCCTCCCAGGATGATCCCATTCTATGTAATCAGGATAGCACTGGTTTAGCACAGTTACCACCAAGGGTGCCTGAGTGGTTTTCCCCTATCAAATCTTGGATTTCTCAGATGTCTGACAGGGTTGCAAGTAATGAATCTGCAACCCAGGTATTACAGAACTCTATGGGAGTATGGCCCGATTCTGGTATCTCAGGACACTCCGCTATATACCCCCACAAACGTGCGCTGGTGCAGGTCACACAAGACGACACGGATACTGACTCTGACACCACAGACGGTGATGGGAATGTGTTGTAGGGGTCCGCATCTCTTGCAAAGGGGGTGCAATTGTTGATAGAGGCTATCAGGAATGTGTTGAATGTTAATGATACCACACCTGAGCAGGTTGAGGAGGCTTTTTTCACTGAAAATAAAAAAGCCTTGCTAACCTTCCCTGCGTCAAAGTAATTGAATGCTATATTTGAGAAAGCATGGGAAAACCCTGAGAAAAAATTCCAGGTCCTTAAAATGGTCCAGGTGGCGTTTCCTTTCCCTGAGGAGGATAGGAAAAAATGGGAAAACCCGACGATTGTTGACAGATCTGTGTCCAGACTCTCAAAGAAGGTGGTTTTGCCTGTTCCAGGATCTACCGCCTTAAAGGAGCCGGCTGATAAAAAAAATTGAAAACACCCTAAAATCAATGTACACTGCTTCAGGGGCCATATTATGTCCCACTAATGCTACTGCATGGATTGCAAAGGCAATAGAAAAGTGGTCGGCTACCTTACTTGAGCATTTGGATATAATGGATAGGGATGATACTGCATTATATGTACGCAGCATACATGATTCAGCAGGTTTTATGGTAGAATCCATGAAAGACCTGGGTTCCATGGCTGCTGGAATCTCTTCCATGTCTGTTTCAGCTCGTCGGGGACTGTGGCTGCACCAGTGGTCGGCTGATGCGGAGTCCCTACCCTATACAGGTCAGGCTCTCTTTGGGGAAGCTCTAGACGCGTGGATATCCACGGCTACAGCGGGTAAGTCTCCGTTTCTTCCCACAGCAGGTTCTTCATCTGCAATGCAGTCCTTTCGGACTAACAAGCCTAGAAAGGCCAGACCGTCCAATACCTTTTTTTAGGGGAGGTTTAGTTAAGCCCAAGAAACCTGCCGCTGCAGGTTCCCAGGACCAAAAGCCTGCTTCAGGTACACCAAAGTCCTCCGCATGACGGTGGACCGCGCGGCCTGGAGGTGGGGCCCATCGGAGCGAGACTCGGACAATTCAGTCACGTCTGGGTATCGTCTGGCCTGGATTCCTGGGTGATAGATATTATGTCCCAGGGATACAAGCTGAAATTTCAAAATCTACCTCCTCACCGATTTTTTTTGTAAATCAGGCTTGCCAGTTCTACTGACAGACAGATCTGTACTACAGGAAGCAGTCCAGAAGTTGGTGGAGGCACAGGTCGTTGTACCAGTTCCTTATTTACAAACCACAGGTTACTATTCGAACCTTTTCGTGGTACCGAAACCGGATAGTTCGGTCAGGCCCATTCCGAACCTAAAATCACTGAACCCCTTTCTAAAGGAGTTCAAGATGGAGTCCCTCAGGGCGGTGATATCAGGTCTGGAAGAGAGGGAATTCTGGTATCACTGGATATCAAGGATGCGTACCTCTACATTCCGATATGGCTGCCGCATCAGGCTTATCTATGTTTCGCATTGCGGGACTGTCATTTCCAGTTCCATGCCCTGCCATTCGGCCTCTCCACAGCACCGAGGGTGTTTATCAAAGTAATGGCAGAAATTATAGTTTTCCTCCGCAAACAAGGGGTGAACATCATTCCATATTTGGACGATCTGCTGATAAAGGCATCGTCCAAGGAGAAGCTGCTGCAGTCCATTGTTCTCCCAACACGCCTCATCAAGAGTGATGGCTGGATTCTGAACCTTCCAAAGTCACATTTGGAACCAACCCAGAGTTGTCGTTTCTGGGAATGATCCTGGACACAGAAGTGCAGAAGGTGTTTCTTCCACAGGAAAAGGTGTTGGTGATACAAACTTGGTCCGGGATGTCCTGAAGTCAGCCCAGGTGTCGGTTCATCAATGCATTCACCTGTTGGGAAAAATGGTGGCCTCTTACGAGGCTCTCCAGTACGGGCAGTTCCACGCTCGGACCTTCCAACTGGATCTCCTGGACAAGTGGTCGGGATCTCATCTGCAGATGCATCAGAGAATTCGTCTGTCACCAAGGGCCAGGATTTCGCTCCTCTGGTGGTTGCAATTACCTCACCTTCTGGAGGGCCGCAGGTTCGGGATTCAGGAATGGGTCCTTCTAACCACGGATGCAAGTCTTCGGGGCTGGGGAGCAGTCACTCAAGGAATAACCTTACAAGGACGGTGGTCAGTCATGGAATCTGGCCTTCCCATCAACATCCTGGGACTAAGAGCCGTCTACAACGGTCTTCTTCAGGCGGCCCCTCTTCTAAGAAATCGGGCCATTTAAATGCAGTCGGACAACGTAACAAGTGGCTTACATAAACCAACAAGGCGGAATGAAGACCAGAGGGGCACTGTCAGAGGTGACAAGAATACTCCTCTGGACAGAAAAACACGCGTTGGCGCTATCAGCCATCTTCATTCCAGGAGTAGACAACTGGGAAGCAGACTTCCTCAGCAGTCACAATCCCCATCCAGGGGAGTGGGGTCTCCATCCGGAGGTGTTCAAGGAAATAACAGACCTTTGGGGATTACCCCAAATAGACATGATGGCCTCTCGTCTCAACAAGAAGCTTCAGCGTTATTGGTCCAGGTCGAGGGACCCACAGGCAGTGGCAGTGGACGCCTTGGTGTCTCCGTGGGTGTTCCAGTCGGTGTACGTGTTTCCTCCACTTCCACTCACCCCGAGAATCCTAAAGCTCATGAGAACAAGGGTTCAAGCGATCCTCATTGCCCCAGACTGGCCAAGAAGGGCTTGGTACGCGGACCTTCTGAATTTACTGCGAGAAGAACTGAGGCCTCTTCGGGAGGACCTGCTGCAGCAGGCGCCGTTCACCTATCAAGAATTGCCGTGGCTATGTTTGACGGCATGGAAGTTGAACGCATGATACTTGCTCGGAAGGGCATTCCGACGAAGGTAATTCCTACCCTCATCCAGGCTAGGAAAGGGGTAACGTCTAAACATTACCATTGTATTTGGAAGAAATATGTCTCTTGGTGTGAATCCAAGAAGTTTCCTATGGTGGAGTTTCAACTCGGACGTTTTCTCCTCTTCCTGCAAGCGGGTGTGGATATGGGCCTGAGATTGGGATCTGTGAAGTTCCAGATTTCGGCCCTATCCTTTTTCTTTCAGAAACAATTGGATGCCCTCCCTGAGGTTCAGACTTTTATGAAGGGAGTTCTGCACATCCAACCTCTCTTTGAACCACCTGCGGCTCCTTGGGACCTTAACGTGGTGTTGCAGTTCCTCCATTCGGATTGGTTTGAGCCTCTACAGGAGGTTGAGGTCAAATTTCTTACATGGAAGGTGGTCACGTTGTTGGCCTTAGCTTTTGCTAGACGTATGTCCGAATTAGGGGCTTTATCCTGTAAAAACCCTTACTTGATCTTCCACGAAGATAGAGCTGAGCTCTGTACACGTCAGCAGTTTTCGCCGAAGGTTGTGTCGCCATTTCATATCAGCCAACTTATTGTGGTGCCAGTGGCTACTGACTCCTCAATTACATCAAAGTCCTTGGATGTTTGTAAGGGCTCTGAAGATATATGTGAAGAGAACTTCTCGTCACAGAATGTCGGACTCTCTGTTTGTTCTATATGATCCCAAGAAAATTGGGTGTCCTGCTTCTAAGCAGACTAGTTCTCGCTGGATTAGGTTCACTATCCAGCACGCTTATTCTATGGCAGGACTGCCGTGTCCAAAATCTGTTAAGGCCCACTCTACTCGTAAGGTGGGGTCTTCCAGGGCGGCTGCCCGGGGTGTCTCGACAGTGCAACTTTGCCGAGCTGCAACTTTGTCTGGGTCGAATACGTTTGCAAAGTTTTACATGTTTGATACTTTGGCCTCTGATGATCTGAAGTTCAGTCAATCAGTTCTGCAGGAGCCTCAGCGCTCTCCCTCCAGTTCTGCAGGAGCCTCAGCGCTCTCCCTCCAGTTCTGCAGGAGCCTCAGCGCTCCTTTTGGAAGCTTTGATACATCCCCATGGTACTAATGTGGACCCCAGCATCCTCTAGGACGTAAGAGAAAATAGAATTTTGGTACCTACCGGTAAATGCTTTTCTCGTAGTCCGTAGAGGATGCTGGGCGCCCGCCCAGCGCTTCATTTTCCTGCAAATGTTATTTGGTTCAGTACAACTTTGTTTTAGTTGAGTACTGCATTGTTACTTGGTAAGTAATGTTTCAGCTGTTGCTGAATGTTCAAGCTAGGTTAGCTTGATGTGCCTTGTGTGTGAGCTGGTGTGAATTTCGCCACTATCTGTGTTAAATTCTACTCTCAAAGATGTCAGTCTCCTCAGGCACAGTTTCTAGACTGAGTCTGGTAGGAGGGGCATAGAGGGAGGAGCCAGCACCCACTCTCAAACTCAATAAAGTGCCAATGGCTCCTGGTTGACCCATCTATACCCCATGGTACTAATGTGGACCCCAGCATCCTCTACCGCAGTGGTTCCCAAACTTTTTTTGAATTACGGTGCCCTACAGTATCAGAATTTTTTTCAGGGCACCCCATGGCGAAAAGTTTCTTATTGGGAAATTTTTAAATGAATTTTAAATTAGGTAAATTGTGTTTTATATGTCATCCTTATGGCAAGTTATGTGTTGAGGGACAGGATTCACTTCTGTTTGTCCACATATTTTATGACTGGCAGCCACCAGCACTGGTTTTGTCTATTCTATTGACCATAAATAATTTGAATTGGTCCTTGACCACCAATCCAAGGCACCCCTGTTTGTGTCCCGAGGCGCCCCAGGGTGCCACAGCACACCGTTTGGGAACCAATGCTTTACAGACTACGAGAAAAGATTTACTGGTAGCTGGTAGGCAACCAAAATCCTATTTTTACCCCTATCCAACCCTGTCTGTGCTGATTAACCCTTGTGTGGTTCCTTGCAAAAGCAGATCATCATTCTGGGCCCTATGGGCCATTGATTGTGATGTCTCATCTCTTCCCAGCTCTCCCCTCTGCTTTCTGAGTGCCAAGGGGTGGTTGGCTGATAATGAGGGAGAGGCAGTGCCGCCGGAGATAACAGCCAGGCAGATAGGAGGAATAGCTTTGCCTGCAGAGCCAGACCATCTCACTGCCCATCCAAGCCATGCTGATCTGGACTTGGCCAGCCAATCCGTGCTGATCTACACTCGGCCCAAGAAGTATATTTATGAATGTCTCTGGGTGCATCCACCTCACAGCGGTCACCCACTATCTCCCTGTCACATCTGCCTCCCCAGTCGCCGACTATCTCCCTGTCACGCGCAGACCGCAAGGTTCCCACCACAGGCGATAATGGGGATTTCTCTCCCCATTACAGCCTATACGCTCCGCTTGATTGGCAGGCCTGGAGCGCATAGCTAATCAGGAGAGCGCTATGACCTGGCGCTCCCTTATTGGCTGACGGGTCCCCAACTGACAGACATCATGAGGGGTCCTGGCATTTGGGGAAAGCACATGGATCCCCTTTAGTTGCGAGGATCGGGTTGTTTTGTTTTTCTTTTTTACCCTGTGGATGCCTACTTGGAACAAAGAGGACCGACCGCCGCCAGTATTTATTTACTTTTCCTTTTTTAAAGGTACCCTAATGGATTCTATTGGAGAAGGGGACGTGAATGGCGGCGTGAGATGTAGGTAAGTATGTGTAATAGGCCCTACTCACATGGCGATGTGCCGCCGAGGTGCCCGACGGCCGATACGGCCGAAGAGCGACCCGGTGGCGGGGGGGCAGTGGCGGGGGGAGTGAAGTTTCTTCACTCCCCCCGTCACCCGGCTGCATTGAAGTGCAGGCAAATATGGACGAGATCGTCCATATTGGCCTGCATGCACAGCCGACGGGAGACCAGCGATGAACGAGCGCGGGGACGCGCATCGTTCATCGCTTAAGTCTCCACACTGAAAGATATGAACGAGTTCTCGTTCATTTATGAATGAGATCGTTCATATCTTTCATAATATCGCCAAGTGTGTAGGGCCTATAAGTGTGTTTTAATAAACTTATACTGTCACGGTGTGTTTCTTTATTTAAATATTTATTTTGTTTTGTAACAGTACCAGCTGTTTTGGAACTACAGGTACAGGTAAGATGCATCCTGGTACTTGTAATTCTCCAAGTACCAGCATTGTGGTTCTCCAAGTACCAGCATGTGGGGGAAGCTTGCTGGGACCTGTACTTCCACAACAAAAGACAATGTTTATTTAATAAATTTTTTTTTTTTTACACTTTCAATGGCCTGAGTGCTGGGGACAGGCTTGGGCTTCATCCCTGGCCCTTGGGTGCCTGTTGGGGGGACCCCTTTATTTAAGAGTTCCCCACTCCCCCAGGGAACCCCGCTCAGTGGTGACTAGTTGCGGTGTGTGTTGCCTCAGTAACCTGTATAAAAGTGTCCCCCAACTGTGGCATTACCTCCCTGGCTAGGGGAGCCTGGTGCTGGTTTTAAAAATACAGGGGGCTCCTATTTATTTTTGTCCCCCATATTTTTGGAACTAGGACTGGTCCAAGACCCAGTGCTGGATGTTGAATTACGGGGAACCCCTAGTCAATATTTTTCCCATATTTTTGCAACCAGGAGGGGCTCAAAGAGCTTGGGGCTGGTTGTGCTTTTGGGGGGGGACCTGCACGGGTTTTTTTTGTTTGTTTGTTTTACAATTTCTTCACTGTTCCATGTCTTAAATTTATTACTAAAAACCACATGTTTCCTTTACTAAAAAATTGCAAAACATTGCATGCGACTCCCTTTTTTACCCAAAAAAATCGCACCCTATCACAATTGTGATTTTTTTTTAGCATAAAATCAGGTGTTACAAACGTGCGTTTTGATGACATTTTTTGGGAAACCCGAAAAATTGCACTCCATTACATTTGGCCCCAAATATTTATTCTTACAGTGAAATATTACATTTCTGAATGAAAAAAATAAATTTTTAAAAAGCGATGAAATTCCATAGACAAAAAACCTTACGGTTTCACATGTCCCATTAAGGCTTCTTACACATGATCTGGCATTTCAGAAACCTGCTACAACTCTTCCACACAAACTCCAAAAAGCAATGAAATTCCGATCATTAAGGCTGACGCCTTAATGGACGTGTTCCTTGCGCAATACAGATATGGTATGCCATCACAGCCTGTGGGTAAGTGCAGATTCAGCACTCTCACAGAGTGAGATTGCTGTCACTCACACAATGGTGGAGCTGCTAATTCACAGATTTGTGTGCTCATTGGTATACACACATGCAGTCTATGCAACTGAAGGTCTGAGCGAAGACAAAGCTGCTCGGATGAAGTAAGAGTGTTGGTTGGAGGGAGGAGACAGAGCGGTGTGGATGGGGTAACAGAAGTGTGTGGATTGAGGGAACACTAAGACACTAAGCAGCACTGATGAGGGGGACAAAGAAACACAGGGGGTAATTCAGACGGCAGCGATCGCAGTCTGAATTAGTTTGTGGGGTGCATACGCGCAATGGCCGCACTGTGCATGCGTACCCCGGGAGAACCAGAGAGATGCTATCACTCTGCCTGATTGACAGGCAGAGGCGGTTGTGGGGAAGGAGGGGGGCGTGCCAACGGTGTTAGAATGCCGTTGGCGGGGCAAGGTCTGCAAAACGGAGGCATTTCCAGACCATTGGGGGGGTGGGCTGCGGCGGTTATTCCCCTGCCAAGAGCGCAGGAGCTGCACTGCCAGGGAGCTACTTGTCAGGTACAAAAGCATTGCCGCCATGCAATGCTTTTATACCTGTCGAGGGGGGGAAGGGCCTGACAAGCGGGGCGGACTAGCCCTGTGCGTTCCCCCGCATGTCAGAGTAAATGATCATAGAATAGCACATCTACGATCAACTCTGAATTACCCCCACAGATGGGGGGGAAGTAAGACCGAGTACAACAGATGGGGGAAAGACAATGGCACTGATGGTGGGGAGACAGAGCTGTGTGAATGGGTGGACAGTGCCGCGTGGATGAGGGGGAAAGAGCAGCACAGATGGAAAGAAATGGCACGGATGAGGAACACAGAGCAGCATGGATGAGGGGAATACAGTCCCAACATCGGAGGGGAAAAGTATTTTTACATTCCCTTGGGGGATGGCACCTAGGCCTAATCCTTGGGGGGGAAGGGGGGTTGCCCTATCCAACCCACCCAATAGTGACCCACAAAACTTACATTCAGGATGTCAGCTACATGAATAGAGTAAGAGTGGTGTGGATAGGGGGTAGATTAAGAAACAAGTATGGGAAGGGAGACAGTGGTGCGGATGGGGAAACGATGCAGATGGGTTGAAAACACTGGCACGGATGGGTAGAAAATTGGTGCAGATGGGAGAGAAGACACTGTGCCATGTATTGGAGGAGGCAGAGTGACGTCGAAGAGGGAAATACTGAGCAGCACAGAGAGAAGGAAATGGTGGTACAGACAAGGCACAGATGGGGAAAGACAGATGGTACAGATAAATTAGTACAGACTAGCACAGATGGGAGAACACAGCAGTAGGGATTGGGGAAGACAGGGCAGCATGGGGGTGTATAGGGGAAGTAAGTGTAGATGCATAGACCGTAGATGGGGTATTATAGTTTTAGCAATTAACCAAGATGTTTGAGGGAGCGAAATGTGTATACTAAGTGAGATGAATGTATGGAGTTAGAAGGATGTTGTAACAAGGTGGGATTGTTGTGGTGACCGAATGGGATGGTTGTGGGCACTGTGTGGGATGGGAGCAACACATAACTGCTCAGACCTTCAGTTGCATAGACTGCATGTGTGTATTCCAATGAGCACACAAATCTGTGAATTAGCAGCTCCACCATTGTGTGAGTGACAGCAATCTCACTCTGTGAGAGTGCTGAATCTGCACTTACCCACAGGCTGTGATGGCATACCATATCTGTATTGCGCAAGGAACGTCAGCCTTAATGATCGGAATTTCATTGCTTTTTGGAGTTTGTGTGGAAGAGTTGTAGCAGGTTTCTGAAATGCCAGATCATGTGTAAGAAGCCTTAATGGGACATGTGAAACCGTAAGGTTTTTTGTCTATGGAATATATATATATATATATATATATATATATATATATAATGTATGTATGTATGTATGTATGTATGTGTGTGTGTGTGTGTATATATATATATATATATATATATATATATACCGCATATACTCGAGTATAAGCCGACTTTTTCAGCACTTTTTTTTGTGCTGAAAAAGCCACCTCGGCTTATACTCGAGTCAGTGGCAGTGCAGTGTGACAGGCAGAGCAGTGTAAAGGAGGGACACGGAGCGCACAGCGCGCGCCTCTCCTGTGTCCCTCCTGCATCTCTGGCGGCAGCAGCGGGTCTATTAAAGGAAGTACCCGTTCGTGACCTCTGATCACGAACCGGCACTTCCTTTAATAGACCCGCCACGGCCGCCGGAGATGCAGGAGGGACACAGGAGAGGCGCGCGCTGTGCGCTCCGTGTCCCTCCTTCAGAAGACAGCGCGGGATCGACGGAGGGGTAAGTAACAGGCACTGGGGGAGGGGGCATATGTGGCAGCATGAGGGGCATATGTGGCAGCATGAGGGGCATATCTGGCAGCATGAGGGCATATCTGGCACTGTGGGGCATATCTGGCAGCATGAGGGGCATATCTGGCAGCATGAGGGCATATCTGGCACATCTGGCACTGTGGGGCATATGTGGCAGCATGAGGGGCATATCTGGCAGCATGAGGGCATATCTGGCAGCATGAGGGCATATCTGGCACATCTGGCACTGTGGGGCATATTTGGCAGCATGAGGGCACATCTGGCACATCTGGCACTGTGGGGCATATTTGGCAGCATGAGGGCATGTCTGGCACATCAGGCACTGTGGGGCATATCTGGCAGTATGAGGGCATATCTGGCACTGAGGGCTGTGTACGGCTAGAGCTGCATTTCCCACCTTAGGCTTATACTCGAGTCAATAAGTTTTCCCAGGTTTTTGTGGTAGAATTAGGTCGACTTATACTCGAGTATATACATAAAATGGGGTTTAATAATTAATATATATAGTTAGTAAGTGTGTGTATTTAAATGGTTGCTCAGGGACATTCACCACCGAAAAATGAAGGCCCACAGACACCTGCAGGCTATTCCAGTGTTTCAGTTTATAATAACCTTTGTTAGGGATACCTTGCCTAAGATTATTAAAAACCAAAATGTAGTAGCCTGTACGTACGTGTGTGTGTGTGTGTGTGTGTGTGTGTGTATATGGTCACCTCAGCCTCCGCCCCCCATGCTTGCCTCCACGTCCTCTTTGGAAACCCCTCTTCACAAATCCTGCGTTTGCCCCTGTGTACTAATCGGCACACCCTCTGCTATTTGTGGTCATATTTCTCCAGGGGGTGTATTTACTAAAGGTCGATTTTTTTTTTTAAGGTTTATCAATTTAAAATTAATCAAAATATTTAAAAATATGGTTTTAGTAAATATACCCCCTAAACTCAACTGGCTCACCAGCAATCCAGATATATATTATTGCCTGCACTTTATCACTCACAGGCAGTGCCTTCACCATCCTATTCTGTCTGTCTCACCTTTTATGTTATCTGGTCTCACTGCTTTATGGCATTGTATGTAATGATGACAGAACCTTCGATCTTATTAGTATTTGATCCTTGCATTTGGCTGTGGTATGACTTGTTGTCAGTCATCAGACTGACACAAGAATGTCGACAACATCACACTGCTGACATGCAGTATGTCAGAATGCTCAGCATGTTGACAGTGACCATATCGACTTTCATTGTGTCTACCTGGATAGTATGTCAACAAGATGAACAAACCCGGGTGGTCTAGTGGCTTCTTACCTTTTCCTGGTGGCAGCGGTGGATCCAACATCTTCTTCTGGGTCCTTGCAGCCCTGTGCCAGTCCCTTCTGGCCCAGACCTCCAATGATTTCTCCACTTATGCCTAACCCTAATCCCTATGGGTGGGTACACACTAGAACAATGTTCAATTGGGCTGATGGTTGGGACGCATTCCCTTTGGCCCAGACCATGCCAGATTACCTGTACACACTAGACGATGTAATGAAGGGCGGAGTGACATCTCGTTCCATCCTTCATTACACTTCACTGGGTTGCAGTGGTATCTTCTGGGTGGCCCTGCTGCAGGGCCAATCAGAGATATCACCTGCGACCCACGTGAGCTCACAATAGTGGGTACGCACTAGGTGATGTAGACAATTTGTAGATGATTTTAGTTGTTTCAATATGGCAATGTCAGTGTCCTGATGTCGACATTGTGGTGTCGACCATATGAACATTGATATGGTTACTGTTAACCATTCCAGCACATACAGTATCTTTTGCTACCTGTAATATACTTATCATTTATTATGCCACCCTATTCACTGTGTGGCACCTGTATGTTTGGTAAGCATAGTATCGGTAGTTTCAGGCATTTGCACCTTTGCTTTACAGCACGTTGCTTTACAGCACAGTATTTGCTTTACTGCTTTTCCTGTAATTTACTATTAGATCCTAAGCCTATCTGAGTGGTGATGTCACCGGCAGCTGCAGGGGGTAATAATGAGCATTGCTACTGACTGCTTCATCTGTCTTCTGAGGTATCACTTTGGTAGGGATGGGCTTTTTGCTTGTGCAGCTCTGTCTCCTACAGTTTATTTTCTGTGCAGTAATGTTCATTGATACATATGTAATATTGCACGTGATATCTCTGGAACATTGATACCTTTGTGAAAGCTGCAATTCTTTTATAAGTTTGTGTTTTGTAGATTATTATTGCTTTTGAAACATGGGCCACCACTAAGCTTTTTTGACCATGATGAAAACTATACCTTAAACTGATGATGGGTGAACAGTGATGTAATGAAAATTTAATACATTTCACTAACTATACTTTGAAGTGAGTGCCAATTACTTATTTATCTCCTTGTGGAGTGGTGAGAGTCTATATGCTTCCTGCAATGTGTAGAGAGTACAATGAGACCACTGTAGATTTGATCATCTGAGATATGTGAAAAATTTAATTGAGCATCATAACTTATCCCGATTGTTTAAAGAAAAACTTGGGTATGATCCCAAGTGACTCAGTTTCATGGCCATCAGGGAAGGGGTTAATTAACTAAGAGCCTAATTCAGAGATGGATGCAGTTTGTAAAGCAGCTGTGTCTTTGGATGCAGCTGCTGTACTGAAATATGCTAAAGCAGCAGGAGGTGTATTGTGCAGACATCTCCTGTATTCATGTGTGATCCGCCACTGCATCCGAAGATGCAACATCAGATCACTTGTGTGAACACTGTCCAGCTGAGTAACCTTCAGGTTTAGGCCGGGTGATCGTGCCCAGATAGGGCTGGGCACGATGTGAAAAGTGCCATTTGGGCACCCAAACAGGTCA
Source organism: Pseudophryne corroboree (assembly GCF_028390025.1). Lineage (NCBI taxonomy): Eukaryota > Metazoa > Chordata > Amphibia > Anura > Myobatrachidae > Pseudophryne > Pseudophryne corroboree. The sequence goes on from NC_086449.1 coordinate 540,762,816, forward strand.
CTTTTTGCACATTTTAGCTTGCCAGCACAGGGAGCTGCAAGCTGAAATCGCGCCCAAACAGCGCAACACTTATATTAATATGTTGTACGATATCTAGTGGCGGCCGCAGGGAGAAAAATTTGAATTCACCCCATAGGGGTATATTTACTAAACTCCCGATTTTGACCGATTTTGGTTTTTTTTTTCAAAGTGTCACCTCGGGAATTTACTAAACTAAAATCTCGGCAGTGATGAGGGCATTCGTATTTTTTTTGAAGGCAAAGTTAAAAAATCCGAATGAATACACCATCTGTCAAACACGCCTGTTATTTTATACAACTCGGTAATTTACTAAAAATTCGTATTCACAATCACTGCCGGCAATAGCCAAACACTGCCGTGAAAAAATAAAAATTGTAAAAAAAAGCAGTTTTCAAATAGACCGGCTTTTTTTTTACCGTATTCAGATAGGCATGCACGGATCTGTGAGATCCATGCATGTTTATCAGTGGGAAGGTGTGTAAAGGAGTTAAAAGACAGAATTTTTTTTGCGTGGGGTCCCCCCTCTAAGTATAACCAGCCTTGGGCTCTTTGAGCCGGTCCTGGTTGTAAAAATCCAGGGAAAGAAATGACTGTGGTTCCCCCATATTTAAACAACAAGCACCGGGCTCTGCGCCTGGTCCTGGTGCAAAAAATATGGGGGACAAAAAACGTAGGGGTCCCCCGTATTTTTTACACCAGCACCGGGCTCCACTAGTCAGAGAGATAATGCCACAGCCGGGGGACACTATTATATTGGTCCCTGCGGCCCTGGCATTAAAACCCCAACTAGTCATCCCTGGCTGGGGTCCGCCCACTTCAGCCACCCAAGGACCAGGGGTAAAGCCCGAGGCAGTCCCCCCCCACCCAAGGGCGGTGGATGGGAGGCTGATAGCCTTTTGTGTAAAAAAAGATTATTATTTTTTGTAGCAGAACTACAAATCCCAGCAAGTCTCCCCCGCAAGCTGGTACTTGGAGAACCACAAGTATGCATGCAGGGAAAAAACGAGCCCGCTGGTACCTGTAGTTCTACTACAAAAAAATACCCAAATAAAAACATAACACACACACACACACACACACCGTGAAAGTAAAATTTTATTAAACATACATGCACACTTTCATACATACATACATACTTACCTATGTTGACATGAAGCACTCGATTCTCTTCTCCAGTAGAATCCAGGGGTACCTGTAAATAAAATTATACTTACAAAGAATCCGGGGTAGATCGGTCCTCGTCTTAAAAGTTATAATCCAGGGACTTGATAAAATAATAAAACGAAATACCCGAACCACGCACTGAAAGGGGTCCCATGTTTACACATGGAACCCCTTTCCCCATCTGGCGGGACCCCCCATGACTCCTGTCAAAGAGGGTCCCTTCAGCCAATCAGGGAGCGCCACGTCATGGCACTCTCCTGATTGACTGTGCGCGCCTGAACTGTCAGTCAGGCGGAGCACTGTGGATATAATGTAGCGTAGCGCAGCTACATTATATCCAATGGTGAGAACTTTGCGGTCTGCGGTAGACCGCAAGATTAATTGGGGCCAACCACAAGAGTGACCCCATTTAACCTTTCAGTACGTGGTTCGGGTATTTCGTTTTATTATTTTGCCTAGTCCCTGGATTATAACTTTTAAGAAGAGGACCGATCTACCCAGGATTCTTTGTAAGTATAATTTTATTTACAGGTACCCCTGGAGAAGAGGACCGAGTGCTTCATGTAAACATTCCCCCACATGCTGGTACTTGTGGTTCTCCAAGTACCAGCTTGCAGGGGAGGCTTTCTGGGACTTGTAGTTCTGCTACAAAAAACAATATTCTTTTTTTTACACAAAAGGCTATCAGCCTCCCATCCACCACCCTTGGAAGGGGGGGGACCCCTACTTTTTTGTCCCCCGTATTTTTTGCACCAGGACCAGGCGCAGAGCCCGATGCTGGTTGTTTAAATATGGGGAACCACAGTCATTTTTCCCCCTGTATTTTTACAACCAGGACCGGCTCAAAGAGCCCAAGGCTGGTTATGCTTAGGAGGGGGGACCCCACGCAAATTTTATTCTTCTCATAATATACACAATGTAGCCCTGCACGGATCTCACAGATCCGGCCGGGATTCACTGTGTTAAGTCCGGCAGTATTTTACTAATCACTCCCGTAAAACACTGCCAGACATTACCAATGACATCGGCATCGGAGAAAACGAAAATGCAGAATACGACAGCTTAGTAAATGAGTCGTAAAAAAAAATAGTTGCAAATTCACACTACCGATGTCATTCGTGATTAATCTCCCTTCAAATCCTGACAATTACGAATCTTAGTAAATATACCCCATTGTGTTTAACAGTGAATGCCATATAGACATTTAAGGGTTTTAGTTGGTTTTAGAGAGACTCAGTTGGATTTTTGTTGATTAACCTTTCATACCCACATTTCATGCAGGCCAACATGGGCATCATTGTGACAAGCGGTAATAGACTTTTCAGATTTACCAACCTAATTGAAATTGTGCATTCAGCTATTGGAAGTATAGTCTAAATGAAAACAGTTATGGGGGGAATGTAATTCAATTAAAAAACTGTCTTTTACCTTGATATTTGGCCAATTTTTTTTCGTACCATACAATTGTAGCCCAATTATTTCTCCCGTAAAATTTCCTGTTTGCAGGGCAAAAACACATATGACCCAGGATAAGTTCCTGGACCTGTGTGTTTTTGCAGCCACAATTGCAAAAACAGGACAATTATCTGGGATTTCTGAAGGGTACCTCAGCAGGTCCCGCAAAAAAAATTCTGATAAGTGTCTGCATTGGGCTGCCATCAGTGCTAATTGGATAGCACTGGTGAATCAATTAGCCCACGGTAAATTACCATGAGCAATTGAATTCCTTCCGTAATGTTTAATATGAAACTCATAAATGAAACCAGACTGGTCAGGGGAGAATCATTAGATCCATTATATCTTCTCCCTCAAACGAAATGGAGGCTAAATGAAGAAGTTGTTAAGAATACCCCTAGTTCTTAAAAACATAAGGAGAGCTTCAGCTTGTCTATGACATCAGTGGATCGATTTCTATATATTCTGTAGCTGATCATATGGTATTTTATCTAGAGATGAGCGGGTTCGGTTCCCTAAGTGAGAACTGAACCCCCCCGAACTTCTTTACCTGAGCCCGGATCCGAGTCAGGCTCGTGTTTTCCCGCCTGACTCGGAAACCAGAATGAGGCAAAACGTCATCATTCTGCTATCGGATTCTTGCAGGGTTTGGATTCCATATAAGGAGCCGCGCATCGCCGCTATTTTCAGGCCGGCATTGGAGTGTAGAGAGAGGACGTGTCTCCATCCTCAGCGTCCTGCATCAGTTCAGTGGTAGTGTCTTGTGCTGCATCAGTCCAGTCACAGTGGTGGTGTCCTCTGCTGCCATCTGTCCAGTGCTGCTGTATAAGTCCAGTCCAGTGGTGCTGTGTTGTGCTGCATCAGTTCAATGGTGGTGCATTTTGCTGCATCAGTCCAGTCACAGTGGTGGTGTCCTCTGCTGCCATATGTCCAGTGCTGCTGTATAAATCCAGTCCATTGCAGTGGTGCTGTGTTGTCCTGCATCAGCCCAGTGGTGGAGTCCCTGAGCTGCTGTAATGTCCAGTGGTACTGCCGTATATGTCCAGTGATACTGCCGTATATGTCCAATGATACTGCCGTGTATGTCCAGCGGTACTGCTGTATAAATCCAGCGATACTGCCGTATATGTCCAGTGGTACTGCCATTTAACTCCAGTGGTACTGGCGTATATATCCAGTCCAGTGATACTGCCATATATGTCCAGTGATACTGCTGTATATGTCCAGTGGTACTGACGTATAATTCCAGTGGTACTGCTGTATAATTCCAGTGGTACTGCTGTATAATTCCAGTGATACTGCTGTATAATTCCAGTGGTACTGACGTATAATTCCAGCGGTACTGGCGTATAAGTCCAGTCCAGTGTTACTGCCGTATATGTCCAGTGGTACTGCCATATAAATCCAGTGGTACTGGCGTATAAATCCAGTCCACTGATACTGCCATATATGTCCAGTGGTACTGCGGTATAAATCCAGTGATACTGCCATATATGGTCAGTGGTACTGCTGTTTAAATCCAGTGGTACTGGCGTATAAATCCAGTCCAGTGATACTGCCGTATATGTCCAGTGATACTGCCATATAATTCCAGTGATATTGACGTATAATTCCAGTGGTACTGGTGTATAAGTCCAGTGATACTGCCGTATAAATCCAGTCCAGTGGTACGGCCGTATAAGTCCAGTGGTACGGCCGTATAAGTCCAGTGGTACGGCCGTATAAGTCCAGTGGTACGGCCGTATAAGTCCAGTGGTACGGCCGTATAATTCCAGTGGTACGGCCGTATAATTCCAGTGGTACTGCCGTATAATTCCAGTGATACTGCCGTATAATTCCAGTGGTACTGGCATATAAATCCAGTGATACTGCCGTATAAATCCAGTCCAGTGATACTTCCGTATAAGTCCAGTGATACTTCCGTATAAGTCCAGTGGTACTGCCGTATAATTCCAGTGATATTGCCGTATAATTCCAGTGATACTGCCGTATTATTCCAGTGGTACTGGCGTATAAATCCAGTAATACTGCCGTATAAATCCAGTCCAGTGGTACTGCCGTATAAATCCAGTGGTACTGCTGATTAATTCCAGTGATACTGCTGTATAATTCCAGTAATACTGCCGTATAATTCCAGTGGTACTGGCGTATAAATCCAGTGATACTGCCGTATAAATCCAGTCCAGTGATACTGCCGTATATGTCCAGTGATACTGCCATATAATTCCATTGATACTGCCATATAATCCCAGTAATACGCCGTATAATTCCAGTGATACTGGCGTATAAATCCAGTAATACTGGCGTATAAATCCAGTCCAGTGGTACTGCCATATAAATCCAGTGGTACTGCCGTATAAATCCAGAGATACTGCCGTATAATTCCAGTGATACTGCCATATAAATCCAATGGTACTGGCGTATAAGTCCAGTGGTGCTGTTTTGTGCTGTATATTATTTACTCCAAATAAAGGGGTTATTAATATTTAATCCAAATAATTTTTACAGGGTTTGCCATATGTGGTGTAAAGGTATGCGCTCCTGTGCTTCATTTTGTTATATAACTCGAGAAAAATAATGGAGAACAAAAATTTGGAGGATAAAATAGGGAAAGATCAAGAACCACTTCCTCCTACTGCTGCTGCTGCCGCTGCTGTTGTTGCTGCTGGGAGTCGATCGTCATCCCAGAGGGGAAGTCGGAAGACCACTTGTACTACTTCAACTAAGCAATTGACCGTCCAACAGTCCTTTGCGAGGAAGATTAAATATGACAGCAGTCACCCTGTTGCAAAGTGGATTACTGAGGCCATAACAACTATGCTGGTGTTAGTCGTGCATCCGGTATCTGCCATTAAAGCAGTGGGATTGCAGTGCCACTCCTAGATGGGCCAGGTGTTTGTGCCGCACACTTGTGTCGCTTAGCTTAGTCATACAGCTACCTCATTGCACCTCTTTTACTTCTTTGCATGAAGTGCTGTTTGGGGCCTAGTTTTTTTAAGTGCCATCCTGTCTGCAACTGCAGTGCCACTCCTAGATGGGCCAAGTGTTAGTACCGCACACTTGTGTCGCTTAGCTTTGTCATACAGCTACCTCATTGCACCTCTTTTTCTTCTTTGCATGATGTGCTGTTTGGGGCCCAGTTTTTTTAAGTGCCATCCTGTCTGACACTGCAGTGCCACTCCTAGATGGGCCAGGTGTTTGTGCTGCACACGTGTGTCGCTTAGTTTAGTCATACAGCTACCTCATTACACCTCTTTTACTTCTTTGCATGATGTGCGGTTTGGGGCCTAGTTATTTTAAGTGCCATCCTGTCTGCAACTGCAGTGACACTCCTAGATGGGCCTGGTGTTTGTGCTGCACACTTGTGTCGCTTAGCTTAGTCATACAGCTACCTCATTGCACCTCTTTTTCTTTTTTGCATGATGTGCTGTTTGGCAGGGCCGTAACTAGGTGTGAGCGGAGGGGGCACTGCGCATAGCACTGCAGGGTAGGGGGCACTGTTGGCGGCACTTGTCAGTTATCTGTTTTAATTGCTTTCACTTCCCCTCTTTTTGATGCCCAGCATCTCCTGACTGGCCCTGTCTCCTACCCCCACCCCTTCTGTCGCTAATACCTATACAACATTCATTAACTCAACTTGAGATTTCTTTGTTATTCAGTCACGCTGTCCTTTATTACATTTCAAGATGATGACATTAGAGATGAGCGGGTTCGGTTTCTTTGAATCCGAACCCGCACGAACTTCACTTTTTTTTTCACGGGTCCGAGCGACTCGGATCTTCCCGCCTTGCTCGGTTAACCCGAGCGCGCCCGAACGTCATCATGACGCTGTCGGATTCTCGCGAGACTCGGATTCTATATAAGGAGCCGCGCGTCGCCGCCATTTTCACACGTGCATTGAGATTGATAGGGAGAGGACGTGGCTGGCGTCCTCTCCATTAGAATAGATTAGAAGAGAGAGAGAGAGAGAGAGAGATTGTGCAGACAGAGTTTACCACAGTGACCAGTGCAGTTGTTGTTAAGTTAACTTTTATTTAATATATCCGTTCTCTGCTATATCCGTTCTCTGCCTGAAAAAAACGATACACAGCAGTCACACAGTGTGACTCAGTCTGTGTGCACTCAGCTCAGCCCAGTGTGCTGCACATCAATGTATAAAAGCTTATAATAATTGTGGGGGAGACTGGGGAGCACTGCAGGTTGTTATAGCAGGAGCCAGGAGTACATAATATTATATTAATTTAAAATTAAACAGTGCACACTTTTGCTGCAGGAGTGCCACTGCCAGTGTGACTAGTGGTGACCAGTGCCTGACCACCAGTATAGTAGTATATTGTTGTATACTATCTCTTTATCAACCAGTCTATATTAGCAGCAGACACAGTACAGTGCGGTAGTTCACGGCTGTGGCTACCTCTGTGTCGGCAGTCGGCACTCGGCAGGCAGTCCGTCCATCCATAATTGTATAATTATATACCACCTAACCGTGGTATTTTTTTTTCTTTCTTTATACCGTCGTCATAGTCATACTAGTTGTTACGAGTATACTACTATCTCTTTATCAACCAGTGTACAGTGCGGTAGTTCACGGCTGTGGCTACCTCTGTGTCGGCAGTCGGCAGGCAGTCCGTCCATCCATAATTGTATTATTATAATATATACCACCTAACCGTGGTTTTTTTTTCATTCTTTATACCGTCATAGTGTCATACTAGTTGTTACGAGTATACTACTATCTCTTTATCAACCAGTGTACAGTGCGGTAGTTCACGGCTGTGGCTACCTCTGTGTCGGCAGTCGGCAGGCAGTCCGTCCATCCATAATTGTATTATAATATATACCACCTAACCGTGGTTTTTTTTTCATTCTTTATACCGTCATAGTGTCATACTAGTTGTTACGAGTATACCACTATCTCTTTATCAACCAGTGTACAGTGCGGTAGTTCACGGCTGTGGCTACCTCTGTGTCGGCAGTCGGCAGGCAGTCCGTCCATCCATAATTGTATTATAATATATACCACCTAACCGTGGTTTTTTTTTCATTCTTTATACCGTCATAGTCAGTCATACTAGTTGTTACGAGTATACTACTATCTCTTTATCAACCAGTGTACAGTGCGGTAGTTCACGGCTGTGGCTACCTCTGTGTCGGCACTCGGCAGGCAGTCCGTCCATCCATAATTGTATTATAATATATACCACCTAACCGTGGTTTTTTTTTCATTCTTTATACCGTCATAGTGTCATACTAGTTGTTACGAGTATACTACTATCTCTTTATCAACCAGTGTACAGTGCGGTAGTTCACGGCTGTGGCTACCTCTGTGTCGGCAGTCGGCAGGCAGTCCGTCCATCCATAATTGTATTATAATATATACCACCTAACCGTGGTTTTTTTTTCATTCTTTATACCGTCATAGTGTCATACTAGTTGTTACGAGTATACTACTATCTCTTTATCAACCAGTGTACAGTGCGGTAGTTCACGGCTGTGGCTACCTCTGTGTCGGCAGTCGGCAGGCAGTCCGTCCATCCATAATTGTATTATAATATATACCACCTAACCGTGGTTTTTTTTTCATTCTTTATACCGTCATAGTCAGTCATACTAGTTGTTACGAGTATACTACTATCTCTTTATCAACCAGTGTACAGTGCGGTAGTTCACGGCTGTGGCTACCTCTGTGTCGGAACTCGGCAGGCAGTCCGTCCATCCATAATTGTATTACAATATATACCACCTAACCGTGGTTTTTTTTTCATTCTTTATACCGTCATAGTCAGTCATACTAGTTGTTACGAGTATACTACTATCTCTTTATCAACCAGTGTACAGTGCGGTAGTTCACGGCTGTGGCTACCTCTGTGTCGGAACTCGGCAGGCAGTCCGTCCATCCATAATTGTATTACAATATATACCACCTAACCGTGGTTTTTTTTTCATTCTTTATACCGTCATAGTCAGTCATACTAGTTGTTACGAGTATACTACTATCTCTTTATCAACCAGTGTACAGTGCGGTAGTTCACGGCTGTGGCTACCTCTGTGTCGGAACTCGGCAGGCAGTCCGTCCATCCATAATTGTATTATTATAATATATACCACCTAACCGTGTTTTTTTTTTCATTCTTTATACCGTCATAGTGTCATACTAGTTGTTACGAGTATACTACTATCTCTTTATCAACCAGTGTACAGTGCGGTAGTTCACGGCTGTGGCTACCTCTGTGTCGGCACTCGGCAGGCAGTCCGTCCATCCATAATTGTATTACAATATATACCACCTAACCGTGGTTTTTTTATACCACCTAACCGTGGCAGTCCGTCCATAATTGTATACTAGTATCCAATCCATCCATCTCCATTGTTTACCTGAGGTGCCTTTTAGTTCTGCCTATAAAATATGGAGAACAAAAAAGTTGAGGTTCCAAAATTAGGGAAAGATCAAGATCCACTTCCACCTCGTGCTGAAGCTGCTGCCACTAGTCATGGCCGAGACGATGAAATGCCAGCAACGTCGTCTGCCAAGGCCGATGCCCAATGTCATAGTACAGAGCATGTCAAATCCAAAACACCAAATATCAGAAAAAAAAGGACTCCAAAACCTAAAATAAAATTGTCGGAGGAGAAGCGTAAACTTGCCAATATGCCATTTACCACACGGAGTGGCAAGGAACGGCTGAGGCCCTGGCCTATGTTCATGGCTAGTGGTTCAGCTTCACATGAGGATGGAAGCACTCAGCCTCTCGCTAGAAAACTGAAAAGACTCAAGCTGGCAAAAGCACCGCAAAGAACTGTGCGTTCTTTGAAATCCCAAATCCACAAGGAGAGTCCAATTGTGTCGTTTGCGATGCCTGACCTTCCCAACACTGGACGTGAAGAGCATGCGCCTTCCACTATTTGCATGCCCCCTGCAAGTGCTGGAAGGAGCACCCGCAGTCCAGTTCCTGATAGTCAGATTGAAGATGTCAGTGTTGAAGTACACCAGGATGAGGAGGATATGGGTGTTGCTGGCGCTGGGGAGGAAATTGACCAGAAGGATTCTGATGGTGAGGTGGTTTGTTTAAGTCAGGCACCCGGGGAGACACCTGTTGTCCGTGGGAGGAATATGGCCGTTGACATGCCAGGTGAAAATACCAAAAAAATCAGCTCTTCGGTGTGGAGGTATTTCACCAGAAATGCGGACAACAGGTGTCAAGCCGTGTGTTCCCTTTGTCAAGCTGTAATAAGTAGGGGTATGGACGTTAACCACCTCGGAACATCCTCCCTTATACGTCACCTGCAGCGCATTCATAATAAGTCAGTGACAAGTTCAAAAACTTTGGGTGACAGCGGAAGCAGTCCACTGACCAGTAAATCCCTTCCTCTTGTAACCAAGCTCACGCAAACCACCCCACCAACTCCCTCAGTGTCAATTTCCTCCTTCCCCAGGAATGCCAATAGTCCTGCAGGCCATGTCACTGGCAAGTCTGACGAGTCCTCTCCTGCCTGGGATTCCTCCGATGCATCCTTGCGTGTAACGCCTACTGCTGCTGGCGCTGCTGTTGTTGCCGCTGGGAGTCGATGGTCATCCCAGAGGGGAAGTCGTAAGCCCACTTGTACTACTTCCAGTAAGCAATTGACTGTTCAACAGTCCTTTGCGAGGAAGATGAAATATCACAGCAGTCATCCTACTGCAAAGCGGATAACTGAGTCCTTGACAACTATGTTGGTGTTAGACGTGCGTCCGGTATCCGCCGTTAGTTCACAGGGAACTAGACAATTTATTGAGGCAGTGTGCCCCCGTTACCAAATACCATCTAGGTTCCACTTCTCTAGGCAGGCGATACCGAGAATGTACACGGACGTCAGAAAAAGACTCACCAGTCTCCTAAAAAATGCAGTTGTACCCAATGTCCACTTAACCACGGACATGTGGACAAGTGGAGCAGGGCAGGGTCAGGACTATATGACTGTGACAGCCCACTGGGTAGATGTATGGACTCCCGCCGCAAGAACAGCAGCGGCGGCACCAGTAGCAGCATCTCGCAAACGCCAACTCTTTCCTAGGCAGGCTACGCTTTGTATCACCGCTTTCCAGAATACGCACACAGCTGAAAACCTCTTACGGCAACTGAGGAAGATCATCGCGGAATGGCTTACCCCAATTGGACTCTCCTGTGGATTTGTGGCATCGGACAACGCCAGCAATATTGTGTGTGCATTAAATATGGGCAAATTCCAGCACGTCCCATGTTTTGCACATACCTTGAATTTGGTGGTGCAGAATTTTTTAAAAAACGACAGGGGTGTGCAAGAGATGCTGTCGGTGGCCAGAAGAATTGCGGGACACTTTCGGCGTACAGGCACCACGTACAGAAGACTGGAGCACCACCAAAAACTACTGAACCTGCCCTGCCATCATCTGAAGCAAGAAGTGGTAACGAGGTGGAATTCAACCCTCTATATGCTTCAGAGGTTGGAGGAGCAGCAAAAGGCCATTCAAGCCTATACAATTGAGCACGATATAGGAGATGGAATGCACCTGTCTCAAGTGCAGTGGAGAATGATTTCAACGTTGTGCAAGGTTCTGATGCCCTTTGAACTTGCCACACGTGAAGTCAGTTCAGACACTGCCAGCCTGAGTCAGGTCATTCCCCTCATCCGGCTTTTGCAGAAGAAGCTGGAGGCATTGAAGAAGGAGCTAACACGGAGCGATTCCGCTAGGCATGTGGGACTTGTGGATGCAGCCCTTAATTCGCTTAACAAGGATTCACGGGTGGTCAATCTGTTGAAATCAGAGCACTACATTTTGGCCACCGTGCTCGATCCTAGATTTAAAGCCTACCTTGGATCTCTCTTTCCGGCAGACACAGGTCTGCTGGGGTTGAAAGACCTGCTGGTGACAAAATTGTCAAGTCAAGCGGAACGCGACCTGTCAACATCTCCTCCTTCACATTCTCCCGCAACTGGGGGTGCGAGGAAAAGGCTCAGAATTCCGAGCCCACCCGCTGGCGGTGATGCAGGGCAGTCTGGAGCGACTGCTGATGCTGACATCTGGTCCGGACTGAAGGACCTGACAACGATTACGGACATGTCGTCTACTGTCACTGCATATGATTCTCTCAACATTGATAGAATGGTGGAGGATTATATGAGTGACCGCATCCAAGTAGGCACGTCACACAGTCCGTACTTATACTGGCAGGAAAAAGAGGCAATTTGGAGGCCCTTGCACAAACTGGCTTTATTCTACCTAAGTTGCCCTCCCACAAGTGTGTACTCCGAAAGAGTGTTTAGTGCCGCCGCTCACCTTGTCAGCAATCGGCGTACGAGGTTACATCCAGAAAATGTGGAGAAGATGATGTTCATTAAAATGAATTATAATCAATTCCTCCGCGGAGACATTGACCAGCAGCAATTGCCTCCACAAAGTACACAGGGAGCTGAGATGGTGGATTCCAGTGGGGACGAATTGATAATCTGTGAGGAGGGGGATGTACACGGTGATATATCGGAGGGTGAAGATGAGGTGGACATCTTGCCTCTGTAGAGCCAGTTTGTGCAAGGAGAGATTAATTGCTTCTTTTTTGGGGGGGGGTCCAAACCAACCCGTCATATCAGTCACAGTCGTGTGGCAGACCCTGTCACTGAAATGATGGGTTGGTTAAAGTGTGCATGTCCTGTTTTGTTTATACAACATAAGGGTGGGTGGGAGGGCCCAAGGATAATTCCATCTTGCACCTCTTTTTTCTTTTCTTTTTCTTTGCATCATGTGCTGATTGGGGAGGGTTTTTTGGAAGGGACATCCTGCGTGACACTGCAGTGCCACTCCTAGATGGGCCCGGTGTTTGTGTCGGCCACTAGGGTCGCTAATCTTACTCACACAGCTACCTCATTGCGCCTCTTTTTTTCTTTGCGTCATGTGCTGTTTGGGGAGGGTTTTTTGGAAGGGACATCCTGCGTGACACTGCAGTGCCACTCCTAGATGGGCCCGGTGTTTGTGTCGGCCACTAGGGTCGCTAATCTTACTCACACAGTCAGCTACCTCATTGCGCCTCTTTTTTTCTTTGCGTCATGTGCTGTTTGGGGAGGGTTTTTTGGAAGGGCCATCCTGCGTGACACTGCAGTGCCACTCCTAGATGGGCCCGGTGTTTGTGTCGGCCACTAGGGTCGCTAATCTTACTCACACAGCTACCTCATTGCGCCTCTTTTTTTCTTTGCGTCATGTGCTGTTTGGGGAGGGTTTTTTGGAAGGGACATCCTGCGTGACACTGCAGTGCCACTCCTAGATGGGCCCGGTGTTTGTGTCGGCCACTAGGGTCGCTTATCTTACTCACACAGCGACCTCGGTGCAAATTTTAGGACTAAAAATAATATTGTGAGGTGTGAGGTATTCAGAATAGACTGAAAATGAGTGTAAATTATGGTTTTTGAGGTTAATAATACTTTGGGATCAAAATGACCCCCAAATTCTATGATTTAAGCTGTTTTTTAGTGTTTTTGGAAAAAAACACCCGAATCCAAAACACACCCGAATCCGACAAAAATAATTCGGTGAGGTTTTGCCAAAACGCGTTCGAACCCAAAACACGGCCGCGGAACCGAACCCAAAACCAAAACACAAAACCCGAAAAATTTCAGGCGCTCATCTCTAGATGACATACCAGGGATTCAAACCCATTGTCTGTAGCATTGCAGTCAGACAATCTATTAACTGAGCTATCTGCCCCTGCATAGAATGGTAGATAATTCTAAACTATAGAATTCTAGCTATTTGAAGCTTACCTTGTACTTTATGAAAAAATGATCAGCATTGCAGCTGAGCAGATCTATGTAGTGTGTGGCTGCAAGAGATTGGATGTGTTGCTGCACACTACATAGATCTGCTCAATTGCAATGCTGATTTTTTTTTTTTTTTTACAAAATACTAGTAGCTTCATATAGCTCAATGAGTATGGTGTTTGATTAGAATTCAACAGGTTATAGGTTTGAATCCTGGGCATGGCAGTATATTGAAATGTGTTATTTAATAAAGGGTATTGTAACTAAATAACAATGAGCTCTCAAGTTAAGTGCATGAATGTGGTATAAAGAGGATTTGTATCCAAATCCGATTTGCAGTAATCTATAAATGTATTTTATATATATATATATATATATATATATATATATATATATATATATATATATATATATATATATATGTGTGTGTGTATATATATATATATATATATATATGTATATATGTGTGTGTGTATATATATATATATATATATATATATATATATATATATATACACATATATATATATATATATATATATATTACTGGTAAACACATCCGGCACTCAGTGTAGAGGAATAAATGCCTGGGTGCCCTCCTGGAAATCATACAGTAGCATATCCTTCCCCACCTGTGGCTCAGGTGTATACGGCAAAGGAAAAAGAGGCAGCACTCCAAGGACTTTGTTAAAGCTTGTATTCAAATCATGGTGCAAACAGGACAAACGTGTTCATGGCAATAAAAAAGACATGGCAGGCTTACGACGTTTCAAGGCATCAAAGCCTTTTCCTCAGGTAAGAATACCCATGTGCAGTGAGAAAATAAAAAATGAAAGATCCAAAACCAAAGCATGAAGCACTCACCTTTTAAGAAGTGTGTAGGAGCAGGTGTTCCCGGCGTCTGTGTCCGGGACTTCCGGGTACGTCACACGGGCGGCGCACAGATGACGTATCCGTTGCTAGGCAACGGTTGTGCTGACAGGCGCCGGGGAGACCCGACAGTGAGCTGTGAAGAGATTGAAGCATAGTGTAATCAGGCATGCTAGGAACATGCGTATGACACCCAGAGGCGGGCGACTAGAGTATAAAAGTGAAAAGAATAAGAACGGCAATAAAAGTTACTTATAATGAGCTGAAGAGTAACCAGTGTAAAGAACAAAGCCCAAACCATGCCATAGCATCATGGAGAAATGAATTAAAACAACGTATGGTCAGATGAAATAATAAACTAGATATTATTCAAAAGAGTATATGGTATATTGGTGGGCTGGAACATAGTTACTGGGTTTTAAATTGGATCCCAAACAGTTACATCACATCAAAGAAGGAGGTGGGAACAGCAGGAAAAAGGGAAGGGAAAATGGAAAGGGATGGGAAAAAGGGGAAGAGGTGGAGGGGGGGATGTAAAATGGGGAGGGGAGGGGGGGGGAGAGGAACGGAAGTGTGGGGGGGGGGGGGAACCAAAATCCGAAACTGGAACGGAAGTGCCTAATGTAGTGGCAGGTATTAGAGAAATACATTCCAATTTAATTTTTCATTCAGTCCTTTGGGAGACAGTGTATCAAGTAAGAAGATCCATTTAGATTCACATTTAGATAGAGCTGTGTGTCGATCGCCGCCTCTCACTGGGCTCGGAATGTGATCGATGATCTTATACCGCAAACTAGATAGCGGGTGACCCTTTTGTTTGAAATGGCGTGCTACCGGTTGGTCTACCGGTTTGCCGTCGAGTGATGCTTTAATGGCCGATCGGTGTAACGCCATCCTATCCCTGAGGTTTCTGATAGTCTGTCCCACATACAACAAGCCACATGGGCAGATGATGATGCACACAATAAATGATGTCGTGCACGTCAGTACGTGTCTAATTTTATATTGCTGACCAGTATATGGATTATTAAAGTTATGGCCAGTTTCTAGATATTTGCATGTGGTGCAGGATGCGCACCGATAGCACCCCGGTTTTTTAACTTGTGTGGAAGGGGCATGTGGGATTGAAGTGATGTTGGTTTTCACCAAGAAGTCCCTGAGATTGGGTCCCCTCTTGTAGCTAGGCATCAGAGAGGTGCTTTTGAAGCAAGGCAATTCTTTGTCGCCCGACACAATGGGCCACAGACCTTTCGTAGCATGTGAAATAACTTTGCTGGCAGTCGTGAACTGGGTTACAAAAGGAATCCGTGATTGCAGCGATTGTCGAGGTGTTTTATAGAGCAGCTGTTCTCTAGGAATTTTGAGTACTTCGTCCCTAGAGTGCCTGAGGTCCCGTAATCTGTAGCCTCTATTGGCAAACTTGTGGATCATTTGGTCCAACGTCGTTACTAGGGTGGCTTGGTCACTCGAAATACGTGCTGCCCTGAGCATTTGTGATCTGGGTAACCCACGTATTAGTGCAGGAGGATGGCAGCTGCTGTGGTGCAGCAGCGTATTACGGTCTGTAGGCTTTGAAAAAAGCTTGGTGTGTATATGATTCTCCTTAATCTCAATAGTGACGTCCAAATAATTGATACTTGTGGTGCTCATCTGATCCGTGAATTTAATAGGTGAATCAACTGTATTGATGTACTCTATAAGAGTGGTTAATTCCTTCTCTGTTCCAGACCAGAGGATCAGCAGATCGTCTATATACCGTGTATATGGCACTATTTTATTCACTATCTCAGAGGATGAAAAGAAGAAAACGTCTTCCTGCTGAAACATATATACATTGGCGAACGATGGGGCCACTGAGGACCCCATCGCACACCCTGTGGTCTGGATAAAATACTGACCATTGTGCATAAAATAATTTTGTGTTAAGGTTTTTGACAACAGCAAAAGAAACAGAGGGATGGGAATAGCATCAAAGTGATGTCGAAACAGAAACAGTTCCATGGCTGCTAGGCCACTGTCGTGAGGGATCACCGTGTAAAGATTTTTGACGTCTAGGGTACATAACAACGTGTTGGTCGGTACTGTTTTCATGAGGTTCAGTTTATTGAGAAGTTGTGTAGTGTCTTTGAGGAACGTGGGCTGTTCCATAATATATGGCTGAATCAACTGGTCGAGAAACTGTGAAATTGGTTGAAGGAGTGACCCCCTTGCTGAAATAATGGGTCGGGGAGGAGGATCCACCGGATTTTTGTGAAGTTTGGGAATTGTGTATAGCACCGGAGTGATGGGAAAATCAGTAATTAAGGAGTTATAGATTTTTTTGTCAAAGTGTCCTGCAAGATGAGCTTCCAAAGTGACGTTATCCAGGTCACGTTTGAATCTCGCCATGGGATTCTGGGATAACTGTTGATAAGTGGTATGATCTTGAAGAAGCAGATCAATATTAGAGATATACTGTGTGGAGTCCTGGATGACGATGCCTCCGCCCTTATCGGTGGGGCGAAAGATGACATCCTGATATTGTGACAAATCCCGTAAGGCTTTTTGTTCAGCTCGAGTCAAGTTGGTGTGAACTGTGGGTTGAGCTGCGTGGAATTTCGTGACTGCTGTGTCCAGCAGACGGTTGAATGTCTTTAATGAAGCATTTGATGAAGTGGGATCAAAGGTCGTTTTTTTATGCACAGATGGTACTTTATGAAAAGTTGATACATTGTCACGTTGATGTTGGAAAAATTCTTTGGTTTTTAAAGATCTATGTAGCCCATATAGATCTATCTTCCAATCCAGTTCCCGATGGGAGTGGGTGGGTACAAAGGATAATCCTTTGTTCAAGACATTTAATTCTGTAGTGGAAAAATTACGGGATGACAAGTTAAACGTTACTTCCTCCCTTTGTTGATGGGAGGCTTGGAAGATCCTTTGGTTTTGGCCCCCACGTCGCGTTCTTCACGGTCGCGCATGTCGACTTTTGAACGTGTGGCCCTGACTAAAGGGACCGTCCGTACTGTTTGAGGATCTTCTGAATCGGTGACCAAAAAATCACTATCGCTGTTGGACTGCGAACGGTTCCTCCTAGATGGTGGATTCCTATCTTTCCAGGTAATTCGGTAATATGTGTGTGTGTATATATATATATATATATATATATATATATATATATATATATATATATATATATATATATATATATATATAATCATAGCATGGGCTTTCTCTGGAGTCAATCTTGTCATGCCCCTTCCCCACGAGGCATGCGTCATATGTCCCTATAGAAAAAATGAAGGGAGAAGGGGGGTGCCAGTTCTCTTTAATAGGATCCAAAATGTCCCAAGAGAGAGATATAAACTTAAAATATAATACAAGCTGATGGTAAAGGAAAAATATCTTCCATACTTCACACCTCCCAACATTACTCTCTCCAGGAGGGACAGAATGCTCTACTCCTGAACCTCCCTCTTAATTTATGATTGCCAGCACCTGTGCTGAAACACCTTCCTTGTCTAGTAATGTGTTCAAAACAGGTGCCGGCAATATTAATTAAGAGGAAAGTCCAGAAGCAGAGCATTGTGTCCATCCTGGAGAGGGGCATGTTGGGAGGTATGATACTTTGAGCTGAAAGTGCATGCTATTCATACAACAGACAAGCTTTGGGCACCTGTTTTTGTACTATAGAATATTTCCTTTTTAAATCCCATGGCTGAAACGTCATGACAGCTTTGTAAATTTACCTTATATGGCAGTATCCAATTAGCCACAGTAATTTACAGCAGCTAATTGATCCAATTAGCTTCAAATACCAGTGGTTATCTGGGATTTCCCTTCACCTGCAGGAGGCAGGCAAAAAATGTCCACACTAACGAGCTCTAACAGCCCCATATTTTCGTGACACCACATAGGTAGGGAGATGAACTAAGCCTAGAAAAGTGATACATTTAACGGTGATTAAGTACCATCCAATCAGCTCCTTACTGCAATGTTACAGGCTAGGTTTGAAAAATGACAGTTAGGAGCTGGTTGGTTGGTAGCTTATCACAGTGAAATGTATCACTTTTCAAGGATTAGTACATCTGGCCCAGGTTATTTCGGATTCTATGCATTTTGCAGTGAAAATATTAAATTTTGTTGGCGAAAAAAAATGGGGATTGATTGGATTGTTTGGAGAGAAAAAATTGGTTATAATGTAAAAAAAATACATGCCAAAAACCCCTGTTTCTTGTGTGCAAACATTTTTTGGGGATTATTGGATACCTCCCATAGACTTATTTATAGAGTTGTATGCCATAACACAACTTATTGAGTATTCAACAAGGGGTTACATGAGATAATAGTTGTAATAAAAGTAGTAATCATTTACTGTGGACAGCATAGTAAAAATAAGATCAAAATACAGTACCCCTTGTAATAATTAATGTATACAAATTCAAATGATATTATAAAATCCTGTAATAGGAACATGAAAACATGTCATCTAAATGAAGAAATAGTTGAAAACCAATTAAAACTAATTAATTGTGAGTGACACTTCTTCATGCTTATCAAAGTGGTGGAACATGATTGGCCATTCTATTTGTTACGCCCCTTCTTTTTAAATATGGCCATTCATCCTTTTAAAAAATGTCAGTGGAATTCATATCAGGGGACACATTGCTCTACCAAAGATTAAGGATCCTTTACATAATATAAGAGAATGCCAGATGGAGATTTACATTTGGTAAACAGATTGAGAAACAAGCTCAGTTTTCTTATGATAGTGTTACCACCTATGCATGAATGATAGAACAGCTGCCAGACAATTATAAATCTGAGCACAGGGAATTTCAGCTTTCTGTTTGTGGGCGTAAACCAATGACTGGAGCACTGGGAGACCCACGTTCATTCTTTGTGCATTAGAGTACATACAGTGTGTGTAGGGTGGTACAGAGTGGTACTGAGTACCATTAAGAAATATGGTGGTGGTACTCAGTACCACCAGCCCACCACTGGGGCATAATTTATAAGGGGCATTTTTGTGTGTGGGACATAAAATGGTTTTGGTGGCATAACTGTGTGTGGCATAATATGTAATAGTCATTATGGTGTGTGGTATAATATGTAAGGCATTACGGTGTGTGGCATAATGTGTAATGGGAATTAATGGTGTGTGGCATAATGTGTAATGGGTGTTACAGTGTCTGGCATAATGTGTAATAAGCATTACGGTGTGTGGCATAATGTGTAATGGGCATTACAGTGTTTAGCGTAATGTGTAATAAGCATTACGGTGTGTGGCATAATGTGTAATAAGCATTACGGTGTGTGGCATAATGTGTAAGGGGCATTATTGTGTGTGGCATAATGTGGCCATGCCCCTATTGTCATGTAGCCACTCCCCTAGTTTCATGTGACCATGTCCCATCATGACACGTGACCACGCCTATTTTTTTACTATCAGTACCACTAAGAAAAAAATTCTACTTGCAGCACTGAGTACATATATATATGAGACGTTATATTTGAAGAGAATTAGACATTAAAGTTCATCCAAGCACTCCTGTGTCTTCTTAGAACATACAAAACTCAAAACATATGATATAGACAGGTATGGCGACAGATGTAATAGGAGCACAGCTGTACTGGGCCCACAGATAAACCTAGCTCTGAGCTCTGCCTGCGCTGCTGCCGGGATTGGGGCACAGGCATGTATGGGAACAGTCAGGGAGTGCTGTAACTTTATTGCACTAGCAATGGCCAGTGCAATACATTTATTTGTCTACTGCAGTGCAGATCACGTGACATCATGACGTTACCCAGTGCTGCATCACATATTGTCACATATCATAGTAATAAAAAGAATAATTAATACTACTACTACTACTGATAATAATGCAGCTCTTTATCATTTAAGTGTTACCGGGGCAGCTTCTCGGCTATGCTGGCAAAGCAGAGGCAAGCATAGTCTTCTGTTAGACCAGCCAGCAAGCTCCTGGCTTCAGTGCACACATGACCCCTGTCACACATGGATGGTGATGCTATCACAGGAGATCCCCTGAAATAGCTACTCCTGGTAATACCCAATGATGGCCGTCGCAGGCTGTGCATGACTTAACCACTTAACTGATGATTTTTCCCTTCAAAAACATTCACAATATTGTTTTTAATAAAAGGTTTAATTTAATATAGTTTAAAAAGTATTTTTTTTAAATATAGCAATATTATATTATGCACATCTGCAGAACAGATCTCCTTGTCAAAAACTGAAGTACACAGTGGGGCGGCGCGGTCACATGTGATCTGATCATACCAGTGAAGTGGTTACCTCTTTCCTATACCACCTCCTTAATATTTTACAGAAAAGCACAGTGGAATGCCTGAGTGCCCAAACTGGAACATTTTTATTCTTCAACCATTTTGTGTATGTTAATGTTTCAAGAAAAAACGCCTACAGAAGACGAAGGATAATTATATATTTGAAAGGGATGCAGTTAATTAGCCAGCAGTCGGGATCCCGGTGGTCAGGATACCGATGCTGAATCCCGACAGCAGACAATGCCGCCAGTTGTAATCCTGGCGCAACAGGACTATTTCCACTCATAGGTGTCCACGACACAAATATAGTGGCTATAGATCCTATGGCGAGCGCAATGAGCCACCGAGCCTGCAGGGGGACTCTTTGCACTTGCCCTGCTGCTGGCATTCTGGTGAGCTGGATGCCGCTGTCGGGATATTGAGAGCCGGCATCATGCCTGCTGGTACTGAATCCATTTGAAATGCTAAGTACAGTATGTGTAGATAGTCTACATTGGAGTGGGAATTTATCACAAAATGTTTTCTTTATTCAATACAGGTTGCTACGTGCTACCAACACATTTTCTCTATCGTCCTAGTGGATGCTGGGGTTCCTGAAAGGACCATGGGGAATAGCGGCTCCGCAGGAGACAGGGCACAAAAAGTAAAGCTTTAGGATCAGGTGGTGTGCACTGGCTCCTCCCCCTATGACCCTCATCCAAGCCAGTTAGATTTTTGTGCCCGGCCGAGAAGGGTGCAATCTAGGTGGCTCTCCTAAAGAGCTGCTTAGAAAAGTTTAGCTTAGGTTTTTTATTTTACAGTGAGTCCTGCTGGCAACAGGATCACTGCAACGAGGGACTTAGGGGAGAAGAAGTGAACTCACCTGCGTGCAGGATGGATTGGCTTCTTGGTTACTGGACATCAGCTCCAGAGGGACGATCACAGGTACAGCCTGGATGGTCACCGGAGCCTTGCCGCCGGCCCCCTTGCAGATGCTGAAGTAAGAAGAGGTCCAGAATCGGCGGCAGAAGACTCCTCAGTCTTCTAAAGGTAGCGCACAGCACTGCAGCTGTGCGCCATTTTCCTCTCAGCACACTTCACACGGCAGTCACTGAGGGTGCAGGGCGCTGGGAGGGGGGCGCCCTGGGAGGCAAATGAATACCTATTTTGGCTAAAAATACCTCACATATAGCCTCCGGAGGCTATATGGAGATATTTAACCCCTGCCAGAATCCGTTAAGAGCGGGAGACGAGGCCGCCGAAAAAGGGGCGGGGCCTATCTCCTCAGCACACAGCGCCATTTTCCCTCACAGAAAGGCTGGAGGGAAGGCTCCCAGGCTCTCCCCTGCACTGCACTACAGAAACAGGGTTAAAACAGAGAGGGGGGGCACTAATTTGGCGTTAGAAATATATAAAAAAGATGCTATAAGGGAAAACACTTATATAAGGTTGTCCCTATATAATTATAGCGTTTTTGGTGTGTGCTGGCAAACTCTCCCTCTGTCTCTCCAAAGGGCTAGTGGGTCCTGTCCTCTATCAGAGCATTCCCTGTGTGTGTGCTGTGTGTCGGTACGTGTGTGTCGACATGTATGAGGACGATGTTGGTGAGGAGGCGGAGCAATTGCCTGTAATGGTGATGTCACTCTCTAGGGAGTCGACACCGGAATGGATGGCTTATTTAGGGAATTACGTGATAATGTCAACACGCTGCAAGGTCGGTTGACGACATGAGACGGCCGACAAACAATTAGTACCGGTCCAGACGTCTCAAAAACACCGTCAGGGGTTTTAAAACGCCCGTTTACTTTAGTCGGTCGACACAGACACAGACAGGGACACTGAATCCAGTGTCGACGGTGAATAAACAAACGTATTCCTTATTAGGGCCACACGTTAAAGGCAATGAAGGAGGTGTTACATATTTCTGATACTACAAGTACCACAAAAGAGGGTATTATGTGGGATGTGAAAAAACTACCGTAGTTTTTCCTGAATCAGATAAATTAAATAAAGTGTGTGATGATGCGTGGGTTCCCCCCGATAGAAAATTATGGGCGGTATACCCTTTCCCGCCAGAAGTTAGGGCGCGTTGGGAAACACCCCTTAGGGTGGATAAGGCGCTCACACGCTTATCAAAACAAGTGGCGGTACCGTCTATAGATAGGGCCGTCCTCAAGGACCAGCTGACAGGAGGCTGGAAAATATCATAAAAAGTATATACACACATACTGGTGTTATACTGCGACCAGCGATCGCCTCAGCCTGGATGTGCAGAGCTGGGGTGGCTTGGTCGGATTCCCTGACTAAAAATATTGATACCCTTGACAGGGACAGTATTTTATTGACTATAGAGCATTTAAAGGATGCATTTCTATATATGCGAGATGCACAGAGGGATATTTGCACTCTGGCATCAAGAGTAAATGCGATGTCCATATCTGCCAGAAGATGTTATGGACACGACAGTGGTCAGGTGATGCAGATTCCAAACGGCACAAAGGTGTATTGCCGTATAAAGGAAGAGGAGTTATTTGGGGTCGGTCCATCGGACCTGGTGGCCACGGCAACTGCTGGAAAATCCGCCGTTTTTACCCTAAGTCACATCTCTGCAGAAAAAGACACCGTCTTTTCAGCCTCAGTCCTTTCGTCCCTATAAGATCATATCTGCCCAGGGATAGAGGAAAGGGAAGAAGACTGCAGCAGGCAGCCCATTCCCAGGAACAGAAGCGTTCCACCGCTTCTGACAAGTTCTCAGCATGGCGCTGAGACCGTACAGGACCCCTGGATCCTACAAGTAGTATCCCAGGGGTACAGATTGGAAGGTCGAGACGTTTCCCCTTCGCAGGCTCCTGAAGTCTGCTTTACCAAGGTCTCCCTCCGACAAGGAGGCAGTATGGGAAAAAATTCACAAGCTGTATTCCCAGCAGGTGATAATTAAATTACCCCTCCTACTACAAGAAAAGGGGTATTATTCCACACTATATTGTGGTACTGAAGCCAGAAGGCTAGGTGAGACTTATTCTAAAAATTTTTTTGAACACTTACAAAGGTTCAAATCAAGATGGAGTCACTCAGAGCAGTGATAACGAACCAGGAAGAAGGGGACTATATAGTGTCCCGGGACATCAGGGATGCTTACCTCTATGTCCCAAATTTGCCCTTCTCACTAAGGGTACCTCAGGTTCGTGGTGCAGAACTGTCACTATCAGTTTCAGACGCTGCCGTTTGGATTGTCCACGGCATCCCGGGTCTTTACCAAGGTAATGGCCGAAATGATGATTCTTCTTCGAAGAAAAGGCGTCTTAATTATCCCTTACTTGGACGATCTCCTGATAAGGGCATAGTCCAGGGAACAGTTGGAGGTCGGAGTAGCACTATCTCGGATACTGCTACAACAGCACGGGTGGATTCTAAATATTCCAAAATCGCAGCTGATCCCGACGACACGTCTGCTGTGCCTAGGGATGATTCTGGACACAGTCCAGAAAAAGGTGTTTCTCCCGGAAGAGAAAGCCAGGGAGTTATCCGAGCTAGTCAGGAACCTCCTAAAAACAGTGCATCATTGCACAAGGGTCCTGGTAAAAATGGTGGCTTCCTACGAAGCAATTCCATTCGGCAGATTTCACGCAAGAACTTTTCAGTGGGATCTGCTGGACAAATGGTCCGGATCGCATCTTCAGATGCATCAGCGGATAACCCTATATCCAAGGACAAGGGTGTCTCTCCTGTGGTGGTTATAGAGTGCTCATCTTCTAGAGGGCCGCAGATTCGGCATTCAGGATTGGATGCTGGTGACCACGGAGCCCAGCCCGAGAGGCTGGGGAGCAGTCACACAAGGAAAAAATTTCCAGGGAGTGTGATCAAGTCTGGAGACTTTTCTCCACATAAATATACTGGAGCTAAGGGTAAATTTATAATGCTCTAAGCTTAGCAAGACCTCTGCTTCAAGGTCAGCCGGTATTGATCCAGTGGGAAAAACATCACGGCAGTCGCCCACGTAAACAGACAGGGCGACACAAGAAGCAGGAGGGCAATGGCAAAAACTGCAAGGACTTTTCGCTGGGCGGAAAATCATGTGATAGCACTGTCAGCAGTGTTTCATCCCGGGAATGGAAACTGGGAAGCAGACTTCCTCAGCAGGCACGACCTCCACCCGGGAGAGTGGAAACTTCATCGGGAAGTTTTTTCCACATGATTGTAAACCGTTGGGAAATACCAAAGGTGGACATGATGGCGTCCCGTCTGAACAAAAAACGGGACAGGTATTGCGCCAGGTCAAGAGACCCTCAGGCAATAGCTGTGGACGTTCTGGTAACACCGTGGGTGTACCAGTCGGTGTATGTGTTCCCTCCTCTGCTTCTCATACCTAAGGTGCTGAGAATTATAAGACGTAGAGGAGTAAGAACTATACTCATGGCTCCGGATTGGCCAAGAAGGACTTGGTACCCGGAACTTCAAGAGATGCTTACAGAGGTCTTATGGCCTCTGCCGCTAAGAAGGGACTTGCTTCAGCAAGTACCATGTCTGTTCCAAGACTTACCGCAGCTGCGTTTGTCGGCATGGCGGTGGAACGCCGGATCCTAAGGGAAAAAGGCATTCCGGAAGAGGTCATTCCTACCCTGGTCAAAGCCAGAAAGGAGGTGACCGCACAACATTATCACCACATGTGGCGAAAATATGTTGCGTGGTGTGAGGCCAGGAAGGCCCCACAAAGAAATTTCAACTCTGTCGTTTCCTGCATTTCCTGCAAACAGGAGTGTCTATGGGCCTCAAATTGGGGTCCATTAAGGTTCAAATTTCGGCCCTGTCGATTTTCTTCCAGAAAGAATTGGCTTCAGTTCCTGAAGTCCAGAAGTTTGTCAAGGGAGTATTGCATATACAACCCCCTTTTGTGCCTCCAGTGGCACTGTGGGATCTCAACGTAGTTCTGGGATTCCTCAAATCACATTGGTTTAAAACCAGTCAAATCTGTGGATTTGAAGCATCTCACATGAAAAGTGACCATGCTCTTGGCCCTGGCCTGGACCAGGCGAGTGTCAAATTGGTGGTTTTTTCTCAAAAAAGCCCATATCTGTTTGTCCATTCGGACAGGGCAGAGCTGCGGACTCGTCCCCAGTTCTCTCCCTAAGGTGGTGTCAGTGTTTCACCTGAACCAGCTTATTGTGGTGCCTTGCACCTACTAGGGACTTGGAGGACTCCAAGTTGCTAGATGTTGTCAGGGCCCTGAAAATATGTTCCAGGACGGCTGGAGTCAGGAAAACTGACTTGCTGTTATCCTGTATGCACCCAACAAACTGGGTGCTCTTGCTTCTAAGCAGACTATTGCTAGTTGGATGTGTAATACAATTCAGCTTGCACATTCTGTGGCAGGCCTGCCACAGCCAAAATATGTAAATGCCCATTCCACAAGGAAGGTGGGCTCATCTTGGGCGGCTGCCCGAGGGGTCTCGGCTTTTACAACTTTGCCGAGCGGTTATTTAGTCAGGGGCAAACACGTTTGTAAAATCCTACAAATTTGATACCCTGACTAAGGAGGACCTGGAGTTCTCTCATTCGGTGCTGCAGAGTCATCCGCACTCTCCCGCCCGTTTGGGAGCTTTGGTATTATCCCCATGGTCCTTTCAGGAACCCCAGCATCCACTAGGACGATAGAGAAAATAAGAATTTACTTACCGATAATTCTATTTCTCGGAGTCCGTAGTGGATGCTGGGCGCCCATCCCAAGTGCGGATTATCTGCAATACTTGTACATAGTTACAAAAATCGGGTTATTATTGTTGTGAGCCATCTTTTCAGAGGCTCCGCTGTTATCATACTGTTAACTGGGTTCAGATCACAGGTTGTACAGTGTGATTGGTGTGGCTGGTATGAGTCTTACCCGGGATTCAAAATCCTTCCTTATTATGTACGCTCGTCCGGGCACAGTATCTAACTGGCTTGGATGAGGGTCATAGGGGGAGGAGCCAGTGCACACCACCTGATCCTAAAGCTTTACTTTTTGTGCCCTGTCTCCTGCGGAGCCGCTATTCCCCATGGTCCTTTCAGGAACCCCAGCATCCACTACGGACTCCGAGAAATAGAATTATCGGTAAGTAAATTCTTATTTTTACTGTCTGCAACCCATTGTGTACATCTCCACCTTAATGAGACATTTGCATGGCACAACAAGATTCTAGTCTGCAATTAATTGGGATCTGTGTTTATAAAAGCTCTACATTAAAAAAAAAAAAATTGTAATTATAAAATGTAACCAACATAGACTCTGCAGCGTTCCGCTGCAACAGGTACCACTAGTCATAAAAAAGAAAATGCTACAACGGTGTCATATCATCAGTATACACCCTCCTAATATTACTGAGGAAACGAAGTACAGTTGTTGCATTTGGGTGTGGATTATTGGGTCGACCCTGTCTAGGTTGACAGTCACTCAGTCAACACTTGAAAAAGGTCGACATGGAGTGAAGGTTGACATGAAAAAGGTCGACACAGGAAAAGGTCGATATGAGCTTTTTTTATTATTTTGTTGTCGTTTACACCGAAACATCGACGGAAACCCCCATTAGTGCATTGTGTCCCCTCGCATGGCTCACTTTTCTCGCCATGCTTCGAGCAAGGTGCCTCACTCCACTACCGCTGCATTCGGCACAGGTTACTATTCCCAATCATAGTCCACGTGGATCGTAAAGTATGAAATAGTTCAAAAGATGAAAATAAAGTGAAAAAATCATGTAGTCATTTTCCTGTGTTGACCTTTGTTGTGTCGACCTTCTGTCAATGTTGACATTGGAAACATGTTGACTGCATGTCGACCAATAGTTGTTGACCTAATGACTGTAGACCTATGTGTTGTCGCCCTACCAACTGCATACTGTTGCACTTAATGAACAGTGAAGCCAACATTTAATGAACAGTGGGGCAGATGTATTAACCTGGAGAAGGCATAAGGAAGTGATAAACCAGTGATATGTGCAAGGTGATAAATGCACCAGCCAATCAGCTCCAGTATGTAAATTAACAATTAGGAGCTGATTGGCGAATGCGTTTATCACCTTGTACTTATCACTGGTTTATCACTTCCTTATGTCTCCAGGCTTAATACATCTGCCCCAGTGAGTGTATGAGTGCATATGGTGCAACTTCTTTACATTTTTGAAAATACTTTAATAAATGTTTCCCATTAAATTTGATGTTAAGGTGGAACCACTGAGGCATAAACAAAAGCATCAGTGTATTGGTGGTCATTCCGAGTTGTTCGCTCGTTGACGATTTTCGCTATGCTGCGATTTGTTGCTAAATGCGCATGCGCATGGTACGCAGAGCGCATGCGCTAAGTTATTTTACACAAAACTTAGTAGATTTGCTGGTGTTCGAGCGACGCTTTTCAGTCGCACTCCTGATCGGTGAGTGATTGACAGGAAAGGGGCGTTTCTGGGTGGTAACTGAGCTTTTTCCGGGAGTGTGCTAAAAAACGCTGGCGTGTCAGACAAAAATGCGGGAGTGTCTGGAGAAACGGGGGAGTGGCTGGCCGAACGCAGGGCGTGTTTGTGACGTCAAACCAGGAACTAAACGGACTGAGGTGATCGCAATCTAGGAGTAGGTCTGGAACTACTCAGAAACTGCAAGGAATTATTTAGTAGCAGTTCTGCTAATCTTTCATTCGCTATTCTGCTAAGCTAAGATACACTCCCAGAGGGCGGCGGCCTAGCATGTGCAATGCTGCTAAAAGCAGCTAGCGAGCGAACAACTCGGAATGAGGGTCATTGTGTTAAGGCATTTTAGTTAAAAAAATGTCTGTAAATAAATAATACTGTAGATGTGGGTATATTTATTCAGTATTTCTAAAAAAGGAAAGGTGGAGGAATTTAAAAAAAATAATGTTCAGAACATGTTTTATGCTACAGATAGTAGAGATTGGTGATTATATAATAGCAAGCAGAAACTGATGTAACACTGTCTGACACCCAACCGCATTACTTAAAAAAATGACCTACATTGTAAGTTCTGTTCACTACCGAAATGCAGTGACCTATAACAGAGAGCAGAATCTAAAATGTATTACAATGAAAATAATTTATATTCTGAATACACTTTGCTTATTGTAAGAAACATGAACTGTCGGTGATGAATGATAAATGTTTCCATTTGTGAAGAAACAATATAGCTTGCACTGAATACAAAATAACCAAAACCACAATCTACTCACAAGGATATAGCCTAGTGGTTCACAAACTTTTTTGAATTACGGCACCCTATAGTATCAGAATCTTTTTCATGGCTCCCCTGGGCCAAATGTTTTTTATTGAGAAATTTAGAAAGAAATATTAAATTGAATTTAAATTGCATTTATATGTCATCCTTAGGTTCAATTGTGTGGTGAGGGACAGGATTTGCTTCTTTTTGTCCACATATTTTATAATTGACAGCCACCAGCAGTGGTTTTGCCTATTACCTTGAACATAAATAATTTGAATTGGTCCTAGACCACCAGTCCAAGGCACCCCTGCAGAGCCGCATTAAGGGTATATTCCTAGGTTGAGAGATACCGTGTATATATAAATATATATACACTGCTCAAAAAAAATAAAGGGAACACTAAAATAACACATCCTAGATCTGAATGAATTAAATATTCTTATTAAATACTTTGTTCTTTACATAGTTGAATGTGCTGACAACAAAATCACACAAAAATTATCAATGGAAATCAAATTTACTAACCCATGGAGGTCTGGATTTGGAGTCACACTCAAAATTAAAGTGGAAAAACACACTACAGGCTGATCCAACTTTGATGTAATGTCCTTAAAACAAGTAAAAATGAGGCTCAGCAGTGTGTGTGGCCTCCACGTGCCTGTATGACCTCCCTACAACGCCTGGGCATGCTCCTGATGAGGTGGCGGATGGTCTCCTGAGGGATCTCCTCCCAGACCTGGACTAAAGCATCCGCCAACTCCTGGACAGTCTGTGGTGCAACGTGGCGTTGGTGAATGGAGCGAGACATGATGTCCCAGATGTGCTCAATTGGATTCAGGTCTGGGAACGGGCGGGCCAGTCCATAGCATCAATGCCTTTGTCTTGCAGGAACTGCTGACACACTCCAGCCACATGAGGTCTAGCATTGTCTTGCATTAGGAAGAATCCAGGGCCAACCACACCAGCATATGGTCTCGCAAGGGGTCTGAGGATCTCAACTCGGTACCTAATGGCAGTCAGGCTACCTCTGGCGAGCACATAGAGGGCTGTGTGGCTACCCAAAGATATGCCACCCCACACCATTACTGACCCACTGCCAAACCGGTCATGCTGGAGGATGTTGCAGGCAGCAGAACATTCTCCTTGGCGTCTCCAGACTCTGTCACGTCTGTCACATGTGCTCAGTGAGAACCTGCTTTCATCTGTGAAGAGCACAGGGCGCCAGTGGCGAATTTGCCAATCTTTGTGTTCTCTGGCAAATGCCAAACGTCCTGCACGGTGTTGGGCTGTAAGCACAACCCCCACCTGTGGACGTCAGGCCCTCATACCACCCTCATGGAGTCTGTTTCTGATCGTTTGAGTAGACACATGCACATTTGTGGCTTGCTGGAGGTCATTTTGCAGGGCTCTGGCAGTGCTCCTCCTGTTCCTCCTGTTTCCTGCACAAAGGCGGAGGTAGCGGTCCTGCTGCTGGGTTGTTGCCCTCCTACGGCCTCCTCCACGTCTCCTGATATACTGGCCTGTATCCTGGTAGCGCCTCCATGCTCTGGACACTACGCTGACAGACACAGCAAACCTTCTTGCCACAGCTCGCATTGATGTGCCATCCTGGATGAGCTGCACTACCTAAGCCACTTGTGTGGGTTGTAGACTCCGTCTCATGCTACCACTAGAGTGAAAGCACCGCCAGCTTTCAAAAGTGACCAAAACATCAGCTAGAAAGCATAGGAGCTGAGAAGTGGTCTGTGGTCACCACCTGCAGAACAACTCCTTTATTGGGGGTGTCTTGCTAAATGCCTATATTTTCCACCTGTTGTCTATTCCATTTGCACAACACCATGTGAAATTGATTGTCAATCAGTGTTGATTTCACAGAAGTGTGATTGACTTGGAGTTACATTGTGTTGTTTAAGTGTTCCCTTTATTTTTTTGAGCAGTGTATATATATATATATATCAGTTCTTAGGGGGGCCCCATGTCTTCAGTACCCCGGGCTCCACAGATCCTTAATCCCACTCTGCCCTGAGGCACCCCAGAGTGCCACAGCACACAGTTTGACATCCATTGAGATAGACAAATATTTTGACCTACAGTTGCTCTGACAGCTGTATGTGGTTTGAGAAATGGTACCTCAAGCTTTCCTTAAATGCATTTAAGAGTCAAAATATCTATCTCTCCTTTCCTCCTATTGCTCTCTGAGAGGTTCGGCAATGTTTAGTTCAAGTAACAGGTTAACCTCTGATAATTGAGACACTATCCATTCCTGACTAAAATTTGGTGGATAAGTACTTAAAAGGCAAATACCACTGACTCATCACAAAATCTCCAGGGCCATAAGTCTGTACTTCCTTGCCAGTGGCAGTTGCAGAGCAGTCCATTATTCAAATAAGGGAGCCACACTCAACCATGTTTGTCAGTGTTTAGGGGTGGCAGTTGACGTGGCTCCACTATTTGAATAATGAACTGGTGTGCAACTGCCACTGGCAGAGCATTGTGTCCTCCCCCGCCGCGACTTGGTATCGCCGGCTCCATGCATTCTTAATAGCCCCGGCTGGGCGGGCTGTCTTAACTCCCCTCTGTGAGGGGGGAATTTCCAATAATCATCTCACCCATTTTAACTACTTATTGGGTGGAATTTTAAAAAATCTCTCCTTAGTGGGTTCATACATCACAAAAGCAAGCTACTGTCCAAATTTCAAGTTCCTAGTCTTTATGGTTCAGGAGATTTTGTGATGAGTCAGTGATATTTGCCAGATATATATATATATATATATATATTTTTTTTTTTATATATATATAAAAGCATAAGTAGAAGTGCGGCACTCCAGACGACTTGAATAAAGAGACTTCAGGCAGTGAAATGAAAGCAACGTTTCAATGTTTAACACATTGTCTTCAGGCTTAACAAACATACATGAAACAACACTCACCTAAATAGATAGATAGGCCTGTAATTGTGTAAAGAGTAATAATGAAATTAGGCCTATGATACTATACATGTTTTTCTATACAGCCTATGCTTGTTGATACGTTGTCTTAGTGATGGGAGCACTATGATGACGTCAGTGACGTCTGCGTCCGCGTCCCTGGGCGGGCTGCAATCCCGTTTCCGGATCGATGGCGCCAGTCACTGGGGTGAGATCACTATTTAGGTGAGTGTTGTTTCATGTATGTTTGTTAAGCCTGAAGACAATGTGTTAAACATTGAAACGTTGCTTTCATTTCACTGCCTGAAGTCTCTTTATTCAAGTCGTCTGGAGTGCCGCACTTCTACTTATGCTTATTGAACTTTATCATGCGGGCACCCGGCGTGGTTATGCAGCTGATGGGAGAGCCGGTATCTTCTGCCTTTTATATATATATATATATATATATATATATATATATTAGCAGTGTGCGGGCAGCACTTCTCCTTACCCCATACAATGTTCAGGTGCCCTCTTAGCTGTCTTGTTTCTGAGACCCATTATAGCGCATGGAAGGCGGCACTGAGATAATCAGGTGGACCGCAGCAAGCTGATGTTCAACATTTTGAGATTTTAATCTTGTTGTCTGGATAATATATATATATATATATATATATATATATATATACATATATACATATATACTGTTATCCAAATAGCCCCGATCATTTTTCTCCTGAACCAAATTGCCGCTGGCCATTATCGGGATATCCAAGTAAAGTCTGTTTTTTTATCAGGAAAAAAAGGACCTGAAAATACATGGGATCCGGGATCAGATTCCCAGACCCATGTGTTATTGCTGGCTCCAGGCAGAGCCGGATTAAGGGTGGGCTCTGGGGGTAAGTACCCTGGGCCCCCATCTGAAAGGGCCCCCTGCTGCACATCGCAGATCGATCTCTATTACCGAGCCGCGGCGTGGTGCTGTGCTGCCCACTGACAGCCGTTGTACTCACACTCACTCAGCCCAGCTGCCGGCGATACGCTGTACCAACCCCTGCCTAGCAACCAATAAGAACACGTCCCGGCTAGTCCCGGCGCCTGCAAGTGACATGAAGACGTCACACCGTGCATTCTCTCCTCCTGCACCGCACGCGCTGCCGCTCTCTCTTCTTGTACTCGCTGTGCGCTGCCGTTCTCTCCTGGGGGGTCTATTGATGAAGCATTGAAAAGTGTGGAGAAGTGAGCCAGTGGAGAAGTTGCCCATGACAACCAATCAGCATTGAAGTAACATTTATAATTTGCATACTATACAATTGTACAGAGCAGCTGATTGGTTGCCATGGGCAACTTCTCCACAGGTTCACTTCTCCACTCTTTTCACTGCTTCATGAATAGACCCCCTGGTACCCACTCACTCCTGTACTGCGCATTGTGCTGAAATTCTCTCCTGTACCTGCGCTCTCCTCCTGTACCCATGTTCTGTACCCTCTCCTACTGTACCTGCGTCCTGTACCCTCTCCTCCTGTAACCGCCTCCTGTACCCGCGTCCTGTACCCTGTCCTCCTGTAACTGCATCCTGTACACACGTCCTGTACCCTCTCCTCCTGTAACCGCCTCCTGTACCCACGTCCTGTACCCTCTCCTCCTGTACCTGCATCCTGTACCCTCTCCTCCTGTAACCACCTCCTGTACCTGCGTCCTGTACCCGCGTCCTGTACCCTCTCCTCCTGTAACCGCCTCCTGTATCTGCGTCTTATACCCGCATCCTGTACCCTCTCCTCCTGTAACTGCCTCCTATAACTGCATCCTGTACCCTCTCCACCTGTAACCGCCTCCTGTACCAGCGTCCTGTACCCTGTCCTCCTGTAACTGCCTCCTGTACCCACGTCCTGTACCCTCTCCTCCTGTAACTGCCTCCTGCACCCTCTCCTCCTGTACCTGCATCCTGTACCCTCTCCTCCTGTAACTGCCTCCTGTACCCACATCCTGTACCCTCTCCTCCTGTAACCACCTCCTGTACCTGCGTCCTGTACCTGCGTCCTGTACCCTCTCCTCCTGTACCTGCATCCTGTACCCTCTCCTCCTGTAACCACCTCCTGTACCTGCGTCCTGTACCCGCGTCCTGTACCCTCTCCTCCTGTAACCGCCTCCTGTATCTGCGTCTTATACCCGCATCCTGTACCCTCTCCTCCTGTAACTGCTTCCTATACCTGCATCCTGTACCCTCTCCACCTGTAACCGCCTCCTGTACCAGCGTCCTGTACCCTGTCCTCCTGTAACTGCCTCCTGTACCCACGTCCTGTACCCTCTCCTCCTGTAACTGCCTCCTGCACCCTCTCCTCCTGTACCTGCATCCTGTACCCTCTCCTCCTGTAACTGCCTCCTGTACCCACATCCTGTACCCTCTCCTCCTGTAACTGCCTCCTGTACTTGCGTCCTATACCCGCATCCTGTACCCTCTCCTCCTGTAACTGCCTCCTGTACCTGCGTCCTGTACCCTCTCCTCCTGTAACCGCCTACTGTACCTGCATCCTGTACCCGCATCCTGTACCCTCTCCTCCTGTAACTGCCTCCTGTACCTGCATCCTGTACCCTCTCCTCCTGTAACTGCCTCCTGTACCCACATCCTGTACCCTCTCCTCCTGTACCTGCGTCCTGTACCCACGTCCTGTACCCTCTCCTCCTGTACCTGCATCCTGTACCCTCTCCTCCTGTAACCACCTCCTGTACCTGCGTCCTGTACCCGCGTCCTGTACCCTCTCCTCCTGTAACCGCCTCCTGTATCTGCGTCTTATACCCGCATCCTGTACCCTCTCCTCCTGTAACTGCTTCCTATACCTGCATCCTGTACCCTCTCCACCTGTAACCGCCTCCTGTACCAGCGTCCTGTACCCTGTCCTCCTGTAACTGCCTCCTGTACCCACGTCCTGTACCCTCTCCTCCTGTAACTGCCTCCTGCACCCTCTCCTCCTGTACCTGCATCCTGTACCCTCTCCTCCTGTAACTGCCTCCTGTACCCACATCCTGTACCCTCTCCTCCTGTAACTGCCTCCTGTACCTGCGTCCTATACCCGCATCCTGTACCCTCTCCTCCTGTAACTGCCTCCTGTACCTGCGTCCTGTACCCTCTCCTCCTGTAACCGCCTACTGTACCTGCATCCTGTACCCACATCCTGTACCCTCTCCTCCTGTAACTGCCTCCTGTACCTGCGTCCTGTACCCTCTCCTCCTGTAACTGCCTCCTGTACCCACATCCTGTACCCTCTCCTCCTGTAACTGCCTCCTGTACCTGCGTCCTATACCCGCATCCTGTACCCTCTCCTCCTGTAACTGCCTCCTGTACCTGCGTCCTATACCCGCATCCTGTACCCTCTCCTCCTGTAACTGCCTCCTGTACCTGCGTCCTGTACCCTCTCCTCCTGTAACCGCCTACTGTACCTGCATCCTGTACCCGCGTCCTGTACCCTCTCCTCCTGTACCTGCGTCCTGTACCCGCATCCTGTACCCGCGTCCTGTACCCTCTCCTTCTGTAACCGCCTCCAGTACCCTCTCCTCCTTTACCTGCGTCATGTACCCTCTCATCCTGTAACCGCCTCCTGTACCCTCTCCTCCTGTATCTGCGTCCTGTACCCTCGCCTCCCATACCCGCATTCTGTACCCACTCCTCCTGTACCCGCGTCTTGTACCCTCTCCTCCTGTAACCACCTCATGTACCCACGCCCTGTACCCTCTCCTCCTGTAACCGCCTCCTGTACCCTCTCCTCCTGTACCCACCGTGTTCTTCTGTGTCCTCCTGTACCCACCGTTTATGGGGAATGTTAAGAGGCACAAACACTCCTTCTGGTCTTAGTACACCAGCCAGTGGAGCAAAGCTGTAAAGTATTATATGTGATACCGGGGGGTGGGATGGGCTCTTGAGAATGTTAGGGAATCCTACATTATTTTGATTAATATATATTTTATATATATATATATATATATATATATATATATATATATATATATCAGGGCCGTAACTAGGTGAGTGCCAGTGGTGCCTGGCACACAGTGCAGATGTGCAGGATCACTGGCAACACCTGCCTGGCCACTCCATCGCCACTGTCACCACCGCTGCCACCACCACACTGTGGCGTTCGGCCCGCCTTCCTCTGCCGTCACCTCTGTTGCTGTAATATGTAAAAAGAAGACTCTGTCTGCTTAATGTGTAAAAATGGGGACTCTGCTGCTGCTATGTGTAAAGCGGGGACTCTGCCAGCCTAATGTGTAAAAAAAGGGGGACTCTGCCTGCCTAATGTGTAAAAAAAGGAGTCTCTGCCTCACATAATGTGTAAAAAGGGGAACTTGCTCCCTTAATGTGTAAAAAGGGGACTCTGCTGCTGTAATGTGTAAAAGGGAGCTCTACCTGCCTAATGTGTAAAAGGGGGACTTTACCTGTGTACTGTGTAAAAGGGGGCTCTGCCTGTCGTATTGTGTAAAAGAGGACTCTGCCTGCCATAATGAGTAAAAGGGAGCTCTGTGGCTACGTCCCTTTCCCATGAAGCCACGCCCTTATATTTTTTGGCACTTGCTCCTATTGCGCAAACTGGCCCTGTTTTGTATATGGGGGGGCTCCGATGGTGTTTCATACACATAGCACTAAAATGTCTAGTTACGGCACTGATACAGGTTGAGTATCCCATATCCAAATATTCCGAAATACGGAATTTTTTGAGTGAGACTGAGATAGTGAAACCTTTGTTTTCTCATGACTCAATGTACACAAACAATGTTTAATACACAAAGATATTAAAAATATTGTATTAAATGACCTTCAGGCTGTGTGCATAAGGTGTATATGAAACATAAATGAATTGTGTGAATGTACACACTCTTTGTTTAATGAACAAAGTTATTAAAACTACTGGCTAAAATTACCTTCAGGCTGTGTGTATAAGGTGTATATAAAACATAAATGCATTCTGTGCTTAGACTTGGGTCCTATCACCATGATATATCATTATGGTATGCAATTATTCCAAAATATGGAAAAATCCGATATCCAAAATACTTCTGGTCCCAAGCATTTTGGATTTGGGATACTCAACCTGTATATGTATACAGGGTACATGTATATGATTTTAATTTTATACCTTAGGGCCCCCCTGTCTTAAATACCCCAGGCCCCCCAAAGCCTTAATCCAGCTCTGGCTCCAGGGATGCTTATCTGAGATTATGCATAGTTCCGGTAAGTGCTGGTTAATGGGGTTTATTGTGTGTTATTTGGAATTATTCTGTGATTTTTCAATTTGATTAATTAGTATTTTTTATGAAAGGATGTAATAAAAGTTAAATTTTAACTAATTCAAAAGTGTCCCCAAACAAAAGTCTTCTTTTTCTTTTTTCTACATTTTTATATTTCCAAATATACATATCGCCATATAAATTAAACAATTCCCCCTTGTACTTACATATTACATCAATTTTACAATAAAATATACAATTTATAAAAAAATATATAAAAATGCACACATATTAGCAGCACAGAAATGTTTAAAAAATGCATGTATAAAAAAATACACACATATTAAAATGTGTATTAAATTTTTCTTTTTCCTTTTATACAACATATATCAGGAGGGACGTGCGGTGAGGTAAATGGCTGAGGAGGCACTGGCTAGTACCAGAGCCAGTTTTACTCACAATATATGATCCTGAGGGTTAATGTGGGCATTATACACAGGTGCAGCAGTATATACTGGTGGAAATTTGGTGAGTTTTGATCAGAGAAGTGCAGAAAAGATAGGCAGGGGAGGCACTGCCTCTCCTGTCATAGAGTTTTGTGAACTCCTCCAGTTACCTCCTTTTCTTTCCTTAATTTTTCTCTTCCTCCCGTTCCCTAATTCACTACACTCGTCTTTGGGGGTCATTCCGAGTTGATCGCACATAGCAACTTTTTGCTGCTCATGCGATCAATTAGACACCGCCTATGGGGAGTGTATTTTAGCATAGCAGGGCTGCGATCCCTTGTGCAGCCCTGCTATGCTAAAAAAGTTTTGTGCAAAACAAGACTAGCCCTGCAGTTACTTACCCTGTGCGATGGATCCAGCGATGAAGGTCCCGGAATTGACGTCAGACATCCGCCCTCCAAATGCCTGGACACACCTGCGTTAGCTGCGCCACTCTCAGAAAATGGTCAGTTGGTTCCCCGGAATGCCTTCCGCCTGTCACTCTTCTTGCGATCGCTTTCAACGTTATGTCTGTCGTTGCCCAGCAACGGCCGTCGCTGGGCAATGACACGTCGGCGCACATGCGTAGAACCGTCCTGTTCGCACGCTGCTGTTTGTCGCCCCCCTTTTTCCTTCTGTATCCTGCTCCTCCGCTTGCTACTCTGATATCTGTCTTACCTCATGCCATGTCACTGCATTGGAGCATTGTGTGCTGAGTCCAAACTGAAGGAGTTCAGCAAACACACTGAGTTCTCCTGCCACTGGAGAAGTGCAGTGTATGAACCCCCCAGCTGCAGTATGGTAAAGCCTGTCTGCCACAAAATAATCCTGTATTGTGCACTCCTTATTTGTGCTAATCCAAGACACAAATAAGGAGACAGCTGTCCTTGACCCCTCACAGAAAAGTGCAATAATAACCAATCCAAAGCATGTGCATTTTTTCTTTTTTATTATGTATCTACATTTTACATTATGTGGTCTCTTTGTATACAACTCCCTGAGCTCAGTATACCGGCGCCGGAATCACGACACCCAGCATACCGACAACTATTCTCCTTCTTGGGGGTCCACGACCCCCCTGGAGGGAGAATAAATAGCGTGGCACGTGTAGCGCGCCACCATGCCCGCAGCGTGGCGAGTGCAGCGAGCCTGCAAGGGGCTCATTTGCGCTCGCCCCGCTACTGGCATGCCGGCAGTCGGGATCCCGGTGCTGGTATGCTGGGCGCTGGGATCCCGATTGCCAGCCACTCATACCACACCCCTGATATTATATATACCCTGTATGGGTTTACTTTAGGTTTGTGTGCGCTCACATTTATGCAGGACATACTACACTATTAGGTGCCTGTAACTTTAATATTTCTCACATATGTTTTCTCCTCTGGTTAAACAAACAGGGAATATTAATGTTGGCTGCAATCTCGTGATGATCACAGGAGAATGTGCCTTGGACATCTTATATATTGCCTGAACTGGGCATACACTATACAATTACCTGGCAGATCTGTGTTACCCCACTGTTATAAATTGCCCCATAAATTTCCTGTACACAGCCCCATATACTCCCTGACCCAGGATGCAGCTCATCATGCTGCCTTAGACTGCAATTCATTGGTGACAGTGTGACAGTTATAGTGCAAAGCCAGCGTGTGATGATCCAGGACACTCACCACATGCCAGCTATTGATCAGCACGTGACCCCAGCGGAAAGCATCCAGGAACCCCAGTGCAGGATATAAATAGAGGCTATTGTGGACCATTGGCGGGGAGCGCTGAGGTTACTGCAGGACTGGGAAGGAGATGTGCTGTCACACAGCAGCCCTGATGGGCTCCCTAATACAACATGGAGGTGGCACTTCTGGGGGGGCATTGTGCACTCCTGATTTTACCTGTCACCGACCAGACCTCGGTGGTTGCTGAGGATGAAGCGGGGCAGTGATATGATGAGCGGCGGCAGTGAGCTCCCCAGAGTTGACAAAAGTCGGACCTTTCTCTCCATAGGGCGGACACTGAGGCGGTTTTTCCTTCCACATAAGGCAAGTCTGGGGGTGCAGCTGTAACTAGAGTGAGAGCAGCAGCAGGTCTCTTGGCAGTGGTGGGCAGAATAAGCTGGTGTCACAACTGAGGGCCTGAGCTGACGGGAGGCAGCCTCAGTTGTAGGGGCTGAGATGTACCGGAACCTGGGAGGTTGTATCAGACCCCTGGACATGTAAGTAACATGAATAATAACTGCCCGAAGGCGTGACCACGACAACTTGGATAAAAGTCAATGATGTTTATTATGACAACTCCGCAACACAGCAGCA
The DNA here is from genome assembly GCF_028390025.1 of Pseudophryne corroboree. Taxonomy (NCBI): domain Eukaryota; kingdom Metazoa; phylum Chordata; class Amphibia; order Anura; family Myobatrachidae; genus Pseudophryne; species Pseudophryne corroboree. The sequence continues at coordinate 540,802,467 of NC_086449.1, forward strand.
GTAAAAGAAAACGTAAAAGTCAGCAAAGAATAGATACAGTTCCTGGGTACTACAGGATGGCAGGAGCCACAGGGCACTGGTAGTGTGAGATAGTTCTTATGATCTTCTAGATGGAAAGTCCTTACCAGGCCCGACTGTAGCAATGGAGATAACCCAGGATTGTGCCAGCTGGTGTTCCAGGAAAAGCTGGGTTGCTGAAGATAAAACAGCTGCTGTGGATACTGGCTGGAACCAGACTGTTGTTAGCACGGAGTGGATACTGGCTGGAACCAGTTAAATAATAAATGAACTTGGGAGCGATGAAATATGAACTGAAATGTAGAACTTGAGAGCGGAGAAATAATAATACCGGTGGAGAGTGGTAAAGTGTAGAAAGGACACCGGCCCTTTAAGGGAAGCTGTACTCTGCTGGAAGCTGAGCTGGAAGCAGGTAATGTTGTAGCTGGAAAGAGATGAATCCACAATGGATTGGAGAGTCAGGCTACACCGCAGGTGGAATGCTGGTGCGGGTCTCTATGGTGGAAGTCTTGAGACAGGAGCTGGAACCTGGAAGACAATCACAGGAGAGAGACAAACAGGAACTAGGTTTGACAACCAAAGCACTGACCCCTTCCTTGCTCAGGCACAGTGTATTTATACCTGCAGCAAGGAAGGGATTGGCTAGGCAATTATGCAGATTAACAATACTGACAACAGATTGGAGGAAATGATCAGCTGACAGAATCCAAGATGGCTGCGCCCATGCAGACACTTGGAGGGAAGTTTGGTTTGTAATCCATGTGGTAATGAAAACAGTAATGGCGGCGCCGGCCACTGGAGACAGGAGACGCCAGGCTGACAAGTGCACATCCAACCACGCGGACACAGCGGAGGCCGCGGCTGACGTAATCGCCACTCTGACACTCTGCATGCAGAAGCTCAGGGACGGCGGCGGAGGCCGCGGGAGACGCCATGCCAGATGTAATAAGGCATTACTGTGACAGCGTCTCAGAGAGACAGGAGAGGATGCAGGAATGTGAACATTAGGATAACAGATGGGATCCGGTCCTGGAGCGCTGAGCCAGCCTTAGGAGGCATCTGATGGGTAAGAAATGGCGTCCAGATACCCGGATCGTGACAGCTGGCCATATGCCTAAAGATTTATTGTCCAATCTGGCTGCCTGGAACGAAACTCTGGTAATGTATGGGAGCAAATGACAACTGACCATTTGATCCCAAACACTGAAAAACAGTCAAAAATGATCAATCAGACAAATTGGTCAAATCCATTTGTTTTACCTAATTTGTCTGAATGACTGTTTTTGTCAGTTTACCAGCATTTCGGCGCAAATGGGTAATTGTCATTTGCTCCCATCCATTACCAGGTTTTCATTGCAACCAGCCAGATTGGACAATAAATCTTTAGGTGCATGGCCAGCTTATCCCCTGTACTCCCAGCCTGAAGTAACTGAGAAGGGTAGGCTGGGAGGCTGTGCCAGAACATCCATTAAAGGCCAAAGGCGGGAGCAGCTGCAGTCGGCAATAGCAATTTAGCAGGAGAGGTACTGATGTACAGCATCTTACACACTACATCTTAATTGAAAGGCAGCACAGTGTAATGGGGACCAGTTCTAGGGAAGTTCCTTCGGAATAAACTTACTCCCAGCAGTACTGAATTTTACCTAGTGGCTGAGGTGTAGCAAGTTACCACATTAAAACAGAACTTATCAGTTCAGTGACAGCAATACCAGCCAGATGTTGAGTAGGAATTAAAGTTTAAAGTCTGCTGCAGTATTTCAAGTTACACAAACCCCATATCATCTTTATTTGACCAGTTAATAAACTGTTACTACCAACTTTACCTACTAATACTTAAATAGGACAGTCAGTGTCAAGGGAAGTCTGTAAGTAATACTTTCACATATGAGTATTCCTAGCACATATTCCTCCCTCCAGTGAGAAACTACTGACTTCTTGTATACTGTAGGTTCTTAGGAATTTACTCTAAAAGGGAGAAACTGAAACAAACCTACGAGGGTTAATTAACATTTAATACATTCTATCCAAACCTGTTATTGAAGGATTACAAAGTGAGCTATAATAGTTTGCCTGGATTTGAATAACCCTTTAACGGCTTCAACCAGAAACTTCCCTTAAATACAGACCGATTTATTTACCAACAGTTTAGCAAACATTTTGTTTTATGATATTGCATAATTAAAAAGGCAGAATTGTATAAAGTAATGTGCACCAACCAAAGAACACTCAGTTTATCGTTATTGCTCGAACAAATTGAAATATTGTTTTAAATTTTAATGCTAAAAAATGTTAGAGTGCTAAGATATTGTTTATTAATAGATTGCATGCGGATGTCAACTATTTATGTATTTGTCTGAGAGTGTTAAATTATTAACATAGATTCAGGTCATTCTCTTTTGGTTCCTATAGAAGAAGACCTGAGACTGTGTGTTCCAGTAAATTAAAACTGCTTTATTGTTTTGATGTACAATTCAACAAGTATTGTTTAAATTATTGAACTGTAGGCTATTATATCAACACTGTTTCAACAATATCATTAAATTGTTAATGAAAAGTAATTCTAATGTGGATTGACAACAGTAAATATATCTCCTCACGCAAGATTCCCTTCTTGCCTCTCTGTGAAATTCACGAGGACCTGTGCATTGGGTAAAGAGAGAAGGTACTATGTTACAACTTACAAGCCTACCTGTATACTTACCTGGGAATATACTTATACTTACCTTTAGTGCCCATCCTAGTATTCGCCTGGGTATCACAGATCATCTGCCAGATCTGGCTGGTTGGATTGAAAATCTGGTAATGGATGAGAACAAATGCCAATCGACCACTTGCTCGCAAACACTGGAAAACAGACAAACCCTGTCATTCTGACAAATTCGCTAAATCAATGATTTAACCAATTTGTATAAACAACAGTTTTTGTCCATTTTCCAATGTTCGGGAACAAATGGTCAATTGTCATTTGCTCTCATCCATTACCAGATTATCATTCTAACCAGCCAGACCTGGCAGATGATCTGCCAGATAACGGTATAGTGTATGTCCAGCTTAAGTATCTAATTACTAGAGGATATGCTTCAGCTGAGTGCCTCTATTTTTCCTGTATATAAAGTGACTAAAGGCCCCTATACACTAGAGCACGGTATCACATGTGAAGTGTTGTATTGCTCAGTCACATTTGTTGATAGGCAGAGACTAGAAGATAGTGTTGGCAACTGGCTACTTAGCTGACTACTATTGATTCATGCATACATATATGAATAGTAAGTTGCAAGAGCTTCTCCAACAGAATACAGGTAAAATTATTTATAGAATAGCATGACCCAATAAAGAATTGTAGGTCCAATCTGTGCTTTATTGATGGCTGTCATTAATTTCTTGACAGATCATTTTCTAATTCCTAATGTTTCACAGTCCAGCTTACAGTTAATAATTATAATAATATTTAACTAGTATAAAAGAAATAAATGTATTTTACAAGTAGAAAAATAATATGAAATTAGCTAATTTTAAAAACCATATAGATTTGCAAGAACTAGGAACTTTACAAAAACATAAGAAAATTGGGTAAGAGTAGAGGCAGCTTCCTGTCCCTATATAGTAATTCTGCTGACAGAGGGTCTTCTGATGCCTTTCCTCAACCTGGGCCAACTGCTCATAGGTTAAATCCATCTCACTAAGACAAGATCCCAAGTTGGCACTTAACGGGCTGCTTGGATAATAGCCCACAGTTCATCATGTAGTAATAGTGACTGCAGCTTAGAGAGTTATGTGCTATACCCTCCAACATAGCTGTGCCGAAAATTGGTACAAATTAGGAAAGGGGGCATGGTCATGGGTAAAGGGGGCATGGCCCCGCAGTGTTCCAATAGGAATCAATAGGAATGGGAGATGCTGACACCTGGTACAAAGCCCCTTTTATCCGGTACAGACTATAAAAAATGGTACTTTACCTGCCAAAAAGGTACAGTTGGAGGGCATGGATAAACTGGGGGAAAATCAAATGTTTGAAAAGTCAGTTGGGTGTCTGTTTTTCCCCCTGTCTATTAGATAGGAAAAAACAGACACCCAACTGACTTTTCAAACATTTGAATTCCCCCCAATGACTTGATTTGATATCTATATTTTGCCTTACTATACCTTACCACCAATGTTGTTGGCAGTTAAAAGGCACTAGTTCACTACATTGCCAAGGTCAGGATTTTAGAAAATGGAAAATTTAAATTGTCATACTAGAACCCTTACTGCCCATAATTAGGTAGAACTGAAGTGTGATGATTTTTATAAAGCCAATACAAAAAGAAATAGAACTTTAAGTTGAAATTTCAGTGCTCAGTAAAATATGCAAATACATACCAGTCTTTTATAGGTAGATAAATAAATTATAGTTTCTCTCTTAGGTTATACAGGATGCTTGTGAAATACGAATCCATGCTCTTACAAGGCATATATACGTTATAGTGCAATTGCAGGTCTGCTGGTAAACATACTTTAAAGTAAGGCAAATAATATATCTCATTTTAAAAGTTGAATGCAAACAACTGATGCCACGTTTTGATTTGCTCTTTGTGACTTGAAAACACATGGTTGACGGACAAGGCAGTTTCAATTAAATAGTCCCTGGTAGCATGATGTACCTAATTGTAAGCAGGTTCAGGTCCGTAAATTGCTTTGAAAAGAAAACCTTCTGCGCTCCAGGGCATGTCTGTTCCCGATTGAAGTTCTAACTTTTGTTTTGATAATTGAAATTCAACAGGGACTTTAGTCATTAGAGAAAATCAAATCAATGCACTCATGAACAGTGCCATGTGTTTTGCTGCCCATTAGACGTTCTAGGAAAGAGTTATTATGCGCCTCTAACACAAGCAGCCACAAACAAGTGTGTACTTGACAGGCTTTTTATGGGGTGTTAAGAAATTTGTCCCATAGTTAATGCTAATTATTTCTTAACACATTTGCCTTAGACTGAAACTGCTATAATCAAAGTGAATTGATCCTTCTGTGTCACTGGTTTAGAGGAATACTTCCTTAGTGATTTATTTGTTTTTATTTTTAATTGAATGCCCTATAAAATGTGTGGCATGAAGATATTTTCATTGTCAAATATTGAACATGATGATTGTTGTAAGTTCACATGCGCTTCATATTTATTGTATTACTATCAATTCAATAAACAATGGCTAATGAGTTGTTTTTTCTTTGCTGATAATGCCTTGAGTTAAGAAAATCATCTGTAGTTTTATTTTCTAGTCCACTAGACAATTGTATTGTACAATACTTGCCTACCTGACCATGAGGGAGAAAATGCTCTGTTCCTGGACTTTCCTGGTAATGTATGATTGCCATCACCTGTGGTGAAACACCTTTCTTGTCAATTAACTAGCTCAGTGGTTCTCAAACTCGGTCCTCAGGACCCCACACAGTGCATGTTTTGCAGGTAGCCCAGCAGGTGCACAGGTGTATTAATTACTCACTGACACATTTTAAAAGGTCCACAGGTGGAGCTAATTATGTCACTTGTGATTCTGTGAGGAGACCTGCAAAACATGCACTGTGTGGGGTCCTGAGGACCGAGTTTGAGAACCTGTGAACTAGCTCACCACAGGTGATGGCAATCATACATTACCAGGAAAGTCCAGAAACAGAGCATTTTCTCCCTCATGGAGAGGGTCAGGTAGGCAAGTATGCTCTGTACTTCAACAAACTGTTTGTTCGATGCTTGATACACTCTGCCGAGAAATGGGTAAATTTAGTAAAGTGCGGTTTTACATAATGGAGAAATTGCCCATAGCAACTAATAAAACTATTGTTATAATTTTGTAGAACGTACCAGATAAATGATAATTAGAATCTGATTGGTTGCTACAGGTAACACATCCACTCTTGCAAAACCGCACTTTAGTAAGTATACCCCAATAGTGTTTTGGGGCTTTTCTTTACTGCTCTTCAGGCAAGTGTGTGTGTTTATGTGTTTTTAGGTTTAGATTTTTGTAGACTAACTAGACCTTCCAATTTTCTTTGCTAATGACATACAGTTATTTGACACTAAGGGGGTGATTCAGACCTTATCGTAAATGTGCTAAATTTAGGACATTTACGATCAGTTTCTCTGACATGCAGGGGGACGCCCAGCACAGGCCCACATATCAGGCCCTGACCCCCCTGCACGGGTGTGAAAGCATCGCACAGTGGCAATGCTTTTGCACCTGCCAAATAGCTCCCTGCCTGCGCAGCCTAGCAGGCAGCTCCCTCGTCACACAGCCGCCGCAGCCTGCGCCCCACCAACGGCTTTATACTGGAGTTGTCACGCCCCCTCCTGCCCCGCGACCACCTCTGCCTGTCAGTCTTACTGGGACTCCAGTGACTCCACAAAAGCCTTCAGAGTGCGATCACTGCCATTGCAGCGATCGCCTCTGAATCACCGCCAAAGACCATGGGGCAGATTAACTGGAAAAGTGTGCAGATTTATAAGGGTTTTTCCTAACCGTCCACCCACAACCTAACACTAACCATCCCCGAGGCAGCCTAACCGTAACCCCCCTACTATCCTCTTGTAACCTAGCCTAACCCTAAACCTTCCAGCATACTCATGTTCAGGATTCCAGCTGTTGGAATTTCGGCATCAGCATTCCAACAGCTGTCGGAATTCTGGCGTCAGTATTCTGACCGCTGGGATCCTGTATGCTGCAATATCAACTACATCATGTTTACCTATATTCAATGTATCACACAGAAACCTGTTGGTTTTTTTTTTGTAAATCAAACTGCGTACATTGGCCCTCATTCCGAGTTGTTCGCTCACTTGCCGCTTTTCGCAGCAGTACACACGCTAAGCCGCCGCCCTCTGGGAGTGTATCTTAGCTTAGCAGAATTGCGAACGAAGTATTCGCAATATTGCGAAAAGATTTTTCTGTGCAGTTTCTGAGTAGCTTGAGACTTACTCTTCCAGTGCGATCAGTTCAGTGCTTGTCGTTCCTGGTTTGACGTCACAAACACACCCAGCGTTCGCCCAGACACTCCCCCGTTTCTCCAGCCACTCCCGCGTTTTTCCCAGAAACGGCAGCTTTTTTTACACACCCTCCCATAAAACGGCCAGTTTCCGCCCAGAAACACCCACTTCCTGTCAATCACACTACGATCACCAGAACGAAGAAAAAACCTTGTAATGCCGTGAGTAAAATACCAAACTTCTTAGCAAATTTACTTGTGTGTGAACATTGCGCATGCGCAATTAGCGGAAAATCGCTGCGATGCGAAGAAAATTACCGAGCGAACAACTCGGAATGAGGGCCATCAATGTAAGATCAGTATCTGTTATAGCGTAAAACCTGTGTGGTAGAGGAAGGAGGCCACCAGCACAGATCAGCTTAGAGCGCTGCCATTAATTTGCATAATGTTGGCTGACATTCATGATAGTTTATTTTGCATAAAGTATTGCTACAGGTTTCCAGTACTAATGTGTGTGGTTTTTTAATATTTAAAGTTTATAGCGTCCCATCAAGGCAGAAAAATAAAATGAAGATGGAAATTGCATCAGAGTCATGATGGACATATTTTGCAAGCAGCTCCAAGAAATGGATTCAGCAATACAGATCCAAGAAGATGCCAGGCTAGAGCGTTTCTTTGAGAATGAAAGAGAACTCCCAAATTCTTTCCTCAAAGAACTGATGGCCATGCATGAGCGGGTTAGTGAATTGTTTGTACAAGTTCAGTGCCCCACGCCACAGCTGGCACTCCCTCTGCATTATGCACAGTAACCGCAGTCTCCTCAAAATTTTGCAGAGGGAGGCTATAGAAATGTGCCTAGGGCCCACTTTTTCGATTAACCTTCGGCAGGTACTCGACCACATAGTGCCCCAAATGCAAATCCTGAATACCAACCGTATAGGAATTTGTGAATGCGACCAGTTTCATAATTTTTATGCTTGTCTAACACAACATGTTTTAAGATACGTATAGCCTTCGTTTTAGGCTTTTTTTGTTAGGAATAACCCAAATTAAAATGTGTTATAGCAGGGTGCCTTGCAAGCTTTTGAGAGCTTATGATTTTATATATATATGCTGTTATATTTTTTTTATGGTAATAGAAAATGACCTGTACTTTGTAAACAATTAGTATTTTCACACATGAAAATACAGTATGTGAGTATTTATATTGGTGTACTCTACCACTTTATCACTTTAAATTGCCATACTTATTTGTTACAAGCTCTTTTTTCATTTTGCTATGCTAGTCACTTGTGATTGTCATTAATGGGAAGTTCAGGGGATGGTGGTCAGCCATGGTGTGTGGCTGGGTAATTTTTGTATATGGATATTTTAATTTTCAACAAGAAAGAAGAATATAATAATTTAATTCTCATTTCAATCAAGTAAAAAAAAAAGATTCATGTCTTATTTTTTAACTAGCATTTGTCCGTGGCTTCGCTCACGTGGATGTTATTGCTCAGCAGAACTAATTTTAGAATGACAGTAGTGCCACCTGATATTGTAATGTATATTTTATATTGCACATATTGATCACAAAATGTCTTTGTAAACAATATTTGCAGTTTTTCCTTCAGAGATTAACACGAAAAGATGCTTGGGGCTACTAACTTGTGAGCAAGCCACATGAAGTTGGTCATGGGAGAAGCAGCTGGTCCTGAGATCTACACATGCAGCCCTGATAATTTGCCCCTGCAACCTGTATAAGTTCACTTTAGTCAAACAAATATTATCTTATAGATCAAACATCTGTTGCTACTTTACATAACCCTGAACGGTTGCAAGAAACATGACCAGCAACTCTTTGATATATATCAACTCTATTGAGGGGAGGGAGCCTGGACTGCACACCCTAGCTACTTATAATCAGATGTGCTCCCTTGATGAGACTTAGGGGGTCATTCCGAGTTGATCGCTAGCTGCCGTTGTTCGCAGCGCAACAATCAGGCTAAAAATCTGCATTTCTGCGCATGCGTATGCACCGCAGTGCGCACGCACGTTGTACGGGTACAAAGCCTGTTGTGGTTGTGCTCAGGTTCTAGCAAAGTTTTCAGTCGCACTGACTGCCGCAAGAAGATTGACAGGAAGGGGGCGTTTCTGGGTGTCAACTGACCGTTTTCAGGGAATGTTTGCAAAAACGCAGGCGTGTCTGAAAAAACGCAGGCGTGGCTGGGCGTTCGCTGGGCGGGTGTATGACGTCAAATCCGGACACAAATAGGCTGAAGTGATCGCAAGCGCTGAGTAGGTTCAGAGCTACTCTGAAACTGCACAAACTGTTTTTGCAGAGCTCGGCGTTCACACTTCTGCTAAGTTAAAATACACTCCCAAGTGGGCGGTGGCATAGCGTTTCCACGGCTGCCAAAACTAGCTAGCGAGCGATCAACTCTGAATGACCCCCTTAGTACTACAACATAGAAACAAGAGATCAGGTGCACCATACAACCATTAGAATTATAATAAATGTAATTATACATCATATCTGAGATTTTTGGCATAAAATTGGCCAATATTATGATCCTGCCCACTAATTGTCAAGATATCCTCATTGGGCAGGTCCCTAATATTAGAGGCATTAGCCTCTGGGGTGCAGGGCACCCACAAACCACCCCATGGCACCAAAAAAAATAATAGCAGTGAAAAATCACAACCTCTTTGATATATATCAATTCACACTGCGCACCATCTACTGGATTCATGTGTAAACTGAAACTTAATGAGTTAAGATAACCTCCCTGATTAGTGATTGATTTATAGTCGGATATTCATGGGAAATAGATCTAGAATATCTATATATATGGGATCAGCATATGATCCCAGCGGATTGGGTGCCGGCAGTCACAGTACCGACGACGGCATACCAACGGTCACGACGCAGACAGGGGTGAGGTAAGTATTCTACCTCCTCCCCTACCCCTCTAACCCTAACCTCTCCCCTTAGTGCCTAAATCCAAAATCCTTCTTAGTGCCTAAACCTAATGCCCCCCTTTCCTGCAGCCTAACCCTAACCTTCCCCCATTAGTACCTAAACCTAACCCTCCCAGTGGTGCCTAACCATAACACACCCCCTTTCCTGTAGCCTAACCCTAACCCTTACTCCTGGCAATACTTACCTTCAGGATCCCAGCTGTCTGTATACCGACTCTAGATGCTGACCTGGTCGATAATCCAGCATCAGTGTTCTGGTGGGTCTCGGGAATTGATATCTGTGGGGTTTTGGAATCTGCACAGGAATGGACTCGAAGTAGTATGTGATTGAAATTTTATGAGCTGACATGTTTACCAGGGATCAGTATGAAATACCTACAATTAAAATCCAGACGGTCAAAATCCCGGCAACAATTGACCGACAGTCAAAATTCCGACAGGGTCAAAATACTGACAATTCAAAATATCAACATTTAAAATACAGAGAAGGTCAAAATACCGACATTTAAAATGTCAACAGGTCAAAAAGTCGACACAAGTTTGTCATTGTCTTTTGGTGTGTATGTCGACATAGGTTGACATGGACACCATATAAGTGTATCGCATCCCCGCGCATGGCTCGCTGCACTCGCCATGCTTTGGGCACTGTGCCTCGCTGCGCTCGGCACACTATTATATTACCCGTCGAGGTCCACTGGGATGGTAAAGTATGAACAAGTCGGTGTCAATAAAAAATTATGTAAAACTCATGTTGACTTTTGACCTGTTGATATTTTAAATGTCTTTTTTTTGAGACCATGTCAGGATTTTGACCTTGGTGGGATTTTGACCGTCAGTCTTTGGTCGTCGGGATTTTGATTGTAGGTAAATTGACCGCATCCCGTTTAGCAACATATGGCTATTTTAATAGCGCTGCATTGGTGGTTATCCCAGATAATAGTTCAGAAAAACTGTATTCAAAAGGGGTTTGCAAGAGCAAGCAGATTGTAATTTTATCTGGGGCACACTTTTTATATTCATATGTTCATGTACTGTAGAGAGTGATTTTTTAAAACATAGCTTTAATTTACATGCACTTAAAAAGATCAAGACAACATTGACACATAAATAAATAAATACATATATAAAATATTATTAAATGGATTGAGAATCCCCCTTATGGTAGGTTTTCAGTTCACTGAAGTTCTAGTATTATTACTGTATATGTAACACTGAAGTGTAGATTCTAAGAGTAATGGGGGAATTTCAAGATTTGGGACGATATTGGACCGAAAATATAAACTGCTTTATACTTATTCAGTTAAATCCTGAGGGAGAAATTATATCTCAATTGTAATAGTACAAAACAGATAGCTATGTTTCTCAAGTCATGTGAAAACTGTGAGAATGTTTCTACTGAGTGCGTTCATACCTCCTAACCAGAAGTGATGGATTTGTAGCGTATTTGCAGCTCTGGGCATACTTACTATGCACCAAAGTTTGTTACTGTATCATAAAGATTCTATGTTGTTATCAGACAAATTGAAGATTGTCAAAGAAAAAAGTAATCAGAAAGGTGGATTATTGCATCACCACTTCTTCTTTTGCTCATCTGTTGAACATCAAGGGGTATATTCAATGCTTGTCAGATCCTTTACGACAGAAAGGATCTGACAATGCAGTATTCAATTAGCAGCCAAATCCGAAAGGATTTGGCCATTCCTAACAATGGCGATCCAACTTTTTTTAAAGTCGGATTGACATTGTCGGAAAAGGGGCTAAAATCTGTTGGATTTGGCAGCAAATACGACAAAACACAGGAACCGGTGGCTTAAACCACCGATCCACGTGCTTTCTGACAAGTTAGATTTTCTGACTTGTCAGGTAAATGGTAGTATTATTGAATAGGTCGAATCTGGATTCAGCCTTAAACTCCCATTAATCCGACAAGTCGGGAAATCTGACTTGAATTGAATACACACCCAAATGAGCAATGAGAGTGTGGTAAAGTTAAATTTCTGATATGGAAGGAAGCATAGTGCTACACTTCTGCTTTCCATGAGGGGACAGTATTTCTATTGCTTCAATATTTACAGCATTTGGTATTCCAATGAGGTCTCCCATCCAAATACCAACTAAGTCCTACACTGCTTAGCTTCCAAGGTCAGATGTGATCGGGGATATATAGTGTGGTATAGCTGTAGGTGAAAGGAAAAACTATAGCCAGATATCACCTAGATTTATGGATGAGAGAGTGTATAAAGAGAATATCACAGTGTAGAAGATAAATTATAGATAGCAGATATTAATAGGAGAAGCTAAGTAAAAGTGGTATACTTCTGCTTTCCAAAGGAAAAACCCTGTTACTTTAAATAAGCATTGCAGGGCTTGTTTACAAACCTGGATGAAAGAGTATACATAAAGGAAGAGGACTGAGTAGTAATATGAGGATGTAAATATCCTTTTTCTGGCAGGGAGATACTTTAGTGGTTTTTCACTAGTGACTCTGTATGTATGTATGTATGTATGTATGTATGTATGTTAATACAATATGTTATCCTCAGGTTTCTATTTTTGTGCACTTTCTATGTGGAATTAGAGGATTATGATATTCATAAAGTAGGAGGAATGCCTTTAAGCTGATAGCACATAGAATTGTAGTTTAAATTTCTGGTGAAAAATAACAGTTGAATCGTGCACCAATACAAACACATAGACACAATCAGCTGATTTTCATACATAGGGCGGGATGTACTAAGGGAAAAATGCAGTAAAACCCCGGGGGAGGGGGTCACCGCATTTTCATATGTATTAAGACACGGCCGCCGGGTTTTCACTGCCCACCTTTGAATGGCGATACCCTATAGAAGCCTATGGGCTGCTTTTCGCCGGCCACTGCAACCCGCAGCCTCCATCGCAGATGCTGACCCCCCTACCCCCCGGCATACCTTCCTCCAAGCAGCCTGGACCCAGAAGATAAACTCCTCCTCCCCCTAGCAATGCTGCCAGAGGTCCTTCCGGCTGCGGGGGGTGGAGGTGGTGCCGGGAACATTCTGCTACTGCTTCCCGGCATGCGGGGAGTGTGGAGACCCCTGGGAGATGACGGAGACCCCCGCACACCACCTTACAGGTATCACGGGGTCCCCCGTCACCGCATTGCGATGTTGATCGCATATGTTAGTACATATGCGATCAACATCGCTGTGATGGGTGGCGATGTATGTTAATACATCCCGCCCATAGACAGGAATCCTTTTAAGACCATAGCACATAAAATCGTGGTGATAGATTTCCAATGAGAAAATACACACCAATTGTGCACAATTATAAACACAGAATCAGCTGATGTGGTAACTGGATGGATATACCTTTCTTTAGTGTCCACCCTGCATAGGAGAAGATGCCCATAAATTGATAGTGCACAAAATTATTAGTAGATTTCAGATGAAAAAGAAGCGTCAGGGGTGTAGAAGAGATAAGCACATAATCATGATGTAGAAATTCTTATTATCCAAAGTGAGTACCTCAGTGGCATTCACCAGTACAACAATTCAGGTAATGCTGAGATAGCTATACTGGGTGCCTCTGAATCTGTATCTCTGTTATGCCCACCTATATAATAATTAGGATGATGCAGAGATAGCTGCATAAAGTACCTGTAATGCAGCTTTGGTCACACTGAGATAGCTATATATTGCAAAAGTGTGTCAGTATGTCATGTATTAATATAATCAGTACAGATACTGGAACATGCCTATTACTGTAGCACTTGGAAAGAAAAGGGTATACATTTGCATTGGAAACAGTTTCTACACTTGTTTCTATAATATAATCCCGGAGCATAAAGTGGTGTTGCAATACAATACCAATTGAATCTTGTAGTTATTGCTGCATGGGATAGCTGAGAGGCTGTGTTCCATGCTGCACATGGAGAGGGAGACATCCGCTGATGCCCTGACACCGGTGATACCGGAAGTCAGTCGATAGACCGGAAGTGGCACGCGTTTCGCTTAGGGGTCTTGTTCACCTGATCGCCTGATCAGTCAGCCCCCATGCGAGACATTTCAATTAGTCATCGGCAAAGTGATTCACTGAACTGAGTTGAGACACATGACTCAGTTCAGTGGAGTGTCTCGAGTCAGTGTCTCGGCACATAAGTCATGACTCATTTATATTGGAATATATTGCAGAGACAGTGCACATGATTCAGTGAGTTGCCAGAGAGACTTAGTGCTGGCAGACCAGTGCTGGTGACTCATGGAGGGAGTGACTCAGTCCTCTGGGAGTTGGCTCAGCTAGTTATTCAGCTGCACTGATTGTGCAGTGCATCTGGGGGAGGCAGCTGCTTATGCACTGATTGTTAATAATATATTAACATAGATTCAGTGTTATGTTGATATATTATTAATAACGAATTATTGCATACTAGTTACTGAATATGCACATTACTTCTGGCTGAGGAGAGAAAGCTTAACAGCCATGAAACACATATCATTCTGTTACAATCACATTGAGCAGGAACAGTGAGCACTGAGCTGAGAGCACTGTACTGCAGGGGCTCCACCTCCTGCAGGCTAATGCTGCATGAATCAGATCCGTCCACTGAGTCACTGAGTCTACACAGTGTACAACTGTCTCGACTCACAGGCAGACTCCGGAATCAGGATGAATGAATCAGGCACAGCAGCGCAGCACTCACTGGCTGGTGAGTCGTGACTGCTCCCTCATCCCTCCCACTGGGTGTGACCTGGTATTGCCGCTGGCCAATCACAACGACACACTGGGTGGAATTCAAATGTTTGAAAAGTTGGTTGGGTGTCTGTTTTTTACTGTTTATTAGATAGGAAAAAACAGACTCCCAAGTGACTTTTCAAACATTTGAATCTCCCCCATTGAGTCTCCTCCCTCTGGCTGAGAGAGGCTACTGCTGCAGCTGTCTCGACTCTTTAAACTGTGAGTGACTTGAATCATTCATACTTCCTGATGATTCGAGTCACTGTGTTGAGACAGAGAGTCAGTAGCCATCTCTAATTTCAATACCACTCTGACAAATTAGTACGTCAGTGGGCATTTGTAAATTGCTGATGATTGACAGGTATTGCGGGAGAGTCTCTGTGATAAAGTTTTCTATAAGCTGGGACATGGACTCATGTTCATTGTGCATGGAGTGTTATATAAGGAGTTGACCGAATGAATCTAATCTGCTTATCATTTACAGTATATAATGTAAACAATGTAGTGGACATGTAAGGTGAAAATCGGGTCATAAAGACAAATGGTATGTGTTGGCGAGGTAAGTGGTAGTGTTAGGACAAAAGGAAGGTGGGAGTATATGTTCTTGGAAGAAAGTGTTGTAAAAGATTAGTGTGGTGTGTTGGTGTGACTTTGTAGTGCAGTGTAGTTTTTTTTTAAATATAGTAATTGTTGCAAAAGAAAATTATGGTAAGTATGTTATTTCAAAAGGAAACACTATTCTAAGAAGACCCAATAGTTGATATATCAATTTAATCCATTTGGGATCAAGGTCCACTCACTCTCTTTTCCCAGGAGTGCTTTGGTGTTATCTTCTCCCCTAATGCCTAGTTTGACCTGCTCCAAGCCAAAGATTTTGATTTGCATCCAAATAGTTGTAGGTCGGTCTGCCATTGAAATCTGTTACATTTTCTACTAGGAGAAAAGGTAAGGCCATTCCCTAAAACCTCTGTTTGACCATCTGTAAGTCTATGAGTGGACAAATTGACAGATTGATTTTTATTGAATTTGAATCTGATATAATTTTTAGTTCCTCCATATGGGATATCGATTCGGTGAGGGGGATCCCCATATTTCTCTTCCTCTTCTTCTGGCTCTGCCTCATATTTCTTTTCCTTTTATGGGGCTTCCTCATGAGCCCCTGGTTTGGTCTAAAAAATGGGAGAATGAGCTATAGTCTCCTCTTGGTGGAATTGTTTCTTCTATCATAAGGTTGTTCCTCAAAATCTTCTGCGCTAGATAATTCAACTTCAGAGGACGAAGGAGTCCCTGGGCGGCTTCAGAGGTATTCTTGTCTTGTTGGTCTTGTTAACCTGAATACAGTATCTTGCCAGAATTGAAATCTCTTTTGTCCCCAGAGAGTTTGTTCTTCTTACGTTCAATAATTGCAGTTGCAAATATGTCCTTTTTTATTTTTTCAAAACAGGTTTGACATTTCGTATTCTGCTCCCATTGTTCCAGGCTTTTGCTTAACCTGCCAATTTTCTTGGAGCACTCTTCCAAGACCAAGTTGGTTTGTTTTTATCTGAAGCAGCAGAGCCCCTGTGTGCTAGCAAGCAGCATTATGCTGGAATAAGATATTGCATCCAAAATCACCCCCCTCCCTCCTTCCCCGCCTCATACTCAAACCCACACCACTGGCAAAATCAGAGGCCGAGCATAGTGCCGGACTCTCAAAAAATGCACAACAGGCACTCTCCCTCTTTTGTTTGTCTATAAACCAATTACTGCGTGGTGTTAGACTAAATCACAGGGTTGAACATAGAGTTTGCCCTGCTAGGCAGTGCACTCCCCTGATTACAGCAACCAGTAAGCAACCAGAAGTTCCTATTTAAAATTAATAAACTCTAATCTAATGGACTGGAGGTAATCTGTGGTCAATATTTATAAATACTTTTGAACTGTAGAATGCACAGTATTAATAATCAGCTTTATTTTTAGTAAATTCTAATATTTTTTAAATGCAAAAAGATTTATTTCTTCTATGTATTGATTGTTATATAATGTAGCCCACAGACTAGAATAGCTAACACCATCTGGAGATGGCGCCAGCTACTGGCCGATGAATTGTGAACTTCCATTATACTGAAATCACTGGTTGCCACTCCAGTAGTCCTAATCCTTAATAACAACCTGCACAGCCCAGCATAGAGCTGACAGCAGAGGTAGGTGTAGCTGTTTTTTGTAACCACACCTATTTATCTTATAGACTCACATACTGATTTCTAACAATAGTATGCAGTCTAGTTGTAGGGCCTGTTGAGGATTTATTTAGTTTTAGCATGGAGGGTGGGTGGTAGTGGTGGTGGTGTGGGGGGGGGGGGGGTGGATGGTGGTGAGTGGTTGCAGGAGTGCTCCCTCTTTTAATTACTTATTTTTGGCAGTGTATAGTGTATAATAGCAAAAGTTAAGCTTTTATTTACTTGCACAATCTTCCACCCAGATTTCATATACAGTGTCTCAAGTGTGAAAAGTGGAACACAGTACTATGGCATATTGCGGGCCATAGGAGGTTGCCAGACTGGCTGTATGTGACACGGGATCTCCCAGTTGGGAAGCATGTATCTGGTCAGTTCATCTATAGTGAACAAAGATATTTTTTACCTTTAAATTTTTTTTTATTTTTTTTAATTTTCAAAAGTACTTTAATTCGTTATTTTACACTTAATGTAATATCAGTCTCACTCTCTATAAGAGAAACATAAAAATACACAAGCAGTTGGCATATTGATATCTGTTTAAATAAGCACTGCACATGAATAATGCTACAAATATAGAAGCTGATACTCACTTGAGCAAAAAAACTAATAAAAAATACATTTGTTGCTCAAATAGCAAAATCAAAATGAGAGATCAATGATAAACTTATTGCAAAGATACAAGCTGATGCATTGCAAAATATCCTATGGTTCTTACTATAATATGCTGACACCTGTCAAAAGAGAAAGTCTAGTTTCTGATTGCAGCTGTGTGTGTTCAGCCGAAGTTCTATCAATAACAGGCTCTTCAGATAACAATGTTACAATGTCTGGAGCGGACAACATCCCTCCAGCCATCACAGAATTTTTTGTCTGACAGTGACACCTAACATCTATAAAGAGAGAACAATAAACAGATTCTCACGGCATCTGTTTCCAATGCTAGTGTCATAATTACACTGCCATCTTTTTACATTTATGTTATATAAGAAAATTGGCGTACAGTATGTGTTTGTGGAGAAAAGCAGTGTTTCCTAGCAACAACCGTTCAGCGCTACATCTAAAGCTCAACTTGAGTCATGTAAACAGGTTTTATATAAAAGTGTTAAGGATATACTTAATGTGATAATGTTATCAGGAAACAGCACTTAAGTCATTGTCACACTAACATATAATTGCTCACCTTCACCTTTTCATTTGAAAATCTAATAAACATGATGACACATCATCCACTCTTATGCCTACAGTTTTTACATTTTGTATTTTATTGTCGTATTCTATATTACATGCATTCTTGGCCTGACATGACTAATCTGTCAGATAGGGATTATAACTGTGCAGTGTTTATGCTGCATCAGGGCTCTGTGTTTGATCAAAACCCAGTTGGATTGGCACCCGATATAGTAAGTGTTACACGTGCTATGTTATTCATGATGTATTTGGTGTCATTCAGAAAGCGCAGTGTGTACAGACCTTGACCCGCTGTCTAGTGTATAGTAGGGCTGGACTTGCAGGGCCAGTACTGCTCCAGCTGCTATCTACCCTTAGCCCCTACTTGTCCCACAGTACTGCCAAACTGCTATCTACCCTTATTCCCCCTCCCTAAACCCACCTTCCACATGCCCTTACTCCCTCTACCCCCTTCCTGCCCCTCAACCCTCAGCTCTAAACCAACTGCTACCTGGCCTTAATCCCCACTACCCAAACTGTTACCTGCCCCCAAGCAATGCCCAAGCTGCCACCTGGGGATGAATATGAAATGCCAACGGTCAGAATTCCAACCCCCCGCAATCCAAATGGTCAGAATGCCTACAGATTCCATTGTGTATGCTAACCCTATTCCTAACCCTATCCGCCCCTTCCCACAGCCTAACCCTAACCCCCCCTCTTGCAGCCTAACCATCCTCCTCACACAGCCTAACTCTAACTTTACCCTCCCACAGCCTAACCCTATTAATCCCCTCCCACAGCCCAACCCTAACCCTAAAGCTAACCCTAACCCTAATGCTCACTTTGAGTACCATCAGCATTCAGGATTCCGCTGTCAGAAATATGACCATTGGCACCCTGCTTGCCAGGATCCTGACTACATCCCGCCACCTGACCCAACTGCTGCCAGCACTGCACATGTTGGCTATGTGAGATCAATGTATTTTGATGGTACCCACAAATTGTGGAGTAGAACCCCAATTTCTTAAATTGAGGGGGTTCTTGGGCCATACATTTTTTTTTTATGTGTGTGGCATAGAGTGATATAAGGGGAATTACTGTGTATAGCATAATGTGCTATAAGGGGCATTACTGTGTGCAGCATAATGTGTTATACAGAGAATTATACAGATAATTACTACTGCTTGGCATAATGTGTTATAAGGGACACTACTATGCGATTTGTCCAGGTGGTTTCTGCAGCGCTGCTGCTGATGACGTGGCAATCCGGAGGGTATGTAGTGGAATAATGGGTGCAGCATGTACAGTGTGTGCTCCCCAGACACTAGGGGCCCGTGTGCACCGCACACACTGCACCCGTTATAGATACGCTAGTGGGTCCAGCAGTGCTAAACAGCTTGGCTTCTAAGAACTGTATCAGCTACAGCTCATAAAAGCCAGATTGGGCTGACTTTAGAGCAGCAGAGTGGCTTCCCATTGGAAGTGTTCTCTCTGCTATCACAGGCGGACTGGCGGTCTCAGGGAGAGAAAACCTCCCCCTGGGTCTGCCTGTCTGGCTGTGATTACCAGAGAGTGCCCCACTGCTAGGCATTCCCTGCAGGTAGATTTTACTGCATCCCCTAGGTAAGATCCGCCACTGTTTGGAACTAAACAATTACACAGTGCAACAGTGAATATGTTTATGACATTAAAATATTTACTTCTAATTGATTTCAGCATGCGAAGAACGAATATAACATTTAAAACATTTAGAGGCAAATTCAGTAAGGACTGCAAAAATTACAAGTTAGCAAAAATTGCAACCAAAAGCAATATTGTGAAAGCACGCCCAAACGGAAAAACTGCAACACTAATTTAATTTAACAAAAAGAAGGTGGCCTTGTGAAATGTGCAAATATTGCGAAAACCATCCTAATAATCGTAATTTATGCGTATATGTTTCTGATGTTGCATTTTTTGCTAACAATGGTGTTTTTCCCTTAAAAATGGCACAACCTACTTTCCTGCACCCAAATTAAAGAAACTACTCAACAATTGTAAATCAATTCAGTTATCACTTAATTGGTCAAATGATCTTGTGGTAATTTAGCAATTATTATCTTAACCACTTAACTGACGATTTTTCCCTTCAAAAGCGTTAAAACATTGTTTTTTTAAAATGTATTTTATTTAATCAAGTTGAAAAAGTATTTTTTAAAATATTTAAACATTATATTATGCACATCTGCAGAACGGATATCCTCGTCAAAAATGGGGGGACAGGGTGGGACGGCGCAGTTTCATGAAATCTGACCAAGACACCATAGTGTTTTTCTTCAAACATTGACTAATGCCCATATCTGTGTTCAAATATATTCAACTAGAGAGAGTGTGAATTCTAGCCCCTAAACCCTACACAACAGCAATTATTGGTATATGTTTTAACAAACACACTTTTTTTGGAGTCAAAATATTTTAATTCGGAAACAACAGTAACATTTTTATTAAAAAAAATTGTGTTTTTTTGATTGTGAAGTGGTCAAACATTACATATTATTGTTTCTTTGCTGTTATTTACATACCTTACTTTAAGGAATGTGTAAATATTTGTTTCAATAAGTGTACAAATAGAGCAGAATTTGCAAAACTTAAAAATAAAAAGATGGTGTTGCTGTTCTTCAACATATGTGTGTAGCGCACAAATAAAATTTAAAAAATAAAAAAATGTATGTGGGTATGTTTTGTTTAACAAAAAAATGTTGGTTGTTTTTAAAAAAAATGTTAGGAAGCTAAATGTAATTCAGCAGATACTACTAAGCAAAATGCTTGTAAAGGTTATTTTACATTTGCTTCTATCAAATAGTGTGGTTGTCAAACCTCAATTGTTAGTAAGTGTAAACACAAATCAGTTAGTAACATATATTTTCACAATCAACATGTGTTACAGAGTTAAACAATACCTTACATGTTTCTAAGTTACAATACAGCTGAATGAAGTGATCATGAGCTTCTTCAGCTGGGTGTAATGAAGCAATGATTGCAGTATACATGCAGTCTACAACTGAGGTCAACTTGTGCAATTTTTATGGTAGACCTGTAGTCACTCAGAAACTGCACATCAGAAATGTGCGATCTGTTGTAAAAATTGCGAAAGCACGGCCCACCGACCATTAGCATATGCCTACATAGGACCTTAGATAGCTCTTGGTTCCGAGATACTACATAGCCCATTTATGATGATGTAGGTGCATTTTATGAAAAATAGGATATTTTGGCATCTAGAGATTATACATAGGTTGGCAAGCCTGAATACAGGAATATTAAGTCATTGTAGCAGTAACATGCGGTGAGGTAAATGGCTGGGGAGGCTCTGGCTAGTATCAGAGCCAGATTTGCACACATATATGAACCCAAGGGTTCATGTGGACAATATTATACACAGGTGCAGCAGTATACTGTATACTGCTGGAATTTGGTGAGTGTTGATCAGAGATGTGCGGACATGGTACTGTACCTGACTCTCCTGACACTACATTGTAGGCCATGTTGTATTTATTGTCTGCGTATAACTCACAGCAAGTGAAGGTTATGAGTGATGTTACTTTCATTTGTTTGATTTTTAAGGTTACAATTTATGTTAAAAGCCAAGCTAAAGGTAACTGTGTTAACAATGCTGACAATTCTGAAGAGTTAGAAAAAAAGCCATTTGTTTCCCCCAGCACCCTGAATGATAACCGTAACCAGATTTAAATTCCACATAATAATAGAATTCAGAGATCTTCGTTACACATATTTGCGCAAATGTGTGAATAAGCCCCAAAGCCGCATCAAGGCGTCTCTGTATATTTGGGGTCCCTAGCGCTATATCTAGGTGCAGGGTGTGGCACCCCAAAACACCAGCATAAGCCAGAAAGCCCAGCGTAGCATACCAGTGAAAAAACTATAGTGTTAATAAATTAGTATTTAGGAAGCCGAAACTATAGAGAAAGTGAGTAAGGAGCCATTATCATGTGGCTCCTTGCTGGTTAATCTTAGACCCAGATTGGGGTAATGGAGGTGTGAGGTGTGGTGCCTCTGGACTGGCTGAGCTGGATGGCCTTAGTGTGGCATACCCTTACATTCTATTAACACTTTTCACTTATTAATTTTTTAACACTATTTCTCTATTTTAATTGCATTTCATTTTTGTATCACTTTCTCTATAGCTTCGGCTTCCTAAATACTAATTTATTAACACTATAGTTTTTTCACTGGTATGCTACGCTGGGCTTTCTGGCTTATGCTGGTGTTCGAATCGGGATCGCAAGGTGACTTTCAAAATCAAAAAAGAAAATATCTCACCGTGTGTACACACCCAAAGACGTGTCATAAGGAAGAGCTGTGTGAGGGATAAGACTTGTGAGGTATAAGACGTGTCATCGGGAAGAGCCGTGTGAGTTATAAGATGTGTGAGGTATAAGAGGTGTCATAAGGAAGAGCTGTGTGAGGGATTAGATGTGTGAGGTATAAGACATTTCAGGGGACAGAACTGCATGAGGTATTAGTGGGTGCAAGAAGTAGTTACAGGATGGACAGTGAATATATCGATCCCAGAATGTAGGTGCAGGCATGTTGTTAACATGCTACTTACAGCATGTTAGCCAGATCAAGAGCACAACTTTACACATACTGCCCACCCATCATGTTTACAGTTGTAATGCCGATCCAGTTAAAATGCTCTATGTAAAGTTAACCTTGGTCACATGCTAACGCCTGCATTCTGGGATTGACATAGTAAGGGCTGTAACTCATGCTCCGTTTTTTCCCGGATGGCAAAAAGCCGCGTTTTGCCTTCCGGGAGGGTCTTTCACACACAACGGCTTTGAGCCATGTGTGATGCTGTGCGCATGCGCAGCATTAGACATGGCTTGAAAAAAAAAAGTTGTGTGTGAAAGCTCCCCTTCACACACACGGTTCACTGCCTGCAAAGACGGCACGGCCCCGGCCCGGCAGCCGGACCTTCCAGTGGATATTTCCGGCTGCAACCCGGCAGGCGGACCTTCCAGTGGATAATTCCGGCTGCAACCCGGCAGCTGGGCCGGGGCCGTGCAGTGTGAAAGGACCCGACCCCTCACACTGTTAATTACAATACCGGCACGGGAAAAAGCCATCTGGCTGTTTCCCGGCCGGCAAAAGCCGGCGCGTGTGTTTCAGCCCTTAGGGTAGATCCCACATACCTTTACCATTCAGTGCGCCATTCCTTATTTTTGCATTTTTATGCTCTCCCACTTTCACTAATTGTAAAATAGTGCTAGCCACGCCCCTCCAGCGGTGCACACCCTAATAAAATGTGCTGCGCATGCCTATGTACATAGGGGGTAATTCCAAGTTGATCGCAGCAGGATCTTTTTTAGCAGTTGGACAAAACCATGTGCACTGCAGGGGGGGCAGATATAACATGTGCAGAGAGAGTTAGATTTGGGTGGGGTGTGTTCAATCTGCAATCTAAATTGCAGTGTAAAAATAAAGCAGCCAGTATTTACCCTGCACAGAAACAAAATAACCCACCCAAATCTAACTCTTTTTGCACATGTTATATCTGCCTCCCCTGCAGTGCACATGGTTATGCCCAACTGCTAACAAAGGTGGTCATTCCGAGTTGTTCGCTCGTTGCCGATTTTCGCTATACTGCGATTAGTCGCTTACTGCGCATGCGCAAGGTTCGCAGAGCGCATGCGCTTAGTTATTTTACACAAAAGTTAGGTATTTTTCTCACGGCATAACAAAGCTTTTTCCTCGCTGTGCTGATCGTAGTGTGATTGACAGGAAGTGGGTGTTTCTGGGCGGAAACTGGCCGTTTTATGGGAGTGTGCGGAAAAACGCAGGCGTTCTAGTTGCACAACGCAGGAGTGGCTGGAGAAACGGGGGAGTGGCTGGGCGAACGCTGGGTGTGTTTGTGACGTCAAACCAGGAACGAAAAGGACTGAGCTGGTCGCAATGGCTGAGTAAGTCTGGAGCTACTCAGAAACTGCGGGGTAATCGTTACGAGAAAATTAGCGAAGCGAATTCTGCTATGCTAAGATACACTCCCAGTAGGCGGCGGCTTAGCGTGTGCAATGCTGCTAAAAGCAGCTAGCGAGCGAACAACTCGGAATCACCCCCAAAGTTCCTGCTGCGATCAACTCAGAATTATCCCCATAGGCCACTATTTGAGATAGTTCTTTTGGTTCCTGTATGTTGTTTCATTTTGTGTTGTTATTTGTGATTGAATTGAAACAGCCGATATTTATGAATGTTGTATCAGGAAAATATCTGATTATTTTAAAACTGCTGTTCACTATGACTATATTATTGCAACACATATACAGTAGCATAAGTCGTGTAGCTCAAAAACTAGAGCTAATAAAAACATTCTAAAGGTCACATTCGTTATTCTTGACTTCAAATTAGTAAAGTATTGCTATTTTTAGAAAGGAATGAATCGGTCTACTCATGGCAAAATCTTATAGTGTATACCCAGCATTAGACAAATAGATTATGCAATTATTTATGCATAGAATGAACAAAAAAGAGCTTATATTCTATATAAAGAAAAAATTATTGTCAAAAATTAAGTGGCATAACTTTTCAATATCATGGTTTTACAAACAGTTTCTAGAATTATTAATATTTTAAGGAAATT
This sequence comes from Pseudophryne corroboree, assembly GCF_028390025.1. Lineage (NCBI taxonomy): Eukaryota > Metazoa > Chordata > Amphibia > Anura > Myobatrachidae > Pseudophryne > Pseudophryne corroboree. Next base: position 540,827,139 of record NC_086449.1, read on the forward strand.
GAATTCAACTATGAAAGGTGAACTTTGAAAATCTTATATACTTGTACTTTGATGATTGTGTAATTGAAAAAGTGATCCAAATTGCCTATGTTGTCTGCAATTCGCAGAACAAGTCTCCTATAATCAGTGCTGAAAGTAGGATGGTACGGGGTGGTACGGAGTACCATTAAAATATATGGTGGTGGTACTCAGTACCAACAGCCCTCCACTGGAGCATAATTTATAAGGGGCATTTTTGTGTGTGGGACATAAAATGGTGTCAGTGGCATAACAGTGTGTGGTATAATGTGTAATGGGCATTACGGTGTGTGGTATAATGTTTAATGGGTGTTACACTGCCTGGCATAATGTGTAAGGGACATTATGGTGTGTGGCATAATGTGTAATAAGCATTATGGTGTGTGGTATAATATGTAAGGGGCATTACGGTGTGTGGCATAATGTGGCTATGCCCCTATTGTCTTGTAGCCACTCCTCTAGTTTTGTGTGACCACACCCCCTCATGACACGTGACCATGCCTATTTTTACTATCAGTACCACTAAGCAGAAAATTCTACTTGCATCACTGCCTATAATCATTTATCCATATTTATATAACAAGCAATAAAATGCTACCTCAAATGTATATTTTAACAATATGAATAAGTGTCAAGTCTCATGTTACATTGATTTATTTTGAGTATCGGTAATATTTATTTCACATATATATTTGTGATGTTTGTTATAGTTCATATATAATTATTTTGATTTTAGGGGGTTTTCATCAGGTTGCACTCAACTGAATGCGATACATTATATAATTACTATTCTGACATTTTTTTCTTGCAAATCAGCTTTTATTGAATATAAATTATATGTACATGTTTGCACCCATATACACACACACCTATGCAATGGTCAAAGTAATCATTTAGAAGTGTTGTATGGAAAGTACAAACAAATGACCAGGGTGGGGTATTAAGCACTTTGGGCCTGATTCAGTTCCTGGACTTTCCTGGTAATGTATGATTGCCATCACCTGTGGTGAAACACCTTTCTTATCAATTAACTAGCTCACCACAGGTGATGGCAATCATACATTACCAGGAAAGTCCAGGAACAGAGCATTTTCTCCCTCATGGAGAGGGTCAGGTAGGCAAGTATGGAATAGACTAATGCTGCAGGAGGCATCTTGTGAAATAAGAAGTCTCCTGATGGCTTCTCTGATCGGCTACTGCATCTGATAACGCAGCAACAGCTGATCTGTGTGAACAAATGGCAGCAGCATGTCAATCATTCTGTGGCTAAGGGGGCACATCGACAGTCGGCTCATCCACCGATCTGCACATGCAGTATATTGATCCTGCACATGCACATGCCTGTAACCATAGGAGATCCACGCAAACCATTGGGTATGTTTTCATCTTTGAATCTGGCATTTTGCACCCAAGAAAGCCTCACAACTTCCACAATGACTGATTAAAAAGTTTGGTTTAGCCTCTGGAGTCTCAATGAACTGGTGTTTTTGTGGCTTAAGGAATCAGTAGGTTCCATTCATGGGGGTAATTCCAAGTTGATCGCAGCAGGAACTTTTTTAGCAGTTAGGCAAAACCATGTGCACTGCAGGGGAGGCAGATATAACATGTGTAGAGAGAGATAGATTTGGGTGTGGTGAGTTCAATCTGAAATCTAAATTGCAGTGTAAACATAAAGCAGCCAGTATTTACCCTGCACAGAAACCAAATAACCCACCCAAATCTAACTCTCTCTGCAAATGTTATATATGCCCCCCCTGCAGTGCACGTGGTTTTGCCCAACTGCTAAAAAATTTCCTGCTGCGATCAACTTGGAATTACCCCCCATGTCCGGATTTTTCATTCAGAAATTTCTGAATCTCTGCAAATTACCAGATCTATATCCAGTTTGCATGAGCCTAATTTCTGGATAATTCCACTTGGTTGCAGATAGAAAGTCCTTCCATTTTCATTCTCCTTCCAAAGCTGTCTAATGACACTACAGGACAATGAAAATGCAAGTGGACACTCTATGCATTAAGAATACTGACAATTACAAACAATTATCGTAAACCAACATGGAGTATGAATTAAGTTCTTAAAACAAATGTGCCTCAAACAGAGGCATCACTATCTGTGGTGTCACCCAGTGTGGCTGTATCATAATCTGAGCGTGCATCCACAAGAGGGGGTGTGGCATCACAGCACAAAGCCATGCCCACTGGTGTGGCTGTTTGAGAGCATGACTGCATGTTATGCCCCCATTCTCATCACCCCGGGCAGCCAGACTCTCTCCCACTCTCTCATCACACTGGGCAGCCTTCAGCATCTCTCCCAGGACTCTAATCATGCTGGGCAGCCAGCCTCTCTGACACACTCTCATCACACTGGGCAGCCTCCAGCCTCTTTCCCAGCACTCTCATCACACTGGGCAGCCTCCAGCCTCTCTGCTGAGTTTGGCACAAGTAAACAGTGCGGATGCTGCTTGGTGACACCATCCAAGGGCGTGACACCAGGGCCGTCGTTTTATATGTTCTCAATGCGCAGTTGCCCAAGGGCCCAGGAGTATAAGGGTCATTGGCTGATAGCTGAGGGTACCTTTTTTCCAGGCATACTGTATTTTTTAAATTCGGCCCAGGGAACAGGAGATATCCGACTTCAAAACACTGGTCCCCATCCAAGGGCGTAGCTACCATAGGTGCAGGTAGTGCAGCTGCTATAGGGCCCAGAGCTGAGAGAGGCCCACCTTCCATGTCAAACTTAATTTTTTCATCATTGGGTACATAGTGGCCTTTGAAAACTTTTGAATTGGGACCTGCAGTATACTGTATTTTGTTATACCCCTGGACCTACTCATTATAATGTGGTATACAATGAACTGGAGGTCATTATAATGTTACATAATATGAACTAGAGCACTGCAGTGTGGCACAATATGAAGCGAAGGCACTATAATGTGATATAAAATAATTGGGGGCACTGTAATGTGGCATAATATAAACTGGGGCACTGCTTGTATGTCAGTGTGAATTGGGGGTACTGTGTTGCATAATGTGAACTAGGGCACTATTATGGGGCATAAAACTAACAACTGCTGCAGAGAGGTATGTCTCTGGAAGCATTGGGAAAGGGGCCCCTTCAAAATGTTGCTATAGGGCCCACAATGTTTTGGCAACGCCCCTGTCCCCATCTCCACCTGTTAATTACTCTTCCCAGCCAGATATCTCAGTTTCTGTCTCACTTAGTTTTTCTGAGGGTATATTCCAAAGCTGAGACTCTCCCCTTTCAGTGGATACTGGCAGCTTGTCTCTACGATGCCCAGAATCAGAGATATCAGCCTTCAAGCAGCTGGGCCATGCTCCAGCTCCACATTTTATATTTCTGCAGCGGGGTACACTGGTATTCCACAGAGAATAACATCGGGGTGTAGAGTTGGATCTTGATCTGAGGCACCAACAGGCTAAAGCTTTGACTGTTCCCAGGAATCACTGCACCTCCTCCTCTATAGCCCCGCCTCCAGGCACTGGAGCTCAGTTTGTAAGTTGGTGCCTGCAGTGCAGGTCACTAACAGGTTGGGCTGCGCTAGGCAGCCCTGAAAAGAGCCTTTTTAGAAGATTTCAAGGGCCGCAGCACTTTCTATGTCTTTATGACATGCTGTGCTGCGGCTCTATCACCTCCCTCAGCGGTGCTGCATACTCCCGCGGCCTGGTTCCCGGGTACTTGCAGCGGAGACACATCGGTTTTCTTCAGGCACACCACCGCTGTTATTCTCCAGGATCGCGTGGCTGCACTTAAAGGGGGGAGGTAAGGTAAATTGCGATCCGGTCGCCGACCCAGGAGACAGACCGCGCCGCTGGCGTGGACACTGTGTCGCACAGGGATCACACTATATCCACCAGGGCAAGGAGCACAGGTTGGATTTATTAAAATCCTTTTGCAAAAGGCTCCACCGTATCCGGTGGTGAAGTCCAGCAGAGGGGATAAGGCGCTGACCTGTAGACCCTCCCCCAGCTCCGGGTGCCATCTACTGCTGGTGTTCCCGCCCTGGAGGTGCATCTCTCTCTCTCCCTCACTCCCTGAAGAGATTTTGGCGCCATTTCATAACTGGGCTGATTTCCGGGTCTGCTGGGCACTGTCTCCTCTCTAAAGCCGCCTGTATCATCAGTGCTGTGCATTTACAGACACTTAAGTATTCTACATATCATTTTAGCCAGTGTTAGTTAAGTACAAGTGTTCTGTGATATACTGTACATCCAGTGTTTACTGTGTATTGTTATATCTGTATACATACATATCTATATGTAATTACTAGTCCAGTGCAGTTTTATTGTTATATGTAATAATTCCTGCATTGTACCTATGACTGAGTGTGCCTATAGCTGCTTTGTGTGGATTCCACTCTTGTGTATCACATGTTTGCTATCACTGTATTCTGTACCCCGGGGAACTAGGTGCATCAGGGTCTCATATAATATATAGTGCTACACATAGTATACTGTTTGTATTTCTCACTGTGTTTTTCAGTCACCACACACCGCTTGTATCCTCTGTTTGTGTTCTGTATTTACTGTCACAAACACAGGGGATTATTTGCTGGGTTTTTTTGTGTTTGTCTGGCTATATTGTACTATTACATCCTAAGGCTTCATCCCACATGATGTCTGCTACACAGGGTGGGACATCCGTGGACGCTCCTGCAGCATGCAGTGCTGTCGTCACGGATTCACCAGTGGGGGAAGCGTTAGCTGCTGGTTCAGGCGCTGGGGGTCATACATCTCCCAGTCCGTCTGTGGCATCTGTGGTTAATCAAGACCCACCTTGGGCAGCTTTTTCAAATATGCTGGCTACGCATGTAACGTTTCTCACGCCCCCTGTGGGGCCTCCTGTGCTATTGCAGCCACATATTGGGGGTCATTCCGAGTTGATCGCTCGCTGCGATCAGGATAAAACTTGGCAAAACTGTGCATGTGTATGCACCGAAATGCGCAGGTGCATCGTATGGGTACAAAGAGGATCGGTGCTGGGCGATGGATTTAACAAAGAGTCCATTCGCACAGTCGATCACAAGTTTATGGGTGTCAACTGACCGTTTTCTGGGAGTGTTTGGGAAAATGCAGGCGTGTCCAAGTGTTTGCAGTGCGAGTGTCTGACGTCAATTCCGGGCGAGTGTCTGACGTCAATTCCGGGATCAAAAGACTGAAGTGATCGCAGCGGCTGAGTAAGTCCAGAACTACTCAGAAACTGCACAAACTGTTATTGTACTGATCGGCTGCAAAGGTGTTTGCACACTTGCAAAGCGAAAATACACTCCCCCATAGGCAGCAACTATCTGATCGCAGCGCTGCAAAAAGTTGCTAGCAAGCGATCAACTCGGAATGACCCCCATTTTGTCCCTGTAGTTAATCCGCCATGGGCGGATACTTTGTCTACCCAGTTACAGCAATTAAATCAAACTTGGTTAGCCAAAAAGTCCACCTCACGTCCGTCTGGGGCCAAGGGGTCATCTAAGCGGACCATTTCTTCCTCACAATCCACTAAAATTTTGGATAATTCTCTGATGAAGAGGGGGAATATATTGATCCGTCAGACACTGATATAGTTGCTTCTGATGAGGAATCTGCTAACCAGGTTGATGTTCCTGACCTTGTGGAGACTATCAAGCTGATTCTCCAAATTGATGATGATATTGAGCCTCCTGTTACATCTAAGAAACGTGATAAGTTTAAACATCAGAAGGTTGCTAAAGTAGTATTACCACATTCTGACCTCTTAATTGACATATGTCAGGAATCTTGGTCATCTCCAGGAAAGAAGTTTTCCCTATATAAAAAGATGCTAGTTCGTTATCCTATGCCTGCGGAGTTTAGCAACAAGTGGGAAACTCCACTGCCAGTGGACTCTCATTTCGCCCGTCTTGTGGTGTCCTCTACTCTGCCTGTCACCACTGTCACCTCACTGAAGGAACCGACAGATAAGCGTGTGGAGGGATGCCTGAAGTCTATTTACACTCTTACCAGTGCTGTACATACACCCACTATGGCTGACTCTTGGGCGGAAAAAGGAATTGAAGCATGGGTTGAGGCAACTGAAAAGGAGCTACCTCAGGATTTTTCTGACACTGCCAGACAATATCTGTCGTATATTACCACAGCCTCTCACTATATTCAGGAGGCGGCCTCTGATGCAGGGGTCATGGCGGCCAAGGCTTCTACGTCTATCCTGGCTCACCGAATTCTGTGATTGAGGTCCTGAAAAGTTGACCTGCACTCTAAAAAGACCTTGGAGGTACTCTCTTTCAAGGGAGACATCCTGTTTGGGGAAGATCTGAATAAGATTGTGACTGACTTGGCGACGGCCAAGACTGCGTTTCTCCCAAGTACTAATCCTTCTGCTCAGAAGGCTAAGAGTACCACCTTTCGTTCCTTTCGACCTCCAAGTAAAGCAAAAGGTCAGACGTACCCGAGACAGGCTCGTACTTCCCAAACCACTAAGCCCAAATGTAAACAATCCTGGGCCACCTGTCAGCCTGCTTCCAAACAAGATAAGCCTGCTGCATTATGGGGCGGTCCTCCCCCTGGGGAACCCCAGGGTGGGAGGCTGACTTCTGCAGTTTACCCAGACCTGGTTAAAGAACACTTCAAATGCCTGGGTACGGGAAGTTGTCTCTCACGGGTACGCAATCTCTTTCAAGAGACGTCCCCCTCGCCAGTTCTGTTCAACGGTTATCCCCTCGGATCTGTTGAAAGTTCAAGCTCTACACCTGGTTGTACAATCCCTCCTGGAAACCGGAGTGGTAGTGCCAGTACCTCTGTCCCAGAGAGGCAAGGAATACTATTCGACCCTTTTTCTAGTTCCGAAACCAAACATGTCTGTTGCCATATCACATCAGCAATATCTGCGGTTTGCTATTGGCAACCTTCATTTTCAATTAGAGGCTCTGCCATTTGGACTGGCCACGGCACCTCAGATTTTCACCAAGGTAATGGCCGTGAAGACGTTTTTTCTCCGTCGTCAGGGAATCTAAATCCTGCCATATCTGGATGACTTGCTGATTCTGGCGAACTCCCAAGATGTCCTCCTCAGTCAGCTGGAGATGTCAGTCAAATTCCTTCAAGCCCACGGGTAGCTCATCAATTGGAAGAAGTCCTCGCTGGTCCCTACTCGGGCATGGTGCACCTGGGGGTGCTGTTGGACACACACAGCCAAAGACTGTTTCTGTCTCCGAAGAAGTTCCTGAAACTTCAGGACAAGATCAGATGCTTCCTTTCTCGCCAAAGAGTGTTGGTACACTCGGTGATGCAAGTACTAGGCTTCATGGTGTCAGTTTTCGACATGGTATAGTAAGCTCAATTTCATTCCTGCACTCTGCAGAGGTTAATCCTTTTCAAATGGGATGGTCTACCTCCTCGGATCAGATCTCAAATGATCTCCTTGACTTCAGAGGTTCATCTGTCACTGAGCTGGTGGCTACAGATCCAACAGTTGAGCAGGGGCCGTCCCTTCTGGATCTCCAACTGGGTCCTCCTGACACTCCTCCCGATAAACGTTCTGGGATTGCGGGCAGTGTTCAATGCATTGACACTGGCCCTGTCTCTGGTACAGAACAGGCCTGATCAAGTACAGTCATGCAACGCCACCATGGTGGCATACATAAATCATCAAGGCGGCACTCGAAGCCGCATGGCAACTATGGAAGTGTCAAAAATCCTCCAATGGGCGGAACGCCATCTGCCAGCTATTTCGGCAGTGTTCATTCCGGGAGTCCTCAAGCGGACTTCCTCAGTCGCCAGGACGTACACGCCGGAGAGTGGAGTCCTCATCCCGAAGTCTTTCAACTCCTAGTGGACAAGTGGGGCCTACCATATGTAGACCTGAAGGCATCTCGACACAATCACAATGTTCTGGTCTTCGGAGCAAGGACAATGGATCCTCAAGCAGCGGTCGTGGATACACTGTCAATTCCATGGAACTTTCGGCTGCCATACATGTTCCCTCCAGTGTCACTCCTGCCCAGGGTAATACAGAAGTTCAAGAAAGAAGGAGGAATACTACTTCTAGTCGCTCCAGCATATCCCAGATAGCATTGGTTCTCAGACCTGCAGGGTCTATCGATCGAGCATCCTCTTCTACTTCCTCAACGCCAAGACCTCCTCGTTCAGGGCCCTTGTGTCTACCCGGCCCTGGCCAGACTGGCTTTGATGGTGTGACTCTTGAAGCATCACTCCTGAGAGCAAAAGGATTTTCTGAAGCGGTTATTCAAACTATGTTGAAAGCCCGTAAACCAGCTTCGGCTCGGATTTATTAAAGGGTCTGGAATTCTTACTTCACATGGTGTGCTACTAAGAATTATGATGCATATACGTTCAAAACTTTCAGACTTTTGGCTTTTCTACAACAAGGCCTAGACTTAGGCCTTCGTCTGGCCTGCCTCAAGGTTCATATTTCTGCCTTGTCGGTGTGGTTTCAGAAAAAAATTGCATCTCTTCCTGACGTTCACTCAGGGTGTTCTATGATTCAGCCTCCCTATGTCCCTCCTGTGGCTCCATGGGATCTGTCTGTCATCTTAAATGCCCTGCAAGAGTCTCCATTTGAACCTCTTGAGACTGTGGACCTTAAATGCCTTACGCTTAAGGTCGTATTTCTGTTGGCTATTGCCACTGCTAGGAGGGTGTCGGACTTAGGTGCTTTGTCCTGTCGCCCACCCTTTCTGATTTTTCACCATGACCGGGCTGTTCTTTGAACTCACCCTGGTTATTTGCCTAAGGTGGTATCATATTTTCACCTTAACCAGGAGATTGTGGTTCCGGCCTTCAACTCTTCTGGACTATGAATTGTTGTGATTTGAGCGCTAGAATATGGTATTTTATAAGTGGCACCTGAAAAATAAACGATTGGTTAGTATAATAATGTTAACAGCTCGTTATTGATTAGTTGGTGGTATAGAGGTTGCTGCCAGTCCGCATAGCCTATCTGTCCCTGTCTAATGTTACCGTAGAGCGTCCCTGTTCACAAAGGGCAAGCTCCAGCTTTCCTTCTCTTTGTTTAGCCGCTGCTGTGGTGCGGGCTCTTTGTGTTTATGTGGAGAGGATTGCCTCCATCAGAAGGTCAGATTCCCTTTTTGTACTTTTTGGTTTTCACAAACATGGCTGGCCTGCGAATAAGCACACCTTGGCCAGATGGATTAGATTGGTGATTGCACAAGCTTATGCGCAGGCTGGGCTCTCAGCTCCTGCTGCTATCAAGGCCCATTTTACTCGGTTGGTTGGACCTTCTTGGGTGGCGCTTCTGCTGAACAATTGTGCAAGGCGGCTACGTGGTCCTCTGTGAACATGTTCATCAGGTTCTAGGCCTTTGATACCTCCGCCTCCCAGGATGCTTCCTTTGGACCCTGGATTCTTGTGGCCACTAAAATGTGTCCCCTCTCACGAGGAACTGCTTTAGGACATCCCTGTGGAATACCAGTGTACCCTACTGCAGAAAAGGAGATTTATGGTAGACTTACCATTGTTAAATCTCTTTCTGCGAGGTACACTGGATTCCACAGGGTGCCCACCCTGACGCACTTAGCTTCTTTGGGTTTGTATGGCATTAGACGCTAGTCCCTTCTCCTGTTGTGAGAATTTGGTTCTATGAGACTAACATCTACCGTCTCTCTTACCTGCTACTGCATTGGACTGTTTAACAAAACTGAGCTCCAGTGCCTGGAGGCAGAGCTATAGAGGAGGTGGTGCAGTGCATCCTGGGAACAGTCAAAGCTTTAGCCTGTTGGTACCTTGGATCAAGATCCATCTCTACACTCCAATATTATTCCCTGTGGAATCCAGTGTTCCTCACAGAAAGAGATTTAACAATGGTAAGTCTACCATAAATCTCCTTTTTCGACGGTGGATTGCTCTGGTTCCTGAACTCTAATCCCCATGTTCCCAGTACCGCCTGAATGATGGGACCCTCTAGTTTTTTTGATCCTATTGAAAGCAAAGATATCTATTTCCAGGAACTGGAGATATGTGCAGTCGAGCAAGCTGCCCTCCCACCGGAAAAAATTATGAATATTAAGCTCACTCCACTGTTCACCCCTCCACTGTGTAAACCCCCCTACCATCCTGGCAGTCATGTACTGGGGCCCCTTCATTCAGCCCAATGCCCCCTTCTACAGTTCAGTGTTCTGCCCCATCTCCCACCATTTGTGCAGTAAAGGAATAATTAGCAGTAATTACTGCTCCAGGTCCTACATGGTGAGTGGAATATTGAACACCCCCTACCGCACATGGGACATCAAAGCTGCCACTGATAGCACCCCCACTGCTACCGCTGGAGGATGGGTAGCTGCCCCAGTGCATTGCTTTGCCAAAGGGCCTACACTGCTGTTAAGACGGCCATGGGTGACAGCATAATAGCAGAGAACTGTCCCCAAAAATGTAAGCCCATCCACCATGTCAGAACGATCCCTAACACAGTACAGGTCTTGCATTGCTGTCTACTGATTAGGGGGCACTAGTATGATAAGTCCTTGATAATTTTATATAAAGTGTTATTAATTGTAGTGTTAGAATCATATCTGATCTGGTTCATATTGATGAGGCAAATGGGTTAAAATTTTTGGTCAAATAAGCGTTAATACCGTATATACTCGAGTATAAGTCGACCCGAATATAAGCCGTGGCACCTAATTTTACCACAAAAACCTGGGAAAACTTATTGACTCGAGTATAAGCCTAGGGTGGGAAATGCAGCTCTAGCCGTACACAGCCCTCATACTGCCAGATATGCCCCCACAGTGCCAGATATGCCCTCATAGTGCCAGATATGCCCCCCACAGTGCCAGATATGCCCTCACACTGCCAGATATGCCCTCATAGTGCCAGATATGCCCCCACACTGCCAGATATGCCCTCACACTGCCAGATATGCCCTCATAGTGCCAGATATGCCCTCATAGTGCCAGATATGCCCCTACAGTGCCAGATATGCCCTCATAGTGCCAGATATGCCCCCACAGTGCCAGATATGCCCTCACACTGCCAGATATGCCCCCACAGTGCCAGATATGCCCTCATAGTGCCAGATATGCCCCCACGGTGCCAGATATGCCCTCATACTGCCAGATATTCCCCCACAGTGCCAGATATGCCCTCATAGTGCCAGATATGCCCCCACGGTGCCAGATATGCCCTCATACTGCCAGATATTCCCCCACAGTGGCAGATATGCCCTCATAGTGCCAGATATGCCCCCACAGTGCCAGATATGCCCCCTCAGTGCCACATATGTCCCCCCCAAGTGCCAAATATGCTCCCCCAGTGCCAGGTATATGGTACTTACCCTCCGCCGCCCCCGCGCTGTCTTGTGAAGGAGGGACACGGAGGGCACAGAGCGTGCCTCGCCTGTGTCCCTCCTGCGTCTCCGGCGGCCGCGGCGGGTATGTAAAATGAAGTGCCGGTACGTGAGCCAATCAGAGCTCACGAACGGGTACTTCATTTAATAGACCCGCCGCTGCCGCCGGAGACGCAGGAGGGACACAGGAGAGGTGCGCGCTGTGCCCTCCGTGTCCCTCCTTCCCACTGCACTGACTGCCCTCCGTGTCCCCATTCCTTCCCACTGCACTGACTCGAGTATAAGCCGAGGGGACTTTTTCAGCACAAAAAAAAGTGCTGAAAAAGTCGGCTTATACTCGAGTATATACGGTAACCTAATTTATACTCCATGTATAAAGGTACTAATTATCATAATTGTTTTGACTATCAGTGTTCTTAGTGCTTAGAGTGCATTGCCTTTTTCCTGCATAGCCCTTTAAGTCTAGATAAGCCTCCCTTTATCTGATGACCTTATTCTGCATTGCATCTGTGGAGATCAGAGGTAGACCACAATTCCTGTTTGGCTTTATTACATTCAGTTGGATTGCATTATGATTGTTTACATCAATTGTTTGGCTGGACAGACACTGGGATGAAACTAATCAGTTCGCTGACATGTTATGCATGTGTGGTGTGCATCTACAAATTGTGCTGGGAGCTGATTTTGCTATGTAGGGAACTTTTATTTTTCTGTTTTACATTGTCTGTCATGGTTATTTATTTGTGGCACTGGCATATAATCATTTGTGAATAACTTAAGATGTTTTCAATTATGCCTTTATTTTTAGTATACAAAGATTGCATACAGTGTATAAGCAAGTTGAAGGAATATCTAATATTCTAAACAACTAACTTCATAAGTGGTACTAAGGGCCTAATTTATGTTGTATGCAAATACAATTGCGTTTCTCTCGGCTACCGAGCAGCTAATGAAAGCAAGTGAAGCTGCCACCTAAGAATGTACAGAGATGCCTACCGGAATCATCACAAGCTCAAACACTTTTGTGTACACATTAGCAGACTATACAAAATTACAGCGAACATCAAAGCTAAAGATTGGTCTATGGCTAGCTATGCAGAGTAGCCGGGATGTAAAGGGAGCCAATAAAGTCACCTGGGAAATTATCATACCACACCGGATATTACAAATGTGCGTCTATTTGCCGGAACTCAGCCAATGTACTGGAGTGTGTCAATTTCCTTGTTTCCTTGAATCGGATCTAAGTTGTGGCGGTAGACTAGAAAAAGTCTGATATTTGTAGACCAACCGGAATGCGTTTTTTTTTTAGTTTAGAAGGTCCACAGTGTGAGAGAAAGTCATCCATTGGCCCCCCAAAATCATATGATTGAAGCTTCAAACACCCTATTTAAACCCCACACCCTCCTTTTTATTCTTTGAAAGGTTGTAGGCATTTTGGAGAGGAGCAGGTGATTTAAGAGTGAGGAGGTAGCAGTGTTTAGCATTTTCTGAGTAGGCATGGCATCCAGACACGTTCATAGAGAAAGGAGGAGGAGGCTGGTAGAGGAGAAGGCCATGTCCCAGCAGCAGCTTGTGTCTGACACAGAGACAGGAAAGGAGGAGTAGGTGAAGGAGACTGCTCTGGAGGACACTGAGGAAGAGGAGGATGAAGAGGCTGGGACAGCAGCACATAGCAGAACCAGGGCCATGCGCTGTGCAAGATATTCATTTGAGAACTGCGACCTGTCCCTTGTTGGATTTCTAGGCACACAGGACTCCTGCATCCCGGAAGAAGGTCATATGGAGGTCGATCCAGGACGCAGTCTATGTGGTCGGCTCCTGCCATCAGAAGCTGAAGAGAGCATAGAAAAGATATGGAGACACCAAGAAAGTCCTGAAGGCCAAGATAGCTCAAAGCACCACCAGAATCTCAGGGCAGGAGGAGGATGAGCCCCACTGGTCCACTACACAGCATTTGAGGAGGAGTTCAAACAGATAATCCCTCCGGAGGTCCTCCCAGGAGTGCATATAGTAGACACGGACCACCTAGCATCCCCACCTAATCCTGGTAAGTAAACGGAAACATTTTCCCTTTTAAGCTTAACACCCTAAAACAGTGTTAAGTGTGTTTTCTCGTATGGCCTAGTGGATACTGGGGTCTTGTACTTTAGTACCATGGGGTGTAGATTAGGTCCACTGGAGCCTGGCACTTTAAACACCTTTAGTATGTGTATGTGTGTTCTGGCTCCTCCCCCCTATGCCCCTCCTACCAGAATCAGTCTAGAAAAATGTGCCCAAGGAGCTGGGTGCATTTTCCTGGAGCTCCAGAGAGTTTCCTTTGTTTTTATTTTAGTTTATTATTTTCAGGTAGCCCTGGTTGGCAACCAGGCTACCTGTTTCATGGGACTTAGAGGGGGACCAAACCAACCTCCTGAGGGTTAATGGTTCATAATCCCAGCTGACAGGACATTGAGCTCCTGAGGTACTGATCACTCATCGTTAGTATGTGTGCCCACACCAGCAGCTAGCTGCCACCCTCTAACAGATGCCGAAGTACAAGGTGCGGTGAGTGTTACACCGGGGTCCCAGTTAGCGGGTCCCCGATGCAGTTTTGATGGCAAGTCACGTGGCGGTCATGGGCCCAGAGCTGTGGTGCCCGCCGCAGACAAACTGGCTAAGGGCTGATGTCCCTCAGTCCCCCTCATCAACTGACATTGTTCCATACAAAAGTCCCTTTATTATGACATAAGTGCTGTGGCCAAGAGACCTTTCTTTTCCTTCACTATGTACATCTTCTTGGAAATAAAGTACTTAGTTGTATTGACATTTCTCATCCCAGGATCCCCTCAATTACTGTGTGTCCATTTCCCCAGTTGACACTCTGTGGCACAACAAACTTTAATAAGAGCTCCAATGAAAATTGCCTGTGTAGATACTTGTTACCTTGGCTAGGGAAAGTTAGCATTTAGTATTACTGGAATGTACTGTCATTATTCTTTTTATGATCACATTACAGAATGGAATGCACAGTGTCTGATTTGATTTATCTGATTCCAATGATTTCATGTTAATTATGTGATTCCAATTGTTTCTTTTCCTGATTCTAATTATTATTCTTCATGATTCTAATAATTTGTCTTTTGCTAATTGGATGACCTTTTGTTGCGTGAACTGTAAGAAAATTGCATATTAATATTTTTCCTGTATGCCAAAATCTTCTTTTTGTGATTTACCACCAAAGCAATGTTGTTTAACTACCTGCCTGACATGGTCACATCGACCAGTCAGATAAACAGTGTTAGCAGCTGCAGGGAAGGGAAACTTCCCTCCGCTGCTGCTCTCTCAGGGACCGGGAGGTCCCTCTGCCTCCCTGCACCTTCCCCTCAGTGTTGCCATGTGGCCAATCATTGCTGATCAGTCAGCACGGCAGGACCCCCCCACCCAGTGGCTGCAGACAATGGCAGGATATGGGAAAGTGTAAAACAATCCCTCCCCCTCATGTACCTGGCAGCTGTCATAGGTATAAAAAGTAGCATTGTGATGGACACGATGTTACCAATGTTCCCAATCTTCCCGAACGATGTTCCGATGTTTGATACATTTTTTTTATTTATTTTTTTAAATTCAAATTGATTTTTAATTTTTTTTTAATACTAAAATCATTTTGGATAAGGTTAAATTCATGTTCTTTACCTATTTATTATTTATTTATTAACAGTTTCTTATATAGCGCAGTAAATGCCATTGCGCTTTACAATTGGACACAATGATACAACAAAACTGGGTAATAAACAAACAGTCAGAGGTAGGAAGGCCCTGCGTGCAAGCTTACAATCTATAGGGAAATAGGCATTGATCAGGGCCGTAGCTACATGTGTGCCAGGTGTGCCTGGCACACAGCGCAGTTGCCCTGAGGGCGCAATGGCCAGCGGCATGTAATGAGTCAAATTGACTCATTACATGCCGCCTCTGCTGTGTGCTGTGCACCGCGCTGGAGAGGAGAGAGCAGCACCGGGCAGCGGAGAAGGAGGGAGGGGGACTGGAGCCGCAGCAGCGCTATGTCATTGGTAGTAAGCGCCGTTGCAGCAGTCCTCTCTCCTTCCGTATAGGCTGCCCGGTGCTGCTGTGAATGCTGGGATGCGGTTCCTCCATCCCAGCATTCACAGTGGTGCCGGGCAGCCTATACGGAAGGAGAGGGGGCTGCTGCAGCGGCGCTACTGCTGCGGCGGCTCCAGTCCCCCTCCCTCCGCCTCCAATGCCTGCACCGGGGGAGCTGCCAGGATGAGGAGCCTGACTGTCAGCGGGGAGATGGTATGTATCTCTGTCTCTCTTTCTCTCTCTCTCTCTCTCTCTCGGGGACACCGTCTGCCATAATGTGTAAAAAGGGGGACACCATCTGCCGTAATGTGTAAAAAGGGGGACTGGCTGCCGCAATATGTAAAAATGGGGACGCTGTCTGCCGTACTGTTTAAAAACGGGGACGCTGTCTGCTGTAATGTGTAAAAAGGGGACGCTGTCTGCCATAATGTGTAAAAATGGGACGCTGTCTGCTGTAATGTGTAAAAAAGGGGGACGCTGTCTGCCGTAATGTGTAAAAAAGGGGACGCTGTCTGCCGTAATGTGTAAAAAAAAAGGGGGGCGTTGTCTGCCGTAATGTGTAAAAAGGGGACGCTGTCTGCCGTAATGTGTAAAAAGGGGGACTGTCTGCTGTAATGTATAAAAGGGGCTCTACCTGGTGTAGTGGCGCTACTGTACAGCGTAATTTGAATAATGAAGACTACTGTGCACCGTAGTATGAATTGCTATTATTTTGTGGCCACGCCCCTTCCCCATGAAGCCACACCCCTATATATTTTTCGCGCGCATACGGCGCGCACTGCCCCTATCTTACATGTGGGGGGCGCCATTGCCGTTTCATGCACTCAGCGCTAAAATGCCTAGTTACAGCACTGGCATTGATACACAAGGAAAGGCATTATCTATTGCATATTTGACCACTGGATTGCAAAGTTTCTAGGTGGGTTGCATGATATCACATCACAGCAATGATGAACCCTGGTCAGAAAGAAGGGAAAGTGAAGAAAGAGAAAATATGGGGAGGATATGTGCGGACTGTACATTGGGGATATAATCGGATAGGAAAGCTTATGAAGGTTGAGTGAACAGTTCTGGAATGTGATAAGCTAGCATGAAGAGGTGAGTTTTCAGGAAACATTTGAAGGTTTGGAGACTAGGGGAGAGTCTTTTTGTGCATGGTAGGGCATTCCACAGAGCGGGTGCAGCCCGAAGGAAGTCCTGCAGTCGTGCATGGGAGCAAGTAATGAGTGTGGATGAGAGACGTAGATATTGTGAAGATCGGTGAGGTCGGGTTGGGAGATATTTTGAGATGAGCGAAGTGATGTACATTGGTGTAGTATGGTTAATGGCCTTATGTGTGAGTAAAAGTATTTAATATTGAATACGGCAGAATACAGGTAAACAATGGAGGGACTGACAGAATGGATCTGCAGACGATGAACGTCTAACAAGGAAGATTAGCCTCGCAGCTACATTCAGAAATGATTGTAGTGGTGAGAGTCTCTTTTTGGTAAGATCAGTAAGAAGACTATTGCAATAATCAATGCGGGAGAGCATGGATTAGAGTTTTTGCAATGTCTTGTGTAAGGTATGGTCGTATTTTGGATATGTTTTTTAGATGCATGTAACATGATCTTGAGACAGATTGAATGTGGGGAGCAAAGGACAGTTCTGAGTCAGGTATGACACTTAGGCAGCGAGCTTGTGGGGTAGGATTGATTGTTGAGTTCTCAACAGTGATAGAGATATCAGGTTCGTAACTACTATTGACTGGTGGAAATATAAGTAGCTCTGTTTTGGAAATATTAAGTTTGAGGTGGCGAGATGACATCCAAGATGAAACAGCAGAAAGGCATTCAGAGACTCTGACCAATACAGATGGTGACAAATCCGGGGAGGATAGGTAGATTTGAGTATCATCTACGTACAGATGATACTGAAATCGAAAAGAGCTGATTAGTTTACCAAGAAATGAGGTATAGATTGAGAAAAGCAGAGGACCTAATACCGCACCTTGTGGTTCTCCAACTGAAAGGTAACGGAAAGGAGGTGGATTCAGAGAAGCAAACACTGAAGCAGCAATTAGATAGGTAGGATAGGAACCAAGAGAGGACTGTGTCTTTAAGACCTAGGGATTGTAGTGTTTGTATGAGAAGAAAATGGTCAACAGTGTCAAAAGCAACACAGAGATCTAGAAGAATAAGTAGTGAGTAATGGTTGTTAGACTTTGCAGTGACTAGATCATTCACTACTTTAGTCAGTGCTGTCTCTGTGGAGTGCTGGGAACGAAAGCCTGACTGAAGTGGGTCAAATAAATTGTGTGTTTTAAGAAAGTGTGTGAGGCGAGTGTAGGCAAGTCTCTCAAGTAGCTTGGAGAGGCATGGCAGCTGAGAGATGGGATGGTAGTTTGAGAGAGTATTAGGGTCAGAATTTTGTTTTTTCAGAATGGGAGTAATCAGTGCATGCTTGAACAGTGAAGGAAAGATACCAGTAGAGAGAGAGAGAGAGAGAGAGAGATTACAGATGTTAGTTAAGGTTGGGATGAGCACAGGAGACAGAGATTTACTTACTTGTGAGGGTATAGGTTAATTTAGGGTGCCACGGTAAACATCTTGACCTACGTGGAGTGTGATGGGTAGCTGGAGCCACTAGGTCAAGGGCTATTTCTAGAGTCGGGTTCAGGTGTGATACAGCAGTCTCAGGAGGACTAAATGCAGAAATAAGTGAGAGCAGTTGTTGCAGAGAGGTGGACAGTTCTTGAAAATTAATTGTGTTAATATTTCTGCGGGTTTGAGGAGGATTAGAGGACTTCAGTGACTCTGAGTTTGAAGTAATGGTGGAGAGCATGTAGGTGATAAGGCTGTGATTTGCGAGTGGGAAAGGGGTGTTAGTGAAGTCAGAAACTGAGCATAGTCTGGTGAATACTAGATCAAGGCAGTGGTCCTCCTGATGAGTAGAGGAGTCAGTACATTGGGAGAGGCAGAGAGAGGAGGTTAGTGAGAGTAGTTTGGAGGCATGAGCAGCAGATTTTGGACTATCAATAGCAATATTGAAATCACCCATGATGTGATGATGGCGAAGATGTCAGAGGATAGAAAGTGAGGGAGCCAGGCAGAAAAATCTTCCAGAAATTGTTTGGGTTGCCCAGGTGGGCAATAGATAGCTGCAACACGCAGAGAGAAAGGAGTGTAAATCCTGATGGAATGTACTTCAAATGATGTGAATGTGAGTGATAGTACTTGTGGTAGAACTGTGTATGTGAAAGATTGGGAAAGTAATAATCCAACCCCACCTCCTTTACTGTTACCAGGCCTGGAAGTGTGTGGGAAGTGGAGACCACCAAGTGACAGTGCTGCAGGGGAGGTCGTGTCTGATTGTGTGAGCCATGTTTCTGTTATAGCAAGCAGATTGAAGTTGTTAGATATGAAGAGGTCATGTAAGGATGTTAATTTGTTACAAACGGAGCGTGCATTCCATAAGGCACATTTTAGTGATTTGGAGGGTGCAGGGAGACATGTGATGTTTATGAGGTAGGCTGGATGTCCATATTGCTGCGAATCAGGTGGGTGGGAGTGGGGCAAGTGACTGGGTTTAAATGTCACCAGCTAAAAGCAGCAGGAGAGATAAATAAAGGTGGAGGTCTGGGAATGTTTTTTATGGTGTCCGGTTGTGGATGTTATTGTCAAAGTAGAGAGATAAGTAAAAATCTAATGAGTGTTAACAAGAGGGGAGTGAATAATTGAGGCAGCAATGTGTACAGAGGGGTGAGAATCAGGGAGAATGAAGGATGTTTTTGTTTTAGAGAAAAAACTATGGAGTACAATGAAGAAAATTAATTTGTAGTACATGGTTTGTTTCATAAAAGTACAGTTCTTTAGGTTTGAAGTGTAAAGTTTTGCAATATTTAAATGTAAACGTTCAAATGCCTGTTTACTGGTATTCACCTGTTCATTTACAAACACTTAGTATTATGAATAATTTATGTATGTGAAGGCAAATTGATCAGCACAGCTGACCCTAGAGTACATCTAAAGAAATTCTTGCCAAATGAATAAAGGCTACCAGTGTGGCAAAAGTGTAGTTGGTTATAGGTGAAAGGGAGTACTTTGTGAGTATGCAAATACCAGGCCAGCATGTTTTCATTGATTATGCATAGCTAAGCAAAAAGTGCAAACCCAGGTATTAAGTCGCAATCAAATCATGATATAACAACTGTTCTTAGACTGCATGAGTATGTGAAAGCGACACATATGTACATACGTTTAAATGTATAGATGAGTTTGCATGAGGTAGAAATGGCATGTTGTATGTCTGTTCCTTTGCTGTAATGTTGTTTGTCTTTTCCCGTCCTGGTCAGGTCCTGAATAAGTCCTTTTTATAATATTTCATAACCCTTTTAAACAACCCTTCTAATACAACCCAGATCTGCCCAGCTGATCAGCCTAGGACCTCTCCTTAAGAATGGATTCTATCCATGTGTATCCAATACTTCCAGTCAAGGCTTAAAAACCCACCCCCAGTTACAGAGGAGGCAATAAAACTCCACTAGCATAAACACTGATAGCAGATTTCCAACAATTTAGAAAGTTGAAATAAAGTGTCATTAGAGTATACAATAATAACTGCTGATGTAAATATTATTGGTGTAATTACCCAAAATAATATATTTGCACTGCAGCATGAATTTTCTAAATAGACCAAAACTGCAAGGGACCGCTGTAATTATCCAAAATAATATATTTGCACTGCAGCATGAATATTCTAAATAGACCAAAACTGCAGGGGACAGTTGTAATTACCCAAAAAAATATATCTGTACTGCAGCATGAATTTTTTAAATAGACCAAAACGGCAAGCGACGGCTGTAATTACCCAAAATAATATATTTGCACTGCAGCATGAAGTTTCTAAATAGACCAAAACTGCAAGGGACCACTGTAATTACCTGCAATGAAAGGAGAGAGAAGAGAAGAGCAAATCGTCACATCCCAGCACAACACAGTCCTTCAATGTCTGGCACAGATACAGCCACTATGTAGGTCCTGAATAAGTCCTTTTTATAAAATTTCATAACCCTTTTAAACAACCCTTCTAATACAACCCTGATCAGACTAGGACCTCTCCTTAATTTACGCATTTAAAAAATGACAATTTCTGAGTGGTATTTTGGGGGAAAAAATCATCAGTTATCTGGTTAATTAACCAATCATCCCAAATCCAGAGTTCATTGCAGATTAATAAAAGACTTCCTGTTGGAATTGCTGACTCACTTCTGATTTGTATCAATCTTTCCTACCTCCCTGAGCACGGTACTATGAAATAAGGTATGGGGAACAACATTTTTAGGGGAAAGGTCAGTCACATAGCCACTCAACGACTGTGATACCTCTTTCAACCACTAAGACATACACTGACAACCCTGGAGGTGTTACACAACCACCACTGCCAATGTTACAGCCCAACATTCCCAATGTGGAGGAGATCTCCATCTCTTTCCACCATTTGCAGGAACACAACCTGGCATTTATGGAGGACCCAACCAGCCAGCTGGACTACATTGGGCAGCAAATGCAGCTGATGAATCAAACTGCTGCTGTGGAACAGGGCACCAGAACCCAAATGGCCTAGCAGATCAGGAATTGACCCTGTCCACACAGGAGCCGATGGGGGTGGCCCGGGATCACAGTGTGGGACTGGAGCATGAAGGGCCCACCAGGCGAATGCAGTGGTAGGGGCCCATGCTTAAAGGCTTGGCTATCCATTAGCGAGTACATGGTCTGGGCCCCTTGATAAATATATATATATATATATATATAATAAATACTGCTAGTGCATGCAGATTAATAATTGCAATGCACTGTTGAAAATACACTATAGTCCTGTGCAGTATAATGTAACATGAATAATATACTGTAAAATTCAAGTGCACAATCTGGAACCTGATCCCTAGTGCAGGTGGGGCAGATGTAACGTGCAGAGAGATTTAGATTTGGGTAGGTTTTATAGTTTGAACACACTCCACTCCAATCTGTCTGTGCACATTTTACATCTGCTCCACCTGCAGTGCAACATGGTTTTGCCCAATTGCTATCTTTTTTGATTTGCTAACAACTGAATAAACCTGTGTTTTTCAGAAAAACACTGTACCATAACATTTTGTGCAGATACACTTGCAAATTAGACACAGAATATAGGCATGCCGCATATCATTGGATTCAGCTGGATCTCCTTGTGCGATTTAGTGCATTTATATGCCTCTAACACACATTTTCCATGGAAAACAATGTAAAAATAGCATGTACTGTAAAGTATGTGGAGCATTTTTACAGATAAAAGTAAAAATATATTGTACAGTTTATTTTGTGCAAATGTGCTTGAAAAGTGTACTTTTAATTGATTTCCAACATTTTCAGAATCAACTCGAGTAGAAAAACACATCTAAATTATTTTACATTTTAGAGCTGTTTTGTGTCCGGCTTGCAATATTGGACTCTATTACTTCGGCCGAGTTGCATATTTTACAATGGCAAAACATCTGGATCTGACTTTTTATCGGGCGCTGTACTTTAGAGCTAAAAAAGTCCAAAAACATCTGGTTACTTATACTAATACTTTAGCCGACTTTGCAAAATGCCCAATGGTTGCGGCTATAGCCGCAAACATTGGACATTTTGCCATCATCGGCTCTCGTTACAATCTGGTCCATGTACTTGCATGTATGATCATGCAGCCATCAGAAGATACACGCCTTGAAAATAGACATGACATACCTGCATTTTCCCAACAACTCCCATAAACTCCCAATTAACATCTCTGCAACAAAGTATTCAATGCAAGCGGTATCGCAGTGGTACCTTGCACATTGCAATCGCAGCACATGCACCATTTGCCAATAATCATTAAATTGTGTGAACATCAGTCATTGTGTACAAAAATAATTAGGCCCTATATGCTTTAGCATGACTTGCTTGTGACAAAAAGTGGGTGTTTAGAGGAGCCATGGTGCTGACAGGAGGATAAGGGGGTGTTTAGTGGAGCCATAGTCGTGACAGGAGGATGATAGGGTGTTTAGAGGAGCAATAGTAGTGACAGGAGGATGAGGGGTGTTTAGAGTAGCCATAGTGGTGACAGGAGGATGAGAGGAGGATGAGGGGCTGATTAGAGGAGTCATAGTAGTGACATTAGGATGAGGGGGTGTTTAGAGGAGCCATAGTGGTGACAGGAGGATGAGAGGAGGATGAGGGGCTGATTAGAGGAGTCATAGTAGTGACATTAGGATGAGGGGGTGTTTAGAGGAGCCATAGTGGTGACAGGAGGATGAGAGGAGGATGAGGGGCTGATTAGAGGAGTCATAGTAGTGACATTAGGATGAGGGGGTGTTTAGAGGAGCCATAGTGGTGACAGGAGGATGAGGGGGTGATAAGAGGAGCCATAGTAGTGACAGGAGGATGAAAGGGTGATCAGAGGAACCATAGTGGTGACAGGAGGATGAGGGAGTGTTTAGAGGAGCCAGAGCGGTGAAAGGAGGATGAGGGGGTGTTTAAAGAAGCCATAGTGGTAACAGGAGGATTAGGGGGTGTTCAGAGGAGCCATAGTGGGGACAGGAGGATGAGAGGGTGTTTAGAGGAGCAAAACAAAAAGGACCCATCTCGGGATAACCAAAGAAATGAAAGAAAGGCACCCTAAAATGGATGCAAGCAGAATAAACTTGGGGCACATTGCAAATGAGGAACACACAGCGCCAGAGGAGATCCTTACCAGCCACAGTAAATCCCAAAAATGTAATACACAATCCAAATGTGCACAGGAAACACTGGCTTTTTTTCAACGTACTTCTCACAAAAAATGTATACAAATGCAAACAACCTCCTTAAATACCTAATGTGTCACAAGGGGTGGCATTTGCAATTTGTTTTATATGCAAATATCAGCAGCCGGGAACAATTTTCCAATCACGTGTTGATGTGCACGCTATGCTACAAATTGCAAAGCAATAGGTACGCAAACCGCAACATGCCACCAAAGCGACCTTACCGCATTGTAAGGCATCTCACTAAAATAACTGCTGAAATTCGAGAACACGATGAGAGGGAGAAGCAGGCTGAGAGGCAAAGAATGGCAGATGAAGAAGCAGCTGCTCTACAAGTGCATCAAGAATCTGTGGCTGCTGAGGATGAGATTGCAGGGCCCAGTACTCAAGTCCAGCCAGCAGAGAAAGTTGTCAAAAAAAGACAGCCCCCTTTTGTACTGTGCACACTTTTCCAAGTCATTTTGATGATGGCAGTCCCCAATAGCAAGAGATGTGAAAACAAACTTGTCACCCCATGCACCATCCACTTTGGCACCTTAATGAAGAACCTGCGGTGAGATAAATGGCTGCGCGGCACTGGCTAGTACATGAGCCAGATTAACACGCTATATATGAGCCCAAGTGGGCATTATACACAGGTGCAGCAGTAAATACTTCTGGAAATTCGCTAAGTTTTGATCAGAGATGTCCAGAAAAGATAGTCAGGGGAGGCACTGCCTCACCTATCATAGACTTATTACTACAGAGTTTTGACTATAAATATGATTACAATAATACAAATAAGGATTTTAGAATATATTCTTTGTATTTTTCATATACTTTATATAGTTAAAACTCTGGTATATACTGCAGTATGACAGGAAAGGCTCTGCCTCACCCCACCACATGTCACTGCCTTAATGTAATGCCTAACTAAATATTTTTTAAACTTCACTGCACTGAAAGAAATACATTATTCTTAAGTGCATACACAAGTTCCGAGAATGTAAACAACGTCGCTTATTTTCACTCTTCCTGAGACATTGATTACTTTCTTGGCAGGTGTGTATGCCACCGGCCGCAGCGTGACATCACTGAGCGATATGGTCATCATACCGCTCAGTGTGTATGCACTGCCACCGACCGCCCAGCCCGGGAGGGGAAACACTAGGCAAAGTCGCTCATAGAGCACATCGCCTAGTGTGTACCCACCTTAAGAACAACTAATTTTACTTAAGTGCCTTTGTTTTGATAGTGACTTTAAAGATAGCATTGGCAGAATAGTCATTTTGGTGGTACAAGTAATAGGTGAAACTCACCACCAGCTGTAGTATGACCAATTTGACTCATACTATAGAACTATGCATTAACAAGGCCCATGACTGTCGTAAACACTTAGGATCCTGTATATTTCATACACTATGTACAACCAAATCAAATATTTTACTTCCAAATGATGGTACTGGTTCACTAAAGTATGACAAATCACAAATGACTAGATTTTGAAGCTATTGCTGTTACAAAGAAAACAGAACCTTGAATGTAAACCAGGTGACATAGATGATCATGTAGTTTACCTGGCTGCAAGTGCGCTCCATATTCTGTATATTTACTGTAGAATGTGTAATATGTCTTTTCTTTTACAGTAGCACTCCTACACTGAATTCCACACAAAACTCCTACATACTGGTAGATGAATATATCATCTTATTGCTCAGTGATTCATATTATCAGCTCAGCTGTCAGTGTCTTTCTATAAAATGAAAAATAATCATCAGCCTACACACGCCCTGTACACTTCAGGAACAGTAAGAGAATGTCATTGTTGTGTGACTCTTTGATGATATTTTAAAGTGTTTTAGGGACATATTTACTACTGAGTCTTGGACCTGATAATTATAGTTTCCAATTTCTGCTATTAATTAATGATCGCCCAGATTTATTAAAAAAACACCCACAAGGGACAGTGGCTCCAAAAGGAGCCCATCCCTGAGGTGTTGTAGAAGTGAAATGATCACTAAAGTGATCACTTCACTTATCCTTCAATGCTACTGCACATGCAATGTCTGCAAAGCATGCATAGGACAGGGAAGAGTGACAGAGAGGGATCCCTCTCCCATCTGCTACATCAGCTAACCAACTGGAGATGGCGCTAGCTACTGGGGCCAAACTACAGAATACATTGCACTTCTCACCTTTGTAAATACTGCAAAACTACTATTACTAATACTATTACTGATCCGCAGTGCTGTGATCCACAATGACAGCCATCACACTTGCAGCCGTGCACACTAGCACTGCATGGATTTTCTGGGCTGCAGGGAAGAAGGACTGGTACCTTCGCAGCATTTGGAGTTCAGTAGAGCGACAGAGAGGAATGGTCAGGATCTCATTCTCCTGTTATGTGTGTGTCACAGCCTATCTGCCAACAGCAGAGCAAAAGTAAGACAGGTTGTATTGATTTTTTTTTTAATGAAATAAATTTGAAGTTAAGGCTCTGAATTATAAATATACACAGTATAGGATTGGGGCGCCACCCCAGGAGGTTAGGGTTAGGTTGCGGGAGGGAAAGATCAGGGTTAGGTTGCAGGGAGGGAGGCTAAGGTTATGCATCACTGAGGGGAGGTAAGATTTAGTCACTAAGGGGTGAGGGTTAGGTTTAGGCTACAACAAGGAAGGTTAGGGTTAGGCACCAAAGTTTTAGGTTAGGGTTAGGCTGCAGGTAGGGAAGGTTAGTGGGTATGGGAGAGGGGAGAACAAAGATGGTTCTTCCTTGTCGGGATTTTAATTGTTGGGATGCCGACCCACATATATATATATATATATATATATATATATATACATACATAGAAAGACAGCATAAAGGGGCACTCACCAGAGTTTTGCACGTAAAAAGCATTGAATATTTTATTTATACTTATCAAGGTAATTTCACAAGGAGAGTTCTTTCAACGTTTCGATCCATCAGGATCATCATCAGGAAAATACAGCATAGGCAGCATGTACAAAAAGTTGCATCCGTTCATGTACACCAGTATCTAATGGTCAATGCCTAACGGGCCTCCTAAAGTACCCCCAGCACGTTCAAATCAACCAATCCCAGTGGTCATGCAATCAGTAAAGCTAATTGATTCATTAGGCTATTCCACCTCACAGAGGGGAGGTGCAATACAACCATACCTCACCATCTGAGTGCAACTGCCAGAGACACAGAACCAAAAGACCCCCATATAGATGGTACTTACCAAGAGACAGAGCTGGTAATACATTAAGGGCTGATACCCTTACCAAGTGTGCCGGCGTGCATTCCAAATGTGTCCAAAGATGAACACATTTGGTTTCCTGTGTAAGTTGCGGGCAGCGTCAGCTGTACGGCTCGTCGCGGCCGCGCCCGCCCATAGAGCACACAGGAAGCACCGCCGTGCGTTCCATTGAGTCCGTATGGAACGCACTGCACTTCCTGTTACATCCGCGTCACTTCCGGAAGCGGCTACACAGCGCCACTGGACGCTGAATGCATACAGGATACTTGTAGTCATAGCAACACTCAATTTGGGCTCATATTATCATTTGTCAGGATAGTTATAAACAAACTATACACACATTGTATTATCCATCTACTATTCTATATCAATATCCAAATTGCTGGTAAAAGTATAGATATAAAAAAAGAATTTAAATCTTATTGGATGTTTGTTAGCCTCACACAGAGCCTAAAGGTATCATGACTGCATATAAAGTTGATTGTGCTGAGGTCACTGGGAGACCCGCTAGAGGAAGTTTTACATAATGTTTCAGAACATGTGTCCGCAAAAAGTATGTGCATATCACATCGTGCATAACAGACACCACTACACCTTACTTATATATATATGCACTGGCAATCCCATTCCCCGTATTAAGAGAGTGGTTGACAATTGCTTAGACAGAGCGGTTAAATGTGGCTGGCTTACTGAGCAGATCATGGGTTTCCTTAAAGTGGATAATCCGGTCTGCCCAGTAATTTACACCCTGCCGAAGGTACACAATACCCTGATAGATCCCCCTGGCAGACCTATCATCTCTGCCCGGGGTTCCTTGTTGCAGCCTTTGTCGATGTTTGTGGACAGTTTTTTGCAGGGACTTGTCCAGTTTATCCCTAGTTACTTACGAGATACGGGGGATTTTCTGGACAAAATTTTAGCATTAGACGATCTACCTGATGATATATTGCTATGTACACTAGATGTGTAATCCCTGTACACTATTATCCCACACGAACAGGGAATTGAAGCGGTTCGTAGGCTTATGATGACTCATAGACCATGTGGTCCTACAGGGCCACCAGTAGAGTTCATTCTGGAGTTATTAGAACTTATTCTTGTACAGAATCACTTTATGTATGAAAATAACTTTTACATTCAATGCGCAGGGACAGCGATGGGGTCCAATGTGGCCCCCATCTACGCAGGAGTGTTTATGCATGAATATGAGTCAAGGCATATCATTCCACACTTTGGTGATAGAATTCTTTACTATAAAAGATACATCGATGATGTTTTTCTTCTGTGGAAAGGCACTGAGGAGCATTTTAAAAGCATGCTTAGTACATTGAATTCGTTAGATAGTAGTGTTCGGTTCACTGGACAATGCAGTCATACCAACATTCAATTCTTGGATGTGATGATCAAAAGGGACGGCTCCCGATTAAGCACCACCCTTTACCGCAAAGACACGGACAGAAATACTATATTACACGCTAGAAGTAATCACCCGCCTCATCTAAAGAACAGTTTGCCCATTTCGCAATTTATGCGGGTTATTAGAAACAACTCCGATCCGGTTGTCGCGGAAACACAGTTGGCTGAAATGAGTCAACGTTTCTTTGAAAGGGGTTATGACAGCAAAACTATTGAAGGATGCCTCACCAGAGCACGTAACAATACATGCAAACGAAAGCAGAAACACGGTGATCGTTTAATCTTTGTAACACAGTATGATCAGAAATCATCAAAGGTTGCCAAAACGATAAAAAAGCATTGGCCGATTGTCTCTACAGACTCTTCATTAACTACCTTTAACACTGGTAACCCGATGATGTCGTACCGTAGAGGAAGAAACCTCAAACAACTCCTGATGCACCCGAGCAGGTTGCCCACTGTGGGTGAGAATACGTGGCTGATGACCCAGAAGCCTGGGTGCATTAAATGTACAGGGTGTACGACATGTCGCTCAATGGTCCCTGGAACCACTTTCCCGCATCCTCAAACAGGAAGGCCTATCCGAATACGTTATAAGCTGCATTGCCGCATGGATCATGTGGTGTATCTTCTCACCTGTCCATGTGGGCTGTCGTATGTGGGGATGACGTCGTGCATGTTTCGAGAACGGATGGCCAACCACAGGATGACGATTAGACAAGCTCTG
The DNA here is from genome assembly GCF_028390025.1 of Pseudophryne corroboree. Taxonomy (NCBI): domain Eukaryota; kingdom Metazoa; phylum Chordata; class Amphibia; order Anura; family Myobatrachidae; genus Pseudophryne; species Pseudophryne corroboree. Next base: position 540,855,718 of record NC_086449.1, read on the forward strand.
TCTACAGGATCAACCGATAAACCCATCGCGCAACATTTTCTAACCGCTGGACATCAACTAGCTACTCTGCAATGTCGTATTATTGATTGGGTACCACCCCTGCCACGCGGTGGGGACAGGGGACTGATCCTCAAGAAGTTGGAGTCAAGATGGATTTACCGTTTGGGCGCAATTTCACCCAACGGTTTAAACGAGAATAACCCTCTCAGTGTTTTTCTACGTTAAATCAAGTGTCTGAGATAGGGATCACTAAATTGTAAAAATATTTTTCTTGATTCTCCAAATCTAAGCATGTTTTGCCAACGCACTCATTTTTAATTTTAATTCAATATAAATCTACCTCACAATACCCGCTTTGTGGGGTTTCTGCGAGTAGGTAGATCTAACAATAGATTTATATGGGTTGTCTTTTCTGTTATAGGTTTTAATATTATATATAAGTAAGGTGTAGTGGTGTCTGTTATGCACGATGTGATATGCACATACTTTTTGTGGACACATTTTCTGAAACATTATGTAAAACTTCCTCTAGCGGGTCTCCCAGTGACCTCAGCACAATCAACTTTATATGCAGTCATGATACCTTTAGGCTCTGTATGAGGCTAACAAACATCCAATAAGATTTAAATTCTTTTTTTATATCTATACTTTTACCAGCAATTTGGATATTGATATAGAATAGTAGATGGATAATACAATGTGTGTATAGTTTGTTTATAACTATACTGACAAATGATAATATGAACCCAAATTGAGTGTTGCTATGACTACAAGTATCCTGTATGCATTCAGCGTCCAGCGGCGCTGTGTAGCCGCTTCCGGAAGTGATGCGGATGTAACAGGAAGTGCAGTGCGTTCCATACGGACTCAATGGAACGCACGGCGGTGCTTCCTGTGTGCTCTATGGGCGGGCGCGGCCGCGATGAGCCGTACAGCTGACGCTGCCCGCAACTTACACAGGAAACCAAATGTGTTCATCTTTGGACACATTTGGAACGCACGCCGGCAGCCCTTAATGTATTACCAGCTCTGTCTCTTGGTAAGTACCATCTATATGGGGGTCTTTTGGTTCTGTGTCTCTGGCAGTTGCACTCAGATGGTGAGGTATGGTTGTATTGCACCTCCCCTCTGTGAGGTGGAATAGCCTAATGAATCAATTAGCTTTACTGATTGCATGACCACTGGGATTGGTTGATTTGAACGTGCTGGGGGTACTTTAGGAGGCCCGTTAGGCATTGACCATTAGATACTGGTGTACATGAACGGATGCAACTTTTTGTACATGCTGCCTATGCTGTATTTTCCTGATGATGATCCTGATGGATCGAAACGTTGAAAGAACTCTCCTTGTGAAATTACCTTGATAAGTATAAATAAAATATTCAATGCTTTTTACGTGCAAAACTCTGGTGAGTGCCCCTTTATGCTGTCTTTCTATACGTTGACGTCTGGACTAACACTCTGGACCTCTTGGGAGCCACCCCAGTCGATGTTATACTCCTTTGTGTGAGTGCAACCACATTTGGATATATATATATACATATATAGAGTTGTGCTCATAAATTTACATACCCTAGCAGAATTTGTGCTTTTCTGGCCATTTGTCAGAGAATATGAATGATAAATCACAAACTTTTCTTACACTTATGGTTAGTGGTTGGGTGAAGCCATTTATTGTCAAACAACTGTGTTTACTCTTTTTAAATCATAATGACAACAGAAACTACCCAAATGACCCTGATCAAAAGTTTGTATGTATGGATAGAAATTTGTAAGAGAGCGCTTGTACAACCCAAACATTAAGAGTGGTCTATTTACAAATAGGGTAAGAAGGGCTGAGTATGTGCACCCTTTGACAAATTGATAAAAGGTATAAAAATTCTAATGACACTCTTTATAAAAATATCATTCCAATTTATTACAATGAAGATTCACATAAAATTGTCACATTCCGTATGACAGCTGTAAAATTAATCCTTCACAGGAGTACAGAGATTTGCAGTGATGTTTTTATTCTGAATTTCAAAACACAGTAATCCTATGCGTTTCGTCGCCTTGGAGACTTCCTCAGGGGTATGTCTTAAATGTGAACAAAAATGTTTTACAGTAGTAAATAATTTTATACATCTACAGCTATACATAATAAGTACAGAGTGTCATGGAACATTTTTTTAAAAGGAACACTAGAGAAATACATTATGCTTGGAAAAGTTGAAGGCAAATGAATAAGGGGAAGCCCAGCAGTGAGATGGCTTGAAAATACCACAACGACTATGGATACCACATTATATTTATTGAGCTGCCTCAATGTTTTGTGTATTCTGGTGTACCCTGCAAACTTGGGCGCATGAGCCCCACTCGGTAGTTTTGGATGTAAGGCATCAAGGACAAAAGTTTTTCATAACGGAGGTTGAACCTTCGTAGCTGCAAAGACTTGTGAATCCAAAACTGGGTATGAGGAAGGAGTCTTGTCAAACTGCTCTGAGGAAAAGGAACGAGAGACATTCTGTGAGCCGGGTCAAAAGGTTAACATGAAGTTGAAGTGAGAGAAGAAAGTGGCCCACCGAGCCAATCGAGCACTGAGACACTGTAGATTTGTAAGAAAGATCAGGTATCGTGGTGCGTGTAGACCCGTAACTGGGTGTTTAGCTCCTTTAAGAAGATAACACCCTTCTGAGAGGGCCAATTTTACAGCTAGAAGTTCTTGTTCTCTGATGGTATATTCCTCTCAGCAGGAGAAAATTTATTTGAAAAGGATCCACAACGAAAAAATTGTCTTCAAATTTCTGTGATAGGTCCACCCCTACTGCTTCAGACGATGTATCTACTTCCAAGAAAAAAGCTCTCTCAGTGTTAGGTTGTCGTAGACAGGAGCAGTGATGAAAGCCTGTTTCACTAACTGGAAGGTGGACTCAGCAGCCTCCGACCATTGGGATGGAATAGCTCCTTTACGTGTAAGGGCTGTGATTGGAGCTATTAACGTTGAAAAACCTTTAATGAATTTTTAAGCGCCTTGAGTCCTGTTGTAGAAAGAGCGCTATATAAATAAAATTATTATTATTCATTTTCTATAGTAATTGACGAAGCCTATGAACTGCTGAATGGCCTTGAGATATGTTGGTCGGGCCCAGTCCTGGACTGCACACACTTTGCTGGGATCCATCTCTAAACTGGAGCCTGATAATACATATCTAAGAAAAGGCATAGATGACTGCTCGAAAACACATTTCTCCAATTTGTAGTAGAGATGGTTTTGTTGCAAACGGTTCAGGACCTCTTTGACATGCGAACGATGACTGTGAAGATTCCACAAAGAAATTAAAATATTGTCCAAATAAACTACTACCGAGTGGTAAAGTAAATCTCTGAAAATTTCCTTCATGAAATTTTGGAAAACCGCAGGGGTATTACTCAAGCTGAATGGCATCACTAAATACTTGAAATGTCCATTACAAGTATTAAAGGTGGTTCTCCACTTGTTGCCACTTTTAATGCAGATCAAATTGTATGCCCCTCGCAGATCTAGCTTTGTGAACAGGGATGCCCCTTTAACTCGGTCGAACAACTCTAGAATTAGAGGCAATGGGTATCGATTTTTCACCGTGGTGTCATTCAGGCCCCGATAGTCTATACACAGTCTAAGACCGCCATCCTTCTTCTGTACAAATAAAAGGCCTACTCCAGCTGGGGAAGTAGAACAACAAATGAATCCCTTAGTAAGTTGCTCCTGTATGTAATCTGACATTGCCTTAGTCTCGGGAATCAACAACGGGTCAATTCAGCCCCGAGGCAGAATCTTTCCAGACAAAATATCAATAGCACAATCCCAGTCCCCATGCGGTGGCAAAACATTGGCTCCTTTTTTGCAGAAAACATCAGAAAATTAAGCATACTGCGATGGAATTGCTACTGAAACTGAAATATCAACTTTATTAAGCGTCTTCACAGAAGAAAGACAGGAGGAAAAACAAGATTTCCCCCAACTAAGAATTTGCATACTCTGCCAATCAATCTGAGGATTATGCTTCTTAATCAATGGTAACCCAATCACTATTGAATGTGAAACCTTTGGCAAAACTAAACAGTTAATCATCTCTTTATGTAAGGCTCCCACTTGAAGCCGGACTGGGAAAGTCTGGTGGGTAACAGAACTACTAGAAATTTGGGGAAGCAACAGGTGGGGAGGAGAAGATATAGAAGAAGCAATAGGTTGGGAGTAGGGAATGGGGAAGCGACAGGTCAGGAGGAGAAGATATAGAAGAAGCTATAGGTCGGGAGTAGGGAATGGGGAAGCAACAGGTCAGGATGAGAAGATATAGAAGATGTGACAGGCCAGGAGGAGGAGATGGGGAAACAACAGTTTAGGACAATTACCAACTATATATATTAACAAATATATGCACATTTATTTCATGCTTCACTAATGTAATAGCCACACACATAAAAATCAAAATGGTTGCTTGTTAACGTTAAAGGGGAGGAACAACATGCAAAAAATGGGGAGAAAGCAGTAAAAAAATTAAACTGTTATAATCCTACTGTAGTAGTTAATAATTTTCTGAGTAGGGGTAAATTGCTAATAAGGAATTTACATTGTATGATATCAGAAATACTCTGTATTGTATGATTGCTTTTAAGCACTCTGTATTAAAACAGCAGTTACTGTGATGCTCTCTGTATTTTGTGTCTCTCTACCTGCCACTTTTTTTTCTTTCTCCCTCCCAACCTTGTCTCGTGACTACCTCGCGTAATATGTAAAAGGCTATTCTATCTGCCATACTGTGTAAAAGGGGGCTCTACCTGGCGTAATTTGTGATAGGGGCTCTACCTGGCATAATGTGTGACATGGGCTCTACCTGGCGTAATGTGCAAAATGGGCTCTACCTGGTGTAATATGTGTAAGTGGCACTACTCTGCGGCGTAATTTGAATAATGGAGGCTACTGTGCAGCGTAATATGAATTTGTATTATTTGTGGTCATGCCCCTTCCCCAGGAAGTCACGCCCCTATATTTTTGGCACGCGCCTACAGCATGCACTGGCCCTATTTTGAATATGGGAGGGGGGCACCAATGCTGTTTCTTGCACACAGCGCTAAAATGTCTAGTTACTACACTAGTAATTGTGGTTGGCTTAACCAAGGGAGTGACTTTTTTCCCTAATATCTTTCACTGACTTAGCATGCATGGGGAGAATTTGTGTTACTTCATAGTGGAAAGGAAAATGTTTAGTGAAATAAACTCTTAAGTGAAAGAACTGATTTTTCTCTGCATATAGTATATGCAGTAAGTACTTTTATGAGTGATCTCTTACATGCATTCAGTAAAAAATCTAGTATAGAGAAAACTGATTTTTTTCCCCGACATTCAGCATTTGCATCTTGTATGCTCAAACAATGAAACAATAGAACACAGGCAGTGCATATACTTTTATATGGGCCTGCATTAGCCAAGAGCCATTAGATTACTCATCGAGTTGAAAATTCTTGTACATTTTTTCATGCTTTGTTTCTTGTTATTCCTTCTTAAATTTGCATGTTCAGTCCCTTTTTATGCAGACTTTATTTTGTATTTATTTATTATTCTGTATTTACATTGTTTTATTTTATTTTTACATTATTGTCAGCAAATTTACATTAAGTCATAATGTAAAATGAAAGTATGCCAGTATTGCTTTGTGATTTAGAACACTGATATCATTAGAAGAACCCATTGCACTTAAGCAAAGCTGTCAAACAGAGTGAGACAGACCTAACAGACAAATTGTAGAGTGTAATGTTTTTGTCAAGCTTTACGCTTCTACAGTGACATGTTTTTCATGTTGTCCCATTATATAACAAAGGTCAGCGCTTTTCTGAATTGCAAATTGAGTAGGCTAATTAATGGGACACGAGGAAGAAGAAAATCTTCAGCGCATTCTGTCTCAAATGTCACATATGTAAATATTATTTTGTGACAACCCAATACAAGTTTTTAAATATTCATTAGAAAGCATTTCTTAGCTCTAGGCAAAGCAGTATTTATGGACTGAATATACTTTAGTGCTGATAATATTTCTACTGGTAAGAAATAAGCAATTTGTAATGTTAAATGAAGAACCTCAAAATATTAGTAATTTTATAATCTATGTAAAATACCATGCTATGATAATTACCTCTCTAACTCATCATTAAATGTTTACAATATGTTAATCATCTACATAAAAGCAACCAGCACATCTAATTAAATGCAAAATGCAATTTTATATAAGATAAAGTTCACATGGTAAAGACATATACTGTATTAAGCCATCAGTGGTAAAACTTATCTAAACCATGGTGTCAATTCCATCCTCCTTTCGCATCATCTGACCGAATACGGGGTTAATTCTGAGTTGATCGCAGCAGGAACTTTGTTAGCAGTTGGGCAAAACCATGTGCACTGCAGGGGAGGCAGATATAACATGTGCAGAGAGAGTTAGATTTGGGTGGGTTATATTGTTTCTGTGCAGGGTAAATACTGGCTGCTTTATTTTTACAATGCAATTTAGATTGCAGATTGAACACACCACACCCAAATCTATCTCTCTCTGCACGTTATATCTGCCTCCCCTGCAGTGCACATGGTTTTGCCCAACTGCTAACAAAGTTCCTGCTGCGATCAACTCAGAATTACCCCCATGACTCACAGACCAGCACTCTCCTCAATAATCAACTGAGGGCCATCCCCAGATGGTTAGCTGCACACAGTGTGTTTTAAAGGAGGAACTCCCAGACTTTTTAGTTTATATATATCCATCAAAACTTTTGTGAATAATAATAGGCATTACACAAGTTTACCTTATATAATGTATGTAGTCACCCAAGTGAAAACACACACACTTACAGTATCTGCAGTACCAGGCAGTACCCGGTGACATCATCATGACCAAATGCAGACATCTCTATGTAACCAGAGGTACAGTAGTGGTGCTTAGCACAGTTATGTGCTCTAGTGAAACACACGGTTATCATGGAACTGGTAACTACTTATATAAGGTAATATTTATTTAATGGCTAGCTATTATGCTGAACAAACAAAACTGAAATTTGAATATAAACCAGGAGGTTTCTTAATGTCTTATTGGAAGTCCTGGAGTGCCGCCTTTAAAACACACTATATATGTCTAGTTACAATAGCGCCTATTGAGGAGTAGTAAATATATAAGGCAGCAAGTCAACAGTTAATTCTTGAAGTTGATGTGTTGGAAACAGGAAAATGGGCAAGCTGAATAACTTAGGCAAGGGCCAAATTGTGCTGACTAGACACCGGAGTCAGTATCTCCAAAATGGCAGGTCTTGTGGGGTGTTCCTGGTATGCAGTGTATAGTACCTATCAAAAGTGGTCCAAGGAAGGAGAAGTGGTGGACCAGTGAAAGGGTCATGGACGCCCAAGGCACCCTGATGCACACTGGGAGCGAGACTAGGCAGTCTGGCCCAATGACACAAAAGTGCTACATAAGCACAAATTTCAGGGAAAGATAATGCTTGCTATTACCGAACTGATAAGGGGGAAAGTAAAATACTCTCTTTGTTGGGGGCACTAGATCCTTATGTGTATGGAATCTATTAAAACATAATGTTTATTAGGTAATAGTTAAAATATCATATGGTACATGAAACACAAAAAACTCAAAGTATGAAAGTGAGATGGACCAAATTGCCTACAACTATTAATGCACCAAATAGGTATATGTAGGCTATATAATAAAAGATATTTGTGAACAGGTGTCACTGGTGTATAGCGAAAGAAACCCCCACAATCAATGGATAAATAATAATCGTGAATAGTCCCAAAATAATTATTGCAATGCAGCGTCATAAAAAATAATCAGTATGGGTCAACAGGTACATATCAGATCAATACTTAGAATGTGCATAAATATCATTAATCAACAAATCATTAATCTAACTCTCTCTGCACATGTTAAATCTGCCTCCCCTGCAGTGCACATGGTTTTGCCCAACTGCTAACAAAATTCCTGCTGCGATCAACTTGGAATTACCCCCCATGTACGTGAGTAGTGACTGCCACATGAGCAGTCACTCTAACCATACCTGTGGGTAGGAGAAAAAGGGTAAATTGCTACATTAGTGTGTGAAGATCCACACTAATGTAGCAAAATCAATGAGCGTGTCAGTGGAAGAGTTTGGAAATGAAGTACACTATAGAAACAGAATGAGGGTGTTAAACATGTATGAGATGCTACTGCCTGCTGTGTTTGAAAGTTCATAGTGAACAACAGGTGACCGATCTCCTACATGTCATGTCCTTCAGAAGAAAGAAAGTGGGAGACTCTATGTAGCAATCTGCTGCTGAGTTCCCTGGTATCTGAGAACAGTACAGTGAATTAGCAAGCAGAGCTGCATATCTGCAGGATGTCCCAGAGTTGAAAGTACCGGTGGTATGACTCAGTGCCGTAACTAGACATTTTAGTGCTGTGTGCAAGAAACAGCATCGGCGCCCCACCCCCCAATTATAAAACAGGGCCAAGGCACGCACCAAAAATATAGGGGTGTGGCTTCATGGGGAAGGGGCATGGCTAAATAGCTCCCTTTTACACAGTGTAGCAGGCAGAGCTCCCTTTTACACAGTAAGGCAGGTAGAGTCCCCTTTTACACACTATGGCAGGTAGTGCTCCCTTTAAACAATACAGCAGGTAGAGTCCCCTTTTGCACAGTATGACAGCAAAATCCACCTTTTTTACACATTAGGCAGCAGAGTCCCCCTTTTTTTACACATTAGGCAGCAGAGTCCCCCTTTTTTACACATTACAGCGAGAGAGAGTGAGAGTGTGAGAGAGAGAGAGAGTGAGAAAGAGTCAGAGTGTGAGAGAGAGAGTGTGAGAGAGAGAGTGTGAGAGAGTTTGAGCGTGTGTGAGAGAGAGAGTGTGAGAGAGAGAGTGTGAGTGTGTGTGTGTGAGAGAGAGAGAGAGAGAGAGTGTGTGTGTGTGTGAGAGAGAGAGATAGTGTGTGTGTGTTTTTTGACACCAAATGCTGCCTGCGGCACCGCTCCCTGTCCCTTACAGAGGTGGCAGCAGACAGCGGAAACTGCACTACTCCTTCACTGGATCAAACGGCCGTAGGTGGGGGTGTGCTGCCAGATGGTGTGCCTTCAGTGCAGTTACACTGTGGGTGGGCAAGGCACCATCAGCACAGACCTAGTTACGGCCCTGGTATGACTCTATAAATAGGTAGAGTTGCTGTGCAAAGGGTCAGTCATGTGCACTTGCTCAACCCTGGTGTGTCCAATTTTTTGGCATATGTGCAGATATCCTTATTTCACTGCAATTCAGTATGTACCAGTGACATGACCAGTGCTTAGATTTTCCATTTTTCCCTTAACCCTTGGGTCAGTATTATAGAAAGGAGTCAGAACACACAGTGCATTGCAGATTGCTGTGTGTGAGGCTGCGTGGCTGCAGACCAGTCAGAATCCTCATGCTGACTCCTGTTTACCACCAAAAGTGCCTACAATGGCTTGTGAGTGTGATAACTGGACCACGGAGTAATGGAAGAAACTGGCTGATTTGATGAACCATGTTTTCTTTCACATCATGTGGACGGCCAGGTGCGTGTGCATCATTACCTGGGGAAGTGACTGCACAGGGATACACTATAAAAAGAAGGCAAGCTGGCAGAATGAGGGTGATGATCTGGGCTATGTTTTGCTGGGACACCTTGAGTTTTGACATCCATGGGGATGTTACTTTGACACATACCACCAACCTATACATTGTTACAGTCCAAGTACACCTCTTCATGGCAATAATATTCCCTGATAGCAGCGATCTTTTTCAGCTGTATAATGCCCCCTTCCACACTGCAAACTTGTTTAGTACTGGTTTGAGGAACATGACAAAGAGTTCAAGGTGTTGACTTTGCCTTTTTGGGTGAGGGCCCCCACAACGTTGTTGCCCCGGGGCCCCCACAAGCTTTAATCCGGCCCTGTCTATAACAATAAAACTCTAAACACATTGTTTTTCAACAACTAGAGCGAACAAGCCCAGCTTTTATAGTTAACAGCTTCCGTTTTAAATAACTATTATTTAAAAAGAACAGATCTAAAATTATGTTAGAGAACACCTGGTATGTTGGTCACGCAGCACAACCTCACGTTATAATCAACATATCAAACAGATGACAACACTGTGCTAGTGCCATGGTAAAACAACATCTCTCCCGGAAACAAGAAACATTAACCATTTGGCTGCAGCCCACACATTGCTAAGTATAAATGACAAATCAATATTTTGTCAGATAGGCCCCCTGTGTACTTGCACTTGTGCTTAGTTCAAAAAATATTTTGCTGCATTCAGCACGTACTTTAAAATGACGGATTAAACAATTGATGTATATGTAATTTTCCAGTGAGCTTGATAAGGAGACGAGTGTCTTTCATGCTGATCAAGGCTTACGGGAACATACCTCCCAACATTCTATAAGTGGGTAGATCGGGAATAAGTGGTATTACCATGGGAAAAGGTGGCATGGCTCATGGCAATGTTGTGATTGTGAGCCATGCCTCCCGTTTTGGGCATTGTGGGGGTATATCCAGCTCTCTGTAAGCTGCTGGCTATGCCCCCAGCCCCTATGTCTCCGGTGAAGAGATGCTGTGCACAGCATCTATTCACCACTGCTCTGTTAAGCAGAACAGCAAGTGAGAGAGAGTCTCCCAACTGCCCCCCCCCCCCCCCCCCCCTGCAGCCTATGGTTGGGACAGTAGTCCCCAAAAAATTGGACTGTCCCGTGATAATCGGAACAGATGGGAGGTATGCGGGAGTAATGTTGGTGGCATCATTCATCAAACTTTTTGTTAAGTTTGTAATTGCTTTTTCATTTATTCCACACTTTAGATCTATATCCCAACATGCAAAAAAGGTCCATCTACTCAGATAACTCAACAACATACAGTGCTGCATTTTGCTCATGAAAGTTGAGGAAAGAGTGGATTGATGCTGCAGAGTCATGAAACATATTTGTAATAGTTCTGCACACCTTTGTTATTCTTACTATCTTTCAAATGAATCACAGATCAGATAAAGAATTATTTTTTAGATATATTTCATGTACAGTTATAATCTAGCATTTCTTCCCTGTATTTCAGTGGGAGCTAAAATCTATACCATATACTTTATTTAAATATATATGGGATGCAGTCAGTTTACCAGCTGTCGGGATCCTGACACCCTCCGATAAACTGACAATGGCCCGGTATTCCCACTCAGTTGGTAGATCCACGCCACCATCCGAGTGGGAATAGAACCTGTGGCGAGCTCAGCAAGCCTCTGGGCCTGATGCGTGGCCAGTGCAGTGAGCCTATGAGGGGACTTGCTACCTCGCTGCCAGGATTCCGGCAGACAGGGTGCCGCTGTCAGTATAGTGACAGTCGGCATCACATCTGCTTGGATATCGGATGTATCCGATAGATAGATAGATAGATAGATAGATAGATAGATAGATAGATAGATAGTGTGGCATGGACAGCCCCCTCTCACAAATCCTGTGTTTGCCCCTACACAGTTTTATATATATGCACAAACTGATCATCATCTACACTGAGAGATATTGTACTCTGGGCTATCTCAGTCCATTCTTCTGTGACTGGGTCAGGCTTACATGTCCATATACCATGTCCATATACCATCTCTTATATACCATCTCTTATGATCAACATCTTTCCTTTGAATTTCCATGTCCAATTGTTCTGGTAAACCAGACTCATCACTGTGAGTTTGGTTAAAGCACTGGTAGCAGCAGTAATTTCCAATGGGCTCTTTTTATAACTTTTATTTCTTTAATTCCGCTGTCCCATTTCATCAAATAAGAACTCTCTCTCTCTCTCTCTCTCTATATATATATATATATATAGAAGAAGAATGGAGAGCGCAGGTATGAGTAAAATGTTGCAATTCCATTTATTATAACACAAAGCTCACATACATCTTAGCTTCGGAAGACAAGCATAATTCCCTGTGCGGCAGCCAAGCCTCAGGATAACTCCGTTCCGCACTGTCTCAAACAGCAAGCCGCGAGAGCTGCCCGCACAGCCCGTCAATTGCACAAGGACCAGACCAGGTGACGTCAGCACGTCTATCGCTCCACAAACCACGTCCAACGTGTTTCGTCGATTTCTGTACATGGAGGAGAGGAAATTAGAAACACCTTCTATAATAGAGTATGGATAAAACACACCTCCTAGCAATCTTTTTGTTTAATCTAAGTTTATCAGCAACTGAACACTGATGACACTTGCATGTACAATTGGGATATGCTCAGCATGCCAGCAGTCGGGATGCCGGCAGTTGAAATCACAACACCAGAATCCTGACATGTGGCCAAAATACTGGTATTGGAACGCCAACATGAGTTGAAATTCTGACTCCGGAATCCCGTCCGCCAGCATCCTGAACGTAAGTATGCCATGGACTCTTAGGTTTAGGCCGTTGAGGGGAGGTTGGGTTTAGCCTCCACTGTGGAGGGTTAGGGTTAGGTTGCGGGGAAGGAGGGTTATGGTTACATTGCAGGGAGGGGGGTTAGGTTTAGGCACCCCCAAGGGAGGACATAAAAATTGTTGCGAGAGACACAAATACAACATTTTTTATGTAGTCCCAGCTATAAAAATTCTGGGAGCACCAACAATTGTATACCGTATAGATATATTCATTAATTACAGTTTGATATTGGTTCTGTAATAATGAGAATTAATATATAATTACTGGTGCAGACTCAATCTCTCTCCCTCACCCCCATGTTAGGGTTAGGCTGCGGGGGAGGGAGGGTTAGGTTTAGGCTGCGAAGATGAGGGGTTAGGCATAGACATCCCTGGGGAGGGTTAGGGTCAGGCAGGGGGAGGAGGTTGGGTAAGCTGCAGAGATGGAGGGTTAGGGGGGTTGGTGGGGGAAGTAAGTATACTTACAGTACCCCACCCCTGCCAGGATCTTCTTCATTATGATACTGCTGTCGCTGAGATAACCCCCGGCATCCGGACCGCTGGTAAATGGTATCACACCCATACAATTAATCAATGGTTAAGCAATTGATGATTTTCATCTCAGACAGCTAAGTAGTGATAAAGGGATGATAAACCAGTGCGCAATTAAAACCAAAGGTGCAGCCAAAATATGCGTGACACAGTGTACATCCAAAACACTAAGATAAAAGGCAGGAAAAAGAAGTTACGCATACATATGGTGCTCAGAGGAGTAAAAATAGTACACCTAAAAACAATTTCATGCATAAACTTAAAAAACAATAATCACCCCAATATTTCCAAAGTGGAAGACTTGAGATGAGAAATTGGCTTGATTTTTTCACCGTCCTTATGTATAATCTAAAAGATATAATGTGACCACCTCCACACAAAGAGTGTTTGAGGTTGGGCACATAAAATACAAAAAAGATAGTGCAGTGATCTTTTTACAATGAGGATTTTAATGAATTGATGCACTTACAAACAGATATTGTTATAACAGCATGTCACATTGATCCCATTATGGCATACAGCTCAGCAACCAACAAAAAACCCTCAGGTCCTAGCAGAATGAGGAATTGAAGCAGATGGATGTTTAAATCTGAAAGATAGGATGTGACCACCTCCACACAGTATGTGTTTGAGGTTAGGCACATAGAAACACAGAAAGATAGTACAGTGATCCTTTTATAATATGGGGTTTAATATATCAAAGCACTTATAAACAAAGTCGTGGTTAAAACAGCATAATACAAGAGTCCCACAAGGCATACAGCTCGGCAGACAGCAACCAACCCTCAGATCCTATCAGCATGAAAGACTAGACAGGTAGGTGATCCCTCAGTCCGGATACGAGGTGCCACATCCAGGGAGTAGTTACCGCAAAACCGCCAGGTCCTTGTGGAGCAGATGAGTGGAAGAGAACACTTAACACATTTCTGACTTACAGTCCTTCATGAGAAGTGTAACCGTCTCTTCCAATGAAGTCCTATTTATACCTCCAGGTATTGAAAACACACCTGTGTGTTTTACTGCCGCTGACCAGCATCCATGCCGTCTTGCGCATGCGCCGTTTGTTTGGAAGCCGGGGATGTGTTCCACCTCAACCGGAAGTGCATCACTTGCGTTCAATTTCCCCGGAAGATGAGTCCCGTGGACGGAGATTAAAATAGTATTGCACAGATCCATTCAAGCAGCGTTTTATATACAGATGTCCCAATGTTAAAAGTTCCAATGAGAGTCCATATTATATGTAATACAAAAAAATATAAAAAAACATACTAACATGTATGATATACATAAAACCAGGTGAGACACATATATCAAGGTGCAGAGAAAAGTGCGAAAAAATGCAGATAGTGAAACAGAACGGATGTCAGATGGATATAGTGATAATGACTTCTAAGTAAGAAAACACTTGAGTTCAAAGTCACCGTTGAGTCCCTTGGGCACAAAGGTCCCCAAACGTTGAATCCATCTAATTTTTGCCTTAGAAAGTATCTCCTCTAAATCCCTATTTTGCCATGAGGGTAATATCTGTTGTATTCCTACAAAATTCTTCAAATGGCATTCATTTGAATTATGTGATCGTTTGAAATGGGCAGAGACAGTATGCGTTTCCAAACGTGCTCCGTCATTCTAACCTTTAGGCACCTAGTGGTTTTCCCCACATAAAATAGACCACACTCACACTCCAAGATATATATTATATTCTTGGAGTGGCAAGTGATAAATTCCTTAATCGGATGGACCAGATTATTTACAGTAAAATTGACCTGTTTACGTTGTTTGTCTTTTACTGTTTTGCACATTAGACAGGCTCCACATTTGTGGAAGCCCTTAGTTCTAATACTTTGTCTAATTTCTGGTTCTATACTGCTTTTGACCAGGTGGTCTTTCAAAGCTGGTGCCTTTCTATATACAAATGATGGTTCATCTGGTATATGTTGTGCCAGAATTGTATCTAATTTCAAGATCCTCCAATTCTTTTGACAATTCTTTCTATATCTCCATAACATGTATTATATTGAGTGATGAAAGCCCATTGGGTCCTATAATTATTCAATTTTACTTTTCTATTTCCCAACAAGTTCTTTCTTTCAAACTGATCAATTTGATTCCTAGCTTTTGTTAAGATATCTGTAGGGTAACCCTTTGCCTCAAAACGTTCAGTCAGTTCATCTAATTGTTCATCACAGATAATTTGTTCTGTACAATTCCTTTTTATCCTAGAGAACTGACCAAAGGTTATCCCATCCAGCCAATTTTTGTGATGTTGGCTGGTTCTTTCTATAAAATTATTACAATCGGTGGGTTTACGATAAGTCATTGTATGAAGGGAACCTTCTTTAACATAAATACTAAGATCTAAAAAACACACTTTCTCCCTACTAAGGTTAAAAGTTAAATTAATAGACATATTGTTGGAATTTAAACTAGCACAGAATGCATCCAGAGATATTTCATCTCCACTCCATATAAAAAAGATATCATCTATGAAACGATACCAGGACACCAGGTTCGCCACCAGACCACCATTGGTCCAGATTGTATATGACTCCCAGTAAGCCATAAATAAATTTGCATAACTGGGGGTGAAACTGGTGCCCATGGCAGTTCCTACCATTTGATGATAAAAAGATCCATCATAATAAAAGTAATTATTAGAAAGAATGAATTTAATACTATCAATAATAAAGTGCTTCAGTGCCTCACTCATGTTACTTTTTTCCAAGAAGTGAGTAACAGCAGTAACACCCTTATCTGGTTCAATTATGGTGTAGAGTGTTGTAACATCTGCACTGCAGAGAAAATTATTCTCTGTCCAGGTAATATCTGTTAACTTATGTAACACATCTCCCGTATCTTTTAGATAAGCCCTCGTTGCCTGTACAAGTGGCTGCAAATAAAAATCAATTAGTGCCGACAAATTACTTGTAAGACTTTTGCAGCCCAATATTATGGGTCGTCCAGGGGGATTTAGAGGGTCCTTATGTACTTTTGGAAGTGTATAGATGGTAGGTATTGATGGACTTTTGATATTTTAAAACTCTAATTCTTGGAGATAAGACCATCATTAAATGCTTTCATTGTTAATTCCTTCAATGCCTTTTCAATTCTTACACTGGGATCACCTTTTAATTTTTTAAAAGTGTTACCATCATTCAATAGTTTATGGATTTCTTTCATATAAACGTCTTTATTCATTAAAACTACTCCCCCCTTATCCGCTGGCTTGATAATTAAGTTTTTAACCTCTTTAAGGGATTTTAGGGCATTACATTCTTTTTTGTTAGATTCAGGTGTTTGTTTTTTTTTGTTAAAATTTTCTGTATTGTTTTTTCTACTTCATCATAAACCAGTTTATTGAAGGAATCAATGCAACTACCCTTAGCCTGTGAGGGATAAAATGTTGAGGGGGGTTTGACTCTACTTGTTTGTGGAATTGGTTGTGTACATTCTCCATCCTCTTTTATCTTAATAAGAAAGAACCTTTTGACTGTTAACCTTCTCACATATTTTTGGATATCCAAAAATTCATTGAAAAAATTCGTCTGAAAAGAAGGGGCATGCTTTAAACCCTTTTTTAAAACACTATTTTCATACTCAGTCAAGACCCTATCACTGAGATTAAAAATCTTTACCTCCTGATTCCCATTAGCAACATCATTAGAGGGAACTTGATTTACTGCAATCTCTAAGTTTTTACGGTTTTTGTTTCTGTTTTTATTTTGTCCACCCCTTTTCCCTCTCTGTGTTTTCTTTGAGATGGAAAAATTGGGGGAAGTAATATCTGTTCCTCAGTGGAGTCCGCATGTTCCATTCTAAAAAAGAGGGTTGTTTCTACCTTAGATAATTGTCATAATTGTCATTTCCTAATGCAGAAAAACGATTTGAGTGTCTGAAATAAGGAGATGAGTTATACTCTCTCAGTGCTTTTGAAGGAAACCTGGAGGTTTGCCATTTCTCCGCCTGAGGTCTATTTCTCTCAGATCTAAAATTGGCTTGGTTACCTTGTACATTGGAGGATTTGTTATGACCGACAGGAATAGGCTAACTGTTGGTATTATTTCTCGTCCAATAAGGAGTTTTCCTACTCATATTGTACTTAAAACCAGATTTCGTTTTTTCTGTATCAAAATGAGGAGTATCTATTACTCTATTTGTAATATCAGTTGTTATATCCAAAAGTGGGGGTGGTGCTGAATCTCATAAACTTTTTCTGCTTTTTTTTCTCTAAAAAACTTAGTATTTTTAGTTATTTTATGCAAAACATTCTGTTCAAGAGCTTTGAAATCTTCCAGCTTTTGAAAAAGGATGTACCAAAGTTTGGAGAACATTTTTCTCATCATTAAGGGTTTTTATATTGTGTGTTCTTTCTTTCCCTAATGATTAAAGAAATTAGAGATTCAGAACAAGTATTGAGAATAGAATCCCAATTCTCTTTAAAGGTGGTGTTGGAAGAGGTAAAAGATGGAGGTTTTATAATCTTAACACCCTTGGGAACAATTCCAGATGCCTGGTATTGTTCCAAAGTGGCCACCTACCACCACAATTTATTCTCCTTTATCATCGCATTTTCTAATTTTTTGAAAATGCTGTCTAGATCATCATCGCAGAGATCTGTCTGATTAGTAACATTAAAAGTTCTTTTGGCCAGATCTTTGCGAGCTTCTCTATAGGTGAACATATTTTTGCAGCACTTATTTCACAAAAGGATGTATAAATAGCAAAGTAGTGAAAAAGGGATGGAAAACCAGTGCACAATTAAAACCAAAGGTGCAGCCAAAATATGCCTGATACAGTGTACATCCAAAACACTAAGACAATAGGCAGGAAAAAGAAGTTACGCATACATATGGCGCTCAGAGGAGAAAATATACTACACTTAAAAACAATTTCATGCATAAACTTAAAAAAAACAATAATCACCCCAATATTTCCAAAATGGAAGACTTGAGATGAGAAATTGGCTTGATTTTTTCACCGTCCTTATGTATAATCTAAAAGATATAATGTGATATAAGATATAATATAAGGCTTGACAAAGACCCTGATTGGGTAGAAACGCATTGGCCATATGAGGACCTGGCCACAATATCACATCCGAGAACAAGTTTAAAATTTTGAACAGAGTGAGAGCAAAGGATTCAGCATCAGTAGAAAGCGCTCGGGGGATCAGACAGCTAGTGGTGGAAAAATTTGAATCAGCACAGGTAGGTGCAGTGCCTGTGGGAGAGAGGTAACACCATAAAACATCAGGTGCCTGATGGGTCCGGTGAGATATTTTCCCCATTTGCGTATGGTATATAAAACAGCCGAAAACTATACCGCTGAACTCTGTTTATTATTCCTTTTTGCTGATGGAAATTTTTTATTGAAGAAGACTTTATAAGTTTTAAATAAATGACTTTTGTTTTTATCTATACATTTGGATTACAATTTGCTTTGGTGTGGATATAGTATCACATATTATATGAAAGCTTCCTTAAAGAATTACTACATATATCTGCAGAGGTGTATCCGTATTGAGATTGGAACAGCGGTGTGATTTATTTCTGGGTATTTTTTGGCACTACATTCCTCTAGTCTACCTAGATCCTCAATCATTTGTTTTACATCTCCTGGTGTGTCTACCCTGTTGCATACCTTTGTGTTATCTGAAAAAAGGAATAATTTCCCTTTAATGCCATTTGCAATGTCACCAATAAAGATATTAAAAAGCACTGGTCCAAGTACAGATACCTGGGGTACTCCACTGGTAACATTTCCCTTATGTGAATGAACTCCATTTACTACAACTCCCTGTTTTATATCCTGCAACCAAGATCAGATCCGTTCAACCATCTCAGTATTCAATCCCAAGCTTTTGAGTTTATTTAGCAGCCTGCGATGTGGGACAGTGTCAAAAGCATTTTGGATTGTTTAAAAAATGTTTACATATATTTTTTGACATTATTTGGATATTGTTATACTTTTTGGGCCTAATTCAGACCTGATCGCAGCAGTAAAATTGTTAACTAGTGGGCAAAACCATGTGCACTGTGGGGGGGCAGATATAACATGTGCAGAGAGAGATAGATTTGGGTGGGTTATATTGTTTCTGTGCACGGTAAATGCTGTCTGCTTTATTTTTACACTGCAATTTAGATTTCAGTTTGAACACACCCCACCCAAATCTAACGCTCTATGCCCATGTTATATCTGTCCCCACCTGCAGTGCACATGGTTTTGCCCATTAGCTAACAAATTTGCTGCTGTGATCAGGTCTGAATTAGGCCCCTTGTCTTTTGTATTTTTTAAAGTAAATAAACTCAAGTTTTCAATGGATTTTCTGACTAGTACTTCTGGCATAAACTGTGGGATTGTCTATCTAAAGATACTGTATCTTCAGAAGTGAGCTTGCAAATAAATTGCTATATGCTTGCAACCATATTTGAATAGTGGGTATGCCTATTACTCACTGAAAATCACCCTGTAGGCAAAAGATACCTTTATATGCTTGACATTACTCTACATTGATCGTGAGTGAGGAACACCATTTTACATTCTGGTGTATACGAATTAACAACAATCAGGGCCGCCATCAGGGGGGTGCTGGGGGCACAGCTGTCCTGGGCCCAGCCTCTCTGACAGAGAGAGGAGGGCCCAGGATGCTCATGCAGCCACCTGCCCGCCCGCCGCTGTCCTTGCCGTTCCGCGGTCGTCCCTACTGTTCTGCTGCTGTCCTCCGACCCTACAGCAGCTCTGTATTGAAAACGTCCCTCCCAAAATGGCCGCCGCCACAGAAGAGACAGTTATTCAAGATACTAGAGGAGCCCTCTAGTATCTTGAATAACTGTCTCCTCTGAAGCGATTTTGGGAGGGACGTTTTCAATACAGCTGCAGGAGTACGGAGGAGAGCAGCAGAACAGCAGGGATGGAGGCAGGCAGCGGCATCAGCATCCCAGGCCCTCCTGACAGTGGCACATGTATGTATGTATGTATGTATGTATGTATGTATGTATGCATGCATTACACACACGCACGCGCGCACATTAACTGGTGCAATTCTGAAGCTGACTCCTCCCACAGCATGGGGGAGGGGGGGCCTGCGTATTTTGTCAGTCCCGGGCCCCACAATTTCTGATGGCAGTCCTGACAACAATCAACAATCAACCCTACCCCACAAGCTCGCTGCCTAGGGGTCATACTTGACTCAGAAATGTCCTTTGCTCCCCACAATCAATCTGTCTCAAAATCATGTTACGTGCATCTAAAAAAACATATCTAAAATACGACCATACCTTACACAAGACACTGCAAAAACTCTAATCAATGCTTTCATTATCTCCACCTTTGATTATTGCAATAGTCTTCTTATTGGTCTTACCAAAAAGAGACTCTCATCACAACAATCCATTCTGAATGCAGCTGCGAGGTTAATCTTCCTTGCTAGACATTCATTGTCTGCAGATCCGCTCTGTCAGTCCCTCCATTGGTTACCTGTATTCTACCGTATTCAATTTAAAATACTTTTACTCACACATAAGGCCATTAACCATACTACACCAATGTACATCTCTTCGCTCATCTCAAAATATCTTCCAACCCAACCTCTCCGCTCTTCACAAGATCTACGTCTCCCATCCACACTTGCTCTCATGCACGATTGCAGGACTTTCTTCGGGCTGCACCCACTCTGTGGAATGCCCTACCATGTGCAATAAGACTCTCCCCTAGTCTCCAAACCTTCAAACGTTCCCTGAAAACTCACCTCTTCAGGCTAGCTTATCACATTCCAGAACCGCTCACGCAACCTTCATAAGCTCTCCTATCCAATTATATCCCCACTGTACAGTCCACACATATCCTCCACATTTTTTCTCTTTCTTCACTTTCCTTTCTTTCTGACCATGGTTCATCATTGCTGTGATATGATATCATGCAACCCACCTAGAACTTTTGCAATCCAGTGGACAAATATGCAATAGTGCCTTTCCTTGTGTATCAATGCCTATTTCCCTATAGATTGTAAGCATGTGGCAGGGCCTTCCTACCTCTATGACTTTTTGTTTATTACCCATTTTTGTTTTATCAGTGTGTCCAATTGTAAAGCGCAATGGAATTTGCTGTGCTGTAAAAAAAACTGTTAATAATAATAATAATAACAACAACAACAACAACAACAACTGAGAGGTGTTACTTGGTGCCTGGGAATTGGTCTTTAAAAGAAACCTTCATATGCTTTATACCTCTGTAAAGAATGTGAGTTGGGTATGCTGTCCTTCATCACTCTATCATCCTTCGCACCTCATGAGGGTATAATATATGTTATATATATAAAGACTATTCTACATGTTTCTCTTTCCTTTTTGTTCCACTCTATATTTCACTGTGAGAGACTAAAGGAAGATCCAGAGGACAAAGACGAGAAGGAATACTATTAAGAAATTCACTACAGCATTGGAGACCTGCGACCGCAATTTGACAATAGGAACAAATTATTTACTTTCATTCCTTAGTAATTGTTCACAGCCTGTAAATGCCTGAAATAATTGTCAATTTGGTTTGGCTATCCAACCTGTCCAATCCACTCAACTGTTATCCAATGTCATGCTATGAATGGAGATTGCCACCATGCATCATAGAGTTTATGTTGGTGATCTGATTATTGTCAAATTAGACTTGATTACTGTCCTTTGTTGGAGTACACCTGTCTATTTCTATGTACATACCATTATGCAGGGAGACTTAAGTAGGATGACAACTATCAGAAAGTTGACTGGTGGCAATCATGCATATCTCCCAACATGACCCATTTCAGAAAGGACAAAATGCTCTACTCCTGGACTTCCCTCTTAATTTATGATTTCCTTCACCTGTGGTGAAACATCTTTCTCATCAATTGACCAGTTCAATACAGGTGATGCAATCATTAAGGGTGAAGTCTAAGAGCAGAGCATTTTGTCCTTCCTGGAATGGGTCATGTTTGAGGGTACTGTATGATCTTGTCTATTCACCAGAAAATTACAATTTGCCTAAATTTTAGATGCAATGAACTGCTGTAAATTTGAAGTCAGTCTTAGGTTGGACTCTGTTATTCTAAACTCAGATGTGCTGAATTAATCTGTATCTGAACCTCATCTCTACTATTAATTATACTATTATTACATTTGAATATTACATGATGGAGATTGTCTGGCAAGACAATTTTCAACACATCCGGCATGGACACAATTATTTGGCATCAAATATCCCTGGAAAATATTTTAAAATCTATTATTTCTTCATCCAATTAATATAATATATGACTGGTCTTATTAATCTTTATTAGTGGAAGTGTATCTACATTAGATACAAGCATTGGAAAACATTGTAAGAGGAGGGGAGTGTAGTTGTGAATTCATGAAGAGATACTGTAAGCAATGTTTTCAAAATTTCCACAAAACATTCATTTTGTTCCATATCATTCCGCATTTGGTTGCACAATTATGCAAGCAGAATTTTTCCTCAAGTGTTTCCTCTCATCTCTATAACCATTACTTCACTTTATCTTACTTTGACTTGACATCCCCCTCTCTCCCTCTAAATGTCCCCAAAGGGTTTGATTTTTGTCCACTTCTCTTCCCCATTTACTTGCTTGGAGATTTCATCAGCTTTTTTGGCTTCCATTATCATCTCTATGCTAATGATAATCAAATAATGTACAATTCCTTCTCTAAACTCTTTCCCTCTATAATGTATTATGTCTCTGTCTTTGTGCAATTTATTTCTATTTGTCCCAGTGATCTCATTGTTTACCCTTATCCAAGCCATCCTCATCTCCCTTCCTATCTCCTCTCTATCTGTTCACAGCACAATTCCTCCTCTGTCCCCATGTATACTGCCGTGGCATTATCCTTGAGTCATCCCACTTTTTCACTCCAGTTTTCCAGACTTCGTTCCACTGTCTCCTATTTCAGTGGTTCTCAAACTCGGTCCTCAGGATCCCAAACACTTCATATTTTCCAGGTCACCCAGCAGATGCACAGGTGCACTCATTACTCACTGATAATGTGAGACTAGTTAAACATGAACTGTTTGGGGTCCTGAGGAACGAGCTTGAGAATGTATGTCCTATTCTATATCAGCATCTCTTATCCTGTCTATCTGCTCACATATTGGGTCCAGACTAATTAAGTGTGGACTTACCTTCTAATCCTTACCCCATACTCCTCCATCCCTATACAAGTTAGCATAATTTGTTTTTCTTTTCTATTTTTTTTAAACGTAATAAATGTGTCTACCATAGCCTTCAATTCCTACATGTCTTCTACCCTGGTTGTATCATTCTGTTAATTGCTATCGTATATTGGCCCTAATTCAGTTAGGCTAGCAAATTCTGCTAATTAGCAGAATTTGCTAGCCCTTGGATCGCATGCTGGGGGCTGCCCATCGCTGGGCAAGGCCACCCAGCATACTGATCGGAGCCTCTCCCACTTCAACAAGCAGAAATTGCGAACACTTCGCAATTTCTGCTTGTTAGCAGAAACTGTGGAAGCCTCCTGTCGGCGTAGCTTAGCTGCGGCCGCAGGAGACTTGCCGCCATCTTTATGATTGTGACAGCTGCATGTGACGTCATGCAGCCATCGTGATGATGCCCCTGATAGGCCCTAGTTTGGCCTCCGCCCCCGCAACACTCAGTCTCCTCCCTGGAAACGTAGCATTGCATACCCGCCCCTGATTGACAGGCAGAGGCGATCGCTTTTTCTGCAGCCCACATCTTTGTATCAGAAATTGCAGTTCGATCGCTTATTGCGATCCAACTTGAATTAGGCCCATTATCCCATGTATCGTATATTATCCCAAGTATTAATGCATAATTGTGTTGTTTAATATTTATACTGCTATACTGTATTATGTAATTCTGGCACTTGCTCATTTTTGGCAATCACAAACTGCGTTTTCCTTGTAAGAAATTAAAAAAGAAAGAAGTGCTCGTTTTGTTTAGCAAACAATGTTATTTTGAATCCAATATTTGCAAAGCTGGCAGATGCTGTTTTACAAATTATCTTCTGATTGATTTGTAATTTTCTGTATATTTTTTATAGACTGCTTGGACAAAACATATTGGATCAACTGTATTTAAGACAGTTACATTGAGTTTGGCAGCATGAAAGCAAAAATAGAGACAGATGCAAATGAATAGCTGTCTGACACATAGTTAATAGTTATACATTTTTTTTCTCATATTCTAAAAAAAGGAACTATCCAGAAAAGCGGTATGTCACTATTGGTCTATAGAACATCTACTGTATCTATACTATGAATAAAATAATTTGTTTGTATGTATGTTCGTGATAAATTCAAGAACTACTGAACCAATTTTGATTGGGTTTTCAATGAAATCTTCCTTGAGAGCCACCAAGTAACATAGGCTATGAATCATCTCACTATCATAATAATTGGCTAATTAGCAAACAATATCATGTCCTTGCTTTCATGCCACAGAGCAGGTAAAGGTGGTCAGGGCCACACATATGAAATGGTGGGGTACGGGGCAGTGCAGCACTCATGGGTAATTAGTCACTCCATGTTATTTATGAAATGTTTTACTTTATTTTATTCAAGTGCAGCAACACAGTTTGCAAAGGCTCTGCCTCCTGTCAAAACCCTGAGTAGCCAGCCAGTAGTGACAAGATGGCCACGGCAGGTGATGGCCAAATGGTATTAGTTCCCTCAGCGCACTACACCCCATAACACTGACTTGTCCACGCTTGTCCCACCCCTCCATACTGGTGCGCATTGACCTAAATTTTCTAAATGACCTCTTCAGACCTACATTTACCCATGAGGGAGGAAATATATGACAGAACTGAGGGGTTACCTACTAACAGTGGCGAAGACTATAGGCCTCCCGTGTGTGGTAGGCCTAGTGCCAAGGGCTTTATTCCCCCTCACACCTAAGATACTAGGACTGCTACCCTCTTTTAGTCTGCACTACAAATATATATGAGCCTAAATATGCTCCAACTTCCCTGGTGGTTTAGTTGGATAAATAATACAAGTGCCCCACTGGAGCCTTACCTGTTATGCCAGCTCTGGTGTGCACAGAAAGCTAGCTACTGTATTTTGCATGGGGCCCCTCTGAACTCACCATTGGAGTGCTGTCACATTCCTTGGCCTTGTCAGCTTGCCTCTCATAAACTGCTTGCTGCCAAGGCTTAGGTGTCCTGTAGTCTTCTGTTCTTGACCTTGCATTTTTTGCCTTCTTCTGATTATCCACTGCTACCATCCATTCCGATGTTTGGTCTGCATCTGCCCCCAGATCCTGGACTACAGTGAAAACCCAGTTTAAGCCTGGTTAATACACTCCCAATTTCTGCCACTCTACCATTCCGGACTATAGGTACCAAGTAAGGAGAGTGTTATTCTCTACCAACAGCATCAATCCAGTATCAGCCTGGTTAATCTACTGCTACACTCTTCTTTGATACACATATCATCCTGTCACTAACGACGAATTCCCTGGTGGTCTAGTGGGTACAATCCGACATCTCTCTGCTGAGACCTGGGTTAGAGTCCCGGTCAGGGAAGCACCTTTCTTCATGCCAGGAGGTCACCTCAGACCTGCCAGCTTTACTTATACACCTCCAGATACTCATACAGACTTTTCCCTGACACTGGTTACATAAACAAACACAAGCATGACAACATCTTGCCTTCAAAACGATACCTTTCATCTTGCGACCAACAGGAATGTGACACACACAGTCCTGTTCTCTGCCTGTTCTGGTTTGAGCTCATCATTTCCAAGTAATTTTCTCTGCCAGCTACTGTGCAGGCCTGGTCCAGGTCAGTGACCAGTTGGGGTCAATCAACGTGAGTCAGCAGCAAGCAGTATCAGGTGCCAGTGGTAGGGGCTTGAGCAGAAATGCAGTTCAAGGTGCCAGTGTAAGGAGCCTGTTGGTGACAGCAAAGTACCCACCCACTGCACAGTGGATGGAGCCAGTAACAGGAAGTTACTGACAGTAAGAGGGTATCCCCTATTGGTCCGGGTCTCGGGAGACCCAAAACCAATCTGTAATCACTTGGCACAGGCAGCAAGGCACATCTGGTCACAAATATTGTCAGGATACATCACGGATCTGAGCCCAAACTATGGTATTATTTAAAATGTATGTATAAAACAATTGTATTCTGTTGGCCTATAGGTGGCTTGATTTTGTGTATCAAAATGTCTGCTATTCTGTGTCCTGAATGTGACCTGGGGAGAGATAGTTTATGCTCTTCTTTGGAGTAAGGGATCAAGATAACGATCTCATACCAGTCATAAACGGTTGTGTGCTAAAGCTTCATGCTTCACTCCCCAAATAACCAGATCATTCAGACCAGGTCAAGAAGTGTAAATCCTGAGGAGGTTCTGAGAACATCACCTCTACCTTTTGTATCTATCTGGGCTGTCCTAATACCCCCTATCTACTTGGGAGACAGTTACTTGGAAGTGAGTGAGTGATAAAATGTCCAGCAACAAGAGAGTTAAATCCCAAGGGTGGGGGCTTGGAGTAACTGTTAGATGGAATAAGTATGATGTACACTAAGCACACAATGTTCACTAACTGGAGACTGAGGCGTGCACCCTTATTTTCTGTCATCTCTCTCACAGCAAAAAATAGGTCTCTTACGTAAGCAATCTTGTTTTCTTGTTTATCCCTTTTGTTTCTGAAACCAATGCTTTATAATCTGTTGTCATATATTTTGTAATACTCTTTTTCTGTAATAAAAAACCTTGGAAATATTTTTCAGGTTGCAATATTCTTTAATCTAGTATATTCTCTGTGTCTCTTGTCGAACTCACGAGCCTGTGAGGTCAAATGCTATGTACATATACAGTATGTACGTGAGTGTGAAAGACTCCTGTAACTTCTTTGGTGGTGGCAGAGGTATTTTGTATTTATCCTAAGTGACCGAAGTATGCTTCCGTCACAACCCAGCTGTCTTAGATTGCGTTATCCGAGGACAGGCTGGATATTGTGACATCCTCCAACACCACATCACACAGAAACTTGACACACACATAACAGACACTCAGAAATTAGACAAAACTAAAAATTGCACAGTACCAAAAAAAAGACTATAAAACCTAACAAGACAGCACAAATAGACAAGACAACTTACAGGCCTGGCAGTAATAATAAATTCAATGACCAAACTCCACCACCACAAACACCACCAATGCACCTCTTTTTGGCAGTTTGGGGGAATTTGTATAACAACATGGAGACACCACTGTAGCATGTGTGAATTCTAACCTATTAAAATATGTTTTTTTGGTTTTTTTTGCTGATTAACTGATAATTCCTTTGCAAATTCATGTGCAAAATCAGTTGTGATAACATGCGGCTCTCAACGCATTTATGTGCAGTTTATCATGTGAGTTCTGGCACATTCATGTGTGAACACCCAAATCGATTGAATTCACACATTTAACAAAGCAAATATATACACCATCAAAGGACAATATGCATGTATCCTTTTCTCCTAGTCCGTAGAGGATCCTGGGGATGACATCAAGACCATGGGGTATAGACGGGATCCGCAGGAGACATGGGCACTCTAAAGACTTTTCATTGGGTGTGAACTGGCTCCTCCCTCTATGCCCCTCCTCCAGACCTCAGTTGTAGGAACTGTGCCCAGGGAGACTGACATATCAAGGAAAGGAATTACTAAACTAGTGGTGAGATATCTACCAACTCTCACCCTCAACCATGCCGCACACATGGCATTCAACATAACACTAGAGATGAGCGGGTTCGGTTCCTCGGAATCCGAACCCGCCCGAACTTCAGGGTTTTTTACACGGGGCCGAGCAGGCTCGGATCCTCTCGTCTTGCTCGGTTAACCCGAGCGCGCCCGAACGTCATCATCACGCTGTCGGATTCTCGCGAGGCTCGGATTCTATATAAGGAGCCGCGCGTCGCCGCCATTTTTCACACGTGCATTGAGATTCATAGGGAGAGGACGTGGCTGGCGTCCTCTCCGTTTATAGAGATTCGAGAAGAGAGTGAGACAGTCTCACTAGAGAGAGACACAGTAGTAATTTTGGGGAGCATTAGGAGGAGTACTACTACTACTAGTACTTGCTGAAGTGAAGTGATAGATAGTGTGACTGTATTGTATTATCTGACTTGTGGGGGAGACACTGACAGTGGGGAGCAGTTAGAGTCTGAGAGCAGGACTCAGGACTCAGGAGTACATACTACATATAACGTACAGTGCACACTTTTGCTGCCAGAGTGCCACACCAGTATAATATATATTGTGATTGTATGCTTAGGAGTACTACTTGCAAGTTGCTGATAGTGTGACCAGTGACCTGACCACCAGTTTAATAATCACCACCAGTTTAATTATTATATATATATATATAATTGTATATAATTAATATATATAATATTATAATTGTATACCACCTACCCGTGTTTTTTTTTTTCTTTCTTCTTTATACATACTACTATAGTAGCTTACTGTAGCAGTCTGCGGTGCTGCTGAGCTGACAGTGTCCAGCAGGTCCGTCATCAGTCATTACCTAATAAATATATATACCTGTCCGGCTGCAGTACTAGTGATATTATATATACATATATATATTGATTTCATATCATTATCATCCAGTCTATATTAGCAGCAGACACAGTACGTTAGTCCACGGCTGTAGCTACCTCTGTGTCGGCACTCGGCAGTCCATCCATAATTGTATACCACCTACCCGTGGTTTTTTTTTTTTCTTTCTTCTTGATACATACTACTATAGTAGATTACTGTAGCAGTCTGCGGTGCTGCTGAGCTGACAGTGTCCAGCAGGTCCGTCATCAGTCATCATTACCTAATAAATATATATCTACCTGTCCGGCTGCAGTACTAGTGATATTATATATACATATATATATTGATTTCATATCATTATCATCCAGTCTATATTAGCAGCAGACACAGTACGTTAGTCCACGGCTGTAGCTACCTCTGTGTCGGCACTCGGCAGTCCATCCATAATTGTATACCACCTACCCGTGGTTTTTTTTTTCTTTCTTCTTGATACATACTACTATAGTAGCTTACTGTAGCAGTCTGCGGTGCTGCTGAGTTGACAGTGTCCAGCAGGTCCGTCATCAGTCATCATTACCTAATAAATATATATCTACCTGTCCGGCTGCAGTACTAGTGATATTATATATACATATATATATATTGATTTCATATCATTATCATCCAGTCTATATTAGCAGCAGACACAGTACGGTAGTCCACGGCTGTAGCTACCTCTGTGTCGGCACTCGGCAGTCCATCCATAATTGTATACCACCTACCCGTGGTTTTTTTTTTCTTTCTTCTTGATACATACTACTATAGTAGCTTACTGTAGCAGTCTGCGGTGCTGCTGAGCTGACAGTGTCCAGCAGGTCCGTCATCAGTCATCATTACCTAATAAATATATATCTACCTGTCCGGCTGCAGTACTAGTGATATTATATATACATATATATATTGATTTCATATCATTATCATCCAGTCTATATTAGCAGCAGACACAGTACGTTAGTCCACGGCTGTAGCTACCTCTGTGTCGGCACTCGGCAGTCCATCCATAATTGTATACCACCTACCCGTGGTTTTTTTTTTCTTTCTTCTTGATACATACTACTATAGTAGCTTACTGTAGCAGTCTGCGGTGCTGCTGAGCTGACAGTGTCCAGCAGGTCCGTCATCAGTCATCATTACCTAATAAATATATATCTACCTGTCTGGCTGCAGTACTAGTGATATTATATATACATATATATATTGATTTCATATCATTATCATCCAGTCTATATTAGCAGCAGACACAGTACGGTAGTCCACGGCTGTAGCTACCTCTGTGTCGGCACTCGGCAGTCCATCCATAATTGTATACCACCTACCCGTGGTTTTTTTTTTTCTTTCTTCTTGATACATACTACTATAGTAGCTTACTGTAGCAGTCTGCGGTGCTGCTGAGCTGACAGTGTCCAGCAGGTCCGTCATCAGTCATCATTACCTAATAAATATATATCTACCTGTCCGGCTGCAGTACTAGTGATATTATATATACATATATATATTGATTTCATATCATTATCATCCAGTCTATATTAGCAGCAGACACAGTACGTTAGTCCATGGCTGTAGCTACCTCTGTGTCGGCACTCGGCAGTCCATCCATAATTGTATACCACCTACCCGTGGTTTTTTTTTTCTTTCTTCTTGATACATACTACTATAGTAGCTTACTGTAGCAGTCTGCGGTGCTGCTGAGCTGACAGTGTCCAGCAGGTCCGTCATCAGTCATCATTACCTAATAAATATATATCTACCTGTCCGGCTGCAGTACTAGTGATATTATATATACATATATATATTGATTTCATATCATTATCATCCAGTCTATATTAGCAGCAGACACAGTACGGTAGTCCACGGCTGTAGCTACCTCTGTGTCGGCACTCGGCAGTCCATCCATAAGTATACTAGTATCCATCCATCTCCATTGTTTACCTGAGGTGCCTTTTAGTTGTGCCTATTAAAATATGGAGAACAAAAATGTTGAGGTTCCAAAATTAGGGAAAGATCAAGATCCACTTCCACCTCGTGCTGAAGCTGCTGCCACTAGTCATGGCCGAGACGATGAAATGCCAGCAACGTCGTCTGCCAAGGCCGATGCCCAATGTCATAGTACAGAGCATGTCAAATCCAAAACACCAAATATCAGTAAAAAAAGGACTCCAAAACCTAAAATAAAATTGTCGGAGGAGAAGCGTAAACTTGCCAATATGCCATTTACCACACGGAGTGGCAAGGAACGGCTGAGGCCCTGGCCTATGTTCATGGCTAGTGGTTCAGCTTCACATGAGGAAGGAAGCACTCAGCCTCTCGCTAGAAAAATGAAAAGACTCAAGCTGGCAAAAGCAGTAGCACCGCAAAGAACTGTGCGTTCTTCGAAATCCCAAATCCACAAGGAGAGTCCGACTCCAATTGTGTCGGTTGCGATGCCTGACCTTCCCAACACTGGACGTGAAGAGCATGCGCCTTCCACCATTTGCACGCCCCCTGCAAGTGCTGGAAGGAGCACCCGCAGTCCAGTTCCTGATAGTCAGATTGAAGATGTCAGTGTTGAAGTACACCAGGATGAGGAGGATATGGGTGTTGCTGGCGCTGGGGAGAAAATTGACCAGGAGGATTCTGATGGTGAGGTGGTTTGTTTAAGTCAGGCACCCGGGGAGACACCTGTTGTCCGTGGGAGGAATATGGCCACTGACATGCCTGGTGAAAATACCAAAAAAATCAGCTCTTCGGTGTGGAAGTATTTCAACAGAAATGCGGACAACAGGTGTCAAGCCGTGTGTTGCCTTTGTCAAGCTGTAATAAGTAGGGGTAAGGACGTTAACCACCTCGGAACATCCTCCCTTATACGTCACCTGCAGCGCATTCATAATAAGTCAGTGACAAGTTCAAAAACTTTGGGTGACAGCGGAAGCAGTCCACTGACCAGTAAATACCTTCCTCTTGTAACCAAGCTCACGCAAACCACCCCACCAACTCCCTCAGTGTCAATTTCCTCCTTCCCCAGGAATGCCAATAGTCCTGCAGGCCATGTCACTGGCAATTCTGACGATTCCTCTCCTGCCTGGGATTCCTCCGATGCATCCTTGCGTGTAACGCCTACTGCTGCTGGCGCTGCTGTTGTTGCTGCTGGGAGTCGATGGTCATCCCAGAGGGGAAGTCGTAAGACCACCTTTACTACTTCCACCAAGCAATTGACTGTCCAACAGTCCTTTGCGAGGAAGATGAAATATCACAGCAGTCATCCTACTGCAAAGCGGATAACTGAGGCCTTGGCATCCTGGGTGGTGAGAAACGTGGTTCCGGTATCCATCATTACTGCAGAGCCAACTAGAGACTTGTTGGAGGTACTGTGTCCCCGGTACCAAATACCATCCAGGTTCCATTTCTCTAGGCAGGCGATACCGAAAATGTACACAGACCTCAGAAAAAGAGTCACCAGTGTCCTAAAAAATGCAGCTGTACCCAATGTCCACTTAACCACGGACATGTGGACAAGTGGAGCAGGGCAGGGTCAGGACTATATGACTGTGACAGCCCACTGGGTAGATGTATGGACTCCCGCCGCAAGAACAGCAGCGGCGGCACCAGTAGCAGCATCTCGCAAACGCCAACTCTTTCCTAGGCAGGCTACGCTTTGTATCACCGGTTTCCAGAATACGCACACAGCTGAAAACCTCTTACGGCAACTGAGGAAGATCATCGCGGAATGGCTTACCCCAATTGGACTCTCCTGTGGATTTGTGGCATCGGACAACGCCAGCAATATTGTGTGTGCATTAAATATGGGCAAATTCCAGCACGTCCCATGTTTTGCACATACCTTGAATTTGGTGGTGCAGAATTTTTTAAAAAATTACAGGGGCGTGCAAGAGATGCTGTCGGTGGCCAGAAGAATTGCGGGACACTTTCGGCGTACAGGCACCACGTACAGAAGACTGGAGCACCACCAAAAACAACTGAACCTGCCCTGCCATCATCTGAAGCAAGAAGTGGTAACGAGGTGGAATTCAACCCTCTATATGCTTCAGAGGTTGGAGGAGCAGCAAAAGGCCATTCAAGCCTATACAATTGAGCACGATATAGGAGGTGGAATGCACCTGTCTCAAGCGCAGTGGAGAATGATTTCAACGTTGTGCAAGGTTCTGCTGCCCTTTGAACTTGCCACACGTGAAGTCAGTTCAGACACTGCCAGCCTGAGTCAGGTCATTCCCCTCATCAGGCTTTTGCAGAAGAAGCTGGAGACATTGAAGGAGGAGCTAACACGGAGCGATTCCGCTAGGCATGTGGGACTTGTGGATGGAGCCCTTAATTCGCTTAACAAGGATTCACGGGTGGTCAATCTGTTGAAATCAGAGCACTACATTTTGGCCACCGTGCTCGATCCTAGATTTAAAGCCTACCTTGGATCTCTCTTTCCGGCAGACACAAGTCTGCTGGGGTTGAAAGACCTGCTGGTGAGAAAATTGTCAAGTCAAGCGGAACGCGACCTGTCAACATCTCCTCCTTCACATTCTCCCGCAACTGGGGGTGCGAGGAAAAGGCTCAGAATTCCGAGCCCACCCGCTGGCGGTGATGCAGGGCAGTCTGGAGCGACTGCTGATGCTGACATCTGGTCCGGACTGAAGGACCTGACAACGATTACGGACATGTCGTCTACTGTCACTGCATATGATTCTCTCACCATTGAAAGAATGGTGGAGGATTATATGAGTGACCGCATCCAAGTAGGCACGTCACACAGTCCGTACTTATACTGGCAGGAAAAAGAGGCAATTTGGAGGCCCTTGCACAAACTGGCTTTATTCTACCTAAGTTGCCCTCCCACAAGTGTGTACTCCAAAAGAGTGTTTAGTGCCGCCGCTCACCTTGTCAGCAATCGGCGTACGAGGTTACATCCAGAAAATGTGGAGAAGATGATGTTCATTAAAATGAATTATAATCAATTCCTCCGTGGAGACATTGACCAGCAGCAATTGCCTCCACAAAGTACACAGGGAGCTGAGATGGTGGATTCCAGTGGGGACGAATTGATAATCTGTGAGGAGGGGGATGTACACGGTGATATATCGGAGGATGATGATGAGGTGGACATCTTGCCTCTGTAGAGCCAGTTTGTGCAAGGAGAGATTAATTGCTTCTTTTTTGGTGGGGGTCCAAACCATCCCGTCATTTCAGTCACAGTCGTGTGGCAGACCCTGTCACTGAAATGATGGGTTGGTTAAAGTGTGCATGTCCTGTTTATACAACATAAGGGTGGGTGGGAGGGCCCAAGGACAATTCCATCTTGCACCTCTTTTTTCTTTAATTTTTCTTTGCGTCGTGCTGTTTGTGGAGTGTTTTTTGGAAGGGCCATCCTGCGTGACACTGCAGTGCCACTCCTAGATGGGCCCGGTGTTTGTGTCGGCCACTAGGGTCGCTTATCTTACTCACACAGCTACCTCATTGCGCCTCTTTTTTTCTTTGCGTCATGTGCTGTTTGGGGAGTGTTTTTTGGAAGGGCCATCCTGCGTGACACTGCAGTGCCACTCCTAGATGGGCCCGGTGTTTGTGTCGGCCACTAGGGTCGCTTATCTTACTCACACAGCTACCTCATTGCGCCTCTTTTTTTCTTTGCGTCATGTGCTGTTTGGGGAGTGTTTTTTGGAAGGGCCATCCTGCGTGACACTGCAGTGCCACTCCTAGATGGGCCCGGTGTTTGTGTCGGCCACTAGGGTCGCTTATCTTACTCACACAGCTACCTCATTGCGCCTCTTTTTTTCTTTGCGTCATGTGCTGTTTGTGGAGTGTTTTTTGGAAGGGCCATCCAGCGTGACACTGCAGTGCCACTCCTAGATGGGCCCGGTGTTTGTGTCGGCCACTAGGGTCGCTTATCTTACTCACACAGCTACCTCATTGCGCCTCTTTTTTTCTTTGCGTCATGTGCTGTTTGGGGAGTGTTTTTTGGAAGGGCCATCCTGCGTGACACTGCAGTGCCACTCCTAGATGGGCCCGGTGTTTGTGTCGGCCACTAGGGTCGCTTATCTTACTCACACAGCTACCTCATTGCGCCTCTTTTTTTCTTTGCGTCATGTGCTGTTTGGGGAGTGTTTTTTGGAAGGGCCATCCTGCGTGACACTGCAGTGCCACTCCGAGATGGGCCCGGTGTTTGTGTCGGCCACTAGGGTCGCTTATCTTACTCACACAGCTACCTCATTGCGCCTCTTTTTTTCTTTGCGTCATGTGCTGTTTGGGGAGTGTTTTTTGGAAGGGCCATCCTGCGTGACACTGCAGTGCCACTCCTAGATGGGCCCGGTGTTTGTGTCGGCCACTAGGGTCGCTTATCTTACTCACACAGCTACCTCATTGCGCCTCTTTTTTTCTTTGCGTCATGTGCTGTTTGTGGAGTGTTTTTTGGAAGGGCCATCCTGCGTGACACTGCAGTGCCACTCCTAGATGGGCCCGGTGTTTGTGTCGGCCACTAGGGTCGCTTATCTTACTCACACAGCTACCTCATTGCGCCTCTTTTTTTCTTTGCGTCATGTGCTGTTTGGGGAGTGTTTTTTGGAAGGGCCATCCTGCGTGACACTGCAGTGCCACTCCTAGATGGGCCCGGTGTTTGTGTCGGCCACTAGGGTCGCTTATCTTACTCACACAGCTACCTCATTGCCTCTTTTTTTCTTTGCGTCATGTGCTGTTTGGGGAGTGTTTTTTGGAAGGGCCATCCTGCGTGACACTGCAGTGCCACTCCTAGATGGGCCAGGTGTTTGTGTCGGCCACTAGGGTTGTTTAGCTTAGTCATCCAGCGACCTTGGTGCAAATTTTAGGACTAAAAATAATATTGTGAGGTGTGAGGTATTCAGAATAGACTGAAAATGAGTGGAAATTATGTTTTTTGAGGTTAATAATACTTTGGGATCAAAATGACCCCCAAATTCTATGATTTAAGCTGTTTTTTAGGTTTTTTGGAAAAAAACACCCGAATCCAAAACACACCCGAATCCGACAAAAAAAATTCGGTGAGGTTTTGCCAGAACGCGGTCGAACCCAAAACACGGCCGCGGAACCGAACCCAAAACCAAAACACAAAACCCGAAAAATTTCCGGCGCTCATCTCTACATAACACACGCCAACAGGCATGAACTAATTGCAGCAACATGCTGAAACCAAGATAACACAACTTGTGTAACTGTAATAACTAAACTGCGGGTAAAGTACGCACTGGGATGGGCGCCCAGCATCCTCTACGGACTAGGAGAAAAGGACTTACCGGTAGGTTATCAAAATCCTATTTTCTCATACGTCCTCAAGGATGCTGGGGACGACATCAAGACCATGGGGTCTATACCAAAGCTCCAGTACGGGCGGGAGAGTGCGGATGACCCTGCAGCACCGATTGACCAAACTTTAGGTCCTCATCGGCCAAGGTTTCAAACTTGTAGAAGTTAGCAAATGTGTTTGACCCTGACCAAGTAGCTGCTCGGCAAAGTTTTAATGCCGAGACCCCCCGGGCAGCCGCCCAGGATGAGCCCACCTTCCTAGTGGAGTGGGCCTTTACCGACGTCGGTAACGGCAATCCAACCGTAGTATGAGCTTGCTGAATCATATTTCTAATCCAACGCGCAATAGTCTGCTTGGAAGCAGGACACCCAATCTTGTTGTGATCATACAGGACAAACAGAGCCTCTGTTTTCCGTATACGAGCTGTTCTAGCAACATAGATTTTCAAAGCTCTAACCACATCTAGAGACTTTGAATCAGTGAATGTGTCAGTAACTACTGGCACCACAATAGGTTGGTTTATGTGAAAAGCAGAAACCACCTTTGGAAGAAAATGTTGGCGAGTTCGCAACTCTGCCCTATCTTCATGGAAAATCAGGTAAGGGCTCTTGTGAGACAAGGCCCCCAATTCCGACACCCGCCGCGTGGATACCAATGCCAAAAGCATCACCACTTTCCAAGTGAGAAACTTTAACTCTATCTCTTGTAGAGGCTCAAACCAATCTGATTGAAGGAACTGCAATACCACGTTAAGGTCCCATGGTGCCACTGGAGGCACAAATGGAGGCTGGATGTGCAGAACCCCTTTCACGAAGGTCTGAACCTCTGGAAGAGAGGCCAATTGTTTTTGGAAGAAAACTGACAAGGCCGAAATCTGGACCTTGATTGATCCCAATCGTGGGCCCGTCTCCACACCATCCTGCAAAAAAAAATGGAGAAAACGTCCTAAGTGAAACTCTTCCATAGGAGCTTTCTTGGATTCACACCAAGACACATATTTTCTCCAAATACGGTGGTAATGTTTTGACGTTACTCCCTTTCTGGCCTGAATAAGGGTGGGGGTGACCTCCTTAGGAATAACCTTCCTGGCTAGGATACGGAGCTCAACAGCCATGCCGTCAAACGTAGCCGTGGTAAGTCTTGGTACACACATGGCCCCTGCTGCAGCAGGTCCTCCCAAGGAGGAAGAGGCCGAGGATCTCCTATGAGTAACTGCTGAAGATCTGGTTACCAAGCCCTCCTTGGCCAGTCTGGGGCAATGAAGATTGCTCGAACCCTTGTCTTTCTTATGATCCTGAGTACTTTTAGGATCAGCGGAAGTGGAGGGAAAACATACACTGACGGAAACACCCACTTGGTCACCAGTGCATCCACTGCTACTGCTTGAGAGTCTCTCGACCTGGAACAGTATCTCTGAAGCTACTTGTTGAGACGAGATGCCATCTTGTCAATTTGAGGAACTCCCCAAAGACTTGTCACCTCTGCGAAGACTTCTTGGTGGAGGCCCCACTCTCCTGGATGGAGATCGTGTCTGCTGAGGAAGTCTGCTTCCCAGTTGTCTACTCCCAGAATGAAAATTGCCGACAGAGCTTGTAGATGTTTTTCTGCCCAACTAAAGATTTTTGTCGCCTCTACCATTGCCGCTCTGCTTTTCGTTCCGCCCTGCCTGTTTTCGTATGCGACTGCTGCATGGTTACTAGGACCCAGTCCTAAATCCCGAACCTGCGTCCCTCTAGCAGGTGAGAGCTGTGCAACCACCACAGGAGCGAAATCCTGGTTTTTGAACACAGGATTATCTTTCTGTGCATGGGTAGGTGTGACCCCGACCATTTGTCCAACAGGTCCCACTGGAATACTCTGGCATGGAACCTGCCAAACTGTATGGCCTCGTAGGCCGCCACCATCTTCCCCAACAACCGAATGCACTGATGAATCGACACACTTGATTTATCTGTTTTACCATTTTCTGGATTTCCAGAGCCTTTTCCAGCAGAAGAAATACTCTCTGAACTTCTGTGTCCAGAATCATCCCAAGGAAAGACAACCTTGTAGTTGGTTCCAACTGTGACTTTGGGTTATTTATGATCCACCCGTGTCGTTGGAGTATTACAAGGGAGAGGGATATGTTTTGTAATAACTGCTCCCTGGATCTCGCCTTTATGAGGAGGTCGTCCAGATAATGGATTATATTGACTCCTTTCTGACGAAGGAGGACCATCATCTCCGCCATCACCTTGGTGAATACCCTCGGCGCCATGGAGAGACCGAAAGGTAACGTCTGGAATTGGTAATGGCAATCCTGAACCGCGAATCTCAGATAAGCCTGGTGAGGAGGATAAATGAGAACATGCAGTTAAGCATCCTTTATGTCCACCGACACTCAGTAGTCCCCCTCCTCCAGACTGGCAATCACCAACAAAGTGATTCCATCTTGAACTTGAACCTTTTCAGGAAGAAATTCAGATCTTTTAAGTTTAGGATCGGTCTGACCGAGCCGTCCGGCTTCGGAACAACAAAGAGGCTTGATTAAAAACCCCGCCCTTGTTGTGACAACGGTACCAGGACTATAACCTGGTCTTGACATAATTCTGGGAATGCAGCTGTTACTGCTTCTCTCTCTGGCGGAGAAGCTGGCAAGGTCGATTTGAAAAATCGGCATGGGGGAACGTCTTGAAACTCTAGTTTGTATCCCTGGGATACTATTTGCAACACCCAGGGATCCAGGCCATACAGAATCCAATTTGGCTGAAGAGTTTGAGACGTGCCCCCACCCGAGCGGCCTCCCGCAAGGGAGTTCCAGCGTCATGCTGGGGATTTGGAAGAATTATGTGTAGGCTTCTGCTCTTGGGAACCTGGGAGCCGGTGTGGGCTTCTTTCCCCTTCCCCTTCCCCTACCTGCAAAGAAGGGGGAACCTCTCGCCTTTTTTTATTTATTGGGCCGAAAGGACTGCATTTGCGGGTGATATGTCTTTTTTGCCGGTGAAGGCGCAGAGGGCAATTGTTGACTTACATGCTGTAGCCGCTGAGACTAACGCATCCAGGCCATCGCCAAATAAGGCCTCACCTTTATATGGGAGAGCCTCCATGTTTCTTTTGGAATCTGCATCCGTGTTCCACTGGCGAATCCATAACGCCCGCCTAGCCGATACTGCCATGGTAGCGGCCTGTGAACTCAAGAGTCCAATCTCCTTCATAGCTTTCAGCATGTAGGCGGCAGAGTCCTTGATATTCCCTAACTTAAGGAGTATCTCATCTTTATCAATCCTGTCAATTTGTGATGACACGCTTTCTGGCCATTTTTCAATAGCGCGACTCACCCACACGCAGGCAATAGTGGGCCTGAGCAGTGTACCATTGGTAACATAAATGGATTTCAATGTCGTTTCCATTTTGCGGTCTGCCGGCTCTTTAAGAGAAGCCGTGCTAGGAGCAGGGAGAATTACCTTCTTTGTCAACCTGGAAAGTGCACTGTCTAACACAGGGGGTGACTCACATTTTTTCCTGACTTCAACCGGGAAAGGATAAGCTATGTGAATCCTTTTGGGAATACAATTTTTTTTTATCAGGATTCACCCACATCCCTTCAAACAGAGCATTTAGTTCGTGTGAAGGAGGGAACGTGACTTTGTATTTCTTTTCCTCACATAAATAAGCTTTCTCCTGAGGTACAGGAGTGCTTTCTGTAACCTCCAACACGTCCCTTAGAGCCACAATCATATATTGTAAACTTTTTGCCAATTTATGATCTATCTCTCTGGATTCACTATTGTCGACACAGTAATCAGAGTCCGTGTCGGTATCAGTGTTTACAACATTTGCAAATGGTCTCTTATGTGACCCAGAGGGGCCGCCCGCATAAGGAATAACAGCATCCTGAAAAATCACATCTTCCACAGATTTTCTCCAGCATGCAGACTTAAGGTCCATACACACTTAACGATATAATGAGCGACGTCGCTCATTTTCCCCCTCCTTGAGCGTCGTCTCTCATTATATCGTTAAGTGTGTATGCCGCCAGCGATGACCGATGCGCGGCCCCGCGGGTCGCCAACGATCGTCGCTGTCGGTAGGGCATGCATGAAGGATGTGGACTGTCGTCCACGACCTTCATGCAGGGCTGGCGGGGGCGTGACGTCACTGAGCGATATGAGCGGTCATATCGCTCAGTGCGTACAGGCGGCCGCCGACCGGCCGGCCCGGGAGGGGGAGACGTTAGACGATGTCGCTCACAGAGCGACATCGTCTAATGTGTATGGGCCTTTAGATTAAGACTTATCCAATCTACGGTTAATCAGATGCATACTGTCACGTAGCTCTTTCACCCGTGCAGGCTCTTGGTGTGCTGGTAGCGCCACCACATTACAACTCTGTGTCCCTAAAATGGCTTCCTCCGGGGAGGAACTCCCTACCTCAGACATGCCTCACACGTGTACACCACACTCACAGACACACTGGGACTTATTTTGGGGACAGACCCACAGTAAAATCTGTCAGAGGGACACAGGATAGGAGCAGCCAGTTCACAATCCCAGCGCCAGTACTGCCTGTGAACACAGTATGTCCATAGCCCAAAAGCGCTTTTTAAATAGTAATTTACACTATCAAATGCACCACAATTGCTTTGTGCCCCCCCTTTATAGCACCCTGTACTTGTCAGAAGTGGAGGAGAGGACCAGCGTGTTCTCTGCAGCCTGAGGGGAGAGAGAAAATGGCGCTGAGTAGTGTGCTGGCTGCCTGAGGAAGAAGCTTCGCCCCCACAATGGCGCGTCCTTACACTCAGTATATTGACTTATTATTTATACTGGTGGGGGTAGGGCTGTGCCAGCGGCATCTTATGCCCCCTTTTAGCCAGTTTTGAGGTATTTCTCTTGCTGCCCAGGGTGCCCCCCCACACCCTTCACCCTGCAGTGCCTGTGTGTGTGGGCAGCAATGGCGCGCTGCGCTCCCACCAGTCGCGACGCACCTCAGCCGTCACTTACTTGATTGAAGATCATTCTTCTCATACTCACCTGTCTTCTGACTTCTGGCTCTGTGAGGGGGGTGACGGCATGCTGTGGGAGTGAGCATCTAGACACGGCTAGCGTTCAGTTCCCTTCAGGAGCTAATGGTGTCCTGTCAGCCAGAAGCAGAACCATGAAACTCTGAGGAAGTTGGTTCTGCTTCTGCCCTCTCAGTCCCACGAAGCAGGGAGTCTGATGCCAGCAGATCTCCCTGAAAATAAAAAACCTAACATAAGTCTTTTCAGAAACTCAGTAGAGCTCCTCAGAGTGCATCCAGTCGACCTGGGCACATTTCTAAAACTGAGGTCTGGAGGAGGGGCATAGAGGGAGGAG
Source organism: Pseudophryne corroboree (assembly GCF_028390025.1). NCBI lineage: Eukaryota > Metazoa > Chordata > Amphibia > Anura > Myobatrachidae > Pseudophryne > Pseudophryne corroboree. The sequence continues at coordinate 540,896,900 of NC_086449.1, forward strand.
CCAGTTCACACCCAATGAAAAGTCTTTAGAGTGCCCATGTCTCCTGCGAATCCCGTCTATACCCCATGATCTTGATGTCATCCCCAGCATCCTCTAGGACGCATGAGAAAGGGTTGTTAGTGAATGTGCGATTTGTGATGCAAAAATGTTCTGGCTATAAGGGGCTAACACAAATCACAGCCCAACACAATTCTTAGTAAATTTCCCCCTAGTGTGTAATATAATGTGGGGCAGTACAGATGGTGTCATGGTCAGCATTACTGCCTCACAGCACTGAGGTCATGGGTTCAATTTACACCATGGCCCTAACTGTGTGGAGTTTGGATATTCTCCCTGTACTTGTGTGGGTTTCCTCGGGGTACTCTGATTTCCTCCCACAATCTAAAACTATATTGGTAGGTTAATTGGCTCCCAGCAAAATTAACCCTAGCGTGAATGTGTGTGGTGTACATGTGGTAGGGAATATAGATTGTAAGCTTTACTGGGACAGGGACTGATGTGAATGGGCAAAAATTCTCTGTAAAGCGCTGCGGAATATGTGTGCACTATGGGGGTAATTCCAAGTTGATCGCAGCAGGATAATTTTTAGCAGTTGGGCAAAACCATGTGCACTGCAGGGGGGGCAGATATAACATTTGCAGAGAGAGTTAGATTTGGTTGGGTTATTTTGTTTCTGTGCAGGGTAAATACTGGCTGCTTTATTTTTACACTGCAATTTAGATTGCAGATTGAACTCACCACACCCAAATCTATCTCTCTCTGCACATGTTATATCTGCCCCCCCTGTAGTGCACATGGTTTTGCCCAACTGCTAAAAAATTTCCTGCTGCGATCAACTTGGAATTACCCCCAATATAAATAACTGGTAATAAATAATAATTACATTTACATTTGTGAAGTCTGTGAGTTAGATTTCAATAAAGGTTTTCTTAATAACCATCACACAGTGATTAGTGCATGCTTCTTTATTGTAGAACTGCAGGAAACACATAACACCAAAAAAAGATTCATACACCAACTGCATACAGCACAAAATAAGAGCCAGTTTATCACTCCCCCGTAATACACACACACACAGCAATAGGAACTACATTCACTGCAACATTGATTATTAAACAAATAAATAAAAACACTAATAAGCTCTCCTAGCATATCCCATAAATTAAATGGATTATGAAAGCTTTCATTTAGGTACTGTTTTGATTAGGCACTGATTTGATTAGATACTTTGTAAAACATAATGTTTCACATTGAGGGGGCTATCACCATCAGTTATAAATGGCCATTCTATAAAGGAAGATACTCCAAGTTATTTCTTTTTATATCATTAGTATTTGTGGATTTAACTGTATTTTAACAATTCAAACCCATGTGCTCATTTATTATTATTATTATTATTATATGCTTCTTTAACATATGTCTTCTATATTCATGTGTACCAATGTGCAATCCCTTTTATAAACCTGAAGAGTTAAGTAGCAATCACTACCTCCATATATTATTACCATAGGGGTCCATGTCTAAATCAGAATACTCAAGGTTCTTGTTTCAGATTCCACTGTGGCAAAGGAGTTTATTAGCTGTGTTGCAGATACATTACTTTACTAATGTTAGCTAGCCAGCTGACTGTCGCCTTTGGCCAATGCTGTTGCAAATCATTGTCATGAGATGGCCATTTGAAAATTTACTATAACTATCAACTACTATAAATTACCAATAATTTGTTATGTAAATACTATAGGAACAAATCAGCTCAAAATGACAGAATGGTACTTAATTTTGACCACTGATATTAATCAGTAAACAAGAAAAAATTCAACACAAATGCGCTGCCTATGGTACAGGAGCAGCCAACCACCAACACAGGAATCTTCACCAAAATTCCAATACAATAGACATACACAAAGAAATGGTTAGCAGTAGGCGCAACACCATAAATGAGTCCTTACATAAAAATGCAGGTAGACTTGAAAGGAGTTCCTTCTTATACCTTTGGATAAGGCTTTGTGTCCTTACTTTACTCCTCTGTGTTACCCTCCAAGATGTAATTTTTATCTCGGTATAAGAAAAGGATCATAGGGCAGACCAATTTCACAGGGACAAGATCTTCTTCAAGATCATCCCGTGCAGATCCAGTCGGGCAATGTAACAGCAGTCGTGTTCATAAACAGGCAGGGTGGAACGAAAAGCAGAGCGGCAATGGCAGAGGTGAAGAAGATCCTCCTCTGGGCAGAAAGACATGTAAAGGCTCTGTCGGCAATTTTCATTCCGGGAATAGACTACTGGGAAGCAGACTTCCTCAGCAGACACGATCTCCATCCAGGAGAGTGGGGCCTACACCAAGAAGTCTTCACAGAGGTGACAAGTCTTTGGGGAGTTCCTCAAGTAGACATGATGGCATCTCGTCTCAACAAGAAGCTTCAGAAATATTGTTCCAGGTCGAGAGACCCTCAAGCAATAGCAGTGGATGCGCTGGTGGCCCAGTGGGTGTTCCGGTCGGTGTATGTCTTCCCTCCACTTCCGCTGATCCCAATAGTGCTCAGGATCATAAGAAGAATAAGAGTTTGAGCAATCTTCATTGCCCCAGACTAGCCAAGGAGGGCTTGGTACCCAGATCTTCAGGAGTTGCTCATAGAAGATCCTCGGCCTCTTCCTCTTCGCGAGGACCTGCTGCAGCAGGGGCCGTGCGTGTATCAAGGCTTACCGCGGCTACGTTTGACAGCATGGCTGTTGAGCGCCGGATCCTAGCCCGAAAGGGTGTTCCCAAGGAAGTCATCCCCACCCTTATTCAGGCCAGGAAAGGAGTAACGTCGAAACATTACCACTGTATTTGGAGAAAATATGTGTCTTGGTGTGAATCCAAGAAGGATCCTACGGAAGAGTTTGAGTTAGGACGTTTTCTCCATTTTCTGCAGGCTGGTGTGGAGGTGGGCCTACGATTGGGATCAATCAAGGTCCAGATTTCGGCCTTGTCAGTTTTCTTCCAAAAACAATTGGCCTCTCTTCCAGAGGTTCAGACTTTCGTGAAAGGGGTTCTGCACATCCAGCCTCCATTTGTGCCTCCAGTGGCACCATGGGACCTTAATGTGGTATTGCAGTTCCTTCAATCAGATTGGTTTGAGCCTCTACAAGAGATAGAGTTAAAGTTTCTCACTTGGAAAGTGGTGATGCTTTTGGCATTGGTATCCACGGGTGTCTGAATTGGGGGCCTTGTCTCACAAGAGCCCTTACCTGATCTTCCATGAAGATAGGGCAGAGTTGAGGACACGTCAACATTTTCTACCGAAGGTGGTTTCCTCTTTCCACATAAACCAACCTATTGTGGTGCCAGTAGTTACTGACACGTTCACTGAGTCAAAGTCTCTAGATGTGGTTAGGGCTTTGAAGATTTATGTCGCTAGAACAGCTCGGAAAACAGAGTCTTTGTTTGTCCTGTATGCTCCCAACAAGATTGGGTGTCCTGCTTCCAAGCAGACTATTGCGCGTTGGATCAGAAGTACGATTCAGCACGCTCATACTACGGCTGGATTGCCGTTACCGATGTCGGTGAAGGCCCATTCCACTAGGAAGGTGGGCTCATCCTGGGCGGCTGCCTGGTGGGGTCTCGGCATTGCAACTTTGCTGAGCAGCTACTTGGTTGAGGTCAAACACATTTGCTAAATTCTACAAGTTTGACACCTTGGCCGATGAAGACGTCAAGTTCGGTCAATCGGTGCTGCAGGGTCATCTGCACTCATCCGCCCGTACTGGAGCTTTGGAATAAACCCCATGGTCATGACGTGGACCCCAGCATCCTCTAGGACGTATGAGAAAAAAGGATTTTGATACCTACCGGTAAATCCTTTTCTCCTAGTCCGTAGAGGATGCTGGGCGCCCGTCCCAGTGCGTACTTTACCTGCAGTTCTGTTATTAGAGTTACACAAGTTGTGTTATATTAGTTTCAGCATGTTGCTGTAATTGGTTCATGCCTGTTGGCGTGTACTCTGTTGAATGCCATGTTGTGCGGCATGGTTGAGGTGTGAGCTGGTATGTATCTCACCACTAGTTTAAAGTAAATCCTTTCCTCAAAATGTCCGTCTCCCTGGGCACAGTTCCTATAACTGAGGTCTGGATGAGGGGCATAGGGGGAGGAGCCAGTTCACACCCATTGAAAAGTCTTAAGAGCGCCCATGGCTCCTGCGGAACCATCTGTACCCCATGGTCATGAAGTGGACCCCAGCATCCTCTACGAACTAGGAGAAAAGGATTTACCGGTAGGTATCAAAATCCCGTTTTACTCTTCATGTTCCATCAGTGATGCCTGATGGACTACAGCACAGCTGTTTCTCTGCATGATTTCCATTGCAGACATCTTAGGCATGAGAGATAACCATTTTATAGACATATCAGTGCAATGCATAGACAAACAGGTGTAATGAAAAAATCGTAACTAGACATTTCGGTGCTCTGTGCCAGAAAGAGAATTGGTGCCCCTCCTCCCCTACCTATACTTGAAATAGGGATAGCGAGTACCAAAAATAAAGGGGTGTGACTTTGTGGGGAAGGAGTGTGGCCACAGAATAGTAGAATTCACATTACACCGCACAGTAGTACCCCTTATACACATTACACCACACAGTAGTACCCCTTATACACATTACACTACACAGTAGAACCCCTTGTACACGTTATGCCACACAGCAGTACCACTTATACGCATTACATCACACAGTAGTACCCCTTATACACATTATGTTACACAGTAGTACCCCTTATACACATTATGCAACACAGTAGAGCCCCTTATACACATTGCACCACAGTAAAGACCATCCTCCTTTCTCATCATGATCATTCCACCTCCTCCTCATTCCTCCTTCCACAACAGACACCTGTTAATAATTACAATAGATTTGTAGCTCCAAATAATTTTTTTTAATATTTCCTCATGAGAGTATATAACATGCATTTTATTAGTTTAAATCACGTGTATGCCTAGAGTATAACACAGAGGAAATTCAGTCACCCTATCTGTACGATCCTGGTCATTTAGCAATTACAGTATAAAAGAAAATGAAACTAACCACATACAGATGAAGCCACGCTAATCGTGGCTCTGTCTGTGCCAGGGAGCGCCCATCTAGGCGCACCAATCGCAACATCTGGGCCGCACGCATGTCCATGAGGCGCACTGGCCCCATTTGCTGCAATGGGAACATCTCAGTGCACTCCCGTAACGTGGCTAGTCACTGGATCGCCTAGTCACACCGAGAGTGCACGTTTGTGATGGAGCCGCTATAGATGAGCGCAGCTTCCTTTGTACTGTAGAACCTCAAAGCTCACATTAACAATGTCCTTGGCAGAGTTTTATACCTTAGAGAGACGCTTAATCAGAAGGAAGTTTTGGCAGCAAATCTGTGACTTACAACCCCTCAAAACAAAATGCTGGTGGCATACTAACAGATAGCTAGTCAGTGCTGTACTGTGGGACTGGACTGGGAGAGACATCATGATGTCTCTCACAGTATCTGAATACACTGCAGGAGATGACACAAACCAAAGGGGGAGGAAGTTGCAGCCCACCTGACTTATGTGTAATGGTAGCGGTGCACCTGGTAGAGAAGAAGCCAGGGACACAGCTATTATTAAACATTGCAGCGGGGGTTACACAGAAGCGGGCAGTGGTACACACAGACAGTCACAAAGGCAATTGTGGGTGGATGCAGCCAGTTCTACCCACAGGGCATATGCACTTTGTGCTGTGCACTGTCCGCACCACCCTAGTTACAGCCATGCATATTGATATGCTGTGGATGCAGACATGGTAGTGGCACTTAGATGTTCTGCACCTAGTAAGGGAGATTCTAAAAGGATTGGCACTCTGGTCTGCATACATTGAATGGCAATTACCTATAATGGGAGCAGACTTAACTTTTATATAGATTCTAAAAATCTCAAATCTATGAACTACTGTATATTTTCAGCACACTTCTTCTAAGATGATTTCACATATATTACTTGTGGAAAGACATGGAATGATAGCTGTTTACTATGAAACGACAGTTGGTAAGGAGAGAGGTCCTTTCATTCAGTGTGTCGGTCAACAATCTTGCATCATATGAGCACTTATATTCCCATGTATAACTAATTTACCGTCAAAACAATAAAGGTTTCTTATGTGAACCATCACATGTGTACAACATTTAAAACAAAAAATAAATTGAAATACACTCTGTGGGTGGAATCTATATAAGTCCCATGACCATGTACACTTCTTTATTTTTAAATGAAAGATATTTAAAAAAATATACAGTAAATCTAATACTAAATATACTAATATACCTTTTAGCCAATGTATCAATGTTTCACACCCTCCTGTTGCTTTAATATGTACCCTAATGATTTGTCAGTGTAAGAGCTGTAACTGTAATAACCTGAAATAATTACATTCATTCTGAAGAGATGAGTCACAGTCACGATGTTTCCTGCTATAATACACAGAGAATGTGGAAGAAAGCAATCTGCATTTCAGCCAGAATCAGTAAATCACACACACTGCTTTGCTTTTTCCCATTAAAATGACAGCAATGTACTATAACTAATATAATTTGAATAAAAATGAGTGATTTATTAATATGTGATATTCTTTTTATCGTATATTCAACTAAACTCAAATGAATGTTATTGCCATAATTTTGTTTGTTTTTATGTTGAATTTAGCAAAGAACACCATAGGCAAATGAAGGGGGTTTTCCGGTTGCCTAGAAACCCCCCTCCTCTTGGCCAGTAGCTCAAGTTACGACCACAATAGCAACAGTATATAATATGATTACTAAAGCTGCCTTCGCAACATGCAGTTTCAGGGACAGAGCGGACCTGCTGCAGATGCCCAGTGGTAGCAATGTCTTCTGGAAACATACAGTTTAAAGATTCAAACTACAATGGCATTAAAGCAAGATTACACACTCTACTTAATTTTAAAATAAATGAATAAATAAATAGCAACCTTAAAAAGTCCTCAGTTTTGATGAAAACCAGTTCCATAACATCAGGTTCCAATATTTATTCATTTATTTTAAAATTAAGGAGAGTTTGTAATCGTACTTTAGCACCATTGTGGTTTGAATCTTCATATGTCTCCAGAAAGTATTTGTAAAATACTATTTGTAAAATATTTGTGAAAGTAAACCTCTATTTTCAACCATATGCTGCTCTTTGTAAGACTCTTTGCGCAATTTTAGGTCACCACTTTTTAAAGCAATGTCTTTTAACCAAGTTTATTGTGAATGTGGATTTCAGCACTTAATCAGTGCACAGGACCAGACAGTAGCTGCCACGAAGAAGAGACAGGCGCCTTACCATGTGGCGGGAGAATATGTGCCTGTAAAGTGCAGTTCTATCTCCTACAGGCTCTATTATATATTCCCGATGACCTGGATACATACTTTCCTACACTCCTGGATCGGCCCGGAGGCTCCTGAAAATCAGGTGGTGCTCCTGGCTCACTGGAAAGGTAGTCAAGGCTCCCGAAGCTGGCTGCAGCTCCCCAGTACCCCCTGGGTGACTGTGAAAATGGGCAGTCTGGGGAGGCCGATGACGCTATTCATTGTGAATCATGTCATCATAGCCCTGCCCCACGCTTTGCAATGCTGGAAATGTGGCCATTGCATAGTAGAGATATGATGATGCGATTGCCTACCCAAGCCCCCGGGTCACTCCCTTTTCCACATTCCTGCTCCATGTTCAGTTGATCTGGCTGCTCCCTCCCTTAGGGAGCTGCCTGAAAGTTGGCAAGCCTGCTTGTAAAATGTGAACTGTTAGTGTTCCTTGAGATGGGGAACCACTTCTATAAATCATCTATGTATTTGTTGTATAAAAAGACCAATATGTAAGTATATATCTTATATGGCTCGGTACTAGGTTCATCTACCATTTCCCCAGGCTCCCACACTTGCTTCAGTGTTCCGCAGACGCAGACTGTGGAATGTTTTTGGAAACCCCCCTCTAGAAATCCAGAACATAATATAGTTCTGTACATGTTGTTACATCGTCCATTTAATCTGTATACATAACACTTTTCTTATATTAGTAAATGAATAAATCACTATTCTACAACATATTTATGGCTGTGAAAGTGTTTCTTTTAGTACAAACTGAAACACCCACGCAGAGAAGCATTAAAGACATGAGTTAAAAATAGCAGCCGAGGCATTTGTGAAGAGGATATAGAAGATTGTGTTATTTATGGTATAAATGATCACATCAAATTCTGCAACACAGCTCACAAATCCTGCAACACAATCTGATTTAGGTAAAACAGACACTGCGTATATACAATGACAACAAAACAACAAGCCATGAAAAAATAATTATTAAAACAAGCATTGATTATGTCTGTGCTATTTTGCTTAAATATTAAACTTTAGAAATACCTGAATATGCAGCATGATTCCTCAACAAAACACCCAGCTGCGTCCACCAAAAGGTGCAGATATTGGCACCAACAAAGTTGCCACCATCTTGTCCAACAAATCTCTGTGCTTCCCTGTACAAATTGGTGCCTTTCCGTGAAAACCGACACACAATGTCATAAAACAGCGTTTACACCAGTCATTTTGCATTTTTCCAAATGAAAAGCAGCGAGAATTCATAAAAGAAAATGAGTCAGGGTGTACAAAGGGGTGGATGAAATTAAGTTGAAAGTAATAACATCAGCATGTTCTCAGTGAGGGGTGTAGTATGGTATACCGGCACCAGAATCCCGACCGCCGGCATACCGACAGCTGGGTGAGTGCAAATGAGCCCCCTGTGCTCGCCACACTATCTACTCTCCGTCCATTGGGGTCATGGACCCCCAAGAGGGAGAAAAGGTGTCTGTATGCCGGGTGTCGGGATTCCGCGCCGGTATACTGTGCGCCGGGATCCCAACAGCCGGCAAACTGAAGACCACCCCTCGGTGAGCACTGCCTATGTGAGAATGTACATTTGCAGTCCAGTCATGCCATTTGAGTCACAAAACGAAATGTGACCTAACGGCCTTAATGAATTAATGTCAGTTATATTCCAGGAACATTGGCCCTCATTCCGAGTTGTTCGCTCGCTAGCTGCTTTTAGCAGCATTGCACACTCTAGGCCGCCGCCCTCTGGGAGTGTATCTTAGCATAGCAGAATAGCGAACGAAAGATTAGCAGAATTGCTACTAAATAATTCTTTGCAGTTTCTGAGTAGCTCCAGACCTACTCCTAGATTACGATCAGCTCAGTCCACTTAGTTCCTGGTTTGACGTCACAAACACGCCCTGCATTCGGCCAGCCACTACCCTGTTTCTCCAGACACTCCCGCGTTTTTCCCTGACACGCCTGCGTTTTTTTGCACACTCCCGGAAAACGCTCAGTTACCACCCAGAAACTTTCCTGTCAATCATTTACCGATCAGCAGTGCGACTGAAAAGCGTCGCACGAACACCAGCAAATCTACTAAGTTTTGTGTTACATAACTTAGCGCATGTGCTCTGCGTACCATGCGCATGCGTATTTAGCAACAAATCGCAGCATAGCAAAAATCGGCAACGAGCGAACAACTCGGAATGACCACCAATATGCAAAAAAACAAGGTTTCTTACCAAAAAAACAAACAAAAAAAGATTCTTTACTCTCAGCAGCAGGTAAATCTCTAATTTACACGGTGACCATATGAACTTAATCCACCAGGTAACCAAGCTTTACATAAAGTTAACTCTTCTTGAACAACCTGAGAGGGTTTAAAACGCCATTGTATACTGATTCCCACTAACCATCAGTTACCACCTGTTACGGATTCCTCCCACTGCATTGTGGGCAGGTAATGGGCAGTACAGATGGTGTAATGGTTAGCATTACTGCCTCACAGCACTGAGCTCATGGGTTCGATTCCCACCCAAGTCCTGAATGTGTTTGTATATTCTCCCCGTGCTTGTGTGGGTTTCCTCCAGGTACTCCAGTTTCCTCCCACAATCCAAAAATATACAGGTATGTTAATTGGCTCCCAACAAAAATTAACTGTAGTGTGGTGTGTGTTTATGTGGGCAGACTAGATGGACCAAGTGGTTCTTATCTGCTATTATATTCAATATTTCTTTGTATCTATGTTAAGTCACTACTATGTTTCTATGTTATTTCACTACAAACATCAGATTCAGGTGCCCATTTTGGAGCCACCAGCCTCCTAAATGGGCAACTGAAACAGCTTACTTCTGGGAAAGTGTGATTATGCTGCTTTTTTCCCCACTGGCTTTCACCTATGGACCAGTACTTCGCTTGGTAGCAGGCAGTGGAATGGAGCTTGGAGAAACTGGGCTCACTCTAAGAACAGCCTGAGAAGCATGGCCACTATAAACTTTGTTCCAGTACACTCTTCTCCCCTCCAAAAAGCAACTGCAGCCATATTTGTGATATGAGTATTCACAAAAACCTGTGTATTTGAGCATCAATGTTATTCTGTTAGGACAGTGGTTCTCAAAATCGGTCCTCTGGACCCCACACGGTTCATGTTTTCCAGGTCACACGGCAGGAGCACTGTGTATCACCAACTGTCACATTTTAAAAATCCTCAGGTGACCCGGAAAACATGAACTTTGTGGGATCCTGAGGACCGAGTTTGAGAACCTGTGATTGATACATTGGTAAATATAATAGAGTCTGAGTTTGTAAAATGTGCGAGTTAAGCACTAAACTCGCACATTTTTACAACTCATACAATGTAATAGGGTGCGGGAACATGCAAACTCACATGTTTCCTGCAATCCTGAAACCCACACAGACCAAACTCGCATCCAAATGTTTTCCAATGGAAAACATACAACTCAATCAACGTAATAGGCACGCACATTGGGCCTAATTCTGAGTTGATCGCAGCAGCAATTTTGTTAGCAGTTGGGTAAAACCATGTGCACTGCAGAGGAGGCAGATATAACATGTGCAGAGAGAGTTAGATTTTGGTGTGATGTTTTCAAGCTGAAATCTAAATTGCAGTGTAAAAATAAAGCAGCCAGTATTTACCCTGCACAGAATCAATATAACCCACCCAAACCTAACTGTCTCTGCACATGTTACATCTGCCCCACCTGCACTGCACATGGTTTTGCCCAACTGCTAACAAAGTTCCTGCTGCGATCAACTCAGAATTACCCCTATAAAACCTTACCAAAAACTGGCATATAAATAGACCAGTATTTTTTATAGACACGTTTTACAGTAGCATGCAGAGATCAGTGAGATCTCTGCATGCTTATGTCTGTAAAAGTTTAGAAATAATTAAAAATAATAAACAATGATTATGTGTGGTCCCCACTGCAAAGCATGGTTATGCAGTTTGAACCGGTCCTGGTACCAAAAATACAGGGGAAAAATAGTGTAGGGTTCCTCTGTATTTTAAGAACCAGCACTGGGCTCTTTCAAAAATATGGCGGGCGGGAAATAACCATCGAAATTCCCTGAATTTTTAAAACCAGCACCAGGCTCCACTTGCCAGGGAGCTAATGCCACAGCCTAAAGACATGCTTGTCTTGGTCCCTGTGGCCATAGCATTAACCCCCCCTGACTAATAAACCCTGGCTGAGGTTCCTGGGGGAGTGCGGACCCCTCAATCAGGAGTAGGTGTGTGCCAGTGGTGCCTTGCACACAGCGCATATGCACTGTGCATGTACCATCTGGCAGTACCACCCGCATGGCCGCTCTCTCTAGTAACTCACCAATTCATTTTTTTAATGAAATAAAGCCTTTTGGTAATGCCGCATATTAAGCCCCTCTCCAGGTATTTGGCTCTGCCCCTTCCAACGAACCGTGAATCGCTGTATGTGCAGTAGATCCCTCCATGCAGCAGCTCTGATCTCCGCCTCTGACTCCGTCCCTCCACTCCTGCTGCAGCAGTGCTTAATGCAGAGAGGAATCTTCCTAATGCGTGTAGTTCAGCTGTCCAGCCTCACTACAGCCAATTGTCTGATCCTCTTTTTCTTTCAATTGTACAAAACGCATTGGGTGTGGCTAAACGACATGGGCGCTGTGACATCACCCGCTGGGTCCAGAGCTGGCTTGAGAGGTTGGCCGGGCAGATCAGAGGACTAACGATTGTACTTGTGGCAGAGTGGTGCCCAAATAAGTGATTTTAAACTTTTATGTATGTGGATTTTTACACTTTTAATAAAGGTTATCAAAATATACATTGATGTGTGCGCGCTCCAATTTCTCTTGCACAGTACCTTTTCACTAGACTCCGGTGGCTCGGAGTAGGATTGAGCTGCACGTGGGAGGTTATTGTTCTGAAGAAAAGAATCTGTGGATGGACTAGTTGCGCAAAGACTATATATATAAAACATACTATATATATATTTATTAGTGATGTGCACCGGAAATTTTTGGTGTTTTGTGTTTTGGTTTTGGATTCGGTTCTGCGGCCGTATTTTGAATTTGGACGCATTTTGGCAAAACCTCCCTTAAAATTTTTTGTTGGATTTGGGTGTGTTTTGGATTCGGGTGTTTTTTGAAAAAAAACCCTTAAAAACAGCTTAAATCATACAATTTGGGAGTAATTTTAATCCCATAGTATTATTAACCTCAATAGCCATAATTTCCACTCATTTCCAGTCTATTCTGAACACCTCACACCTCACAATATTATTTTTAGTCCTAAAATTTGCACCGAGGTCGCTGGATGACTAAGCTAAGCGACCCAAGTGGGCGGCACAAATACCTGGTCCATCTAGGAGTGGCACTGCAGTGTCAGAGAGGATGGCACTTAAAACAATTGGCCCCAAACATCACATGATGCAAAGATAAAAAAATAAAAAAAGAGGTGCAAGATGGAATTGTCCTTGGGCCCTCCCACCCAGTAGCGGATCTTGCCACGGGCAAGCAGAACTTTTGACCGGGGGAGCGCCACCTTCCGGAGGGCGTCGGCGCCATCCGGAGGGTGCCGCACCATGGCAAGGTCTGCTACTGTGCCCCCGCTGCAGCTGTGTCCCCCGCTGGTCCCCCGCTGTGAAGGGAACTAGACACTGCCCGTCTAGTTTCCCTTCGTGGAGAGGACCTTTGCTGTGCGGTGCGCGATGATATCATCACACACCGCACAGCATTGTGGGACTGGCACAGATGCTAGGGGTCATAACTGACCTCTAGTGTCTATGCTGTGCTATGGGAGAGACATCATGACGTCTCTCCCATAGATCCGAGGAGAGGAGCGGCGCCGGCAGAGGTCTGCAGCGGTCGGGAATCAGGAGCGGGGAAAATAAGTATTCATTTTTTTTCAACGGCGCTCCTCTACAGGGGGCACAAATGGGGACGTAACTGACCACGCCCCATAGGAAGCCACGCCCCTATTTTGTGCCCGCGGCGCCACAAGGGCTAGAACCGGCCCTGCTCCCACCCACCCTTATGTTGTATAAGCAGGACATGCACACTTTAACAAACCCATAATTTCAGCGACAGGTCTGCCACACGACTGTGGCTGAAATGACTGGTTGGTTTGGGCCCCCACCAAAAAAGAAGCAATCAATCTCTCCTTGCACAAACTGGCTCTACAGAGGCAAGATTTCCACCTCATCATCATCCTCCGATTCCTCACCCCTTTCACTGTGTACATCCCCCTCCTCACAGAGTATTAATTCGTCCCCACTGGAATCCACCAGGAGGCAATTGCTGGTAAATGTCTCCACGGAGGAATTGATTATAATTAATTTTGATGAAAATCATCTTCTCCACACTTTGTGGAAGTAACCTCGTACGCCGATCGCTGACAAGGTGACCGGCTGCACTAAACACTCTTTCGGAGTACACACTGGAGGGGGGGTAACTTAGGTAAAATAAAGCCAGTTCGTGCAAGTGCCTCCAAATTGCCTCTTTTTCCTGCCAGTATACGTACGGACTGTCTGACGTGCCTACTTGGATGCTGTCACTCATATAATCCTCCACCATTCTTTCAATGGTGACAGAATCATATGCAGTGACAGTAGACGACATGTCAGTAATCGTTGGCAGGTCCTTCAGTCCGGACCAGATGTCAGTTTTTGCTCCTGACTGCCCTGCATCACCGCCAGTGGGTGGTTTTAGAAATTTGATCTTTTTCCTGGCAGCACCAGTGGCGGTAGAAAATGAAGGAGGAGCTGTTGGCGGGTCATGTTCCGCTTGACTTGACAAATGTCTCCCCAGCTGGTCTTTGAATATCTGCAGACTTGTGTCTGCAGGAAACAGATATACAACGTAGGCTTTAAACCTAGTATCGAGCACGGTGGCAAAAATGTAGTGCTCTGATTTCAACAGATTGACCACCCGTGAATCCTGGTTAAGCGAATGAAGGGCTCCATCCACAAGTCCCACATGCCTAGCGGAATTGCTTCGTTTTAGCTCCTCCTTCAATCTCTCCAGCTGCTTCTGCAAAAGCCTAATGAGGGGAATGACCTGACTCAGGCTAGCAGTGTCTGAACTGACTTCACGTGTGGCAAGTTCAAAGGGTTGCAGAACCTTGCACAACGTTGAAATCATTCTCCACTGCGCTTGAGACAGGTGCATTCCCCCTCCTTTGCCTATATCATAGGCAGATGTATAGGCTTGAATGGTTTTTTGCTGCTCCTCCATCCTCTGAAGCATATAGAGGGTTGAATTCCACCTTGTTACTACCTCTTGCTTCAGCTGATGGCGAGGAATGTTCAGGACTGTTTGCTGGTGCTCCAGTCTTCGGCACGCGGTGGCTGAATGCCGAAAGTGGCCCGCAATTCTTCGGGCCACTGACAGCATTTCTTGCATGCCCCTGTCGTTTTTTTTTTTAATTTCTGCACCACTAAATTAATTGTATGTGCAAAACATGGGACGTGCTGGAATTTGCCCACATGTAATGCACGCACAATATTGGTGGTGTTGTCCGATGTCACAAATCCCCAGGAGAGTCCAATTGGGGTGAGCCAATGTGCGATAATGTTCCTCAGTTTCCGTAAGAGGTTGTCAGCTGTGTGCCTCTTATGGAAAGCGGTGATACAAAGCGTAGCCTGCCTAGGAATGAGTTGGCATTTGCAAGATGCTGCTACTGGTGCTGTTGTTGTTGCGGGAAGCAATACATCTACCCAGTGGGCTATCACAGTCATATAGTCCTTAGTCTGCCCTGCTCCACTTGTCCACATGTCCGTGGTTAAGTGGACATTGGGTACAACCGCATTTTTTAGGACACTGGTGACTCTTTTTCTGATGTCTGTGTACATTCTCGGTATCGCCTGCCTAGAGAAGTGGAACCTAGATGGTATTTGGTACGAGGGACACACTACCTCAAGAAATTCTCTAAGTCCCTTTGAACTAACGCCGGATACCGGACGCATGTCTAACACCAACTTTGCAACAGGATGACTGCTGTGATTCTTCATCTTCCTCGCAAAGGACTGTTGGACAGTCAATTGCTTACTGGAAGTAGTACAAGTGGTCTTCCTACTTCCCCTCTGGTATGATGATCGACTCCCAGCAGCAACAACAGCAGCGCCAGCAGCAATAGGTGTTACACTCAAGGATCCATCGGAGGAATCCCAGTCAGGAGAGGACTCGTCAGACTTGCCAGTGATATGGCCTACAGGACTATTGGCGTTCCTGTCTAAGGAAGAAATTGATACTGAGGGAGTTGGTGGTGTGGTTTGCACTGGGAGCTTGGGTACAAGTGGAAGAAGATATTTAGTTGTCAGTGGACTGCTTCCGCTGTCACCCAAAGTTTTTGAACTTGTCAATGACTTCTGAGGAATGCGTTCCAGGTGACGTATAAGGGAGGCTGTTCCTAGGTGGTTAACGTCCTTACCCCTACTTATTACAGCTTGACAAAGGCAACACATGGCTTGATACCAGTTGTTCGCATTTCTGTTGATATAATTCCACACTGAAGAGGTGACTTTTTTTGCTA
Source organism: Pseudophryne corroboree (assembly GCF_028390025.1). Lineage (NCBI taxonomy): Eukaryota > Metazoa > Chordata > Amphibia > Anura > Myobatrachidae > Pseudophryne > Pseudophryne corroboree. Next base: position 540,912,782 of record NC_086449.1, read on the forward strand.
TTTTGACCAGGCATGTCAATGGTCTTATTCATCCCACAGACAACAGGTGTCTCCCCGGGTGCGTGACTTAAACAAACCACTTCTCCATCAGAATCCTCCTGGTCAATTTCCCCCTCAGCGCCAGCAACACCCATATCCTCATCCTGGTGTACTTCAACAGTGACATCTTCAAGTTCAATATCAGGAACTGTACTGTGGGTGCTTCTTCCAGCACTTGCAAATGGTGGAAGGAGCCACCTCTTCCCGTCCAGTGTTAGGAAGGTCAGGCATCGCAACCGACACAATTGGACTCTCCTTGGGGATTTGTGATTTAGAAGAACGCACAGTTCTTTGCTGTGCTTTTGCCAGCTTAACTCTTTTCTTTTTTCTAGCGGGGGGATGAGTGCTTCCATCCTCATGTGAAGCTGACCCACTAGTCATGAGGAACATAGGAGAGGGCCTTAGCCGTTCCTTGCCACTCCGTGTCGTAAATGGCATATTGGCAAGTTTACGCTTCTCCTCAGACGCTTTTAATTTAGGTTTTTGGGTCATTTTACTGAACTTTTGTTTTTTGGATTTTACATGCTCTCTACTATGACATTGGGCATCGGTCTTATTGATTTATGGAATAATATTTATGAATATCAATATTTAATATATCATATATGGTATTTAATATATGGATATAGTTTAATTAATATGCGTTTATCATATATATCTGCAAATATATTATGTCAGTCTTACAAACTAAGTGGCTGATAAATATATGCAGTCCTTATACATATGACTTATGAAATTATGAAGTTAAGATTCCTTAAAGAGAGTTCAAGCTTGAATATTACTGCTCCTTTGACTCCTGTCAAAGAGGGTCCCTTCAGCCAATCAGTGAGCGCCACGTCGTGGCTCTCTCCTGATTGGCTGTGTGCTCCTGTAGTGTCAGTGAGGCTGCACACGGCAGAGATACAATGTTGCGCCTATGCGCTCCATTGTTTCCAATGGTGGGAACTTTGCGGTCAGCGGTGAGGTTACTTTCGGTCAACCGCTGACCGCAAAGTTCCCACCATTGGATACAATGGAGCGCATAGGCGCAACATTGTATCTCTGCCGTGCGCAGCCTGACTGACAGCTCAGGAGCACACAGCCAATCAGGAGAGTGCCACGACGTGGCGCTTCCTGATTTGCTGAAGGGACTCTCTGTGACAGGAGTCACGGGGGGTTCTGGCAGTCGGGGAAAGGGGTCCCATGTGTAAACATGGGACCCCTTTCTGTGCGTGGTCGGGTTTCCGGTTTGTTTTTTTGCAAAGTACGTGGATTACAAGCTCAGAAGAGGACCGATCTACACTGGATTTTTGTGAGTATAATTTTATTTTCAGGTAACCCATGGATTCTACTTGGAGAAGTGGACCGACCCTTGTGTGAACATAGGTAAGTATGTGTGAATGTAAAGTTGTACTTTCAAGGTGTGTGAGTTCTGTTTTTATTTGGGTATTTTTTTTGTAGTAGTACTACTACAGGTACCAGCGGGCCCGTTTTTCCACCGCATGCTGGTACTTGTGGTTCTCCAAGTACCAGCTTGCGGGGGAGGCTTGCTGGGACTTGTAGTACTGCTACAAAAAACAATATTCTATTTTTTTCACAAGGCTATCAGCCCCCCATCCGCAGTCCTTGGATGGGGGGGAGAGCCTCGGGCTTCACCCCAGGCCCTTGGGTGGCTGGAGGGGGGACCCCTTGATTTAAGGGGTTCCCACTCCTCCAGGGTACCCCGGCCAGGGGTGACTAGTTAGTGATTTAATGCCAGGGCCGCAGGGACCTATATAAAAGTATCCCCCGGCTGTGGCATTATCTAGTGGAGCCCGGTGCTGGTTCCAAAAATACGGGGGACCCCTAAGCTTTTTGTCCCCCATATTTTTGGCACCAGGACCAGGTGCAGAGCCCGGTGCTGGTTGTTAAAATATGGGGGAACCCCTGTCAATTTTTTCCCATATTTTTGCAACCAGGTCCGGCTCAAAGAGCCCGAGGCTGATTATGCTTAGGAGGGGGGACCCCACGCAAATTTCCCCCCCAGTTTTTACATTAAACAGACCCTTTCCCATAGATAACCATGCACAGATCTCACTGATCCGTGCATGGTTATCCAAACTCGACTGGAAAAAGCAGGTCTATTTTTTTGCTGCTTTTTTTAACGATTCGCAAAAAAATACACCCGCACTTGAGCACTCAGAGACTAACACCCAAATACGAATGAATAGTGAATACCCGTGTTGTAGGAAATAACAGCCGTGTTTGACAGATGGTCTATTCATTCGTATTTCTGAACTTTGTCATTCAAACCATTATGAATAGTCCAAACACTGCCGAGATTTGTGCTTAGTGAATTCCCATGTTGGGACTTAGAAAAAAAAACACAAATCGGACAAACTCGATTTTTTAGTAAATTTTGGCCATGGTGTCATAAAACGTGACATGCCCAACTAGGCCCCAAGCAAGGAGAGCATTGTAAAATTTGGAATGTCTTTTATACACCTGTATCTGTTGTATTGACAAGTTTTCCTGGGGTGGGTTACACCATGTTTATCAATGGATGTGATCTCTTTTCGTAGTAGTTAATTTATGGTCCCTAGCTTTTCCTCTACAGGACAATAGACAAACCAGTTTTATAATTGCCAAAGGTATTGCAAATCTTGCTTCTAATCTACTGTTAGCACACCTGTGAATTCCAATGACCAACAGAGCTCTGTCACATACCTATTATCATTTATGGCCTAAGACCTGGCCAGGCCACAATGACTCTTAACATTGCAGTAAAACATAAATATATACAGTATACACACAATGTAGTTTTGTAAATTACTTAAACATTTAACTTATACACATACAAACCTAATTCAGCTAAACATTACCTCATACATTCAAACTTATTTCATACCTATTCCTTACTATATATATACCCACTATACTATTCACTATGGTTACATCACCTTATTTATAATGAATTATATTTTACTGCAGACAATATCCATTGTCCTAATATTACATCAAGTGTGGACAATTACCCATATGGCAACAGTCTTGGCAGACAACGTTGGTGGCATTGAATCGTCTCTGCCATGACTAGTGGCAGCAGCTTCAGCACTAGGTGGAAGTGGATCTTGATCTTTCCCTATTTTACCCTCCACATTTTTGTTCTCCCTTTTTTAATGTATGGAATTATATACCAGCTGCAAGATACAGCAATGGACTACTGTACTGTACTACTATATACTGGTTGTCACCACAATGCAGCACTGCAATACTATATACTGGTCCCCACAATGCAGCACAGATATTGAGCACTGATCTGGAGAATAGAACTGAGTCTGACATGGAGCTGCAAGATACAGCAATGGACAACTGTACTGTACTACTATATACTGGTGGTCCCCACAATGCAGCACTGCAATACTATATACTGGTCCCCACAATGCAGCACAGATATTGAGCACTGATCTGGAGAATAGAACTGAGTCTGACATGGAGCTGCAAGATACAGCAATGGACAACTGTACTGTACTACTATATACTGGTGGTCACCACAATGCAGCACTGCAATACTATATACTGGTCACAAGAATGCAGCAGATATTGAGCACTGATCAGGATACTAGAACTGAATCTGACATGGAGCTGCAAGATACAGCAATGGACAACTGTACTGTACTACTATATACTGGTGGTCACCACAATGCAGCACTGCAATACTATATACTGGTCCCCACAATGCAGCACAGATATTGAGCACTGATCTGGAGAATAGAACTGAGTCTGACATGGAGCTGCAAGATACAGCAATGGACAACTGTACTGTACTACTATATACTGGTGGTCACCACAATGCAGCACTGCAATACTATATACTGGTCCCCACAATGCAGCACAGATATTGAGCACTGATCTGGAGAATAGAACTGAGTCTGACATGGAGCTGCAAGATACAGCAATGGACAACTGTACTGTACTACTATATACTGGTGGTCACCACAATGCAGCACTGTACTACTATATACTGGTCCCCACAATGCAGCACAGATATTGAGCACTGATCCAGAGAATAGAACTGAGTCTGACACAGAGCTGCAAGATACAGAAGTGGACAACTGTACTGTACTACTATATACTGGTGGTTACCACAATGCAGCACTGCAATACTATATACTGGTTCCCACAATGCAGCACAGATATTGAGCACTGATCTGGAGAATAGAACTGAGTCTGACATGGAGCTGCAAGATACAGCACTGGACAACTGTACTGTACTACTATATACTGGTGGCCACCACAATGCAGCACTGTACTACTATATACTGGTCCCCACAATGCAGCACAGATATTGAGCACTGATCAGGATACTAGAACTGAGTCTGACACGGAGCTGCAAGATACAGCAATGGACAACTGTACTGTACTACTATATACTGGTGGTCACCACAATGCAGCACTGTACTACTATATACTGGATCCCACAATGCAGCACAGATATTGAGCACTGATTCGGAGAATAGAACTGAGTCTGACACGGAGCTGCAAGACACAGCAAGGGACAACTGTACTGTACTACTATATACTGGTGGTCACCACAATGCAGCACTGTACTACTATATACTGGTCCCCACAATGCAGCACAGATATTGAGCACTGATCCGGAGAATAGAACTGATTCTGACACGGAGCTGCAAGATACAGCTATGGACAACTGTACTGTACTATTATATACTGGTGGTCACCACAATGCAGCACTGTACTACTATATACTGGTCACAACAATGCAGCACACTGAGCACAGATATTGAGCTTTTCAGGCAGAGAACAAAGCCACGTCCTCTCCGCTCAATCGACAATGCACGAGTGAAAATGGCGGCGAAATGCGGCTCTTTATATGGAATCCGAATCTCGCGAGAATCTGACAGCGGGATGATGATGTTTTCCCCCGTTCGGGTTTTACATGTTAGGCGGGAAGAACCGAGGCTGCCTCGGACCCGTATAAACCACGTGAAGTTCGGGGGGGGGGGGGGGGGTTCAGATCTCGACGAACTGAACCCGCTCATCTCTAATATATATAGCCCTCTGATGAAGTCCTGGTGACGAAACCGGTAGGGGCGTGGCTTATGGATGGACGCTGAACAAGGCAACATGCAGTGGTGAATCCATCTTGTATCTTTGATTTTAATACGAATGTATCAGCGGTGATTATACCGCCATCTTTGGTACGCTTAAATTTTTAGACCTGTGTTTTATGATGTGTCAATAAATTGTCATCTTTTAATGCACTATTGGCGCCCCCCATTATTCTATTTTCTCTAGACATATATATATATATATATATATATATATATATAATATACATATACAGTATATATATCCAATTGTAAAGCGCAACGGAATTTGCTGCGCTATATAAGAAACTGTTAATAAATAAATAATTATATATATATATATATATATATAATCAGGGCCATAACTAGGTGTGTTATACAGTGCAGTGCTGCCCACTGCATTTTATAACTGTATCTTCCTCTCTGCCACTGGGTAGCAGTCTCGGTCTCCCTATGTGCTCTGCCCCGCTCCACCTCCCTCCTTCTCCACTCTTATAGCAGCCCAGTGTCCTTCCAACATACAGGCTGGTCCGGGGACGCACTTCCTCCCAGCAGAGAACAGCACAGAGGATGCCAGGAGGACAAGCTTGAATAACGACATCCCCCACTGATGCCACCATGGCCGCCCGCACTCGCAGGAAGAGGAGGCTCAGCTCCGCCACTGCCGCCGCCAGGTTAGTGCACTGCTGCCACCATTACATAGGTACCTGTGTGCATGTCTCTCCCTCATGTGCTCAAGCTAGGCTCCAGGTACTGGAGCCTAGTTGCAGCTGCCTGCTGCCACTCATGTAAATTAAGCTACAGCGTCTCTCTCTCCCTCCCACCCCTCTCTCTCTGTCTCCTTCCCAGTCTCTGTCTCTCTACCTGTCACCTTTCTTTCTCGTTCCCAACCCTAACTTCACACCTCTCTCTCTCGTGACTACCTGCCGTAAAGTGTAAATGGAGACTCTACCTGCCATAATGTGTAAAAGGGAACTCTACTTGTCAAAATGTGGGGCAGGGGCTTTACCTGGCATAATGTGTGACAAGGGCTTTACCTGGCGTAATGTGTGACAGGGGCTTTACCTGGCGTAATGTGTAAAAGGGCCTCTACCTGGTGTAATGAGTGTAAGGGGCACTTCTGTGCAGCGTCATTTAAACAATGGAGACAACTGTGAAGCATAATATGAATTGGTATTACTTTTTGGTCACGCCCGTTCCCCATATAGCCACAGCCCTATAATTTTGGTGCGCACCTGCGGTGCACACTGGCCCTGTTTTATACAGTATATGGGGGGGAAGGGGTGCCAATGCTGTTCCTTGAATACGGCACTAAAATGTCTAGTTACGGCACTGGCCTCAATACAGGAGTCCTCCTCTCTAGACACCCAGGGCCTGGGATGAATGCCAGGTTGATAGCATTCAACTGAGTTTTTGTATGATACTATTATTTTTTCAAGGAGGACTACAGTTCCCATCAAGCCTCCACCACATGCTGATACCAGCATATGGGGCATTGAGGGGCCTGCTGGTTCCTATAGTCCCCCTGTAAAAAAAAATATTAAAAAGACAGTACTCACATCTATAGCAGTGCATTACAGCCAACATTTCACCTAGTCTGCCATTGATGTGAGGACCACCTAATGGACTATCAGCACTTCAGTCCAAAGAGATGAGGGATCGCAGCAACCAACAGCCCAAGGATGGATCCGGATCCCCAGTAGACCACCAAGGAAATGTTCAGTGGATCACATTTTATTGATTTAAACTGAAGTATCCTCTTCACTGTGGAAGATTGGTCACGTTTAAAAATGCATAGACTAAGCATGGAGTCCAGCCCACACTACAAGGTGCCTATGACCACCATGGTTACTGTAGGTGCAAAAAAGAGTTCTTCTCTCCACTAGACTCTGCAATCAGCCTATATGTGATTGCTGAAATTACCTACTGTACCTGGGTATTTCTGGTCCTTACCATTGCACTGGAGTCTTTGTTTCATCCGGAGAAGAACCTGTTTGCCATGAGTGGAGGTGGCAGAAGGTGTCTGTCTGTTATTGGTGTTGGGGTTGGCACTGATATCCTGCTGCTCTGCTGATCTGAATGCCACAGAGCAGTTCAATCTTAAACATTAAACATAGAAACATATGTTTTATCTTTGATTTGATCCTATCTGGGAGTACATGAGCGGCCACGCGCCCAATACCTGTGGAGCTATGTGACTTGCTGGGAGTGCTTTGGAGCCATATGAGCAGTACCTGTGGAGCCATGTGTCCTACCTCTGTGTCTGTTTGTTATTACCCAGTTTGTCTTATCACTGTTGTTTCCAATTGTAGAGCGCAAAGGAAACTTGCTGCACTATATGTGGGTATGCACTAGGCAGGTGGTCTTCAGTATGCCGACTGACGGGATCCCGGCGCACAGTATACTGGCGCCGGCATACCGACACTTATTCTCCCTCGTGCCCATAGCGTGGCGAGCGCAGCGAGCCCGCAAGGGGCTCATTTGCGCTCACCACACTGTCGGTAAGCCGGCGGTCGGGCTCCCGGCGCCGGTATGCTGGTCGCCGGGAGCCCGACCGCCGGCATACCATACTGAACCCCACTAGGCAATGTATGAGCGACGTTGGCTAGTGTGTTCCCTTTCCTGCAAGGGCAGTCGGCGGCAGTGCATACACCCTGAGTGATATGATGACCATATCGCTCAGTGACGTCAAGCCATGGACGGCCCGTGCATGCAGCTTTTGGACGACAGTCCAAATTAAGCTACAGGCACGGCCGACAGCGAGGGTCGCTAACGACCCGTGGGGTCTTGCATCACTCAGCAGGGCTGGCATACACACTGGCCAATATAGTAAACAATGTCGAGCGACGTTTACTTTCTCGAAAAGTGTGTATGCTATGCACCTCATATAAGAAACTGTAAATAAATAATAAATAATAAATTAATTAATATCAGAATTCCCTGCCACAGTTATGCAATCAGGGAATGCTAAAATTGTAGCCTGGCATACTGGGATGTGTAGTCCCACAGCAGTTGGAGTGCCACAGGTTACCTATAGCTGGTTTAACACATTGCTGCAGTTCTCTGTATTAACAGCACAAAAGCAGGACATCTTACCTGAGACTTGTAGTTACACAATTTACTGGGCAAATTCTGGACTCACCCGAGGACGCTCGGGTTCACCAGCCCTTTTGGAGAGGTAATTTTTCTTCCTATACAATCAAATTATGCCGTTAATCTTCATTGAAGCTCAATCCTGTGTGACAAGAACACTGGGATAGTGTTTGAGGGCAGGTATATTTGTCCCAGGTTCTTGTCTTACATGTTTTAGAAAATGTTAACTTCTAGGAAAAATGCTTTTTGTTTTGTCTGAACCTTTTCAGTTTGCTGTAAAAGCTGGGTAAAGGCTCTGAGAGAGAGATAAGGCGAGTTCTAGACATTGGGCCCAGTTCGGGTCTTTGGCCTCACAGAGGGCTAATCAGGGTTTCAGCTGTGTAAGAGTGTTATAGTGCTTCTAACCTGATTAGTATGGGCAGACTGCCTGGGAAGGCTGCAGGATCTGTGTGTGAGAGACACGCTTTCTGATGCAAGTAAGCTATACAGTATGTACTGAAGAACTCTGTGTTTTGTTTAGTGACAGTTAGGAATATCTTATGTTTAGTTAGTGCCGGACAGGCAAGGTATTTTTATTTTGGGGTTTGTTTTATTTTCTGTTTCAATAAAACTGGCCGGGGTCAGTTGTACCAGAAACTGGACTTGTGTTGTTCCTCAGCTGCTGCGTGCGGCCATATTCCCCAGGAAAAGGCGCCTTGCACCCCTACAGTGTTACAACTTGGTGGAGAATGCGAGCATACCGTTCTGCGCATAAGTGAAAGCAGCAGCTTTGTGAGGCCTGCAGAAAACGGTGGTTTATGCAGATACAGCCCAGTGTGAAGTTACTGAGACTCACCCCTGAGGGTTTGATATATGTCCTGGGTGAAAGCAGCTACAAAGCCGCCTGAAAAATCTGTCGACATGGAGGATCTGCTTAAAGCCTTGCTGCAAGCTACAGCGGCTCAGCAGGAGGCCAACCGACAGCAGCAGGTGGCAATGGAGGAAAATAGGAGACAACAGCAGGTGGCAATGGAGGAAAATTGGAGACTACAGCAGGAGGCCAACAGACAGCAGCAGGTGGCAATGGAGGAAAATATAAGACAGCAGCAGGTTGCAATGGAGGAAAATAAGAGACAACAGCAGGCAGTTGTTGATGAACTTTACAGGCAACAGCGTCAGGATAGAGAGGCCTTAGCAGAAGTGGTGCAGAGACTTGCAGCTCGGGTTGGAGATGTGGCCGTCAGTGCTCCAACCAGCTCTAGTTCTATACGGGCCAGTCACTTCCTGCAGAAAATGACAGAGGCTGATGATGTGGAGGCCTATCTGACCACGTTTGAAAGGACTGCCGAGCGTGAGATCCTGACCCGCCTGGGAGTCACGCTGTCAGTACGAGCACAACGGGTGCACCGTTGGCTGTACGCCATGAGAAGCCTCCGCGCTCCCAGATGCACGACCTTATTCAGCTAACAAAAAAATGGCTACAGCCAGAGACATTAACTGGTCCCCAGATGGTGGAAAGAGTCGTCATGGACCGCTACTTGAGATCTTTGCCCATGGTCCTGCGCAAGTGGGTGAGCCATGGAAACCCGGGTACTGCTGACCAATTAGTGGACATGGTAGAGAGGTATTTGGCAGCAGAGGAACTACTGATGACCACCCAGCAACCCATAGATCCTCGACAGCGCCCTTCAGTAAAGACTGGTAAGACTGTTCCGTGGGAAAACGTTGCTGGGCGGTTAAGAGAACGCAAGGCTGGAGAGACTGTAAACACTGGCCCTGGAGACAGGCCAATGGGGCTAGAACGGTCTATGCTGCCCAAACGGGTTGATAATCGTGTGGTTAAATGTTTTAGGTGTGGTATGCCAGGTCATGTTATTGCCAATTGCCCAGTCACGCAAGAACCCATGCAATGTGATGCTGCCTTTGAATGTCGCAGAATGTCTTTCTTTGCTAGGTTAGCCTGTACTGTGGTACCTTCACCTGAGCTGGAAAAACAAATGTGTGATGTGTTCTTAGAGGGTAACCGGGTAGAGGCCTTGCTAGATTCAGGAAGTTTAGTTACCCTCGTGAAAGCTGGGTTAGTGAACCCCTTAAAGGTCCAGCAAATACCTATTGGGGTAACTTGCATACATGGGGATACCCAACATTATGCCACTGCTGAGGTGAATATAGAAACTTGTTGTGGGTCAGCAATGGTTAAAGTGGGACTGGTCCCTACCTTGGTGCATGAGGCCATAATAGGGAGGGATTTTCCTCATTTTTGGAAACTGTGGGAATCACGGTTATCAACAGATGTGAGAAGTAAAAAGCCAGTTGATAATACCGGTGATTTTATGGATGTACGTGGGTCTTCGGAACTTTCTGGCCCTTTGCCTTTTGCTAGTTTGGCTGGGGAAGTGACAGATGGGGAGTCCAGTGAGGACCCTCTTGCCGGGAACAGAGACATAGTAGTTAGAACTGAAAGCGTGCCTGACCTGGAGGTAAAGAAGGATCTGTTTGCGTCTGAACAGTTAAAGGATCCTACCTTAATAAAGGCTAGAGAGAATGTTAAGATTGTTAATGGGGAACCTGTGGTACCAGGTGACAGGGTTACGTATCCCCACATGGCCATCTGTAATGAGCTCTTGTACCACATTGTCAAAAGGGGTGAGGATGTGGTGGAACAGCTGGTAGTTCCCCAGCCTTATCGGAGAACGGTACTAGATTTAGCTCATAGTCACGTTACCGCAGGACATTTAGGGGCAGAAAAAACCACTGAAAGAGTTTTACAAAGGTTCTTTTGGCCAGGGGTTTATAAAGAAGTGTCTGAATATTGTTCTTCCTGTCCTGAATGCCAGTATCATGCCCCTAGACCCCATTTCAGGAGCCCACTAGTTCCCATGCCTATTATAGAGGTCCCGTTTGACAGAATAGCCATGGATCTCGTGGGGCCCTTGTTAAAGTCTGCTCGGGGCCATCAGTATATCCTGGTAATTATGGACTATGCCACTCGATATCCTGAGGCTGTCCCTTTACGCACTATCACAACCAAGGCGATAGCTAGGGAGCTGGTGCAGGTATTTAGTAGAGTGGGAATACCAAAAGAAATTTTGACTGACCAAGGTACTCCATTTATGTCAAGGATCATGAAAGAGTTGTGCAAGTTATTTAAGGTCACTCACCTCAGGACGTCCATCTACCATCCCCAAACTGACGGGTTGGTGGAAAGGTTTAATAAAACATTAAAAAGTATGTTAAAAAAGGTTGTTGAGAGAGATGGGAAAAACTGGGATTGTTTGTTGCCCTACTTGTTAATGGCCATCAGAGAAGTTCCTCAGTCCTCTACGGGGTTTTCTCCATTTGATTTGTTGTATGGTAGACACCCCAGAGGGCTGTTGGATATTGCCAAAGAGACGTGGGAAGGACAGCCCACTCCTTATAGAAGCGTTATTGAGCATGTAACACAAATGCAGGATAGGATTGCAGCCGTGGTACCTGTTGTCAGAGAGCACATGGAACAGGCCCAAAGTGCTCAACAGAGGGTCTATAACCGGAGTGCCAAGATACGGGAATTTGCTCCTGGCGATAGAGTTCTTGTTTTGGTACCCACTGTGGAAAGCAAATTCCTAGCTAAATGGCAGGGTCCATTTGAGATTAGGGAAAAAGTGAATGAGGTTAATTACAAAGTATACCAGCCGGGAAAGAGAAAACCCGAACAGATCTACCATGTTAACTTAATCAAACCCTGGAAAGATAGGTTGTCTCTGTCAGCGGAGCCTTGCCCTTCGGTGTCTTCACCCCGGTTGCTTCCCGCAGTGAAGGTGTCAGAGACATTATCAGCTGATCAGAACAATCAGGTTAAAGAATTTCTCATCCAAAATAGGGAGGTATTTTCAGAGCTGCCTGGCCGAACGACCATAATAAAACATGACATTGTCACAGAACCAGGGGTCAGGGTTCATTTAAAGCCATATAGGATTCCTGAAGCTCAGCGAGAAGCTATTTCTAAGGAAGTTAAAACCATGTTAGAACTGGGAGTCATAGAGGAGTCTAACAGTGAGTGGTCCAGTCCCATAGTGCTCATCCCGAAGCCCGACGGTAGCATACGCTTCTGTAATGACTTTCGTAAGTTAAATGAGGTGTCCAAGTTTGACGCATACCCCATGCCCCGTGTGGATGAGCTTGTAGAAAGGCTGGGAACAGCCAGGTTTCTCACCACATTGGACCTGACCAAAGGTTACTGGCAAATACCTTTATCTGATAGCGCCAAAGAAAAAACAGCCTTTTCGGTTCCGGAGGGGCTGTACCAGTATAAGATGTTACCCTTTGGGTTGCATGGGGCTCCAGCAACCTTTCAACGGGCGATGGATAAAATTTTGAGGCCCCATAGAAAATATGCAGCTGCCTATTTGGATGATGTGGTAATTCACAGTACAGACTGGGGGTCCCATTTGGTTAAAGTACAAGCAGTACTGGACTCAATCAGAGAGGCAGGGTTAACTGCTAACCCAAAGAAGTGCTGCCTCGCAATGGAGGAGGTCAAATACTTGGGCTTCACCATAGGCAGAGGTCTGATTAGGCCCCAATTGAATAAAGTTGATGCTATTCAAAACTGGCCTCGTCCAGTGAATAAAAAACAGGTAAGGGCTTTTTTGGGAATTACTGGGTACTATAGACGGTTTATTCCTAATTTTGCGACCACAGCGGTGCCGTTGTCAGACCTTACCAAAGGGAAGCAGTCAAATGTGGTGAAATGGAACCCTGATGCAGAAAAGGCGTTCCAAGCGTTAAAAGTGGCTTTGTGTTCACAACCGGTGTTGATAACACCAGATTTTTCAAAAGAATTTGTGGTACAGACAGATGCCTCAGAGGTAGGGATAGGTGCTGTGCTGTCCCAAACCAGAGATGGGGACGAACACCCTATCATTTATTTGAGTAGGAAACTCAATGAGCATGAAAAAAGGTATGCCATTGTGGAAAAGGAGGCTTTGGCCATTAAGTGGGCACTAGATACCTTGAGATATTACCTCTTGGGTAGACAATTCAGACTAGTGACAGACCTTGCCCCTTTAAAGTGGATGTATGTAAATAGAGGCAAGAATGCTCGTGTAACTAGATGGTTTCTAGCGTTGCAGGACTTTAAGTTTACTGTCGAACATAGACCGGGAACACAATTGACCAACGCAGATGCATTGTCTCGCATCTTCTGTTTGGGGGCTACAAGTGTTCCGGCCCCTAGGTCGAAACAGGGGAGGGGGATATGTGACAAGAACACTGGGATAGTGTTTGAGGGCAGGTATATTTGTCCCAGGTTCTTGTCTTACATGTTTTAGAAAATGTTAACTTCTAGGAAAAATGCTTTTGGTTTTGTCTGAACCTTTTCAGTTTGCTGTAAAAGCTGGGTAAAGGCTCTGAGAGAGAGATAAGGCGAGTTCTAGACATTGGGCCCAGTTCGGGTCTTTGGCCTCACAGAGGGCTAATCAGGGTTTCAGCTGTGTAAGAGTGTTATAGTGCTTCTAACCTGATTAGTATGGGCAGACTGCCTGGGAAGGCTGCAGGATCTGTGTGTGAGAGACACGCTTTCTGATGCAAGTAAGCTATACAGTATGTACTGAAGAACTCTGTGTTTTGTTTAGTGACAGTTAGGAATATCTTATGTTTAGTTAGTGCCGGACAGGCAAGGTATTTTTATTTTGGGGTTTGTTTTATTTTCTGTTTCAATAAAACTGGCCGGGGTCAGTTGTACCAGAAACTGGACTTGTGTTGTTCCTCAGCTGCTGCGTGCGGCCATATTCCCCAGGAAAAGGCGCCTTGCACCCCTACAGTGTTACACCTGAAATGTGCAGCTACTGTGTCTCATCCTGGAATCATATTTAGAAGTTTTAGCAACAGTGTTTCCAAAGGACTGTAACACATTGTTACACTTTGAACTTTTAATCATCCAGTTCAGTGGAATTTTTAATGTTACACATAATAATGGTTATAGCCTAGATATTTCATGTATTTCTAAACATATGTATGTGGTAATTCAGAAAGTTACGATTAACAACACTTATGAATATCTTTATTAGAGGGTATTTTTAACAGATTATTGTGAATAATAAATATATATACTTTTTATTAATTCATTTGATTCTTTGGTTGTTTTTGAACCTGTGAAAACATGGTGTGTGGATTCCATGAGCGCCTCTATTAATCTCTGCATCTGATTCCAAAGAGGTTGTCCAGAGCCAGCTGTAGAGATTGACATCATCATCTCACGAGCTCCTAGCAGTGGTCCGGCAGTTGGAAATGGCTGTGAGGGACATCCACGACAAGGGACAAACAGCCAGCTGACACACACATACATCCCTCTTCCCAGTGGTCCAAATTACCACTCGCATGCCCGTCCGCCCACTGATTTATAATAAAGAGAAAAAAAACCTCTCCCCCACAAAAAAAATGGATACTGGTGTGCTCTGTCCTGGGCCCCCTGGCATGCCCGGGCCCAGGTAATCTGTACCCCCTCTCCCCTTCTCTCGCCACCACTGCCAGTGACATGATTGGGCACATGCGCACACGAGACGTACATTCACAACGGCCGATGTAGTTTCACACAAGGTCTAGCGATGCTTTTCAGTCGCAATGGCCACCGCAGAGTGATTGACAAGAAGTGGGCATTTCTGAGTGGCAACTGACCGTTTTCAGGGAGTGCTTGAAAAAATGCAGGCATGCCAGGAATAACCCAGGCGTGGCTGAGTGAACGCAGAGCATGTTTGTGACGTCAAATCCGTAACTGAATGGTCTGAAGTAGGTCTGGAGCTACTCTAAAATGGCACAATTTTTTTTTATGTAGCCGTTCTGCGATGGAAGCGATCGCACTATTGCAAAGCTAATATACACTCCCAGAGGGCGGCGGCTTAGCTTTTGCACGGCAGCGGAAAACTGCTTGCGAGCGTTCAACTCAGAATGACCCCCAGTGTTCCAAATCATGTGCCAGATTCCGGACTTAGGTGGAAAAGGAGTATAAATTGCATCCAAGCAGGATTATCAAATAAAGTTAAACAACATATATGTATATAATATATATATACATATACAAAGGCTGGTATGGTCGGCACTCCCCGTATAAGTGTGCAACTGCCCCGGTGCCTTCCTTTTAGAAATGTAAAGAAGAAGTGTCCTTCTAGAGAGGGGTATGCATCAACCCACTCCCAATGATGAAAGAACAGGCGGCACTCCAAGGACTTGTGAAAACGATGTTGTATTAAACAAGTGGATCAAATGAGTGGCATATTATGGCCGACGTTTCAGCGCCGCGCAGGGCGCTTTTTTCAAGGCAATATGCTGTGAAATATGCTTTGGCGCTGAAACGTCGGCCATAATATGCCACTCATTTGATCCACTTGTTTAATACAACATCGTTTTCACAAGTCCTTGGAGTGCCGCTTGTTCTTTCATCATTGGGAGTGGGTTGAAGCATACCCCTCTCTAGAAGGACACTTCTTCTTTATATATATATATATATATATATATATTTTAGAGATGAGCAGGTACGGATCCCTGAGATCCGAACCCTACCGAACCTCCCTACCCGAGTCCGGATCCAAGTCAGGCTCAGGTTTTCCCACCTGACTCGGAAACCCGAGCGAGGCAAATCGTCATCATCCCTCTGTCGGATTCTCGCAGGATTTGGATTCCATATAAGGAGCCGCGCGTCACGGCCATTTTCACTCCAGTCTCGGAGAGTGTATTGAGAGGACGTGTCCTCAGTGTCTGTGTGGGCGGTAAAGTGGGGTGGCAAGTCTTGCGCTGTGTTGTGCTGCTCAGTCCAGTCCAGTGTAGTCAGTGTATTGTGCTGCATCAGTCCAGCCAGTCACAGTGTTGGTGTCCCCTGCTGCTATATGTCCCCAGTGCTGCTGGCTGCTGTATAAGTCCCTTGCAGTTTTGTTGTGTTGTCTTGCATCAGACCAGGGGTAGTGTCTCTCTTGTGCAGCATCAGTCCAGTGACCAGTCACAGTGGTGGTGTCCTCTGCTGCCATATATCCAGTGTAGCTGTATAAGTCCCATTCAGTGGTGCTGTGTTGTCCTGCATTAGACCAGGGGAAATCTTTTGAGCATCAGTCCAGTGACCAGTCACAGTGGTGGCGTCCACTGCTGCCATATATCCAGTGAAGCTGTATAAGTCCCTTTCAGTGGTGCTGTGTTGTACTGCATCAGACCAGTGGTAGTGTCCTGGCCAACAGTCATTCCAGTGACGAGGCAGTCACAGTGGTATACGCTGCTGCTATATGTCCACTGCTGCCGTATAATAATAATAACAACAACAACAACAACAACAAGTCCCTTACAGTGTTGTTGTGTTGTGCTGCATCAGACCAGTGGTAGTGTCCTGCCCATCAGTCATTCCAGTGACGAGGCAGTCACAGTGGTATACGCTGCTGCTATAGGTCTACTGCTGCCATATAATAATAATAATAACAACAACAACAACAAGTCCCTTACAGTGTTGTTGTGTTGTGCTGCATCAGACCAGTGGTAGTGTCCTGGCCATCAGTCATTCCTGTGCCGCATATTGTCTTATATAATTCCCAAAAAATAATGGAGAACAAAAATTTGGAGGATAAAATAGGGAAAGATCCTCCTAGTGCTGAAGCTGCTGCCACTAGCCATGACATAGACGATGAAATGCCATCAACGTCGTCTGCCAAGGCCGATGCCCATTGTGATAGTAGAGGGCATGTAAAATCCAAAAAGCCCAAGTTCAGTAAGAAGAACCCAAAATAGAAATTTAAATCGACTGAGGAGAAACTTAAACTTGCCAATATGCCATTTACGACACGGAGTGGAAAGGAACGGCTGAGGCCCTGGCCTATGTTCATGGCTAGTGGTTCAGCTTCACATGACGATGGAAGCCCTCATCCTCCCACTAGAAAAATTAAAAGAGTTAAGCTGGAAAAAGCACAGAAAAGAACTGTGCATTCCGAGATGGTATCACAAATCCCCAAGGAGAGTCCAAGTGTGTCGGCGGATGCGATGCCTAACCTTCCCAACACTGGACGGGACGAGGTGACTCCTTCCACCATTTGCACACGTGCTGGAGGGAGTGCTGGAGGGAGCACCCACAGTCCAGTTCCTGAAATTCAAATTGAAGATGTCACTGTTGAAGTACACCAGGATGAGGATATGGGTGTTGCTGGCACTGAGGAGGAAGTTGACGATGAGGATTCTGATGGTGATGTGGTTTGTTTAAGTCAGGCACCGCGTAGGCACCTGTTGTCCGTGGGATGAAGAAGCCCATTGTGATGCCTGGGCAAACTACCAAAAAATCAACCTCTTCAGTGTGGAATTATTTCTCCACAAATCCGGACAACAGGTGTCAAGCCATCTGTTGCCTCTGTCAATCTGTAATAAGTAAGGGTAAGGATGTTAACCACCTAGGAACATCCTCCCTTATACGTCACCTGCAGAGCATTCATCATAAGTCAGTGTCAAGTTGTGAAACTTTGGGTAAGAGCGTAAGCAGTCCACTGACACCTAAATCCCTTCTTCCTCCTGTACCCAAGCTCCTGCAAGCCAGACCACCAACTCCCTCAACGTCAACTTCTTCCTCAGTCAGGAATGTCAGTAGTCCTGCAGGACATGTCACTGTCAAGACTGAGGATTCCTCTCCTAACCGGGATTCCTCTGGAGGATCCTTGAGTTGTATGCCTGCTGTTGCTGCCGCCGCTGCTGTTGTTGCTTCTGGGAGTCGATAGTCATCCCATAGGGAAAGACGGAAGACCACTTGTACTACTTCCAGTAAGCAATTGACTGTCCAACAGTCCTTTGTGAGGAAGATGAAATATGACAGCAGTCATCCTATTGCAAAGCGGATAACTGAGACCTTGACAGCTATGTTGGTGTTAGATGTGCATCCGGTATCTGCCATTAGTTCAGTGGGACTTAGAGAATTGTTTAAGGTACTGTGTCCCCGGTATCAAATACCATCTAGGTTCCACTTTTCTAGGCAGGCGATACCGAGAATGTACACAGACGTCAGAAAGAGTCACCAGTGTCCTACAAAATGTGGTTGTATCAAGGGTCCACTTAACCACAGACATGTGGACAAGTGGAACAGGGCAGACTAAGGACTATATGACTGTGACAGCCCACTGGGTAGATGTACAACACCACCAATATTATGCGTGCATTACATCTGGGCAGATTCCAGCATGTCCCATGTTTTGCACATACAATTAATTTGGTGGTGCAGAATTTCTTTTTAAATGACAGGGGTGTGCAGGAGATGCTGTCGGTGGCCCGAAAAATTGCGGGCCACTTTCGTCATTCTGCCACTGTGTGCCGAAGACTGGAGCACCAGCAAACACTCCTCAACCTGCCCTGCCATCAACTGAAGCAAGAGGTGGTAACGAGGTAGAATTTAACACTCTATATGCCTCAGAGGATGGAGGAGCAGCGAAAGGCCATTCAAGCCTATACATCCACCTATGATATAGGCAAAGGAGGGGGAATGCACCTGACTCAAGCGCAATGGAGAATGATTTCAGTCTTGTGCAAGGTTCTCCAACCCTTCGAACTTGCCACACGTGAAGTCAGTTCAGACACTGCCAGCTTAAGTCAGGTCATTCCCCTCATCAGGCTTTTGCAGAAGCAGCTGGAGAAATTGAAGGAGGAGCTAAGATGGAGCGATTCCGCAAAGTATGTGGGACTTGTGGATGGAGCCCTTCATTCGCTTTGCCAGGATTCAAGGGTGGTCAATCTGTTGAAATCAGAGCACTACATTTTGGCAACCGTGCTGGATCCTAGGTTTAAAGCCTACTTTGTATCTTTCTTTCCAGCAGACACAAGTGTGCAGAGGTGCAAAGACCTGCTTGTTAGTAAATTGTCAACTCAAGCGGGACGTGACCCGTCAACAGCTCGTCCTTCAATTTCTTCCGCCACTGGGGCTGCAATGAAAAGGATAAGATTTCCTAGCCCACCCGCTGGCGGTGATGCAGGGCAGCCAGGAGCGAAAGCGGACATCTGATCTGGACTGAAGGACCTGCCAACGATTACTGACATGTCTACTGTCACTGCATATGATTCTGTCACCATTGAAAGAATGATGGAGGATATTATGAGTGACATCATCCAAGTAGGCATGTCAGACAGTCCGTATGTATACTGCCAGGAAAAAGAGGCAATTTGGATGCCCTTGCACAAACTGGCTTAATTTGACCTAAGTTGCCCCCCTGAGGTGTGTACTCCGAAAGAGTGTTTAGTGCAGCCGGTAACCTTGTCAGCGATCAGCATAGGAGGTTACTTCCACTAAATGTGGAGAAGATGATGTTCATCAAAATGAATTATAAATTCCTTCGGGAAGACCTTTACCAGCAATTACCTCCAGAAAGTACACAGGGACCTGTGATGGTGGATTCCAGTGGGGACAAGCTAATACTCTGTGAGGAGGAGGAGGATGTACACAGTCAAAGAGGTGAGGAATCGGAGGATGAGGATGAGGTCGACATCTTGCCTCTGTAGAGCCAGTTTGTGCAAGGAGAGATTGATCGCTTCTTTTTTGGTGGGGGCCCAAACAAACCAGTCATTTCAGCCACAGTCGTGTGGCAGACCCTGTTGCTGAAATGATTGGTTTGTTAAAGTGTGCATGTCCTGTTTATACAACATAAGGGTGGGTGGGAGGGCCCAAAGACAATTCCATCTTGCACCTCTTTTTCTTCATTGATTCATGTGCTGTTTGGGGACTAGTTTTTTTAAGTGCCATCCTGTCTGAAACTGCAGTGCCACTCCTAGATGGGCCAGGTGCTTGTGCTGCACACTTGTGTTGCTTAGCTTAGTCATACAGCTATCTCATTGCACCTCTTTTTCTTCTATGCATCATGTGCTGTTTTGGGCTTAGTCTTTAAATCTGCCATCCTGTCTGCAACTGCATTGCCACTCCTAGATGGGCCAGGTGTTTGTGCCGCACACTTGTGTCGCTTAGCTTGGCCATCCAGGTACCTAATTGCACCTCTTTTTCTTCTTTGCATCATGTGCTGTTTGGGGACTAGTTTTTGAATAGTGCTATCTTGTCTGCAACTGCAGTGCCACTCATAGATGGGCCAGGTGTTTGTGCGTCACACTTGTGTCGCTTAGCTTAGTCATACAGCCACCTCGGTGTAACTTTTAGGCATAAAAACAATATTGTGAGGTATGAGGTGTTCAGAATAGGCTGGAAATGAGTGGAAATGAATGTTATTGAGGTTAATAATACCGTAGGAGCAAAATTACCCCAAATTTCTGTGATTTTACCTGTTTTTCTTTTTTCTTTTTTTTTTAAATCCTCCAGATCCAAAACCAAAACCAAACCCAAAACACGAAATGGTGGTTTTGGCAAAACCAAGCCAAAACCAAAACATGAAAGCGGAATTAGAACCAAAATCAAAACACAAAACACGAAAAGTGTCAGCCGCATATTTCTAATATATATATATATATATATATATATATATATATATATACATATATACACATATACATATATATATATATATATATATATATATACATATATAAAAAAACATGAAATAGTGTAATACAATTAAAGTGTAAATTCAGTTCACCCCGTTGTGTATCAAGTCAAATGGAAAGAAGAATGATCTCATTTTCCAAGGGAAAAGAGAGCAGATGTGCAGCCGGTAAGTGACTATAATACACAAACTCTTTTCACCTTCACTGGTTTCACCATCAGATACGAGTCACTACTACAAGTGTGTAAAAAAAAAAGTAAAAAAAGATCTAGTGCAAAAACTCCAGTAAATTTAAGAGGATAAATGTTAAATTAATACACTCACATTCTAAAAAGGAAAAATAGTTCATAATGTGGAATGTTCTCTCTCATATATGGAAGCATACCATTGCTTGACCAAAAATGCGGCATGTAGCAAGTCACAACAGGTGACGCAACTGTTCCAGAGCCTTGCCCCACTTCCTTCAGTCATGGATGGTCTTTTAGCTCTTGCTTGATAACCTAATGCCCCTTTCAGATTGCCTGAGGTGGTTCGCACACGGCAGCCTGACATGAGAGCTCACAATGTGCGACCCGCCCCAGGCGCCCCGCTGCCGCTGTTTGCAACCCGCCATATTGCCGGCTTGATGACGTCAGTGGTGACTCAGCGGTGGCGTTGCTTGGAGATCAGATGATCTCCATGTGATCATGTGATGATCTCCAAGCTCCGCCCCAACACAGAGAGTGAACGGGAAACGGGTTGCACAGCACAGTGAAGTGGGCTGAACACGAGTTCAACCCTGCTCGCGACCAGTGTTCAAATACCGGATCACTCGTCCCGGTATTTCAACTCTTGCACCCTTCAGACCGCACCTGAACATGGGTTATCCGTGCTCATGTGCCCATAACCCGTGTTCACTGTTCAGAGGTGGCGATCTGAAAGGGGTATCACAGTCCTGGATGCGTTTTAATATGGACTATATTTTTTCAACAGGAAGTACTGAGGTCCTGACAGTTCCTTCCTTTTAGCTAGAAGTTATCCAATCAAAATATTTTTTTGTGTTATGTGATAAGATGATCACATGACCATATTACACAAAATGACCTGATACAGTATGTAATAGTTGAAAATTCTGGCTAATGCATTGTAAACACTACTAAATGCATAATCTATGGAATCTTTTACCTAAGCCAAAGTTCACACATAAAAAAAAACACAAGACTTTATTTCTTTATGCAAAAAACAAACATTAATGAAACCTGAAATGACTTTCGTGGATAACTGTATGGAACATGGAAAAATGTGTTAAATTTTATTTAATCTTTATTATCCAACTGTTCAGATCTATTTAAACATTGCAAATGACAAAACTGGCATAAGGGACAACAGCAAAAATTTATAGATCAGGAGATACTGAAAATTTGGAAAAAAAAAACCTGAATAGTCATACTCGGAAATGGTCTGTATGTCATAGACAAATCCATGTTGCATTGCAGGTGGGGCAGATGTAACATGTGCAGCGAGCTTTAGATTTGATGGGTTACATTGTTCCTGTGCAGGGTAAATACTGGCAACTTAATTTTTACACTGCAATTAAGATTTCAGTTTGAACACACCCCACCTAAATCTAAAGGTGTGTGTACACACGGTGCGATATTACTTTCGATTTTGACTACATAGTCAAAATCGTAAGAAAAATATAGTGCATATCACACCGTGTGTATAGTCCTTACGATGCCGATGCGCGCCGCGGGATCGACATCGCAAGGAAAAATAGACTGTGCAGGCAGCCCAACATTGACTATATCGACGGGGCCATGCTCCAGCACCATCAAATAGTCAACGTCGGGCTGTACGGCGCATCGCGTAGTGTGTACACAGCCTAACTCTTTCTGCACATGTTACATCTGCCCCACCTGCACTGCAACATGGTTTTGCCCATTAGTGTGCTTTTTTTGGTTTGCTAACAAACCTGAATAAGTCCCTTATTGTGCTTCACAGAAAACCTGGAAGTGGTGCAAATGCCCTCTGCATTCCACCTACATTCCGATAAGAAGACATACTGTAAACATTCTTTAATAATGAAGATGGCTCTGATTAAATTTCCATAACAAGAAGTTTTAAAAAAAAAAGATATTTCCAGTTACAAAACACATTAAGATTTGCAAAATAAACATTATGTCCCATTTGTTACATTTAATATAAACATGTTTTTACGTTATGTGATCATAAATGCATTATTTAGGATGTTTAACTTTTTAAACATATGATTTATATCACAGGACCATGAAAGCAGCATTCTCTCAGAGGAATATTGGGGGTCATTCCGAGTTGTACGCTCGCTAGCTGCTTTTAGCAGCATTGCACACGCTAGGCCGCCGCCCTCTGGGAGTGTATCTTAGCTTAGCAGAATAGCGAACGAAAGATTAGCAGAATTGCGAATAGAAAATTCTTAGCAGTTTCTGAGTAGCTCCAGACCTACTCACAGATTGCGATCAGCTCAGGCCATTTCGTTCCTGGTTTGACGTCACCAACACGCCCTGCGTTCGGCCAGCCACTCCCCCGTTTCTCCAGACACTCCCGCGTTTTTGCCTGACACGCCTGCGTTTTTCCGCACACTCCAAGAAAACGGCCAGTTTCCGCCCAGAAACACCCACTTCCTGTCAATCACACTCCGATCACTACAACAATGAAAATTCTTCGTTCGGACGTGAGTAAATGTACTAAGTTTTGTGTTAAAATACTTACCGCAAGCGCACTGCGTACTATGCGCATGCGCATTTTAGCCTTAATCGCTCCTTTGCGAAAATCGGCAACAAGCGAACAACTCGGAATGACCCCCATTATGCCTTGCTGTGTAATGTACTCCATTTTTCCAAACATAAACATAGAACTCTAACCTATTGCTCTGTCTGCTTGTTAACCACACGATTTGTTTGTTCTTGTGCAATTAAAATTCAAGGTAAGCTTATGAAACAAGTAACAGGAATGTTTAACGGGTAATGGTTAATAGTACATAGAACAATGTTGCCCTCTGGAGGCTAAGATGTATACTTCAGTTCTTTCACAAGTGTCAGTTTTGTCAATGAAATGTACAATATATAAAAATAGTTTACTAACATATTTATTTATGAAATCTATATACATACAGTATAATCATACTTTAATTGTTTATTATGTGGAAAACATTATCCCAGCATCCTTTAATCTTTTTCATCATACAGCTTTAAAAAAAGTTTAATATACTAATACATATTTAGATCTCACATGATTTTCCATGGTAAAATGGGGTTATCCCGACAATCACCATCCGGACGGTCACAATACCATCTCCAGAATCACAATTGTCAAAATACAGACAGATCCCAACGGTATTGGGGTTAGGGTTAGACACTAAGTAAAGGATTAGGGTTAGGCTGTGGAGCAGTGAGGGCAGTTATGGTTAGGCTGCTGAAGGGGACAGTTAGGGGTATAATTACTAAAGTGCAGGTGTTTTTTTAGAAGTGAAGATGTTGCCCATAGCAACCAATTAGATTCTACTTATCACTTATCTAGTGCAGAGGTTCTCAAACGCGGTCCTCAAGGCACCCCAACGGTCCAGGTTTCAGGTATATCAATGGCTCAGCAAAAATAGTTAACTCAAATTGACGGAGGTGCGGATTAAGTTACCTGTGGCTAAGCATAGCTAAACTTAAAACCTGGACCATCTAGAACATTCTAGCAGACAATAGCTAAAATCTGATTGGTTGCTACGGGCAACATCTCCCAATCTAGAAACCCACACTTTATTTTAGAACAGTTGAGTTAATCATCACTGTATCCACCCAAGCTACTACCTTTAGTATTAGAAGGTCCCACAGTTGATAAAAGGCTGATGTGTGTGGCAGCCCAGGACATGGGCACAATTCAAGAGTAGGGTTGCTATAATATCCCTTTAATCAGGGACACATGAATTCCACAGGTTCTGTGTAGGGGCAGTTTAATAAGGGGAGGGGGCCCATGTGCAGACTCTGGGTGGACCCCCTCCTCTCTGTAACATAGTAGACTCTGGAATTGGGATCTGCAAACACGGCACATCCAAAATCCGCTGATTAGTCTATACTGCACATGTGCAAATCACCAAGGAAATGGCCGCCGCACCATTTTCTGGATTATTTTTTCTGCAACTGCAGTGCCAACACGGAACTCTGGAGAGTTCAAACATTAAATATGGGTGCGGGGTGTGTGGTGTGGATGTGAACCCCCCTGAACCACACACACTGCACCCATTATACAGGTAAAACTCAGAAAATTTGAATATCGTGCAAAAGTTAATTTATTTCAGTAATTCAACTTAAAAGGTGAAACTAATATATTATATAGGGGTCTACTATGCTATGCCAGCTGTAGGGATCACGGCATCCAGCATACCACCACCGGGATCTCGACCGCCAGCATGCCGGCAGCGGGGTGAGCGCAAAAGAGCCCCTTGCGGGGTGTCGTGGACCCCCCAAGAGGGAGAATAGTTGTCGGTATCCCGGCTGTCAGGATCCTGGCGCTGGTATGCTGAGCGCCAGGATCCCGGCAGGCGGCATATCAAATGCCTCCCATTATATAGACTCTATTACATGCAAAGTGAGATATTTCAAGCCATTATTTGTTATAATTTTGATGATTGTGGTTTACAATTTAAGATAACCCCAAATTCAAAACCTCAGAAAATTTGAATATTACATAAAATCAATAAAAAAGGATTTTAAATGCAGAAATGTCGGCCCTCTGAAAAGTATAATCATACATATGTACTCAGTACTTGGTATAGGCCCCTTTTGCATGAATTACTGCCTCAATGCGGCGTGGCATGGATTCTATCAGCCTGTGGCACTGCTGAGGTGTTATGGAAGACCAGGATGCTTCAATAGTGGCCTTCAGCTTTTTCTGCATTGTTCTGTCTCAAGTCTCTCATCTCAATGCCAGGTCAGGCGTGTTTGCTGGCCAATCCCGCACAGTAATCCCACGGTAATTGAACCAGGTTTTTATTACTTTTGGCAAGGTGTGCAGGTGCTGGAAAATGAAGTCAGCATCTCCATAAAGCTTGTCTGCTGAAGAAAGCATGAAGTGCTCTAAAATGTCCTGGTAGACGGCTGCGTTGACTCTGGACTTAATAAAGCACAGTGGACCAACACCAGCAGATGACATGGCTCCCCAAATCAACACAGACTGTGGAAACTACACACTGGACTTCAAGTATCTTGGATTGGGTGCCTCTCCATTCTTCCTCCGTACTCTGGGACCTTGCTTTCCAAATGAGATGCATAATTTGCTCTCATCAGAAAAGAGGACTTTGGACCACTGAGCAACAGACCAGTTCTTTTTTTCTTGAGCCCAGGTAAGATGCTTCTGATGTTGTTTGTTCATGAGTGGTTCGACAAGACGAATATGACATTTGAAGCCCATGTCCAGGATCCGTCTGTGTGTGGTGGCTCTTGATGCAGTATCTCCAGCCTCAGTCCACTCCTTTTGAAGCTCCCCCACAATTTTGAATGGCCTTTTTATGACAATCCTCTCCAGGCTGCAGTCATCCCTGCTGCTTGTGCACCTTTTTCTTCAACATTTTTCCCTTCCACATAACTTTCTATTAATGTGCTTTGATACAGGACTTTGAGAATATGCAACTTCTTTTGCAATTTCCTTTTGAGGCTTTCACTCCTTGTGGAGGGTGTCAATTATGGTTTTCTGCACAGCTGTCAGGTCAGCAGTCTTCCCCATGATTGTGAATTGTACTGAACCAGACTGAGCGACCATTTAAAGGCTCAGGAACCATTTGCAGGTGGTTTGGATTAATTCGCTGATTAGGGTGTGACACTTTGAGCCTACAATATTGAACCTTTTCACAATATTGTAATTTTCTGAGATTTTGTATTTGGGGTTTTCTTAGGCTGTAAGGCGCAATCATCAAAATTATAACAATTAAAGGCTTGAAATATCTCACTTTGCATGTAATGAGTCTATATAATATATTAGTTTCACCTTTTAAGTTGAATTACTGAGACAAATGAACTTTTGCACGATATTCTAATTTTCTGAGTTTCACCTGTATATCCGGCAATGGTTCTGTGGCTCTTTGACATCAAGTCTGCATATCACCAGGTTTAATCAGCCACAGATCCTGTGTAATTCATGTGTCCTTGATTAAAGGGATATTGTAGCAACCCTATTAGTTGCTTATACATGCTTCCCACATGTCCCGCTTCTCAGGGACTGTCTCGCTGCATTCAGTCCATCCACCTCAGAATCAGGCAAAGTGTTATCTATTTGTTAGTTGCCTTACTCCACATTGCAGACAATTGTGTGCACCGTACTTTTACTTTATTATTAATTATTACTACTTGCTATTTATTTTGTTATATTGGTAGATACCACATAGTCTAGACTCAGCGACCTGTCCTAGTGCGCCTGAGAAATGTAGCTTTTTATATATTGTCATAATGTTCACATAAATGAACCTAGACTTAGGGCATATACAAGCATTGGGAGGTCTCCATCATGATGCCGCTCCATACTTGCCTGTTCACAATTGGGCTGAATTGATTTCACAAGAAGAAAATGCTGACATTCCCCTACAGAAATAAATAAATGCTGCAGCACTTGGACTCCTCCCAACACCCATTATGTTGGTACAATGAAGCACTTACTGCTTTCTTATTCACACAACAGGTTCTCTAACAATCATATCCATATGTTACTTCAGTATATATGTTTTTCTTGATTTCCTGTTTCGTATGTGTTATCGGGGGAGCGCCCTAAGTGACTACTTACTTTCTATATATTTATTGTTCTACCCTCTGGGGACACTGCTATCACTGACAGTAAAGGGGGCTGGGGACTAGAGGAGGAGACACCTGTTCTGGCTTCCTGGCAACTCAGGGTCTCCAGATGGGAGAGGAGGCACCAGAGTCTGGAGTGATGTGCAGTCTCATGTCCCAAATAATAGGAGGAGTCAGAGCTGCCCGGCACCAGCAGCAGCCACCCGACACCTGGCCTGCATGACGGGGGAACATCGGAGACAAACAACATGCTGAAGACACTAGAGGTGAGGGCTTCTCCCTGTCACTGAGCTGGGTACGGGTAGTGGTGGGACCCTGCAGCAGTTAGTGGCTAGTCCCTTAGGTCTGAAAGGAGGGAGAGGCAGAGGGTGTTAGGGATGGTGCTCCCCAAATCTAGCCCCCCCCCCTAGTTACAGCTCTGGTTATGATAATTTTTAGTTGGTGTTCCACCGATTGATTAGGAGCCAGAGAATGCTGGAACTTGTAAAGCTACAAGCACCATCATGCTTTGGCATCCAAGACCCACCTAGTTTACCATACAAAATACAGTGAAATAAATATACTGACACTGTGAAAAAACATGTATAATAAAAAAAACACATTGTTTGCCAGTTTATTGCTCAACTAAATCTGGGGATATGCAGGAAAGAAGATTTACATTGTATTTATACACCAGTAAACTATGGATATGTTGGCGATTAGAGTTCACAAATTTTTATATGGCAATTGTGACTTTTGGATTTACAATTAACACTGTAAACACGCATTGTGTTCACTTGCTATTTTCGTAGTCAGATGCAACTTAGCTTGATCTGTCTTTCTGTTTAATAGGGCATGTAAGGGTGGGAACTAGGCAGTGACAAAGTAATCGCACACAACCACCCTGATCATGGGGTGTTGTGGGCGTGAATCAGAAGCTCTGTGTTATTCATGTGTATGAAGAAGAGAAGCCTGTTTCAGATGACTCTCTAGCACCTAGCATGTGGTGCAAGCAACGGTGTAACAGGGCGGCAGTGTGTCATGTACTGAGCGGGAGGTGCCACCAGCATTGGTTAGTGCAGCACTGCCCAGAGCATCCTGAGGGTGCTCTGAGTGAATGTACAGCTTGTAAAGATGCTTTGGGCCTGATTGCAGCAGTGATACTGGCTTCAGGCTGCCATTCCAGGCACCCTGCAAGTCAGAAGCAAGGACAGCGGAGCAGTGCTGGTGACTGCCCACAGGGCCCTGCTCTCTGTGTGATGGCACCACTTGCAAACCTCTAGTTACAGCCCTGGGTGCAAGTGCAGATACTAATGAAGACAGTTGCAGCTACCAATGTACAATCAAGGGTTGCATAGGTTTTCGCTTGCACACACACGATCCCCTGCATTAACTGAACAGGTTATCACATTACCATAAAGTAATAAGGTACAGACTTCAGCAGCTGCCCTCAGCCATTTTGCGTGAGACTCAGAATCATACCCCATGTGTCTAGTAAGTCACTCATAATAAAAAGCTTAAATTATTGACTTGGCTCAGATTGACTGGCGTTCTTCAGGATCCCGGCTTCGGTATATCGACCGCCGGGATCCCATCTGTCAGGAAGCTAACTGCATCCCTACCTCCAGTACTATCAATTGCTGATAATTTTTATATATATATATATATATATATATATATATATACTTAGGTAGTGTGATGGCGGCACTCAACAGACTCCAATCATGCAAGTTATGCAGACAACAGTTTATTAGCCATAGGCCAACATGTTTCGGAGAATAATCTCCGTCCTCAGGGCCAGACAGAAGATGGAGAATATTCTCCGAAACATGTTGGCCTATGGCTAATAAACTGTTGTCTGCATAACTTGCATGATTGGAGTCTGCTGAGTGCCGCCATCACACTACCTAAGTACATATGGTGAATGGTGAGTAAAGCGCTTATATCCTTGATTTAACTATGCTGTTGGAATCAATAGATTGTGTCATACTGCCAAAAATTCAAACTCACCAATACAAGGTGCACAGTGCTGTATTGTTGGAAAGTGGAGGGAGGGCACTTTTTATGCTGTTATTATTGGTCTCTGTGCTATGACCGACCTCCAAATTACAGGCTGTCAGTACGGGAATGGAGAGCGGCGGACCACATGCATAATCGACCTTGTGTATGTCATCAATTAGTAGTGCTTGAGATTAATTGTGCTCCCAGGGTGAATATCTCTTTACATATATTATTTGTTCATTGAGATATAATAACTTGTCTCTCAAGGAAACGAAGATCAAAATTTGTCAGTGGAAGCATCATTTTTTTTACACATAACTAGATTCGTATTTTTTGGTTTACTGTATCTTCATAGGTGTCAGGGTTTTGTTACATATTTACCTTGTATGACCTGTGTGCGAATTACCCTATCTGTTGCCAGTTATTTCCTATTTCAGTCTTCTCTCTATTGTATTCATTTTGTTCTCTTAGGGAAGTTAACATCATTGTCACTCTTGCTATTACATTAAATAAGTTTATTGCTAAAAAGGTTGCCAATATCAGGGAGCCATTAGTACACCCACATTCTTTTCATTTCAGTCTTACTGACTTTGATGCACTAAATCAATTACCAAGCAGTAGCGCTGATGTGACACCACAGCAATATAATGATTAATCTAAATGAAGTAACCCCATTAACACATGGGGGTATATTTACTAAAATTCGTATTTTTCAGAATGAGGATAAAGTTCAAACACGAATGACATCGAAAGTGTAAATTTGCAACTTTTTGAATTAATTACGACTAATTTACTAAGCTGTCGTATTCTGCATTTTCGTGTTTTCCGATGTCGATGTCATTCGTATTTTTTGGCAGTGTTTTACGGGAGTGAATAGTAAAACACTGCTGACATTAACACAATGAATCTCGGCCGGATCTGTGAGATCCGTGCAGGGCTTCATTGTGCACCTTTCGTAAAAAAAATAACATTGTTACAAATCTAAAAAAAAAAATGCGTGGGGTCCCCCCCCCCCAAGCAAAACCAGCCTCAGGCTCTTGGAGCCGGTCCTGGTTGACAAAATATGGGGGGGAAAATGACAGGGGTTCCCCCATATTTCATAAACCAGCACCGGGCTCTGCGCCTGGTCCTGGTTCCAAAAATACGGGGGACAAAAAGCGTAGGGGTCCCCCGTATTTTTTAAACCAGCACCGGGCTCCACTAGCCAGGTACATAATGCCACAGCCGGGGGACACTTTTATCTAGGTCCCTGCGGCCCTGGCATTACATACCCAACAAGTCACCCTTGGCCGGGGTACCCTGGAGGAGTGGGAACACCTTAAATCAAGGGGTCCCCCCCTCCAGCCACCCAAGGGCCAGGGGTGAAGCCCGAGGCTGTCCCCCCATCCAAGGGCGGCGGATGGGGGGCTGATAGCCTTTAAAAAAAAAATTGAATATTGTTTTTAGTAGCAGTACTACAAGTCCCAGCAAGCCTCCCCCGCAAGCTGGTACTTGGAGAACCACAAGTACCAGCATGCGGTGGAAAACCGGGCCCGCTGGTACCTGTAGTACTACTACTAAAAAAATACCCCCAAAAAAACAGGACACACACACCGTGACAGTATAAGTTTATTACATACATGCACACCTCCAAACATACATACTTACCTATGTTCACACGAGGCTCGGTCCTCTTCTCCATGTAGAATCCTAGGGGTACCTGTGAAAAAAATTATACTCACATAATCCAGTGTACCTTCTGTTCTTTGTATAATCCACGTACTTGGCAAAAAAATAAAATAAAGAAACCCGACCACGCACTGAAAGGGGTCCCATGTTTACACATGGGACCCCTTTCCCCGACTGCCAGGAACCCCCCTGACTCCTGTCAAAGAGGGTCCCTTCAGCCAATCAGGGAGCGCCACATCGTGGCACCCTCCTGATTGGCTGTGTGCTCCTTTAGTGTCTGTCAGGCAGCACACGGCAGAGATACAATGTAGCGCCTATGCGCTCCATTGTATCCAATGGTGGGAACTTTGCGGTCAGCGGTTGACCGAAAGTAACCTCACCGCTGACCGCAAAGTTCCCACCATTGGATACAATGGAGCGCATAAGCGCTACATTGTATCTCTGCCATGTGCTGCCTGACAGACACTACAGGAGCACACAGCCAATCAGGAGGGTGCCATGACGTGGCGCTCCCTAATTGGCTGAAGGGACCCTCTTTGACAGGAGTCAGGGGGGGTCCTGGCAGTCGGGGAAAGGGGCCCCATGTGTAAACATGGAACCCCTTTCAGTGCGTGGTCGGGTTTCCGTTTTTTTTATTTTGCCAAGTACGTGGATTATACAAAGAACAGAAGGTACACTGGATTATGTGAGTATAATTTTTTCACAGGTACCCCTGGGATTCTACATGGAGAAGAGGACCGAGCCTCGTGTGAACATAGGTAAGTATGTATATTTGGAGGTGTGCATGTATGTAATAAACTTATACTGTCACGGTGTGTGTGTCCTGTTTTTTTGGGGTTATTTTTTTATAGTAGTAGTACTACAGGTACCAGCGGGCCCGGTTTTCCACTGCATGCTGGTACTTATGGTTCTCCAAGTACCAGCTTGCGGGGAGGCTTGCTGGGACTTGTAGTACTGCTACTAAAAACATTATTCAATTTTTTTTCCAAAAGGCTATCAGCCCCCCATCCGCCGCCCTTGGATGGGGGGACAGCGTTGGGCTTCACCCCTGGCCCTTGGGTGGCTGGGGGGGGGACCCCTTGATTTAAGGGGTTCCCACTCCTCCAGGGTACCCCGGCCAAGGGTGACTAGTTGGGTATGTAATGCCAGGGCCGCAGGGACCTAGATAAAAGTGTCCCCCGGCTGTGGCATTATGTTCCTGGCTAGTGGAGCCCGGTGCTGGTTTCAAAAATACGGGGGACCCGTACGCTTTTTGTCCCCCGTATTTTTGGAACCAGGACCAGGTGCAGAGCCCGGTGCTGGTTGATTAAATATGGGGGAACCCCTGACATTTTTTTCCCATATTTTTTCAACCAGGTCCGGCTCAAAGAGCCCGATGCTGGTTTTGCTTAGGAGGGGGGACCCCACGCATTTTTTTCCTGCAAATTTAACACTTTCCCACCCCTTCCCACTGATAAACATGCACGGATCTCATGGATCCGTGCATGCCTATCAGAACACGGTAAACAAAAGTAGGTCTGTTTTAAATCTGTTTTTTTTACGATTTGTATTTTTTCACGGCAGTGTTTGGCTATTGCCGGCAGTGTTCGTGAAATACACTTTTTAGTAAATTACCGAGTTGTATCAAAAAACAGTCGTATTTGACCGATGGTGTATTCATTCGTATTTTTTTTCTTTGACTTCCAAAAAAATACGAATGCCCTCATCACTGCCGAGATTTGAGTTTAGTAAATTCCCGAGATGACACTTTGAAGAAAAAACACCATCTCGGTCAAAATCGGGAGCTTAGTAAATATACCCCATGATCTGCTGTAAGCTCACTACAGTGACAATTTGATGGAGAGACACCAACACAAATTTACTGTATAAGTATATGTAATGTATGGAGTTAACGCAACAAATGCTGCAGTTTTTTTCAGCTCTTAGGTCATTTAATTATAATATATTAATGCACAAACATTGTTTTTTTTATTTTTAATTCTATTATTGGAATTTTGCACCCCTGTAAAATGGCAATGACAAAGCTAGATCTATGCAAAATTTTACAGTGATTTAGTCTTCTCTAATAGAACATTTCTAATACAATATTATATTAAGCAAACTTAATTATGATTAGTTATGAACACATCAGAACCTCAGTGCAGTGACTATTAAATGTTCTGATGACCTAGTCTTGTATCTAGTAAATTTACCCAGCGACCTAGTCTAGTCTTGTGACTAGTTTATTCATAAAACCCCAACATTTGTTAATGGTGGACTAAGACAGTAGAGGGTCCCAATGAGTTAATTAAACATGTCACCTCTCTATAAATATCTTAGTGCGTAGGATAAAGCAATAAATATATACTCAGTGGCTACTTTTACAGTTTCCTACTACTGGTTAGGAGTCCACGTTGCCCTAATTGTTTTGCAGGGTGTTTGGTTAACCAGTTGTGCACACCTCTGTTTCTAGATATTCTAGGATTGAGTAAATTAAATCCAGTTACAGGGCTTGGTAATTGTCATGCTCTGGACCATTTACGCTATATACATGCATCATCACTGTGTGTCTGGCAGTCCAGGGTGACTGTAGTAGCAGTTGGTGTCTGATCTGTGAGTGATCCTCAGATCTTCCTGCCAGAATCAGGACATGGGTACCGCAATGATGGAATTAGTCACCTGTTTGTTCTCACCCACTCCGGACACAGGTGATTGCCATGGCCAGAAGGGTACAGCTTGTTCTATAAAAGGATTCTCAGATGCACAGGCATATCGCCATTCTAACATTGCAGACTCCATCCTGGTCTCCCATGGTCTGCAATCTACCCAGACTACTCTGCCTAATTACTGCAGCTAATAGCCAGCGCAGCTATGCAGTCCTATCCCGGTTCCCAGTTCACAGCCAGTCCAGCTATTTGGTCCATTCCCAGTTCCCGACTCACAGCCTGGCCAGCTATCCGGCCCTATACTGGTTCACAGCCAGTACAGCTATCTGGTCCATTCCCAGTTCCCGACTCACAGCCAGCCCAGCTATCTTGCCCTATCCCAGTTCTCAGCTCACAGCCAGTCCAGCTATCTGGTCCTATCCTGGTTCCCAGCTCACAGCCAGTCCTGCTATTCGATCATATCCTGGTTTTATGCCTTACAGCCGCCCAGCTATCCAGTCTTGTCCTGGTTCCCAGCTCACAGCTAGTCCAGCTATCTTGTGCCTATCACCCACAGACCAAAAGTCAAATGGAAAGAGTGAATTGGGACCTGGAAACCTTCGTTCATCTCTTCATGATCTCATCCCAGGATGATTACTAGGAATTTCTCCCCTGCTCTACCATTCATCTTCAAAAACCACACGTTAATATGCAGTCTACGTATTGCATCCAAGGATTCCAGGATTCCAACTACTGCCTCCATCTGATATTCCAGCAGCAGGATCAACAGTTGAGCACTTTATTAAAACCTGAAAGAAACTCCATTCATAACTTTAGAAAGCCACTGCCAGTTATAATAGATTCGCTGATTGCAAACGAAGGTGACATTGTTTGGATCTCTACATGTAATGTGAGACTCAGAATTACCACCATGAAATTTGCACCTCGTTACATCAGACCTTTTGTCATTGAGTATATCATCAACACTGTGGCTTACCAGCTCAAGGTTTCTCAATATTTCTGAGTTCCCAACTCATTCCACATCTCATTACTCAAGCCTATGGTGTTAAACAGATTTCAAACCTCTCCTCCCAAAGCTCCCAAGGTTAAAACTCAATGGGGAGTGGAGTATGAGATGAAGAAAGTACTAGACTCTTGTATTTGTCATTGTAACTTCCAGTGCATGATTGACTGGAAAGGCTGTAGGCCTGAGGAATGGTCATGAGTAAATTCATCAGATGTTCATGCTTCTCAACTGATTTGTAAATTCTATGTTAAATGTCCTTCAAAAGCTACAGTAACAGGTGTTCAGAGGCCACCATCAAGAGGGGTGGGGGGTACTGTCATGCCTCGGACCATTTACACTATATATTTGCAACACTGTTCTCTCTCACGGTCATCCAGGGCTTTCACAGCAGCAATTGTTGTCAGACCTGTGACTGCTGACGTGCCTGGCACATCCCCATGCCATACTTCCTGCCAGAGTCCGGACATGGGTGCTGCCATGAGGGCCCTGATCACCTGTTTGCTCTCAGCCAGTCAGGACACAGGTTCTGCTCAGGTGATCACCACAGCAAATCAGAATAGAGATAGCCTTATAAAAGGACTTTCAGATGCACAGGCAAATTGCCAGTGCAAGGTTATATATCCAGATGCCATCCTGGCCTCTCCTCAGTCTGCAGTTTACCCAGGTTACTCTGCCTAGTTCCTACAGCTTGCAGCCCAGCTCACAGCAAGCCTAGCTATCTGGTCCTATCCCGGTTCCCAGCTCACAGCCAGTCCAGCTATCCAGTCCTTTCTCAGTTCCCGGCTCACAGCCAGCCCAGATATCAAGTCTTATCCCAATTTCCAGCTCACAGTCCAGCTATCCGGTCCTATCATGGTCTTTGGCTCATAGTCAGTCCTGCACTTGGGTCTTAGCCTCTAAAGCCATTCCAGTATCCAACATAGTCTGGGCCAGTCCTCAGCTGTTCCAGTATCCAGCACAGTCAGGTCCAGTCCTCAGCTGTTACAGTATCTGGTGCAGTCAAGTCCAGTCCTCAGCTGTCTGGTGCAGTAAGGTTCAGTTCTGTAAAGTTCTATTTATTTCTAATAAATATTTAAATGCCGGCATTAATATATGCTGCGGACGCAAGGCGCATCTTATTACAATATACGATAAAAGTTTGCTGTACGTCGCAAACACTACATCCCTTAAGAGAAAGCAAGCAGTTGCACACATTGTAGGCTGAGGTCCAATGCTCAGAGATATATATATTTGATATTAAAAGGGTATGCATACAATATAACATATGTACAGTATATCATTCAGTTATAACACATATATATATATATATATATGGTTACAGAGTAACAGTTACATAAGAAGCAGATAATGTAGTTACATAAGGATCAGTTGCAGCCAGCATACTCCACCCTATTTGCTCAATGCACGTCTCCATCTCAGCAAGCAACCAACAGAGCTTCTTGGGTGAGGAGTAATACCTATATATTGTGTATTGGGGGAGGTACGTGTCTTGGGCTGAGTCTTCTATTATTGGTCCAGGGGAGGGAGGTATCTCATTCATGATGTATTATTGGTCAGTTCAAATGCAATCAACAACCAGTTTGATGATGCAATTATAGGGGTTAGCCACTGGTTTCTTTCTGCACACATTAGGGTGTTTCATTTTTCCAAAGATGTGATTTTCATAGGACTTTGCTTACGCCCCGAGTCTCAGTGAGGTAAAAGATATAAATGCCAAATTTCAAGAAGATTGGATAATATTTAGGGGTTGCACATATTGATCACTTTTATCTCAAACTAGTGAAATTTCTAATATTGAAGTGATTTGTACTAATGGTCTTCTCATGTATTTCTTTCATCCTCTGCAGGTAATTGAACTTTAAAATGGGAACCAAAAGAGGAATTTGGCATAGATCACGAGTGGAAGTGAATAAAAAATTTTTTATTACAATAAATAGCAATAGGGCACAATCCTAGTGGACAATCCAGAAGATGTTTACACAGTCACAAAGATGGGATAATTCTGGATTATCTCACCTCAATAAATGGTAGTCTGGAAGGTCCGTAGGTAGTATTTTTTTATTCACTTCCACTCGTGATCTATGTTTCATTATACCGAGATTGGAAGTCCTCGACAGTGGAGCTTCACTTCCTAGGAAGGGAGTGGAGAAAGAAACCGCTACGGGCTTGGCATCATCTTTGAAGACTGTAAGTGGGGTACGCTTGCCCATTTGTTCCATTATTTTCCTATTTGGACAGGATTTATGGTTAAAGATACCTTTATGGGATTATTGAATACACTTAGAGTGTGAGTACGGTATGCTGATTTATTCTTCCGGCTACCAGTGGGGTTGTTAAAATCGACTCCACAGTGATTTATTAATTGGGCCGTTCCTCTCCCTATTTTCTCTCATATTGGGGTACCACCTTGGGAGGAATTGAAAGAAGAGGAGCCTGCTTCCATCTGTTTGGGAGAAGTTTGGACCCATAAAGAAACCTTTATGAGTGGAAACTCTTTCCTTTTAGACGTGAGTACGGTACGAACTACCATGATTAACCACAAAATCTAGAACCACCAATCACTCTAAATTCAGGACGTACTACACGATATAGTGCTTCTATCTTTTGAGGGACTTCGGACCAACCCAGAGGGAATTCCTCCATCCAATGAATTAAAGGAAAAAGATTGGAAGACGACCTCCTTTCTTTTTACGGACTGACATATTTTCGAACATTTAAAAGACATCCAAGTGGACTTTACTTAGCTGAGCGCGGTTGAGGTAGTTCTCATTTTTTCTGTTTATTATATAATTGAATACAAAATGACGCTAAACATGTTTTGTCTATGTGTTGTATGAATATGGCTTCTCTGTGTGAATGTGTATGCTACCGTATATGCGCAAAACGTATGAACAGAGACCCATCTGTTTGGAGTTTGTATGTGGTGTGTATGTAATATTTTTGACTTCGACAGTCCACCCTTTGACAGTAGACAATAACTGCCAGTGATATGGCCTATGATGTCTGATCTGAACGAACATTGCATACATACATGTACCTACATCTTTGCACACTGATGTTCAGATTCAATAGAGGTTTTGATGGTTAGAGGGAAAAACACAAACAAGTCATGAAAGAGACATATCAAATTTTCATGGTATATATTCCTATCACTCCCTGAACATTGTTTCCATTTCTGGATTGGCAGGAAATGCCTCTACCCAGTTTGAGAAAACATCAGTGCACACCAATACATATTTCAAATTCCTACTGGGTGTTAACTGTACGAAGTCGATTTGTATTACCTGAAATGGTCATCCTGCAGGAGGAGTATGGGATGGCTCTGTTTGTACTACCTTACCAAATGTTCTTCCTCATGCAAGTAAAACAGGTCATTGCTTTCCTGCTTGCCTGAGAAGAGAACTCTAGTGCACACCAGTAAGCTCTTACCAATTTGCACATAACTTTCTTACCCTTGGTTAGTCAGACCATGTGCCACCTCAACTAGGCTTGGGAGATACGTCCTGGGGGCCACTGGATTACCTTGTCCATCTCTCCAGAGTCCTGAGGACTCCTGACCATACCCCTTCACCTACCAGACCTCCTTTTCCTGTAGGGAACACAAATTTGTATCTCAATTTAATTGTTGTGTGTTTGCAAATGTAGAGTACCATGAGCATAACTAAAAAAGAAAAAACATCTCTAGAGGAAAAAAAAAAATCAGGTCTGCGTTCACCAATGGGCTGTCACTTATATCTGGTCTCGTAGTAAAGGTCTGATTCAAATATTCCACACCATCATGCATATCAGTGTCTATACAAAATTTTTCTTTACCAATATTCTCATCCTCCACCCTTTGTGCATTACAAGGCACACTGCAGTAATATACTGGTGCCATCGTGACAGCTCCCTCGTGTTGATGAGACATACCGGGTTCAGGCAGAACTTTGAAAGACCAATATGGCACGTGGTGTATGAACTGTCAAATCATGTACCAGTACTACGTCCCAGGTGTTTGACCCTTGTCCTACACAATTGCAGTTTATACTTTGACACCTTGTGTCCTGTCTGTAGAGGTGAAACAGAAACTGTTTCGTATCTGCCAGGGACAACTCAAATGAATCAGCGCACAACAAGTCATCAACATATTGTATCAGCACCGACTCATTCTCAGGCTGAAAGGACTGTAAACAGTCATGTAGGGCTTGGGAGAAAATACTCAGGCTGTCACTTGAAACCTTGGGAGAATCGGGTCCATGTATTGTACCCCCTTTGTGAACGCAAAGATGAAACTGTGAAGAAAACAGAATAGAGGTTGGTGACAGTAAAGTTTGTAGGGGTGGAGAGGATTTTATTAAAATGACAACTGGATTGGGCACTATGGGGAATAGATTCTTAAATACTTGGTCTACCCATCTTAAATCTTGTGCTTGCTGTATCACTACTGGGACTACCTCAGCCATCAATCCAGTGTCCTGTCCATCCTAAGTTCATAGGGAACCCGGTATCTGTGAGATAATTTCCTCTACCTGTGATGGACATGAATCTAGAACAATGGAATGCAACATTAGTCTTTGAAGAGTATCTAACATACCTTATACTTCCTGAGCAGGTGTACTATAAATGTATTAAACATTTCAATTTACATAAGAAAATCTCTGTCGAATAAGTTAGTCAGGGGCCACTGCTGCTAGGAGAAAAAGAAAAAGGGTTTAGCATCAAAGAGGCCCAATCGTAGCTTCAGCAGGTTTTGTCAAAGGGTAATGTTGCACTTCTCTCGTTCCTCCCATTTGCTGCATTAGTGTTTACCAGTGATCTTGTCCTGACGGAGAATTATCTAGTACTACAAAAAAAAACTACAAGCTTCTAGGTCATGCAAAGTATTCATTCAATCCTTCTCATCCCATATTAAGGGTCTGTACATGGTCCAACAAACATTTCCGAGCTTATCTAGACAAGGGCATTCCTAGAAATAAATACTTCTTATGTGATAGTAAATAAGAAGTACCCTGAGGGTTACCCCATCTCTGTCTGCTTTCCTACTGGGAAATACTAATGTGCGGACAGGATATTCTCCATTTATGACATTACTTTCTTGATTTTTTTTGTTTTTGGCTATATATTTACTTGAATGGCTCCATACTTACCAGTTCCACTGGTCTCAGCCACTTCCCCTGCAGGCTACATCTCCTCTTTTACCGGTTGGATACTACTCCTCTGAGTGCATGAGAAATGTCTGAAACCAGTCAGGTCACTTTCTCCTCCTAAATAAAACTTTGACATTTATTATTACATATATAGGTTACATTCATAATTTTCATATTTTTATTTTTATTATTTTATATAGTTAATATACTGGCTGTAACTGCTGCCACATCCACATATTGCGGTGTGCTTGCTTTCTTTTTTTACTTATTTATTGTTGCTACGAGTTCAAACAGTTATTATGTTTTCGTTTTTGTCTTATATGACTTTGGTTAAACATACTACCTGCAATACCTCAGGATCAAAACCACCAATCACCATTCATACGTACTCAATCATTACAAAAAGCCTCCGTGTAGGGACCATACTTCCTAATCATTATATTCCGAGCGCACCCTCTAGGTCTCTGCTCCTCAGCCTGAACCCTAGCTCCTGAACGCCTCTCGCATGCCCATTTGGCTCCCATTGTGGGCTTTTTTCACAACACACCAAATGGCCCACACGAGACGACGGTGAAAAGTTCCTTACTGAGCGCTTTTCACCCGCTCCTGCCTCCACTGGCCAGTACCACGGTCCACTCCAGTAGTGACCCCTGCATACCCAGACTAGGCCCCTACCAGACCCCTCAGCACTGGAAGTATTGAAATATTAACAGCAATAAATTAATAACTAGTGATGAGCGGGTTCGGTTCCTCGGAATCCGAACTCCCCCGAACTTCACCCATTTTACACGGTTCCGAGGCATACTAGGATACTCCAGTATTGCTCGGTTAACCCGAGCGCGCCCGAACGTCATCATCCCGCTGTCGGATTCTCGCGAGATTCGGATTCTATATAAGGAGCCACGGGTCGCCGCCATTTTTCACTCGTGCATTGGAAATGATAGTGAGAGGACGTGGCTGGCGTCCTCTCACTTTGTTTCAGAACTTTCAGGGGGCTGCAAATATCTTTATTCTGGGGACCAGCAGTATTATAGGAGGAGTACAGTGCAGAGTTTTGCTGACCAGTGACCACCAGTATTATACGTTCTCTGCCTGAAAAACGCTACATATCTGTGCTCAGTGTGCTGCATATATCTGTGCTCACACTGCTTTATTGTGGGGACTGGGGACCAGCAGTATTATATAGGAGGAGTACAGTGCAGAGTTTTGCTGACCAGTGACCACCAGTATTATACGTTCTCTGCCTGAAAAACGCTCCATATCTGTGCTCAGTGTGCTGCATATATCTGTGCTCACACTGCTTTATTGTGGGGACTGGGGACCAGCAGTATTATATAGGAGAAGTACAGTGCAGAGTTTTGCTGACCAGTGACCACCAGTAATATACGTTCTCTGCCTGAAAAATGCTCCATATCTGTGCTCAGTGTGCTGCATATATCTGTGCTCACACTGCTTTATTGTGGGGACTGGGGACCAGCAGTATTATATAGGAGGAGTACAGTGCAGAGTTTTGCTGACCAGTGACCACCAGTATTATACGTTCTCTGCCTGAAAAACGCTCCATATCTGTGCTGCATTGTAGTATATAGTAGGAGTACAGTGCATAATTTTGCTGACCACCAGTTTATAATATATAGGAGTACGGTACAGAAGGCCACTGCTCTACCTAC
Source organism: Pseudophryne corroboree (assembly GCF_028390025.1). Lineage (NCBI taxonomy): Eukaryota > Metazoa > Chordata > Amphibia > Anura > Myobatrachidae > Pseudophryne > Pseudophryne corroboree. The sequence goes on from NC_086449.1 coordinate 540,954,309, forward strand.
GTCTGTGTCGTCAAGTTTACTATCCATCCATACCTGTGGTGCATTTCAGTTTTGCACAGTTTGCTGACCACCAGTATATAATATATAGCAGTACGGTACAGTAGGCCACTGTTCTACGTACCTCTGTGTCGTCAAGTATACTATCCATCCATACCTGTGGTGCATTTCAGTTTTGCACAGTTTGCTGACCACCAGTATATAATATATAGCAGTACGGTACAGTAGGCCACTGCTCTACCTACCTCTGTGTCGTCAACTATACTATCCATCCATACCTGTGGTGCATTTCAGTTTTGCACAGTTTGCTGACCACCAGTATATAATATATAGCAGTACGGTACAGTAGGCAACTGCTCTACCTACCTCTGTGTCGTCAAGTATACTATCCATCCATACCTGTGGTGCATTTCAGTTTTGCACTGTTTGCTGACCACCAGTATATAATATATAGCAGTACGGTACAGTAGGCCACTGCTCTACCTACCTCTGTGTCGTCAAGTATACTATCCATCCATACCTGTGGTGCATTTCAGTTTTGCACTGTTTGCTGACCACCAGTATATAATATATAGCAGTACGGTACAGTAGGCCACTGCTCTACCTACCTCTGTGTCGTCAAGTATACTATCCATCCATACCTGTGGTGTATTTCAGTTGTGCGCAGTATATATAGTAGTAGGCCATTGCTATTGATACTGGCATATAATTCCACACATTAAAAAATGGAGAACAAAAATGTGGAGGGTAAAATAGGGAAAGATCAAGATCCACTCCCACCTCGTGCTGAAGCTGCTGCCACTAGTCATGGCCGAGATGATGAAATGCCATCAACGTCGTCTGCAAAGGCCGATGCCCAATGTCATAGTAGAGAGCATGTAAAATCCAAAACACAAAGGTTCAGTAAAATGACCCAAAAATCAAAATTAAAAGCGTCTGAGGAAAAGCGTAAACTTGCCAATATGCCATTTACGACACAGAGTGGCAAGGAACGGCTGAGGCCCTGGCCTATGTTCATGGCTAGTGGTTCAGCTTCACATGAGGATGGAAGCACTCATCCTCTCGCTAGAAAAATGAAAAGACTTATGCTGGCAAAAGCACAGCAAAGAACTGTGCGTCCTTCTAAATCACAAATCCCCAAGGAGAGTCCAATTGTGTCGGCTGCGATGCCTGACCTTCCAACACTGGACGGGAAGAGGTGGCGCCTTCCACCATTTGCACGCCCCCTGCAAGTGCTGGAAGGAGCACCCACAGTCCAGTTCCTGATAGTCAAATTGAAGATGTCACTGTTGAAGTACACCAGGATGAGGATATGGGTGTTGCTGGCGCTGAGGAGGAAATTGACAAGGAGGATTCGGATGGTGAGGTGGTTTGTTTAAGTCAGGCACCCGGGGAGACACCTGTTGTCCGTGGAATGAATATGGCCATTGACATGCCTGGTCAAATTGCAAAAAAAATCACCTCTTCGGTGTGGAATTATTTTAACACAAATGCAGACAACAGGTGTCCAGCCGTGTGTTGCCTTTGTCAAGCTGTAATAAGTAGGGGTAAGGACGTTAACCACCTCGGAACATCCTCCCTTATACGTCACCTGCAGCGCATTCATCATAAGTCAGTGACAAGTTCAAAAACTTTGGATGACAACGGAAGCAGTCCACTGACCACTAAATCCCTTCCTCTTGTAACCAAGCTCCTGCAAACCACACCACCAACTCCCTCAGTGTCAATTTCCTCCTTACACAGGAAAGCCAACATTCCTGCAGGCCATGTCACTGTCAAGTCTGATGAGTCCTCTCCTGCCTGGGATACCTCTGATGCATCCTTGAGTGTAACGCCTACTGCTGCTGGCGCTGCTGTTGTTGCTGCTGGGAGTCGATTGTCATCCCAAAGGGGAAGTCGGAAGACCACTTGTACTACTTCCAGTAAGCAATTGACTGTCCAACAGTCCTTTGCGAGGAAGATGAAATATCACAGCAATCATCCTGCTGCAAAGCGGATAACTCAGGCCTTGGCAGCCTGGGCGGTGAGAAACGTGTTTCTGTTATCCACCATTAATTCACAGGCAACTACAGACTTGATTGAGGTACTGTGTCCCCGGTACCAAATACCATCTAGGTTCTATTTCTCTAGGCAGAAGATACTGAAAATGTACACAGACCTCAGAAAAAGAGTCACCAGTGTCCTAAAAAATGCAGTTGTACCCAATGTCCACTTAACCATGGACATGTGGACAAGTGGAGCAGGGCAGACTCAGGACTATATGACTGTGACAGCCCACTGGGTAGATATATTGCCTCCCGCAGCAAGAACAGCAGCGGCGGCACCAGTAGCAGCATCTCGCAAACGCCAACTCGTTCCCTAACTCAGGCTCCGCTTTGTATCACCGCTTTCCAGAAGAGGCACACAGCTGACAACCTCTTACGGAAACTGAGGAACATCATCGCAGAATGGCTTACCCCAAATGGACTCTCCTGGGGATTTGTGACATCGGACAACGCCAGCAATATTGTGCATGCATTACATCGGGGCAAATTCCAGCACGTCCCATGTTTTGCACATACATTGAATTTGGTGGTGCAGAATTATTTAAAAAACGACAGGGGCATGCAAGAGATGCTGTCGGTGGCCCGAAGAATTGCGGGCCACTTTCGGCATTCAGCCACCGCGTGCCGAAGACTGGAGCACTAGCAAACAGTCCTGAACCTGCCCTGCCATCATATGAAGCAAGAGGTGGTAACGAGGTGGAATTCAACCCTCTATATGCTTCAGAGGATGGAGGAGCAGCAAAAGGCCATTGAAGCCTATACATCTGCCTACGATATAGGCAAAGGAGGGGGAATGCACCTGACTCAAGTGCAGTGGATAATGATTTCAACGTTGTGCAAGGTTCTGCAACCCTTTGAACTTGCCACACGTGAAGTCAATTCAGACAACGCCAGCCTGAGTCAGGTCATTCCCCTCATCAGGCTTTTGCAGAAGAAGCTGGAGACATTGAAGGAGGAGCTAAAACAGAGCGATACCGCTAGGCATGTGGGACTTGTGGATGGAGCCCTTAATTCGCTTAACCAGGATTCACGGGTGGTCAATCTGTTGAAATCAGAGCACTACATTTTGGCCACCGTGCTCGATCCTAGATTTAAAACCTATGTTGGATCTCTCTTTCCAGCAGACACAAGTCTGCAGAGGTTCAAAGACCTGCTGGTGAGAAAATTGTCAAGTCAAGCGGAACTCGACCCGTCAACAGCTCCTCCTTCACATTCTCCCGCAACTGGGGGTGCGAGGAAAAGGCTAAGAATTCCGAGCCCACCCACTGGCGGTGATGCAGGGAAGTCTGGAGCGAGTGCTGACATCTGGTCCGGACTGAAGGACCTGCCAACGATTACTGACATGTCGTCTACTGTCACTGCATATGATTCTCTCACCATTGAAAGAATGGTGGAGGATTATATGAGTGACCGCATCCAAGTAGGCACGTCAGACAGTCCGTACGTATACTGGCAGGAAAAAGAGGCAATTTGGAGTCCCTTGCACAAACTGGCTTTATTTTACCTAAGTTGCCCTCCCTCCAGTGTGTACTCCGAAAGAGTGTTTAGTGCAGCCACTCACCTTGTCAGCAATCGGCGTACGAGGTTACTTCCAGAAAATGTGGAGAAGATGATGTTCATCAAAATTAATTATAATCAATTCCTCCGTGGAGACATTCACCAGCAATTGCCTTCAGAAAGTACACAGGGACATGAGATGGTGGATTCCAGTGGGGACGAATTAATAATCTGTGAGGAGGGGGATGTACACAGTGAAAGGGGTGAGGAATCGGACGATGAGGAGGAGGTGGACATCTTGCCTCTGTAGAGCCAGTTTGTGCAAGGAGAGATTGATTGCTTCTTTTTTGGTGGGGGCCCAAACCAACCAGTCATTTCAGTCACAGTTGTGTGGCAGACCCTGTCGCTGAAATGATGGGTTTGTTAAAGTGTTCATGTCCTGTTTATACAACTTAAGGGTGGGTGGGAGGGCCCAAGGACAATTCCATCTTGCACCTCTTTTTTCTTTCATTTTTCTTTGCATCATGTGCTGTTTGGGGACTATTTTTTTGAAGTGCCATCCTGCCTGACACTGCAGTGCCACTCCTAGATGGGCCAGGTGTTTGTGTCGGCCACTTGTGTCGCTTAACTTAGCCATCCAGCGACCTTGGTGCACCTCTTTTTTTCTTTGCATCATGTGCTGTTTGGGGACTATTTTTTTGAAGTGCCATCCTGTCTGACACTGCAGTGCCACTCCTAGATGGGCCAGGTGTTTGTGTCGACCACTTGGGTCACTTAGCTTAGTCACACAGCTACCTCATTGCGCCTCTTTTCTTCTTTGCATCATGTGCTGTTTGGGGACTATTTTTTTGAAGTGCCATCCTGTCTGACACTGCAGTGCCACTCCTAGATGGGCCAGGTGTTTGTGTCGGCCACTTGGGTCGCTTAGCTTAGTCATCCAGCGACCTCGGTGCAAATTTTAGGACTACAAATAATATTGTGAGGTGTTCAGAATAGACTGAAAATGAGTGGAAATTATGGTTATTGAGGTTAATAATACTATGGGATCAAAATGACCCCCAAATTCTATGATTAAGCTGTTTTTGAGGGGCTTTTGTAAAAAAACACCCGAATCCAAAACACACCCGAATCCGACAAAAATTTTTCAGGGAGGTTATGCCAAAATGCGTCCGAATTCAAAACACGGCCGCGGAACCGAATCCAAAACCAAAACACAAAACCCGAAAAATGTCCGGTGCACATCACTATTAATAACCCATGTTTTTCAGTGGAGGTTACAGGCCTGCTACTTTTGGGTTTTTATCCACTGGAATTTTGTTGGGTGAAAACAACTTATCGATCACCCTTTCCAATCAATGTCCACCAGGAAGATTCCCTGAGAGAGAGTCAGTGAAAAATTCCTTTACACAAATCACGTCTGCGTATGCTGTACATAGCGCGTATGATGATGCAATTGTGCGGAATTACGCAAATGGTATCACGTTGCGCCGTGTATCACGCACACAGATGTGCAGTCCAATCACACAGCTTATAGATACTTGTTATCTATATGCGCTACGATCACGGGAGTCGAATTCACAAGCTGCGCTCCACAGACAGAGCATAACACCAACCCTTTGATCAATATATCACGCTCCTCCACACATTTTTCCTTTAAAAACACACACTACATGCATCAATACCAATTAATACGTAAGGTCGCTAACCTTCACGCCACCAAGCCTCTGCTAACTCAGTGCCTCACCGACGGGATCCCGCTTTCCGGGGTTCAATCCACTCACACTTACTTTCAACACCCCCACACTTTTAGATTTTCTGTACAGAAAAAAAAAATATTTTTTACCAGTGATTGATAACATCCCCTTAGAGGTATTACGCTTCAAACAAAGTATCATAGTAATGTGCTTTAAAATTGGATAGTTACCTGTTAAAATGTGTTTTATCCCACCTTAACAATCAATTTCTATTATGCGGCTAACTTCTGCTTGCGTAAATATGCACTCACGATTCCCACCTTCTGTGCGTCCATGTGTGTACCCGTGCGTCACTATGTACGCGTCCACGTACTATTGTACTGTACTTGTATTGTAGCAGTTAGATAAATGCTTCCACGTTCCCTTTGAGCACCGGAAGTCCCCTGCCGGAAAGCTTCCGCTACGTGCTGCCTAAACTTTTAAGCAGGAAAGGAGCTTCACTTATGAAATGCAAATATTTTGCGAATTTTCGTTAACAATAACACTTTAACAATCAATTTTAAAACACTTCAATATAATATGGCTATTGACTATAATTTAAATGCTATGATTCAGATTGGATAATTATCTTGCAGAACATACACTGATACAAATACCCATATAATAATAATATAACATATATATATACACACCAGTTATTATACTTCTATGAAACCCTTCACACAGCATATATTTTTTATACACACATACTGAATGAATGTAGTTTCTACAGAGCCTCTAATTTGCATCTCTGATGTTCACATGCTTGTTGTTGCAGAGTGGTTGAACAGGTTAATTAACATTTCAATTGCCTATCTTGTAGCAAGCAGAGGGTTAACAAGTCCTGGGAAAAAAACAACTTTATCATCTGTGTGTAATTCTCACATCAAGCCAAGTATTTATCTCACTATTACTCTCACTAGGCCCAATTAAAACACTATTTATAATTGACTATGGCATGGGTTAGTTAAATTCATTGGTAGCTTTTAAATGCTGTTGGATTTGTACATATATATTGTTTATTTGTGACAAAGGAAAAGATTGCTTAACAAACTGAAAGTCAGCTGTTAGCTAAGTGGATAGGGAGTAGCCTTACGTACCTAAAATGGCCACTGCTCGTCCCCCTTCCCAAGCCATGTGCATGGACAAATTGGTGATCATACCATGCAGCCAGAATACAAACACTAGCTCTTTTGTCACAAATAAATCCCAAGTTATACAAGCACCGGAAATTTGTTACTTCAGGCCTGCGTTAGCAGTATGCGAATGGGCCTCAGCATGCTAACACAGCTATATCCATACAATGCACCAACTTTTAAACACTCTTTAAATTTACTTAACAGATAAACAATCCAATCTGAATCAAACACAATATGACTTATTGAACCTCGTTTAGCAACAATAAAAATACGCGCATTTCTAATATTGTGCGTTTTTGTCACACTCACGCAACAAAGAAATATATTGTCCCTTGATTCATATCTGTGCCTTACTGATAACACAAAAAAAATGCTTGTGGTTCAGCAGCATCTAGATGTGTCCATCCTTAGCTAGTAGACCACAGCAGCATCTGTACTGCGCATCATTAAGTACATGATATCGTGGACATAGCCCCCAACTGTAAAGTTCCAATAATGTCTAATAAATATTTAAATGCCAGCGTTAATATATGCTGTGGACGCAAGGCGCATCTTATTACCATATATGATAAAAGTGCGCTGTATGTCGCAAACACTACATCCCTTAGGAAAAAGCAAGCAGTCACACACATTGTAGGCTGAGGTCCAATGCTCAGAGATATATATATTTGATATTAAAAAGGTATGCATGCAATATATCTCATATGTACAGTATATCATTCAGTTATAACACATATATATATGGTTACAGAGTTACAATTACATAAGAAGCAGATAGTTACATAAGGATCAGTTACAGCCAGCATACTTCATCCTATTTGCTCAATGCACAGTCGTCTCCATCTCAGCAAGCAACCAACAGAGCTTCCTGGGTGAGGGGAAATACCTATATATTGTGTATTGGGGGATGTACATGTCTGGGGCTGAGTCTTCTATTATTAGTCCAGGAGAGGGAGGTCTCTCATTCATGATGTGTTATTGATCAGTTCATATGCAAGCAACATCCAGTTTGATGATGCAATTATAGGGGTTAGCCACTGGTTTCTTTCTGCACACATGCTGTCTTTCAGGAAATCCTTTGTTCACTTTAGAATGTGGCTTCATATTCATACATTTAATCATAACTAATCGTTGCAATGTGCTACAATCTACCCATAGCTATCTAATTTAAACACACATTCTCCTGATCATTTTCACACTAAGAATGATATGTTTAACTTGTTCCATTCCAATAATACATATATATATATATATATATATATATATATATGATGTTACACTCTATTATATAATTTAATACAAAATGATGCTAAAAATGTTTTGTCTATGTGTTGTATGAATATGTTGTATATGTCTTTGTGGCTTCTCTGTGCTAATGTGTATGCTACCGTATATGTGCAAAACGCATGAACAGAGACCCATCTATTTGGAGTTTGTATGTAATATTTTTGACTTCGACAGTTCTCATATATTCCAGTATCCGGTGCAGCCTTATCCAGTCCTCAACTGTTTCAGTATCCAGCACAGTCCTGTTCAGTCCTCAGCCATTCCAGAATAAGGGGTAGTCCAGCACAGTATTCAGATATTCCAGTATCCGTCTATATGCTGCACCTAGTCATCCAGTCCCAGTTATTGGACAGCTCAGCGTCTCTCCTACTCTCAGTGCCACTCACATTACAGACTCTACTATTTCACTATAGCTCCTAACCAGGATAAGTTTGAGATGCTGATGGCCGGGATGCCGGTTGTCAGTATACCGACAGCGGCTTCCCGGTCACCAGGATGCCGGCAGCATGGCGAGCGCTAGTTAGCCCCTTGCAGGCCATGTTACAGGCTGTGTTTGAAAAAATGACAGTTAGGAGCTGATTGGTTGGTACTTTATCACCGTGCAATTTATCACTCTCCAAGGCTTGATAAACCTGGGCCACAATATGTTAATGTGTGCTTGCTCTACATACTTGTTGCATTAACCCTCTGTCATCTTGGAAATCTATTCTTCCTGATTAATAAACCAAAGACCTGGTTATCTATTGTGAGAACTGACTTCCATCACATCCCGCTGCCACCTATACCAATTACAACTATATGGTATGCCAACAGAAATAAAGTGTGTTTTAAGTAACATTTCCATACAAAGGACTACACTTTGACTATACTTCCATTCCCTAAAAATATTGGGAGCTATATTATAATTATATTTTTGTTCCCTTCTGAATACAATCCTAGGACCACTAGACAGGACAGGACACCCTGCACTATCAAATTTCAACGGTGAATAATACCGTGGTTTATGGCTTGAATATCTGTTAAGAACAGATAGGGTCACAGAAAGCTATATAAGAAGGCTCACTTGGTTCTGATTAAAAAGTAGCCTGTGAGTAATTTTTGAGATAATATTAATCACTGTTTACTCCAGAACTTCTTTGATCCATTTAGTTCATATGCTGAATAGACAAACAATGAAAGCATTTAGGTCCTTGATGTTTAAGAACATGTCTAACAGATACAGCTTGGGGAATCTGAAAAAGTATATCATTAGCAGTAAGTGAGAGCGTTAAATATTTATACATTTTTAAGCATGCTTTCAATGTATTTAGTACAGTTTTATGTTATGTGAATTATAATTATATTTCTAAAAATGCTAAACTGATACATGTCAACTATTTTACTACAACTTACAGTATATAGTCAGCTGATGTACATGTATGCAGGATTGTACATTATCTAGGAACAGCCACACATCAAAGCAAGCACTATGGGCCAAATGTAATATAACCATAATATGTGGGAGTCACGAGATTACTGAAAGATGGTCACAGTATTTAAATTGGCAATCAACCTGGTTTTGTCTTTAAACTAGTTACCACTTTAAGAGGTCTATTCATGAAGCAGTCAAAAGTGGGGAGAAGTGAGCCAGTGGAGAAGTTGCCCTTGGCAACCAATCAGCATTGACGTAACATTTATAATTTGCATACTATAAAATTATACTGATCGGTTGCCATGGGTAACGTCTCCACTGGCTCACTTCTCCACTCTTTTCACTGTTTCATAAATAGACCCCTAAATTTACTGACTATCTTGCCAGAATTGTGCTAGCTACCGCAATTTGTAGACTATTAGGTTTGTTCCTTTACTGATGTCTGGAATGGATGCCTTAATACCCATGCAGACCCAGATCCCACCATTTCCTTCTGCATACAGACTGTTGCTTATGATCTGAAAGAGCAGTTCATTTGTTCATTCACTTACACAGTCTACCAACATATTCTAGCCTTAGAGCTGGCTAAAATACTTTACGATATATGTACTTTGGTTGCATGAATGTTGTTATTGGATGATATCCTTATAAACCTGTCTGTCTACTTCAGATATTTAAGCAGAGAGATTTCAAGGGATGTTGGTGTTCCAAAGGAATCACTGAGGTTCCATATTTCTGCTATGTGATTGCACCATATTATATGGAGGATGCATACAGATTTCACGCAGTGTCACCTTAAGAGTTAGAGAACTAATGCTATATTGTTTTATTTGTACTTTGATTTTTAATCTAATTTGTATATTAATGTTAGTCATATTAGTGTTTCTGTATTATTAATGCTTGTACTAGCTGATGTGCCTGGCTTCCTCTGAGTATACCTTAGATATTTACTGTGCTTCCGGGAAACGCCGTTCTTCATCCAGGACACCACCTCATCTATGCCAACCACAATGTGGGAACACTCCTTGAGGGGGAGGGGGGAGAGCTATAGCTGGGATATGCTGCTGGGCTCTTTGCAAGCCTCCTCCTCCTCCACCTCTGGCTTGGATTCAGCAGTTGCCACTGCAGCAGCCTCCTCCTCCATAGCCGAGGCTGGATTGTTCCGCTTCTTGGCAGCAGGCTCCTTTGGGGCATCCCGGTACAGGGACTGCAGCTTTTCCCGCAGGTCAGTGTAGCCACTGGAGGACATGGCTGCTGGCTTAGCTGGGTTCATTGCTTTCCCTCATGGCCGGCGGGAGGATCCTGCTGAGCATGGAAGATCCTGCTGAGCAAGCACCATCCGACAGACCTCTCAATCACATTGGAGGGCGGGACAATGATGAGACAACCGTCACCAGGACCCAGAGATGTCAGCCTGTCCCCGCTTATAGCTTTGGTTAGGATCTCTCATTGCCAAATGCAGGAAGTAAAATAATAATTGTAACTCTTACCCCGTTTCATGGTTACCCCATTTTTTTTCTTACCTACAAGGGTACATTTTAAATAAACCTTAAAACACTATGTAAGATTTAAAAAAATGCACGTATATGGCAAAAATTAATGTTCTAACTCAACAAACACAGGAGATATGAAGGGTTGTATAATTCACACCAGAATCCAGATTCACCGCATTTGGGGTTGATTAGAACAAGATCCTGAATTAAGTTTTTAGGTGCTTATGTGGGAAACCATTGTAACCCAAAACCAAGTCGATATCTCATGAGGTCTAAGATATTTAGGAATCCTCGATAACACATTTTACCCATTTTCATCCCTTTTCCCTGCTTAGTGGGTGATTACATCATGGAATATTCTCACCGAATTTCATGTTTGTAGGTCCAGGGGTTTGGGCTGTACGTCGATCAGTCAGTCAGTCAGGAAATTTGTTTTTATATACAGTATTAAGATTGATTCAATATATCTCACACATCTACCACACTGATCTACCACACTGTAATTAAATGTATCACATTAAATGGATAAAGAAATCGCTTTAGCAAAATTAAATCAGAAACTATTGAGTGCCCGCTAACAGCTATGGGTTACATATACAGGAAAAGAAGCAGTACTAACATCCAATGCACAAAAGAATATATAACAAAATATAACTATTATTAACTATGCATAAAAACTTGGTGATTAAAAAAGATATACAGTTATCTATGGAACTGTGTACTAGACTCAGAGGGCCAAATGTAATAGAGTTTGAGTTTCAAAAAGTGAGAGATATGGTAAGGTTTTGCGGTTTAAAGAGGCAATCATTTAAACAGCAAGATCAACCTGGTTTTGGAGTGTAACTTATTGCCACTTTAAAAAAAAATGAAAACCTTACCAAATCTCTCACTTTCTGAAATTCTCAGTCTATTACATTTGCCCCATAATATTCCTTCTTGAAATCATTTCTTTGTGTGTGTGATATATAATAAGCATTTTAGTTTATATTCCCTGTACTTTTTTATATCTTAAACAGGAATGACAGGATTTGTAAAATAATAACTAAATTGATTACGCAAAGGTTTATTATATATCTAATCTATATTGTGTGCAGATATAGAAATATGTTGCAGACTATATCAACTATCAAGCATCTCACAAATGTATTGAAAGTAATTTGTTAATTAATATTTAATTAGTATATAAGTACTGATTTTACCAAGGAATTCTAAAATACAGCATTTTGGATAAATTGATATGTTTTATAAAAAATGTTGTTGTTTTTTTGTGTGCTCCTGGTACTTTTGTATTTTTTTTCTTGTTAGGTTAGCATGCCAATAATCATTCTAGAGACAGCATTTTAAATGATATTGCTATTTGAATGTAACATTAGGTACTTCAGACTATTACAATACATTGGTTTTGATTGATTAACTGTGAAACACCTACGACAATTTACTTAACTTTATACAAAGGAAGTAATTTGCAGATAAGGGGTACACAAGTACTGCACTCATAATACATAGTCAAACATACAAAAGTGATGAAGGCAGGCATGAATTAGGTAAACATAAATAAAGGGTAGCAGTAACTTAGAAATGCTACTGACAATGCATTTTGTCTAGGATAGATTTGGCCCTCGTCTCCATGAATCTGCTATCTTGTAATTTATAATTCTATTGGCGTATAAGGCTAGAGTTATAACTGATCACGCGCCATTCATTCTTCAATTAGATATGAAGGTGGATAGGGGACAGGCTTTCTGGCAGTTTCATCACTCATGGTTATTGCAAATGGGGGGAAGGGGGGGTCTGAAATGCAGATAGTATGGTCAGGCTTTCTCACTGCTAGCTTGAGTTCAGCCTCTATTGATGTTGTGTGGGACATGTTTATAGCCTTCTTGGGAGGATCATTATTGAAGAGGGTAGCTGAACTGATGTTGCTTTCCAGAAAGAAAGATCTTGAACTTGAAGCTAAATGTAGGGTGTGACAGGACGATACCGTACGAAAGCACTCGCAGCTTCCGCGTCCCGTTGACTGCGCACAGAATGGAAGGTCAAGCCGCACGAGGCCTGACCACATAGGGGATTCCCGCTTACCGTCAGTAACCGCCTGTTACTGACTCCACCCACTGCGCTGTGGGCGGGTTCTCGCTGCCACCACCAAACTCCTAACCTGCCGTGGCGTTTGGAACCACGGTTCTGCTCTGTATGTGCCGACGCACTGCTTTACCACACCTGTGTGGTGTCGACGAATCCCCACTAGCCACTTGCTAGGCCTCTACCGGTAGCTGGCGGAAGGCGGAGCTTGGAGACGTCAGGTGCTTCCCTGGACAGCCGGAGGACGGGGCTAGGTTTGGCCTAACCCTGTTGGTCACAAGATGAAGCAGTCTTCTTGAGGCAAAGGTGTTTATTGCTCAAATAACCTTTAAAAAGGCTCCTCCCTATTGCTAGGGGCAACAGCATACAATTAAGATGTTTCAGCAGAAGAAGATGTTACAATACACAATCCTATGGGCCAACTGCCCTCCTTTTATCCCTCTCCAAGACCCTCTACCACAGGGGGTAAGCCCGCCCTGTGGTGTACAACCAATCAATGTTTACCCATGAGCTGTGCATGCTCTGGACTCATGCACACCTAACATTGTCCCCAATGGACAGTGGGGAGTGGCCGGTCTCCTTTGTCTCTCCCATCTGGGAGAGCAGGCTACTCCCACGGTGCCGTTCAGTCTGGCTGGGGGGAAGTTTTCCCTCCTAAACTGACTTCCAGAAACCTGCCCGGGACCCCTCTCACTGCCTGCAGCCTGGATTTGGGCTCCAGAGCTGGGCAGCCTGACTCCCCGGTCCAGGTCTCTGGTTCACTACGGCTGATCTCCATGGAGCTCCAAGAAACCCCTCAGCTTGTTCTATAGCTAAGCTGCTTCTCTTTCTCCCTGTCCCCATTGGAACTGTGAGGCTGGATGGGAAAGCATTCCGTTTTTAGGGAAAAGGTCTGGGAGAATCCATCAGCCTGCACAGCTATGGATTCCCCCCTCCTGGGACACACAATCAAGTAAGTGCATTTTATCTTTAAATACATTACATTTTTAAATCACACTGTACATTTCTCTTTAAATATACACTGAGCCTGTGCCCTGCACATACTCTACATATTCAGGCACTGCAGTGCCTTCCCTAGCCCTGCAGCCTGGCTGCTAGGGCTCTCCCTCTCAGTGCTGGAGGCATGGGGCTGGCTTCCCCCATCCTTCAGCCTGCCTTCCTGCCTCTGGGGTTCCAGGGAGCTGGCTCTCCCTGTCCCCCCAGGGTGGCACTACTTTGGTGGCCTCGCCGCACGCAGCGGCGCACCCCCCTGTACCTGAGCCCGGCGGCCCGGGACTCTTGTCCCGGCCGCCGTGACTCTGGCTTTGTTGTGGTGCTGGGGCGCCGGGAGCGTAGCTCCCGGACCCCAGCGCTCATCATCTTGCTTGGCCGCCTAATGTGCCCACGCCGCTAGGGAGCCGGCTAGCCCGGTCCCCCATGAGCGGCGCCTGTCTGTTAGCCTCGCTGCAGCGTCCGGCGGGGAGCCGGGCTGCAGCGCACCCCCCTCGCCGACTAGCAGCCCGGGACGTCCGTCCCGGCTGCTGCGGCTGGCCACCCGTGCTGGGCTGAGGCGCTGGGAGCAGAGCTCCCGGCCCCCAGCGGCGGCTCTCACAGAGAGCACTGCAGCGGGAGCCGAGCTCCCAGCCGCAGCGCTCACCCTTCTCCCCGGCGCGCACACTCCAGTGCGCCCGGGGCTACACTGACTGCTGCCGGGAGCGGAGCTCCCGGACTCCGGCGGTCAGCGGCTGCCTCCTCTCCCCCGGCGCGCACACACTGCTGAGCGCGCCGGGGGCTGTTCTCCCTGCCGTGGTCTCCGGAGGGGTCCGGGACCACGGCACATATTAAAATACATTTTAAACACATTAGTAAAACACGGCGCCTAGCGCCCACAATGCATTTTTAAATCTGGCGCCAAGCGCCCCTTTGTCTTTGCAAATGGCGCCGGGCACTAGGGATTAACCCCTTCAGTGCCGCAGGCGGCCATTTGCCCCGTGGCTGGGGCTCTCCGGCCACACTCCTCCCCCCCCATTCAAGCGGGTCAACCAGGGACCCATGTCCCAACGATTTGGGTCCTGGTCCCGCAGTCCGTTGGGGTGAAGGGGACGCTACCTGGGGGGTGTAGGCTCCGGCCTAGACAGTTCATCCATAGTGCAGTGGGCCTCTCTTCGTGGGTGCACAATCTTCAAATAGTCCACCTGAAGTCCAAGTTCAAGGCTCCACCACAAAAGTCTGTCCAATTCCCCCAAGGTAGGTTGCAGCCACCTAACAGGTAGGTGGTAAGTCACCACGGTGGGGGGCCGGTTACAAACAAGTGCCACCCACGGTGTCCCAATCGTGGCATACCCCACCTCCCACAATAGCAGTTTCCTGCTCAAACAGGCCACAGGGTGCTCCTGCCCATATGGCTCTTTCTGGCTCGGTACAGCTCCCAGTCCGTGCAGTGGCGCAATAGTTCGTAACACACAGTCCTGGTCAAGAATGTGCGCCATCAGCACTGGAGCGGGTACCCGAGCCTTCTTCAATGACTGGAATGCCAACTCGCAAGCGGGTGCAAAGTCCACTGACTTGGGAATGCCCTTCCTAGCCACCTCTGTCAAGGGGTTCACTACAGGACTAAAGTCAATGACAACATGTCCGTAGGGCCTTACAGGTTCTAAGGTCAGTACCGATCTGGGTGATGTGGGTCGGGGACAGCCTCTGGTTGCCTCCACCCCCTCTGGGTTGGGCCTACCCCTGTCTCCTCCCACATGGTGCCCCAGGCACTGCACCTCTGTCATACCTATCTGGCAACTGTCTGCCCGAACTGTCAGACCTGCCCTCCAATCCTCCTCCGTCGACCTATGACTCGGGAAACCTACCCTGTCACCTAGGCCTACTCCTTCCTCCTCGTCCGCTATCGGTGCCACAGTGATGGCGGCCAGACCACCAGCCTCTGGATCCTGTGTGGCATCCACCACAGGGAGGCTGCGTGTCTTCCCCGATCTACTGTGCACAGGCAGGGGACCTGCTATGTCCACAGCAACTTGCTGCAAGGGTTCTCCTATGGGCAGAGGCCCAGAGACAACACAAACGCTGGAGTGCCCCGGCTGCCAACGCATGGCACCAGCCTTACCTGTGGTCTGGGCGTCATCCGACATTCCAGACCAGGGTAAGCTCTGTGTCAGGCACTTCAGGGTACGGTCTGTCTCCGGGTTACTGTCCAAAGGGGTTTCGCTGGCAACCGACACCGGTTGCGCAGGAACTTTCCCGGAGGGGACCAGTTGGACACATTCCCTATCTGGTCTATCCCCTCCCACTTTCCTGGCTACCCTGTACCTTAACCCTTCCCGCCCGGTCAAACTTCCTGCCCCAACCCTGTCAAGGCCGCTGCCAGAGTGGCGCCTCATGCCTTTCGGGGATGGGTCAGAGAGTTGAGCCTCCCTAAACTCCTGCCTGTGGCCCTCAATCTCTCCTAAATTGGGACACTCTACAGGGGGATCTAGGTGGGGACTACTAGGGTCAGTCTGGTAGGGGTCAGTCATGGAAAAGTCAGTGTGGTTTCTCATACTCACCGCCGGAGTTGGCAAACCACTTGGGTCAGGAGCATCATTGGGCACCCCCACAGGATCACACGAGCTGGAACCGACATCCTCTGCGTTGCTAGGGGACGTAGGCATACCAGAGGCAAAAGGCATGCGGGGTCGATGTGCTGATCTAGCCGCTGTAATCTTTTCCTCTGGGCTGGTTGATGCTGTGGTTGGCTGTGCTGGCAGTTGTCTAGCAGCTGTAGTCTTTTCCTCTGGGCTGGGCGGTGCTGGAGTAGCTGATGTCAACGGTGGTTTTGGAACTTGACTCCGGGGAATGGCGCCAACAAACATAGTGACGATCCCACCACCCAGATCATTTCCTAGGACCACATCAGTTGGGAGACCATCCATGACGGCAACTTCTCGCAACTCTGGTCCAGCTCCCCAGTCCAGGTAGACTCTTGCCATGGGAACCGCTTTTTCTGTTCCTTCTGCCAGGGTGACCGTGGCAGTGCGACCCTGCAATACTGCAGCAGGATCTATAAGGTGGGGGCTCACCACAGTGATTGAGGCCCCAGAGTCTCTTAGGCCTTCTCCCTGCAGGGGTCCCACGTGGACTGGCTGCAGGTGCCTCCACATGTTGTGTAGGGGCTGTTTGGCCATGCAGGTGACTCTCTCCGCAGAGTGCACCTGTCTCTCGCCACACTCCATCGGACTGACTGGAGGGGGAACAGTCTCTGTAGGCTCATCTCCTCTCGTCAAACAAGCGAGCCGGGCTCCAGCACTCGGATTTGGGGCACGAGTCTGGGGTGCTTGGGATGCAGGACAGTTCATCCTCAGATGTCCGATTTTCCCACAGCCGTAGCACTTCTTCTCCAGTCGTGGCACCGATGATCTCTGATCAGTTGCAGGGACGCTGCGGTGCGGTTGCTGGCCAAGAGCACCCGGGTTGGAAGATGCTTGTCTTTGGGGGTGATGAGCTGAAGAGGGGGGTCCCCTTGGTGGTACAGTCTGTTGGAGCTGGCTGCTGGCGGGGCGCTTCTGCCCCCGTGGCCGAATTGCCACATACTTGTCTGCTAATTGGGCAGCCATCTTTAAGCTGGGTGGCTCCCGATCTAGCACCCACTCCTTCACTTCTTGGGCGCACCTGCGGTAGAACTGCTCCCTGCAGATCAGGTCGATCAGTGCGTCCCATGTAGTGGCTTCCGAATCCTTCACCCACTTCACCACGTACTGCCGCAGCTGGGTGGCGAACTGCTCATGGGTGCTGCTAGGATTCTTGGGCAAGTCTCTGAACTTCTTCCTGTAGGACTCTGGAGTGATGAAGAATCGCTGGAGGAGGGCCTTCGCGACTTCGTCGTAGTTCCCACAGTCCTCCGTCGCCACTCCTCGATAGGCCTCCAAGGCCTCTCCATGCAGAGTGGGCACAAGGTGTCTCACCCACTCTGACTTGGGTAGATCATGTAGTTTACAAGTCCTCTCAAAGACTTGCAAATGTCCATCAATGTCCCCATCACTGTCTGCAAACTTGGCAAACTGAACTCGTCCTGATCTGTGTACAACAGCTGACAACGGCTCCCGGGGTACCACGGCCTGTGATGCCCGCTCCGCATGCCACATCCGAATGACAAGCATGCGCTCTTGCTCCGTTGCCCTTTCCCCCAATTCCGCTAGCCGATCTGCTAGGGTATCCGGGTCGCCCCCCCTGGGACGTTGGGATCCTGGCCCTGCTAGGGATTGCTGGGAAACATGGCTGCTGTGAGAGAGGGCGGGGCTTGTGGTTCTCACCGGTTCCTCACGAAGGTCCACTGGTGGGCCGTCCTCTGCGATGCTGACGCCGTCAGTGCTTTCCACCTCCACCCGATGAGACTCCTCCCAGCTCCTGAGCGCCGCCTGCATGACGCTCCTGGACGCGTTGGATTTCCACACCCTTCCCCTGGCATACGATCTCCAGATCCTCCTTGGACATTCCGCTGAATTCCGCCATCTTGTGCGTCCTCCTGCGCTGCAGTTACTCCTCTCCTGAGTAACTCGGCTTCTCCAATCGGGTGATGAAAAGCCGCCTGGGATTATCCCACCACTATGCCACCAATTTCTGTGACAGGACGATACCGTACGAAAGCACTCGCAGCTTCCGCGTCCCGTTGACTGCGCACAGAATGGAAGGTCAAGCCGCACGAGGCCTGACCACATAGGGGATTCCCGCTTACCGTCAGTAACCGCCTGTTACTGACTCCACCCACTGCGCTGTGGGCGGGTTCTCGCTGCCACCACCAAACTCCTAACCTGCCGTGGCGTTTGGAACCACGGTTCTGCTCTGTATGTGCCGACGCACTGCTTTACCACACCTGTGTGGTGTCGACGAATCCCCACTAGCCACTTGCTAGGCCTCTACCGGTAGCTGGCGGAAGGCGGAGCTTGGAGACGTCAGGTGCTTCCCTGGACAGCCGGAGGACGGGGCTAGGTTTGGCCTAACCCTGTTGGTCACAAGATGAAGCAGTCTTCTTGAGGCAAAGGTGTTTATTGCTCAAATAACCTTTAAAAAGGCTCCTCCCTATTGCTAGGGGCAACAGCATACAATTAAGATGTTTCAGCAGAAGAAGATGTTACAATACACAATCCTATGGGCCAACTGCCCTCCTTTTATCCCTCTCCAAGACCCTCTACCACAGGGGGTAAGCCCGCCCTGTGGTGTACAACCAATCAATGTTTACCCATGAGCTGTGCATGCTCTGGACTCATGCACACCTAACATTGTCCCCAATGGACAGTGGGGAGTGGCCGGTCTCCTTTGTCTCTCCCATCTGGGAGAGCAGGCTACTCCCACGGTGCCGTTCAGTCTGGCTGGGGGGAAGTTTTCCCTCCTAAACTGACTTCCAGAAACCTGCCCGGGACCCCTCTCACTGCCTGCAGCCTGGATTTGGGCTCCAGAGCTGGGCAGCCTGACTCCCCGGTCCAGGTCTCTGGTTCACTACGGCTGATCTCCATGGAGCTCCAAGAAACCCCTCAGCTTGTTCTATAGCTAAGCTGCTTCTCTTTCTCCCTGTCCCCATTGGAACTGTGAGGCTGGATGGGAAAGCATTCCGTTTTTAGGGAAAAGGTCTGGGAGAATCCATCAGCCTGCACAGCTATGGATTCCCCCCTCCTGGGACACACAATCAAGTAAGTGCATTTTATCTTTAAATACATTACATTTTTAAATCACACTGTACATTTCTCTTTAAATATACACTGAGCCTGTGCCCTGCACAGACTCTACATATTCAGGCACTGCAGTGCCTTCCCTAGCCCTGCAGCCTGGCTGCTAGGGCTCTCCCTCTCAGTGCTGGAGGCATGGGGCTGGCTTCCCCCATCCTTCAGCCTGCCTTCCTGCCTCTGGGGTTCCAGGGAGCTGGCTCTCCCTGTCCCCCCAGGGTGGCACTACTTTGGTGGCCTCGCCGCACGCAGCGGCGCACCCCCCTGTACCTGAGCCCGGCGGCCCGGGACTCTTGTCCCGGCCGCCGTGACTCTGGCTTTGTTGTGGTGCTGGGGCGCCGGGAGCGTAGCTCCCGGACCCCAGCGCTCATCATCTTGCTTGGCCGCCTAATGTGCCCACGCCGCTAGGGAGCCGGCTAGCCCGGTCCCCCATGAGCGGCGCCTGTCTGTTAGCCTCGCTGCAGCGTCCGGCGGGGAGCCGGGCTGCAGCGCACCCCCCTCGCCGACTAGCAGCCCGGGACGTCCGTCCCGGCTGCTGCGGCTGGCCACCCGTGCTGGGCTGAGGCGCTGGGAGCAGAGCTCCCGGCCCCCAGCGGCGGCTCTCACAGAGAGCACTGCAGCGGGAGCCGAGCTCCCAGCCGCAGCGCTCACCCTTCTCCCCGGCGCGCACACTCCAGTGCGCCCGGGGCTACACTGACTGCTGCCGGGAGCGGAGCTCCCGGACTCCGGCGGTCAGCGGCTGCCTCCTCTCCCCCGGCGCGCACACACTGCTGAGCGCGCCGGGGGCTGTTCTCCCTGCCGTGGTCTCCGGAGGGGTCCGGGACCACGGCACATATTAAAATACATTTTAAACACATTAGTAAAACACGGCGCCTAGCGCCCACAATGCATTTTTAAATCTGGCGCCAAGCGCCCCTTTGTCTTTGCAAATGGCGCCGGGCACTAGGGATTAACCCCTTCAGTGCCGCAGGCGGCCATTTGCCCCGTGGCTGGGGCTCTCCGGCCACATAGGGATTGGCTGATAAACTGGAATATTCAAGGACATAGTGGTTAAGTGCTCGAAAAGAGTGGGTTGATTATTTGCAAGACTGAGTGCATCGCCGATTGTTATATACATCGCATTCTCAATATTTAAATTCTGATAGGGTGGATAGTTATTTAGCTCAGTTAATTAATTCTGTATGCTTGGCTAATAATGTTACAAAATTGATGACAGCAGATGGTGATTAGGTTCATACTACTCCCAATATTGCTGATGTGTTAACCTTTTTAGTAAGCGCCTTGAGTCCTATTGGAGAAAGAGCGCTATATAAATAAAATTATTATTATTGTTATTATTATTATTATAAATATTCCTCTGGAGTATCCTGCAGTTAGACGGACCTATTGAGTTATACAGTAATAAGGCCATTGGTCTCCCGACTCTTTCTATTCAGGTCAGAGATTTATTGGAAGCTTCCCTCACATTTGAAGTAATTGAATTCACTATTAAGGCATTCTCGGGGGGTTAAGGCCCAAGGGATTGATGGTTTTCCCAGAGAGATATAAAGAAGCACGGTTTGTTTATTGCTCCAAAACTGTTAGACCGTTTTAATGCCCTATTTGAGATAAACAAATTTCCAGCTTCTAGCAGTGACATGTGGTGGGGTGAGGCAGGTGAGGCAGAGCCTTTCCTGTCATACTAACGTATATGCCAGAGTTTTAACTGTATAAAGTTTATGAAAAATACAAAGAATATATTTGAAATATCTTCTTTGTATTATTCTAATAGTTTTTATAGTCAAAACTCTGGAGCAAAAAGTCTATGGCAGGTAAGGCAGTGCCTATCTTTTCAGCACATCTCTGATCAAAACTCACCAAATATCCAGGAGTTTATACTGCTGGAACTGTGTGTATATATATATATATATATATATATATATATATATATTGTATTTAAGTCTGGCTCTGTTTCTAGCCGGTGCCTGCTAAGCCATTACCTCACTGCACGTCCCTGCTAAGAAGTTGTCTGAATTATCCTCATTACATACAAATAGTGTGTGGGGCCCTAAGGTAATATTTTCTATTGGCCAATTATATGATACTTTTATCCTAGTCTTTCACACAATTATGTAGTGAATTAAACTTCCATTACTAATTTGCGTGAAAAAATGTAAACAGAAATAAATACCGTGTGTTTGTGCTGCTGCTCTGTTGCTTAGTTAAACCAGCCAGCCTTTGGCCTATTTTGGTGAACAATATTGTAAGCTGTAAGGTGGTCAAAATTCACAGGAAATTGCTGAAAATTAATGCTATTGAGGTTAATAACACTGTAGGAACAAAAAAAAGACCCCAATTATGTGATTTTAGCGGTTTCTATACATCTGTTTGGGGAAAATACTGATCCAAAACCAAAACACATGAGGGTAGATTTGGCAACACCAAAACCGAATCCAAAAACACAAAGTTAAAACAGATCCAAAACCAAAACATGATGGTCGGCACACATCTCTAAGTTTTATAGATACCTTCATTCGAAACACACTTTATCTATACAGTTTTCTAATATCTTTTTGCCTTTATTAGATTCCCCTGTCAAGAAGTGTTTAGTTTCACTCAGCTCATGTTGAACTATCTTGTGTCTGTATCATTTCCTGTTAAATGCTTATCATCATGAGGATCTTCTGGAACTTAGGGATAACTGGATGGCAGATATAGGTTTTATGTGTGAGGATTCCTGGAATTCTGCCCTAGCATCTCCATGGAATTCAAATGTATCTATTTGGTTCCAGCAAATACTGCTTTCATTTTGCATACAGTATATTTAGCACCCACTCGGCTTATGAAAATTGAAGAAAGAGTTACGGGTGCCTGCCCCAAATGTAAAATCTCCCAGGGAACTTTTGGAATCTAATGGGAATGTAAAATAGTGGGTGGGTTTTGGAACAGTGTTATTCAGGCCATTGCAAGTATGGGGGTCCCTTCTTCTTTGTTAACACACAGTGGGGTATATTTACTAAGCTCCCAATTTTGACCGAGATGCCGTTTTTTCTTCAAAGTGTCATCTCGGTAATTTACATAGCAAAAATCACGGCAGTGATGAGGGCATTCGTAATATTTTGGAAGTCCTAGGAAAAAATCACGAATCAATACACCATCGGTCAAATACGCCAGCAATTTGGTAGAAATCGGTCATTTACTAAAAAGTGAAAAACACAAACACTGCCGACAATAGCCAAACACTGCCGTGCTGAAATACAATTCGTGAAAAAGTGCTAAAAAAACCAGACCTGCTTTTTTTTACCGTGATTGGATAGGCATGCACGAATCCATGAGATCCGTGCATGTTTTTCAGTGGGATGGGGTGGGAAATGTTTGAATTTGTTAAAAAAAAAATGCGTGGGGTCCCCCCTCCTAAGCTAAACCAGCCTCGGGCTCTTTGAGCCTGTCCTGGTTGCAAAAATATGGGAAAAAAATTGACAGGGGTTCCCCCATATTTAAACAACCAGCACCGGGCTCTGCGCCTGGTCCTGGTTCCAAAAATACGGGGGACAAAAAGCGTAGGGGTCCCCTGTATTTTTGAAACCAGAACCGGGCTCCACTAGCTGGACAGATAATGCACAGCCGGGTGTCACTTTTATACAGCGCCCTGCGGCCGTGGCATTAAATACCCAACTAGTCACCCCTGGCCGGGGTACCCTGGAGGAGTGGGAACCCCTTCAATCAAGGGGTCCCCCCCTCCAGCCACCCAAGGGCCAGGGGTGAAGCCCGAGGCTGTCCCCCCCATCCAAGGGCTGCGGATGGGGGGATGATAGCCTTTGTTGAAAGTGTTGAATATTGTTTTTAGTAGCAGTACTACAAGTCCCAGCAAGCCTCCCACGCAAGCTGGTACTTGGAGAACCACAAGTACCAGCATGCAGTGGAAAACCGGGCCCGCTGGTACCTGTAGTACTACTACTAAAAAAATACCCCAATAAAGACATAAGACACACACCTTGAAAGTATAACTTTAATACATACATCCACACCACCATATACACATACTTACCTTATGTTCACACGAGGGTCGGTCCTCTTCTCCATGTAGAATCCATGGTGTACCTGTGGAAAAAATTATACTCACAAAATCCAGGGTAGAAGGCTCTTCTGCTTGTAATCCATTTGTAATCCACGTACTTGTCAAAATAAAAAAACGGACACCCGACCTCGTACTGAAAGGGGCCCCATGTTTTCACATGGGACCCCTTTCCCCGAATGCCAGAAACCCCCTCTGACTTATGTCTAAGAGGGGTTCTTCAGCCAATCAGGGAGCGCCACGTTGTGGCACCCTCCTGATTGGCTGTGTGCTCCTGTACTGTATGACAGGCGGCACACGGCAGTGTTACAATGTAGCGCCTATGCGCTCCATTGTAACCAATGGTGGGAACTTTGTGGTAAGCGGTTGACCGAAAGTAACCTCACCGCTGACCACAAAGTTCCCACCATTGGTTATAATGGAGCGCATAGGTGCTACATTTTAACACTGCCGTGTGCCGCCTGTCAGACAGTACAGGAGCACACAGCACACAGCCGATCAGGAGGATGCCACAACGTGGCGTTCCCTGATTGGCTGATGGAACCCACTTAGACATAAGTCAGAGGGGGTTCCTGGCATTCGGGGAAAGGGGTCCCATGTGAAAACATGGGGCCCCTTTCAGTTCGAGGTCGGGTGTCCGTTTTTTTATTTTGACAAGTACGTGGATTGCAAATGGATTACAAGCAGAAGAGCCTTCGACCCTGGATTTTGTGAGTATAATTTTTTCCACAGGTACACCATGGATTCTACATGGAGAAGAGGACCGACCCTCGTGTGAACATAAGGTAAGTATGTGTATATGGTGGTGTGGATGTATGTATTAAAGTTATACTTTCAAGGTGTGTGTCTTATGTCTTTATTGGGGTATTTTTTTAGTAGTAGTACTACAGGTACCAGCGGGCCCGGTTTTCCGCTGCATGCTGGTACTTGTGGTTCTCCAAGTACCAGCTTGCGGGGGAGGCTTGCTGGGACTTGTAGTACTGCTACTAAAAACAATATTCAATTGATTGAAGGGGTTCCCACTCCTCCAGGGTACCCCGGCCAGGGGTGACTAGTTGGGTATTTAATGCCACGGCCGCAGGGCGCTGTATAAAAGTGACCCTGGCTGTGGCATTATCTGTCCAGCTAGTGGAGCCCGGTGCTGGTTTCAAAAATACGGGGGACCCCTACGCTTTTTGTCCCCTGTATTTTTGGAACCAGGACCAGGCGCAGAGCCCGGTGCTTGTTGTTTAAATATGGGGGAACCCCTGTCAATTTTTTCCCCATATTTTTGCAACCAGGACCGGCTCAAAGAGCCCGAGGCTGGTTTGGCTTAGGAGGGGGGACCCCACGCAATTTTTTTTTAAAGTTTAAACATTTTTTTTTTTTTTACATGGTGCACAATGAAGCCCAGCACGGATCTCTCAGATCCGGCCGAGATTCATTGTATTAAAGTCGGCAGTGTTTTACAAGACACTCACGTAAAACACTGCCTAAAAAAACGAATGACATCGACATCGGAAAAAACGAAAATGCAGAATACGGCAGCTTAGTAAATTAGTCGTAATAAATTCAAAAAGTTGCATATTTACACTTTCGATGTCATTCGTGATTGAACTTTGACCTCAAACGGAAAATTACGAATGTTAGTAAATTTACCCGTGTGTGTGTGTGTGTGTGTGTGTCTTTGGGATTCTGCACTCTGATATTCTTGATAAATACACAATTCAACATGTGGTTAATCTTTGTCCGATAGCAAAATAAATTATTGTTCGATCTTGGATGTCACCATTAGGTCTCGATTTTTTTTGTGGTTTGGAAGTCTCCTGTAAATTCTGCACAGTATCATAAAAAATTTGTGTATCTCTCTCGCAATGCTGAGTCCAAGTATAACAAAATGTGGGGTAAATGGCTGCATTCCTGATCTAATATAAAATTTAGAAAGCTTATAAATAGATTTTGACTAGTAATATTTCTTTTTTCATTTTTCATTATGGTATTATGGTTTATTTGTTACATGACATCATATTTTAGTATGTAATATTGGATATATGTACTTGCAATTGATATTAGAGTACATGGGAAATATATAACAAAGTGTATTGCAATGCCTAGGTGGAATGAAAATGATTTGGATTTATTAGACATGGGTTAATTATGCAGTGATATGATATACAAAGACACATATCATAAGCAGGATCCAATATACTCTGTTTAATACTGTATGTCCTAATTTATTATGTACTTTTTTTGTTTGTTTATTAGCTCTATAATGTATAACTAATAAAACATTACTCAATTTAAAAAAAAGATGGTAGACTGACTCCACAACATAATGCACATAGTGGGTCATTCCGAGTTGTTCGCTCGCTAGCAGATTTTAGCAGCATTGCACACGCTAGGCCGCCGCCCTCTGGGAGTGTATTTTAGCTTAGCAGAATTGCGAATGAAAGATTAGCAGAATTGCGAATAGAAAATTCTTAGCAGTTTCTGAGTAGCTCGAGACTTACTCCTACACTGCGATCAGCTCAGGCCGTTTCGTTCCTGGTTTGAAGTCACAAACACGCCCTGCGTTCGGCCAGCCACTCCCCTGTTTCTCCAGACACTCCCGCGTTTTATCCTGGCATGCCTGCGTTTTTCCGCACACTCCCAGAAAACGTCCAGTTTCCGCCCAGAAACACCCACTTCCTGTCAATCACACTCGGATCACTTCAACGATGAAAATTCTTCGTTCGGACGTGAGTAAATTTACTAAGTTTTGTGCTAAAATACTTAGCGCATGCGCACTGCGTACCATGCGCATGCGCATTTTCGCCTTAATCGCTCCGTTGCGAAAATCGGCAACGAGCGAACAACTCGGAATGACCCTCATAATTAACAACAATACTTAGGTAGGCTGTAGCATTTAAACAATGTTATATTTTTTTGTTAAAGGGTCCAATGTGTGCAAATATATAATTTCTCACACTATTTTACCACCCTCAGCTGCTTGTAACAAGACAGTATGGATGCATGGATTCCTTATGTTTATGCTATGTTCTATCCAAACAACCGACCCACAGGTTTGAACAATTATAATTAAGAAAAATGGTCTGGGCAAAGACAGAATTAGAGTGCAGCAAACCAGCCAACATGCATGACAGGGAAGTAATGAGCCAATAATTGGATCACATTGTGTGGAGGAGCTCTGATTATCAATCCGCCCATCATGCATTTCAGCTGGTAGGCTGCTGTGGTGTGCTGTCTGTGGCCAGCTTTATATTTACAACTTTTTAACACTGGAGAGGAAGAATGGGAAAGGGAGGGGACTTAAAAGTGCAGGCCAACTACAGATCTATGTCATTCCACGTCAAGTAGATGTGGATGAAGAAGCACATATGACTGTCAAGAGTCATAACTTTTTTGCAGTTGCTGGAGGACTGGTGCAAATATCTGCAATATTGGTTACTATCACAAGCTCTATCCAGGTTTTTGCCAACTGCCCTGCTTTCACGGTACACCTGGGACCAGGGAAATTCCTGGGTCATCCTCTTTTACTGTAGACATAAGCTGGTTCTGCCCTATCACTCTATATGCCAAGGCTGCCAGGCTGCTTTCATACACACATCATAGTACATGTCATACACACACACGTCACACTCATACACACACATACATGTCACAGACACACACACACACACACACGCACGCACGCACACACACACACACACACACACACACACACACACACACACACACACACACACACACACACGTCACATTTATACACACTCAAGCAATCACACACCCCTTCCCCAGCCAAGACCTCACAACAGAACTGACTTTTCAAATATCTGCCCATGTATGCATCTACAAATCCCTGATAACTCTTTACAATTCTTTATTCACTTCTTTGCCCCATTCATATCCTCCCTCCCAGCCCATTATTTTGCCATGTATTTTAAACACAAAAGCAACAACATTAAACAAATTCTCCTCATAACAGATTTTGGGGGTCATTCCGAGTTGATCACTCGCTAGCAACTTTTTGCAGCGCTGCGATCAGATAGTCGCTGCCTATGGGGGAGTGTATTTTCGCTTTGCAAGTGTGCGAACGCTTTTGCAGCCAACGTCGCAATTTTTTTTTTGCAGTTTCCGAGTAGCTCTGGATTTGCCACGCGGCTGTGATCACTTCAGTCTTTTTGGTCCCGGAATTGACGTCAGACACCCGCCCTGCAAACGCTTGGACACGCCTGAGTTTTTCCAAACACTCCCAGAAAACGGTCAGTTGACACCCACAAACGCCCTCTTTTTGTCAATCACCTTGCGATCGACTGTGCGAATGGATTCTTCATTAAATCCATCGCCAAGCACCGATCTTCTTTGTACCCGTACCACGTGCCTGCACATTGTGGTGCATATGCATGCGCAATTTTGCCGAGATTTAACCTGATCGCAACGCTGCAAAAAGTTGCTAGCGAGCAATCAACTCAGAATGACCCCTTTGTACAACTCCCCCACAGTCTCTTACACTCTCCATATTCAACCTCAGTAATTCTCCTTCAATTCAACCTTCATTCTCCCTGGTGCGCCAGCTTCTTCTACACACTGCAGCACAGACCGCAGCAGGACGCCCTGTCCTCTCCAGACAACCCCCGCACCCACCAGGTAGTCTTGAGCAGCTTATCTGAGGCTTCTGGGTGTAATATCCCGGGTTGCACAATTCAGACTTAACTCGGGTTGTCTAAGTACCGGTAAAAACCCTGATCAATAGCAGGTGCCTTTCAGTTGGTGCTTTTAGTTTGTGCCTTTCAGACATAAACGGGTACCGGGTAGTTTGGCTGAGCACCGGCAAAACTCTGGGATTCTCACTATGTCTGAAAGAGGCTTAACTGACACTTTATTATTAGAGATGAGCGGGTTCGGTTCTCCGAGATCCGAACCCCCCCGAACTTCAACTATTTTACATGGTTCCGAGGCAGCCTTGGCTCTTCCCGCATTGCTCGGTTAACCCACACGCGCCCGAACGTCATCATCCCGCTGTCGGATTCTCACGAGATTCGTATTCTATATAAAGAGCCGCGTGTCGCCGTCATTTTCACTCGTGCATTGGAGATTGAACATAGAGGACGTGGCTGCGTTCTCTCCCTGAAAAGCTCCGTAATCTGTGCTCAGTGTGCTGCAAATATCTGTGCTCAGTGTGCTGCAAATATCTGTGCTCAGTGTGCTGAAAATATCTATGTTCTCTGCCTGAAAATGCTCCATATCTGTGATCAGTGTGCTGCAAATATCTGTGCTCAGTGTGCTGCATTGTGGGGACTGGGGACCACTAGTATATAATTATAGTAGTACAGTACAGTAGGCCATTGCTGTATCTTGCAGCTCTGTGTCAAGTATACTATCTCTGTGCTGCATTATTGTGAGCAGTATATAGTAGGACAGTGCAGCATTTTGGTGACCAGCAGTATACATATAGTACAGTACAGTAGGCCATTGCTGTATCTTGCAGCTCTGTGTCAAGTACACTATCTCTGTGCTGCATTATTGTGAGCAGTATATAGTAGGACAGTGCAGCATTTTGGTGACCAGCAGTATACATATATAGTACAGTACAGTAGGCCATTGCTCTATCTTGCAGCTCTGTGTCACTTCTAGTATCCTGATCAGTGCTCAATATCTGCTGCATTGTTGTGACCAGTATGTATACTGTACTGTGCGACGTGTGTTATACACCTGGTGATTTTATACATCCTGTAATCTGTACTGAGCGATATGTGAGATACACCTGGGGATTATACACCCTGTATACTGTACTGTGCAACGTTTGTGATACACCTGGTGATTATACACACTGTATACTGTACTGAGCAATGTGTGAGATACACCTGGGGATTATACACCCTATATACTGTACTGTGTGATGTGTGAAATACACCTGGGGATTATACACCCTATATTATTATTATTATTATTATTATTCTTTATTTATATGGTGACACAAGGGCTCCGCAGTGCTCAATTACAGAGTACATAAATAATCAAACAGGAAAACAGCAACTTACAGTTGATGATAGTATAGGACAAGTACAGGGTAAATAAACATAGTTACATGAGCAGATGACACTGGAATAAATATCAGGTGGCAGAAGACTGCTGGATGTGGTACAGTTGAAGATTACTAAAGTAAGACAAAGGATAAGCACAGGCCCTGCCCGTGAGATCTTACAATCTAAAGGGGAGGGGTAGACAGACATCGGTGACACAAAGGGGGTACATAGAGAACGTGGAACAGAGGGTTAGGATGAGATTTGGCTGGGTTTGGTGAAGAAGTGGACCCCCAGAAGGCACAAGTCAATACTTAACATTGCAACATGTTACTGGGCTATGCAGGAGAAAATTAAAAATAGGGGAAAATAAAAATAAAAAATAAAAAAAGAATCGATAACTTCTACCGCTTTCAAAAAGGTCAATGGAAGCTGAAATAATGGACAACTACCTCATGGAAGCCAGATACAGTATACCAAACAGTACTTAGCAGAGTTAGGAATGAGTGCTTATGAAATACAGTAACATTTTGTCATAATATTTCAGAAACTGCATGGCTGGTCTCTTGCACTCTTTTGCTCTAATACACCACCTGCTTTAGGATTTATATTCAAGAACATTATGTCTCCATAATCCCAAAAACGTCAGTCTTCTTGGAAAGTGGTTTGTTCCTTTGTAAGGGAAAGAGAACAAACGTTCTCAAACAACGGTTTCTCAATTTCTTTTTCCTCTGGGAAGGGATTGTGGATTCGCAGGAATATCTGAGCATTTCTGTAATCAGAAAGCAGCGACTGTCTACAAATGTTTACGAATAATTCCAGTGATTTTGTCATTTTCTTCCAGTGATTTGGACCAATAATACCATTGATTAGAACGAATAATTCCAGTGATTTTGTCATTTTCTTCCAGTGAATTGGACCAATAATACCATTGATTAGAACAAATAATTCCAGTGATTTTGTCATTTTCTTCCAGTGATTTGGACCAATAATACCATTGATTAGAACGAATAATTCCAGTGATTTTGTCATTTTCTTCCAGTGAATTGGACCAATAATACCATTGATTAGAACAAATAATTCCAGTGATTTTGTCATTTTCTTCCAGTGATTTGGACCAATAATACCATTGATTAGAACAAATAATTCCTGTGATATTGAGGTGTTTGTGTCGCTTAGCTTAGCCATCCAGCGACCACAGTGCACCTCTTTTTCTCTTTTCTTTGCACCATGTGCTGTTTGGGGCCAATTTTTTTAAGTCCCATCCTGTCTGACACTGCAGTGCCACTCCTAGATGGGCCAGGTGTTTGTGCCGCCCTCTTGGGTCGCTTTGCTTAGTCATCCAGCGACCTCGGTGCAAATTTTAGGACAAAAAATAGTATTGTGAGGTGTGAGGTGTTCAGAATAGACTGGATATGAGTGGAAATTGTTGTTATTGAGGTTAATAATACTATAGGATCAAAATTACCCCCAAATTCTATGATTTAAGCTGTTTTTGAGGGTTTTTTGAAAAAAAACACCCGAATCCAAAACACACCCGAATCCGACAAAAAATTTTCAGTTAGGTTTTGCCAAAACACATCTGAATCCAAAACACGGCCGCGGAACCGAATCCAAAACCAAAACACAAAACCCGAAAAATTTCCGGTGCACATCTCTATTTATTATTATACAACTCAGTAGAATAAGTGGACCAAAGAGCTTTGTTTCAATATGTTTTATTGAAACATTTTCATCTTTTGTGTTTCTTAAGGCACTTACAGTAAATACTGGAAAAAAGCTACTTTGAAGTTGAGCAGAACTGTACAACTTCTTAATTATGGTCAATAACAGAAGTCTAATGTTTTGTGGCAGTACCATTTGTAACACTGTGTTGATGCTGACGGCAATGATGTCATTTACCATTAATCTTAAATGAGTACTGTATGTCAATAAAAAATTTTTCTCAAATAACGTATATTCCTGTAACATTGTAAGGTTGTCCTTGATGAATTAGAATTGGGTTTTTGAACAGTATATCATTTTTAATGTATAGTTCTGCATGCAGTTACACACAGGTAGGAATGTATAAGCTTTGATAATCACACAACAGATTTTTGTTTAGTCTTTGTATAATGATTAAGTCAGATTTGAAATAACTGTCTGTGTACTTAATTGACTTAGGGGCCCTTGATAAACATTAGCTTAATCAAGAATTTGCTTATGTGCACAATAAGAGAAAGTGAGAGAGAGAAAAAAAAAGAAACAAAAATCTGTTACTAATTAAGTGCATTTGGCTGTTGTTTTGAACATTGAAACTGGATTTTACAGATGAATCTTAGTTGTGGATTACTGTGGTCAACACCTGGAAAATGAGTTCTAAGAACAAAGTGGATAGTATGGAAATGAATGACTGTTGTTTGAAGGCTGAAGTAAGTCACTTCATAAAATCAAACTGATTCACCAAATGTATACTAGAATTCGTTGTTAATCTTCAAAAATACTTTTATGCACATATAAACAGCCCAATAGATTGTAAGCATGCAGGATCTTCTTAGCTCTATGTCGGTTATTACCCAATCTTTACTATTGTTGTATTACTGATTTGCTCCCAACAGTAAAGCGCAATAAAATATGTCAGCGTTCAAGTAAATGTTCATAAATAAATAAATCGTATAGATAATAGATAATTATTGTATAATAGTTGATAATGATAGTTTTTACAAATTCTGTTTTCTTCAGTGTATTATATAAATCAATGTGGTGAGGATTTAAAGTGATAGATTGAGACAAACATGAATGGAAGTAGAATGATTATTACTCTAGTTACAGTACTTTAAGAAATGTAAATCAAAGTATCATTAATGCTATATACAGCATAAACTTGTTAAAGGTGTTGTATGAAAGATGCATATAGGATGAGAAAATATCCAGTGGCTCAGTTTAACAAGATTGTTCCTTATTTCAAAATTTAATAGATTATATAATTTTAATAAAAAAAGTTTATTTTAAATGATTTTTATAACATAATTTATTATGTACACTTTTTATTGGTATATTTTTGTTTTTAATAGTATTTGTTTATTATAAAAAAGACTTTAAAAAACAATTAAAACATCAGCTGTGGAGGTGGCTACCATAAGTATGTGAGCGCCAATCTGGTTGAAATGTAAAGTGATGGAACAAATTTGAATCTCCTTTCTATGAAAGGAAGTCTGGTCTGTATAACAATTCTCCTTGCCTGCTCCCTTGGTACTGCTCCCTTGGTACCTGACCTGATTCTGCGCATACCCTGGTATTGCACTACCGACCTGGTTCTGACCTGTTTGACCATACATTGGAACCCAGTCAGAAGGTCGTGATCGCTGTATCGGGTGTATCAAAGACCAAACCCACTTGCGGGTAAACCCTGGTGAAGGCTACCAATATGTTAGACCAGTGGTTCCCAAACTTTTTGGAATCATGGTGCCCTAGAGTATCAGAATTTATTTCACGTCATTTCTAGGCCTAAAGAAATTAATATTATATTAAGTAAATTGTGTTTGTGTGTCATCCTTAGGTTCAATGGTGTGATGAGGGACAAGATTTTCTTCTTTATGTCCACACATTTTATGATTGACAGCCACTAGCACTGGTTTTGTCTATTACATTGACCATAAATAATTTGATTTTTTTCCTGGATCACCAATCCAAGACACCCCTGCAAGTGCTCTGCGGCACACCATGATGCCTAAGCACACAGTTTGAGGACCACTGCAATAGACTCTTTGCCTTTGTTCTGGGTCCATGTCAGACCTAACTGTACTGTTAGCATCCATTTCATCCCAGCAAAAGTTTTGTGACATTGTTATTGCTATTGTTAATGTTGCAGGCAGGGTAAAAACTATAGTGGACACAAAGATTGTGACAGGGGGCCTAGCGATGTTGGAGCATCTGCTAAAAAGGAGTATACTATTTTGCACTGTGCTTTCAAGTACTGAGATCTTTAATATTAATGCACATACTTTGACATTTATCTGATGCAGTTATATTTTTCTGGGTAATGCTGCCCTGTTAACTTTATTAAGCTATCCGGTGGTTTTATTATTGCATCAAACCTTTATTTTAATAACCACCTTAAACTGATAACCCAAAATTATGAATAGCTGGAATTACATAATGAAGGGTGGCATAAAAAAGCAGTGGAACATCGTCCACAGCCAAATAAGATATTTAAATAAAATGGGCTGGCATCCATCCCAGTGCAAACAGGATTGGGCAGTACCACTCTCTTTCAATCTGCATAGCACTGGGCCCTGAGATGGAGACTGGGTACATACTTGAGGTAGAGACAAAGCTGACCTCTCTCAAAGGGAATTGCAACTCAACTACTCTTGTGTCATTAGAGACCACCCAGGTGTACTGCTTTCTACTAAATCCAGGTTTTGATATCCACGGTCCACCACTCCAGTGTGACCTCCTAATCTAAACTAAAGAAAAGAAAAAAGTCCCTCAGGAACAACACCAACCCCTCCCTGACTAAATGTATGTGATCAGCTATAAAACATTCCACCTCTTCAAATCTATTCCAGGGGTGCTTAATATCGAGGCCCCCCAGACTAATTACCAAATGGGAACAGCCACTTTCATTTTGTGCCTAACCCTATCCAAAGTCACCCGCCTTGAGACTGCCTCCAGAACTGACATGGGATAATCTCTGTCAACATGAACCAAACCCTGGAACAGAGAAGAGAGTGTCAGAAGAGCCACCTTGATGGTATTGATCAACTCAATACATGTACATGTCCTCAAATCATTCCCTCCCAGATGAATGATCACACAATTGAGAGACCTAAAACACACCTCCTAAGAGACAGACAAGTAGGCTTCATACCATGCATTCCCAGTCACCCTATATCATGAGTGCCAAGTAATTGGGTGGTCTTCTCTGCCTACTTTCCCAATTTATATAAGTGCCCCATAAACCACTCCCAACAAGAATTACTGGAAACACAAAAGGTCCTCGAAGACAGTAAGGTTAACTCAGCAGACAGACAAGCTTAGCCAGGGAGGAAAAAACTGTTTTTGGAAACCCAGATGAAAACCGCAAAAAATTCTCTGATAGGGCAAAAATTGGAAAGAACTTAATTTCACCAAAGCGGTAAGAGGTTTGGGTTTCCCAAAAATTCACAGGAATTGTGCCCAACCTACCAATTTATTCTCCCAATATAAGTGCTGTTAATTAAAGACTTCCAATGACTTAATTTCTTAATGGAGTCAATGGAGGAGCCTGCTAAAGCATTGCAAGTACTGTAGCAACCCCAATTCTAAAAGAACATTTCCTATAAGCTGCAACCCATAAGTCCAACTGAAGGAAACATTTCTGAAACACCCTGGTAAATTGGAACTTGGATAAAGGGGAATGGTCAGTGGTCAAGCTGAAACTACTGGACATACTGTAAAACAGCGTCAACAACCCTTAGCCAAGTGATCCATCTTCAACATAGAAATATGGTATAAAACCATCTCCTGTTGAATAACCACACTGACAGATAGCAAATCCATAGAAACAGTTTTTTTTATTCATCACTATTAACTTGCCCACATTATAAGCCCCAAACAATGTTAGCAAAAATGCAAGCTTAAATAAGTATGCCACCGATGGAACCAACTGTACTGAGGAAAGGTCATCATGATGATCTTCCCCTGTTCGGACTCTTGTCTATTAGAGGACAGTACCTGTGGTGAGGAGGAGAGTGATTATTATAAATTAAGCTCCCTAATTGTCACGTTTTGTTGTTGAGGATGATTTTGTGAAATAATCCCGCTCCTAACTGTAACTTTTCAACCCCAGCCTGTGACATGGCAGTTAGGAGCTGATTGTCTGATACTTTATCTCTCTCTACTTTATCTCCATCAAAGGCTTAGTAAATAAACCCCTTTATCTTCGTCCACTTTATCTCCATCCAAGGCTTAGCAAATAGACCCATACTGTATATCTCTTTAACAGAAAGTTCTTAGCTTACTCACTCATTATCATTGTTCACTAAACGTAAAGATGGCACAAGGCCAGTTACAAGGAAAAAGCTTCTCAGCATTCAGCCATTTAGAATTTCAATTTTGCAATTTAAAACTAGAGATGAGCGGATTCGGTTTTACTCGGTTTTACTCGGTTCTCAAAACCGAATCTTATTGGCTATCCAAAACACGTGACATCCGTGAGCCAATAAGATTCGGTTTTGAGAACCGAGTAAAACCGAGTAAAACCGAATCCGCTCATCTCTATTTAAAACACAACATACTACACATATAGAAAAATAAAAAAATACACCCTCAATCTTGCGCTACACAAAGGTCCATACGTTTATGACCACTTCCTATGAACTAAGGAGTGGTGAAATAATGTGCAATGTGATACAAATGTTCGTAAGAATCCTATGGTTCAGCAATGAATGATCGACTGATCGTGAAGAACACTCCCATCACGAACCTTCAGGACCATTGGGAAAAAGATACCTTTATGGGTATTCTACACGTATCATACATGTAATTATGGAACGTACATTTGGAAATCGATCATTCATTGCTGAACCATAGGATTATTAAGAACATTTGTATCACATTGGACATTATTTCACCACTCCTTAGTTCATAGGAAGTGGTCATAAACATATGGACCTTTGTGATGCGCAAGATTGAGGGTGTATTTTTTTCTTTTTCTGTCTAGTACCTTTGGAGATAGAGTGACTTCTCCCTATACACCTTCTCTGCAGCTATCCATCAGCGCAGTCACCCTTCCCCACCCATTTTCTTATAATACACATATAAGCTATAGGCCATAATTACTTGCAACATAGTAAAACAAAGATGGATTACAAATAATTCTTACTTTTATTTGCTCAACATTCATGTTTGTGCACAACATGCAAGCTCAATATAATGGGGTTTATTTACTAAGATTCATAATTTCCGTAAAAAGGTCAAAGTTCAATCACGAATGACATCGACAGCGTAAAACTGCAACTTTTTGAATTGATTACGATGGATTTACTAAGCTGTCGTATTCGGGTTTTTCTTTGCTTCCGATGTCGATGTCATTCGTGTTTTTTTACCAAATTTTACGGCAGTGATTAGCAAAACACTGCCGTTTTTTTTTTACAATCAATCTCGGCTGGATCTGTGTGATCCGTGCTGGGGTTCGTATTTTTGTTTAAAAAAATTAAACAATGTAAAATTCCAAAAAAAAATGCGTGGGGTCCCCCCTCCTAAGCATAACCAGCCTCGGGCTCTTTGAGCCGATCCTGGTTGCAGAAATATGGGAAAAAAAATTACAGGGGTTCCCCCATATTTAAGCAACCAGCATCGGGCTCTGCGCCTGGTCCTGGTCCCAAAAATACGGGGGACAAAAAGAGTAGGGGTCCCCCGTATTTTTGAAACCAGCACCGGGCTCCACTAGCTGGACAGATAATGCCACAGCCGGGGGTCACTTTTATACAGCGCCCTGCGGCCGTGGCATCAAAAATCCAACTAGTCACCCCTGGCCGGGGTACCCTGGGGGAGTGGGGACCCCTTCAATCAAGGGGTCCCCCCCCCAGCCACCCAAGGGCCAGGGGTGAAGCCCGAGGCTGTCCCCCCCCATCCAATGGGCTGCGGATGGGAGGGCTGATAGCCTTTGTTGTAAAATAAAAGATATTGTTTTTAGTAGCAGTACTACAAGTCCCAGCAAGCCTCCCCCGCATGCTGGTACTTGGAGAACCACAAGTACCAGCATGCGGCGGAAAAACGGGCCCGCTGGTACCTGTAGTACTACCACTAAAAAAATACCCAAAAAAAGTCAAGACACACACACCGTGAAAGTATAATTTTATTACTTACATACACACATACATACATACTTACCTATGGCCCCACGCAGGTCGGTCCTCTTGTCCAGTAGAATCCAAGGGTACCTGTTGAATAAATTATACTCACGAGATCCAGGGGTCCAGGCTCCTCGGCAAATCCAGGGTTAATCCACGTACTTGCCAAAAATAAAAAAACGGTGTCCCGACCACGAACTGAAAGGGGACCCATGTTTGCACATGGGTCACCTTTCCCCGAATGCAAGAAACCCACTTTGCCTTCTGTCTAAGTGGGTTTCTTCAGCCAATCAGGGAGCGCCACGTTGTAGCACTCTCCTGATCAGCTGTGTGCTCCTGTCTTCACTGACAGGCAGCACACGGCAGTGTTACAATGTAGCGCCTATGCGCTACATTGTAACCAATGATGGGAACTTTCTGCCCTGCGGTTGACCTAAAGTGACGTCACCGCTGAGCAGAAAGTTCCCAGCATTGGTTACAATGTAGCGCATAGGCGCTACATTGTAACACTGCCGTGTGCTGCCTGTCAGTGAGGACAAGAGCACACAGCTGATCAGGAGAGTGCTACAACGTGGCACTCCCTGATTGGCTGAAGAAACCCACTTAGACAGAAGTCAAAGTGGGTTTCTGGCATTCGTGGGAAGGTGACCCATGTGCAAACATGGGTCCCCTTTCAGTTCGTGGTCGGGATACCGTTTTTTTTATTTTTAACAAGTACGTGGATTAACCCTGGATTTGCCGAGGAGCCTGGACCCCTGGATCTCGTGAGTATAATTTATTCAACAGGTACCCTTGGATTCTACTGGACAAGAGGACCGACCTGCGTGGGGCCATAGGTAAGTATGTATGTATGTGTGTATGTAAGTAATAAAATTATACTTTCACGGTGTGTGTGTCTTGTCTTTTTTTGGGTATTTTTTTAGTGGTAGTACTACAGGTACCAGCGGGCCCGTTTTTCCGCCGCATGCTGGTACTTGTGGTTCTCCAAGTACCAGCATGCGGGGGAGGCTTGCTGGGACTTGTAGTACTGCTACTAAAAACAATATCTTTTATTTTACAACAAAGGCTATCAGCCCTCCCATCCGCAGCCCATTGGATGGGGGGGGGGGCAGCCTCGGGCTTCACCCCTGGCCCTTGGGTGGCTGGGGGGGGGGACCCCTTGATTGAAGGGGTCCCCACTCCCCCAGGGTACCCCGGCCAGGAGTGACTAGTTGGATTTTTGATGCCACGGCCGCAGGGCACTATATCAAAGTGACCCCCGGCTGTGGCATTATCTGTCCAGCTAGTGGAGCCCGGTGCTGGTTTTAAAAATACGGGGGACCCCTACTCTTTTTGTCCCCCGTATTTTTGGGACCAGGACCAGGCGCAGAGCCCGATGCTGGTTGCTTAAATATGGGGGAACCCCTGTCATTTTTTCCCCCATATTTCTGCAACCAGGATCGGCTCAAAGAGCCCGAGGCTGGTTATGCTTAGGAGGGGGGACCCCACGCAATTTTTTTTGAAAAAATAAGCACTTTCCCACCCCTTCCCACTGATATACATGCACGGATCTCATGGATCCGTGCATGCCTATCCAATCATGAATAAAAAAAGCAGGTCTGTTTTTTTTTAGCACTTTTTTACGAGTTGTAATTTTTCACGGCAGTGTTTGTTCTTTTTTTGCTTTGCACTTCTTAGTAAATGACCGAGATTCATACTTAAACAGCCGCGTTTTGACCGATGGTGTATTCATTCGTAATTTTTTACCTGAACTTGCAAAAAATTACGAATGCCCTCATCACTGCCGTGATTAGTGCTTAGTAAATTACCGAGATGACACTTTGATGAAAAAACGGCATCTCGGTCAAAATCGGGAGCTTAGTAAATATACCCCTATGAATTTAATGGATTATAGCAAGAATATCTTTATTACACAACAGCTTAACAATACATCCCTTTCTTTCTCAATCAGTTCTATGTATCATCAATGTTAATAACGTTAATACGGACAAGAAAATAAGGGTCATTGCAATTTACTGCAGCCAATACAGGCATAAGGTCCTCTTCTGGTGATGAAAGTAAGCATTGTCTGTGGCACCAACTGTGAGATTTCCTGTGGACAGCAAACTGATTGTATGGACATTAGTGCATGCTTATGTACTGTATGGCAACAACACTATATGACTCGGAACATACCTACAGTATGTCATCAATAAACTAATCACTTGCTAATACCATTTTCAAAAGACTTAAAAAAAACCATAGTATTGCACAGATTATATATTTGTGATTTAACAGTCACATTTACAAAACTATAGCATAATTTTTTAATGGTTTATTTCATTAGTCCTCGAGCTCTGCTTTATTATCTCCATCAAAGCGTTCTTGTAAAACAAAATATTCTCCACTTCGAAGCTGTAATGCAAAGTTGTTGTTGTTTTTTTTCTTCCAAGTATTAAGTGATATGGTGGCTATGATGCATAGTATACAAATGAATGAGGTGCTTGCGAGATTTGACTTCAATCATCTACTGATGCATACACATGGGTAGCTCATTGAGGGTAGCTTATTGACCTATATATAAATGGTTCATGCTCATAACATATGGGGAGAAATCTTTCATTCAAAACAAAATTCAAAAACTTATCCAGAAGCTAACAATTAGTATTTTTTGACTTTCTTTCCTTATTCTGCAGGAATTACAGCAATATACAGTACTTCAAGTCCTGATTGCGGATATTTCCAGATATTGTAGGAAGATGGATTGCAATACTGACCCTAATAGCTGCTGAGATATGTATAACTGTGAGACATAATGGGCAGAATTAAAATGTTTATCCACCGGCAGCCACTAGATGGCACCCAAACGGAGCTATTCAATTATAGCTCAGTTCCGGTGTGTTGGCTGCCGGTGCCTGCATTTTAGTTTGCACCCCCCCGGTGCGTGAAAAGTGACCCATTTTTTAGATCGCGCCCAGCACTTTTGGGTTTAGCTGCTTTATGCGGCTAAAGCCAACCTCTATAGGCGCGATTAGTGCAAAAAACAGAAACAATTGAATATAATTCCGTCACTTTAGACTAGAGAACGGTCGTGATAATCAATTGAATACACCCACTACGTGTTATCAGATATGTCAACATTTTAAGTCACATTTTTTGGACCGATGTGTATTTGTCATCATTGAAAAGTTGCCCTCCCTTTGGAATACTGATGTACAAAAACTCCTGCTCAGTCCTACGCCAACCACACCACAGCATAAACTGACAGTAATTACTCCAGCTGCTGTTTATTAAAATATTTTTTTTCTATTTTATAGGCACATAAATTATTGGATAATGACATTGAAGGAAATGGTCAGAATGTAACTAATTCTTCTAATGTGGGAGAGCACTACGGTCCATCTATAGAATTAATTTATGCCATCGATGACAGACCGCCTTGGTATTTGTGTATACTGTTGGCCCTTCAGGTTTGTATATAACTTTTTATTTAAAAATAAGAGGTCACAAAAATAATTTTAAGGAATATGATTTCAGGAATAGTAAATGGGACAAAATCTATGCATATTATTATTACTATTATCTTTTATTATAGTGCGCCTCAAGCTTTACCTTGTAGAAAAGACTGCTAGCTGTCTTATATTTGGTTTTACCTTGGCTTCCATGTGTCAAAGTCGAAAAATATTGCAGTACACACATCACGTACAAACTACACTCAGATGGTCTCCGCGCATGTACTTGTTCTGTCGTGCGTGCACATATTCGCAATTTGAGTAAGGTCGCTCCTGCGGTCCGGCTCATTAGCGAGTGGTATGGGTATTTACGGTAGAGTTTGTGAACGCATGGAAGGCTATCAAAACACATTACATATTTAATCCAAATAGTGCACAATGTACACATAGTCCCCCTGCACCACATCAGAAACTAACAGCAGTTTAAATGGTAACAGAACAAAGGTATTCACCTTTACAGGATAGGAGGGGAAAGAACAAGGTTATAAGGTGGTGTTTGGTATCCAGCTGAAGGGTATTTAAAGGGTAACATTCGGGTCTTGGTTTGAGGAAGATCGCATGTTCCTGTGGATAGTTATGTGCAGGAGCAGAATATAGATATAAACTGTATTTACTGTACATTATGTATGCGGCGGGAATCCAGAGCAGTTGGAAAAGACATCGCCTACCCATTCAAACCGACCTATGACCTCTCCTGTACTGTAAATGACCATCCCTGTGTCCAATGGACAAAGAGATTACAGTATCCATTGTGTTATGTTTTGGATGAATTATATAAAGAGAGCCTGCAGCAGGCCTGGTCAGGCACAAGACTCACAATGTTATCTATCAGATGACGGAGGACCGGACCGGGTAGCGCAAGCGAATCCACTCACGTATGTACCATTGAATGTAGCCATTTACTCTGTTATATTGTATTGTATTATTTTATTGTAACCCCCTTTCAGCAATAATACGCTGTGGTGTCGGAACCCAGCGGTTTAATTACAATCTGGTGTCGTGTCTTCATTGCACTGCTAAGGTTTAAAGTGTATTATCATTGCATTGCATTGCTGTAAAAGGTTTAAAGTGTATCTCTGGGTGTGTACGCACTGTGAGTACTTTGTACCGTCAGCGCAGCGTTTGTACGCAAAGTACGTACACAGTACGGGACTCTGTACGCTAATAGCAGACAAAGTACGTAGAGTGTGTATTAAGTATAGCGGCTGCAGCGGCTCCATGGTAAAGTGTATTTAAGGTGTGTTTAAGGTATAGCTTTCATTCCTGTAAGATAATCAGCATTATCAATTGGGGGCTCCTCCGGTTTTCCACATACTTACTACCTAACAGGTCACAGTAGACTTTATCTATCAGCAAAGGGTGGACAGAAAGTATCCTACGTATCTTTTTTCTGGTCGATGGATGCACTGAAAACCCTACTTGATTGCTGATTAGATGGCGTCTGCTCTGTATGGTTTGTAGAGATGCTGGTAGAACTCGTAAGGTAAACAGGAAAAAAGCTATTTAAAATCTGTGAATTTTTTTCTTGGCGCCAAAAGCGTACACAACAAAAGGCACCCATACTTTGCATACTCTCTCACATTGTTGCCATAACATTCAGATTGCTAGATTCATTTAGACCTGTGTGAAACCGGAGACATTTGTTGCTATATAGTTAAAAATAAAATAAGTATTTAAGGAAGTAAGAGTAAAATCACAAAACGCAGTTCTGGCCCAGTAGTAAGAGGATTAAAACGGAACAAGTGTGGATTGTGTTTAGTGGGCAATAGCAGTTTTATTGCTCACATTTATAGAATTGTGTGATTTGTGCTATTGCGAACGTACGGTTTTGTACACGTGTCTCGGACACAGTACGGAACTGCACACGCGGCGTAAGAGACACGCATGATAGCGTGTTTACGCAAATTGCATAAGAAGTACGGTCGCTAAGGACAAATTACACAATAGTTCATTTAGTTTAAAGGCGGGACAGTAGCCACGCTACAATAGCACCAAACTACCCGGTTTCTAAAGAAATTTAATATAAAAACAAAATTTAGTATAAATTTTTTTTTTTAATTGCCTCTGGGGGTAAAGCTGCCAACTTGAATGAATCCAAAATTTCTGTACAGAAAAAACAAAGTGTATTTGAGTGAGCGAACGCAGGAGTGAGTGGATACTGAACCCAAGAACTGAAGTGTTCTGAAGTGGTCTGAAGTGGTCTGAAGTGGTAACACTGGGTTAGTAGAGGCCCGGTGGCGTAGGGTTCGCTACCCTACGTTATTAGGAACTGATGTGGTCTGAAGTGGTCTGAAGTGATCCCATACAACTGAAGTGGTCTAAAGTGGTCTGGAGTGGTCTAGGCTAAGGTGGTCTACAGCAATTGTAGGGCATACAGATAACTAGTATCTATAGGCTGTGCTATTGCATCGCATGTCCGTTTGTTCTGCACAGCACAACATGATACCATTGTGTCATATGCACTGTGGAAGAGCATACGCCGACGTGATTGTATAGACAAAGGGGTTTTTCTTTGATATCGTCGGGAAATCTCCCTGGTGGGCTTCACTGGAAAGGGTGAAGGATATTTATCTAATTTCTGCCTCTCTCAGGAAAATATTCCAAACAGAAGTTCCACCGAAAGAAATTACGGTGTTGTAAGGTCTGATAGGAGCCCTAAGTTGGGTACATTGCGATCCGCTACCAACAGTGTATCGTTGTACTGGCCAGCGTGGGTGAGAGCGAGTGGAAGGCGCTCGGGTATACTTCCACCGTCTACTTATATTGAGTATTTTGGTGTTTGTGGGAATTTTTTTTAAAGTTATTAGAAAAGACCCACAAATATGGGAGCCAGTTGCTCAAGTAAGAGACGTTTAGACAGGGTTCAGGCAGAATTGTGGCCAAAAGGCTCAGCAAGGTTTATCATGTGTGAAAAATATGGTTCACACACAGAAGTTTTATGCAATGAGTGGGTATGTATGACTAACAATGATAGGGTACCATTCCCTATGGTGGGCAGCTTTGAATCAGAGGTATTACAGAACTTAAGGTTAAGGATATGTCTGATAAAATCCAAGAAACAAAGGATTAAACATACAGACTGTTACAATTTATGGCAACAGGAGGGGGATATGCAAAGGGAATTAGCTCGCGCAGCAGGTTCCAAACCTAGCGGGAAAGCAATGGCGACCGCACCACCACCACCATATATTGTGGGTGAGAAAGTTGCTACAGACAATGGTACATTGGTACAGGATAGGAGAGTAATTGATAAATGTACTAATGCTAACCCTTGCCAGTTGTATCCCATTTTAAATTTTCCCCAGGACTGCGAGCAGGAAGATGAGCCTAGCACGATATTAGCACTCTCTCTAGCAGCCACCACACAAGACACTCAGGTGGGCATGGCCCAACCACCAAGAGCAGTAGTCAGGCCCCCTAGTGGAGGGATAAGTGAGGTCGTGTCCACAGGTAAGTACGGTACCATACATTATGCAGAGACAATAGCACCTCACATTGTAGAATCAAACTAGAATTATGTAATTGAGTTAAATCC
This sequence comes from Pseudophryne corroboree, assembly GCF_028390025.1. Classification (NCBI taxonomy): domain Eukaryota; kingdom Metazoa; phylum Chordata; class Amphibia; order Anura; family Myobatrachidae; genus Pseudophryne; species Pseudophryne corroboree. The sequence goes on from NC_086449.1 coordinate 540,998,569, forward strand.
TGTCAGGGTGATTGCAGTCCCCAATGGGAAGACTGACGCTCAGGGAGTCACTCCCATCAGGAACATTGCCATGCATTGTCCTTGGTCCCGGGCAGAGTTAAGGTCAATTATGTCAGAATTTCCAGATCCCAGAAAAGATCTAGTCGCATGCCAGAGGTTCATTAAAGAGTTAAGTAACGAAAACGAACCCACGAACAAAGATTGGCGAACAGTGCTACGGGTATGTTTACCCTCAAATACTGACCCCGCAAAATTCATAGCCGATTGTAAGTTAGACGCAGAAGTACCTCTCACTGATGAATACAATCAGGAGAATGTACGGCAAATCAATCTGCAATTAGGAGTATATTTCCCTACTGTTGTCAAATGGAATAAAATCTTTTCCATAAGACAAAAGGAAGGTGAAACGGCATCTGAATATTTCCATCGAGCACTGCAGGAAATGGCTAGATACACTGGGATCGAGGACATTAGAGACAATATACATCACAGGGAGGTAGCTGTTTCAGTATTAATGGACGGGCTGAAGGAGGCACTGAGAACAAGGGTACAGACCTATCTACCAAACTGGAGAGGTATCTCAGTACCTGCATTGAGAGAGTCCGCTGTCGAGCATGATAGGAACATCAGTAAGCACAGGGAGTCACAGGGGGAAAAGCTGATGAGGGTAAGTATACAGGCCCTTACAGCAAAACCCCATCAGCCGAAAACCCAGACCCCTGCTGATTGGAAAAGACCTAGAGTATGCTACGCTTGTAAAAAGAAAGGACATTTTGCCCAGGATTGTAGGAATAGAAGTACACATAACGTAAACCGACCCCCTAGACCAGAATACGGACCTCACTACAATTCACATAATTGGGATCAGGGACCATATAGGAGAGGTTTTGAGCCACATGCAGGGGAAACAAGGAGGTATCCACCAAGGAGAGACTGGCAGGTCTCCGAAAACTCACAGCTACCCCCCTCACATATTGTAGCTGCCAATGCGCTGCGGGAGGGTCTCAACACACAATAGGGATTGGGCCACACCTGTAGTCTGCAGCCAGTGAAGTTAATTGCTAGCTTTGGTAATGAACCTGAGGTCACGGTTGATGTAGCTGGTGTACCATTACCTTTTCTCGTAGATACAGGGGCGGCCAGGTCAGTGTTAAATACAACAGTAGGTATAAAAATCACAGGTAAAACAATTTCGGCAATGGGAGTAACAGGAACTGTGCAACAATACCCTTTGAGTAGACCAGCAGAAATTACGATAGGGCCCTTGCAAACCAAACATTCTTTCCTGTTTGCTGCATCGGCTCTGACTAATCTACTCGGGAGAGATTTATTGTGTAAAATGCGGTGTGTCATATACTGTACTCCAGAGGGTGTCTTCTTGGATATACCTGGGAACCATGCTCAAGAAGTACAGGATATATTAGACACCCCTCAAAGGCTAATGTCGCATTCTACTGTTATAGACAAGTGTCCATCAAAGGTAGAGGAAATGATCTCACAAATACCGGGTTCCCTTTGGACCAAAGATGGATAAGACACTGGATTGATGGCAAATGTAGCTCCAATAGTAGTGCAAGTAAAAGATGATAGGATAGCTCCAAAAATCCCTCAGTATCCTCTGAAGCCAGAGGTGGAATTAGGAGTGTACCCTGTCATAGAGCGGTTGCTACAACAGGGCATCCTAGTCAGGACGTCCAGCACTGCCAATAGTCCCATCTTCCCTGTGAAAAAGAGTGGGGGGAGGGGTTACAGGCTAGTGCAGGATCTAAGGGGGATAAACAAGATAGTTGAGAGCCAATTCCCCGTAGTGCCCAATCCAGCTGTCATCCTCATGCAAATTCCCCCTACTGCAAAATTCTTCACTGTCATTGACCTCTGTTCTGCTTTCTTTTCTGTCCCTCTACATCCTGACAGCAAATATCTTTTTGCTTTTACATACAGGGGAGTACAGTACACCTGGACTCGTCTCCCCCAAGGTTTCATTGACAGCCCGAGTATTTTCTCCCAGGCCTTGCATGACTGTTTACAATCCTTTCAACCTGAGAGTGGATCAGTGCTAATACAGTATGTCGATGACTTATTGTTGTGTTCTGACTCACTCGAATCGTCCTTGAAAGACACGAAACAGCTTCTGTTTCATTTTTCCCAAACGGGACACAAGGTTTCTAAGGATAAGTTGCAGTTGTGCCAGACCAGGGTAAAATATTTGGGACATTGCTTGACTCAAGGACTTAGACACCTCACCGCTGATAGAATACAGGTGATTTGCGACATGACTCTGCCACAAACGCAGCAACAGATCCGCACTTTCCTTGGAATGTGTGGGTACTGTCGAAACTGGATTCCAGGGTTCTCTATACTGGCTTTATGTTTGCAAGACATGGTCTCTTCAAACAAACCAGAACGGGTCTCGCACACAGATGAGTCCGAACTGGCCTTTGAGAGACTCAAACAGTACCTATCACAGGCACCTGCATTAGGTATGCCAGATTATGGGAAGACCTTTGAATTATACGGTACAGAAAGTGCAGGGTGCGCAGCAGGAGTTTTAACTCAGAGACATGGTGATGCCAGCAGGCCGGTAGCTTACTACAGTGCACAGTTGGACACCGTAGCGCGGTCTCTCCCCACATGCTTGCGAAGTGTTGCAGCGATAGCTTTGCTAGTAAGTAAATGTGAGGACGTAGTGTTAGGACACAACCTGACCATCCATACACCTCATGCAGTATCAGCCTTACTGAACTCTGCCCAAACCAGACATGTCTCATCTGCTCGGTTTACAAAGTGGGAATTATCACTGATGGCCCCTGTAAACATCACCATTAAGAGATGCAGCTCACTAAATCCTGCAACTTACTTGCCAAGTGTGCCTGGACAGGCACAAAGGGTGGAGGATGAGAATGATGGTGAAGGAGGATTTAGTGCAGACACTGATACGCATGACTGTATGGAATACCTGAATCAGACTTTCACTGCGAGACCTGACATCAGTGACAACCCACTGGAAGGGGAAGACTTTACCTTCTACACTGTCGGTAGTTGCCACAGACAAATGGACTCGGGAGACCTGTGTACTGGATATGCAGTTGTAGACGACAGAGGTATCATAGAAGCTGAACCCCTGGGCCCACCGCACTCAGCACAAGTTGCTGAGTTGGTTGCCCTAACCAGAGCGTGTGAATTGGCCAAGGGTAAGTCAGCTAATATATACACAGATTCTATGTATGCCTTTGGAGTGGTGCATGATTTCGGGGCCCTATGGCGCCTCAGAAATTTCATGACGGCAGCTGGCACACCCGTAGTGCATGCGTCCCACATAAAAAGACTTCTAACAGCGATACAGGAACCAGACAGAGTGGCTGTTATCAAGTGCAAAGCACATACTTACAACCAAGACCCAATTTCACTTGGTAACAGCTGGGCAGACGAAGCTGCTAAATCAGCAGCCAGCACCCCCATACAAACGAACATCACATCACTGATGACATTTAACATGATCAACACACAACAATTTATTGAAATGCAAGATTTGTGTTCATTACAGGAAAAGGCAGTCTGGAGGTCAAAGGGATATGGCCAGGAATCCTCAGGACTGTGGACAGGTGGACAAGGTAAGCCAGTAGCCCCCAGAGCATATCTTCCAAGCTTAGCTGAGGCAGCACACGGTCTGTCTCATCTGGGTAAAGAGGGTATGTGTAAGCTGGTGAGATCCTACTGGTGTGCACCAGGATTCTCTTCTCATGCAGGTAAAAGAGCAATGACATGTTTTACTTGCTTGAGGAAGAATATTGGAAAGTCAATACCAACAGAGACATCCCATATCCCTCCGACAGACGGACCTTTTCAGGTAATACAAATCGATTTCATACAGTTACCACCCTGTAGGAATTTAAAATATGTGTTAGTTTGTATTGACGTATTTTCTAACTGGGTAGAAGCGTTCCCTGCTGCCACAAATACTGCTACGTTCACTGCAAAGAAAATTGTGCAGGAATTTGTGTGTAGATATGGTATCCCTAGAATAATTGAAAGTGATAGGGGTACCCATTTTACAGGTGAAGTATTTCAGGTCATGTGCAAACTGATGGGAATTAATAGCAAGCTGCATACTCCGTACCGTCCACAGGCGAGTGCAAAGGTGGAGAGAGTAAATAGCACTATTAAGAACAAGCTGAGCAAATTAATGGTTGAAACTGGATTGTCGTGGCCAGAAGATTTGCCACTAGTGTTGTACAGCATCAGAACCACTCCCAGGTGTCCCCTTAACCTATCACCCTTTGAAATTCTTTTTGGTCGACAACCTCATGTAATGATAGACCCCCAGGATGATTTGAAATGTAATAATGAAGTGACTGTGAAATATTTGGTTGGGATGAGTCAGCAGCTGAGAAATCAACAAAGAAATTTAAAGCTGGTGATTCCTGACCTACCGAACAGTAATTGTCATGACATTGAACCTGGGGCTTATGTGATGATTCGAAATTTCTTACGCTCAGGTTGCCTCATAGACAGGTGGGAAGGACCGTATCAAGTCTTGTTAACCAGCACAACAGCATTGAAGGTCGCCGAAAGAGAGACTTGGATCCACTCGTCCCACTGCAAGAAGGTTGCTGACCCGGAGAGAACTCGTGACAAAGAGCAGAGTGTAGAGAATCTCGTATCACTGGAGTGTCTGTTCCGGGAAAGTTGAGAGGCAGGACTGTTGAAGGGCATCTGAGCACAGAGAGTAACAAGAGCTAGAACGGTTGTCGTACCACTTTCTTTTTTTCACCTCCCCCTGCATTTTTCCTTTCTTTTCTCCTTCTTATTTTCCTCCTTTCCCCTAACGAAATGGATTGACCACAAGAGACTGCGTTTCGGGTTCTGTTAGTAATTCTGATTCTGATAAGGACAGTGTGTTTTGGTGAGGGTCCCAGAGAGGTCGAGCAGGGATCTGGAATGGGTTCTGATGGCAAGTATGAATTTGTAGAATCTCAGGATCAGCGCATCACTTTAGTAAAGGCTAGCATCAGTAAGCGCTCTGGTAGTCAGGGAGCTCGGAGGCACTGTGAGGGGTTATTGTCTGATGAATATTGTATTTGTAGGAATTGTGAGAATATAGTTAAGGATGGGTGCATCCAGAGATGTCAGTCCAACCTTTATATCGACATGGACCATCATCCGTTGAGTGATTACCACTCACTAGTGGGTAAGATCTTAAACCAGACAGAATGCTGGGTGTGCTCACAGGTACCTCAAGGTCAGAGCAAGTCAGGATTAGTACCATACCCTTTAGCAATAGATGAGGTACTCGAATTACGGGGTGGGAGACCGGGGGACAAGAAATTCAATATTTCTAGGCCCCCTAGTTTGAAGCTCCACCAGTATCATGTAGATAGATCCTTACTATGTTTCAATATTTCCAATTACCGAAAACCGGGAAATTGGGAAGTGACGTGGAATAACCAGACAATGACCTTTTCACACAGAGCTGATAGGATACCCATAGACTCTGAACTTGTACGCCAAATAGCCAACAGTGGGAGGTATTTTCGGTATAGGTATACTCGTGGAAGCAAGACCATGTGGGTTTGAAAAGTATCGCCAGGGTATTGTGCTCATATCATCCAGCCCGATACTTGTACTGAGCAGATGGGAGAACTAGGGATAGGTTTCTTTACTTGGAAAGTTTGTAATATGGTGATGTCATATTTTGTCCCCTATGTTCTCCCAGATGATGCCTATTTCATATGTGGGAGGAAGGCGTACAAGTGGCTTGCCCCGAGCTCAGAGGGATTGTGTTATATTGGGAGAGTACTACCAGAGGTCATGACCATAACCCATGATAAGATGAAAGACATTCACCGCAGTGCTCAGGCTCCTTATACTCATACTCACTATGAACACATTATCAAGAGACACCTCATAGATAGGACAGAGCACGCAGCCTCTGATTTGATCCACGAATCCACCGGGATTCAATTCCTTCTCACATTAGACATCACCCGTACTGCCAGAGGAATTATAAATTATAGGTATATCCATACGCTAGCGAACTTGATAGATAATATCACTGAGATGTATGACGACACCTTCTGGTATACGGGAAGGGAGTTTCAAGCTTACAAGAAGGAACTGATTCAGCACAGGATGGTCCTAAATTATATCACAGCCGTGTCAGGTGGGTACTGTGTTACTCTGGCAACTCAATATGGTGTGAAGTGCTGTGCGTATATTACGAACAGCACTGATGATCCAACGGAGATTATCGATCAAAAGATGGACGATATCTTGCAGTTGAAGTGGGAGTTCAGGAGGAAACACAACCTTACCTTGGCGACTGTGAGTAATGAACTGACCGGCTGGGTCTCATGGTTGAACCCACGAAATTGGTTCTCAGGTTTAGGAGAGTGGGCTCAAAATGTTATTATGAGTATAGGGAAGTTTCTCCTTTGTATCCTGGGAGTCGTCATAATTATTGGTTTGATATTTAGGTGTGTTCGAATTCTGACGCGGCGCAAGCACGGCACAAAGTTGATGAGTCTAAGGAGCGAGGGCGCTGTTATAGCAGCAGACTTAATTTGTGACCCATCCATAGAGACAGTGTTATGATAAGGAATGCAAATGAATTTCATGGCCTGTTTCTTTCACCCGTTTTTCCTTTGTTTCCCCCTCGGCCCAGATACATCCATCCGGAAAAGACATCTGCCCTACCCAAAATGTTTATATGAATGTTTTTTAGATATGTGCCTTATCTTCATCTCTGCAACCTCCAGTTAATAGCACACATAGTCGACAGGTGATATCCACATATGCTAGCACTCACATATTTTTCCCCCTCCATGTATCATCAGCTAAATGTGCACCCCATTTGTTTTAACAAGAAGCCGAAAAGAGCTCGGCAGTGTTTGTTGGCCCATTTACAGACCCTTGATACGGGATGAGAAGGATTTAATGTATACTTTGCAATACCTCGAAGCTTATTTAGAACATATACGGCACGATGATACATGCCCCTTAGACATGGATTCATACATACATGCTTTTTACTATCCCACTAGGTCATACATTTCCTACCTACCACTCTCCCCCGACCATCCAAACTTCTGTAGATATTGTGTAGATATTTTTCTGTGTAGTGATTAGATAGTGGCAGTTATTGGTGACTGCCAAAGGGTGGACTGTCAAAGTCGAAAAATATTGCAGTACACACATCACGTACAAACTACACACAGATGGCCTCCGCGCATGTACTTGTTCTGTTGTGTGTGCACATATTCGCAATTTGCGTATGGTCGCTCCCGTGGTCCTGCGCATTAGCGCGTGGTATGGGTATTTACGGTAGAGTTTGTGAATGCATGGAAGGCTATCAAAACACATTACATATTTAATCCAAATAGTGCACAATGTACTCATAGTCCCCCTGCACCACATCAGAAAGTAACAGCAGTTTAAATGGTAACAGGACAAAGGGATTCACCTTTACAGGATAGGAGGGGAAAGAACAAGGTTATAAGGTGGTGTTTGGTATCCAGCTGAAGGGTATTTTAAGGGTAACATTCCGGTCTTGGTTTGAGGAAGATCGCATGTTCCTGCGGATAGTTATGTGCAGGAGCAGAATATAGATATAAACTGTATTTACTGTACATTATGTATGCGGCTGGAATCCAGAGGAGACCACCCACAAGAGCAGTTGGAAAAGACATCGCCTACCTATTCAAACCGACCTATGACCTCTCCTGTACTGTAAATGACCATCCCTGTGTCCAATGGACAAAGAGATTACAGTATCCATTGTGTAATGTTTTGGATGAATTGTATAAAGAGAGCCTGCAGCAGGCCTGGTCAGGCACAAGTCTCACAACGTTATCTATCAGATGACGGAGGACCGGACCGAGTAGCGCAAGCGAATCCACTCACGTATGTACCATTGAATGTAGCCATTAACTCTGTTATATTGTATTGTATTATTTGTATTGTAACCCCCTTTCAGCAATAATACGCTGTGGTGTCGGAACCCAGCAGTTTAATTACAATCTGGTGTTGTGTCTTCATTGCACTGCTAAGGTTTAAAGTGTATTATCATTGCATTGCATTGCTGTAAAAGGTTTAAAGTGTATCTCTGGGTGTGTACGCGCTGTGAGTACTTTGTACCGTCAGTGCGGCGTTTGTACGCAAAGTCCGTACACAGTACGGGACTCTGTACGCTAATAGCGGACAAAGTACTGTATTAAGTATAGCGGCCGCAGCGGCTCCATGGTAAAGTGTATTTAAGGTGTGTCTAAGGTATAGCTTTCATTCCTGTAAGATAATCAGCATTATCACATGCCTCTACACTCTTGGCAGAAAAAAAGCAATGGTATGAAAATAGGAATTGCAGCAGTACAGTTGTGGCCTAGGATAGAATCCTTTTCCCTCCAGCTACTGACAGCTTCTGATTCTTTCTGTGGATTCAGTATGTAGTACCGATGGCCGGGATGCCAGCCGTCAGTATACCGACATCGGTATCCCGGCCACCAGGATGCCAACAGTGGGGATAGCGCTAGTAAGTGGGCTCACTGAGCTCACCATGCTGCGTGCACAGTGGCTCGCTGCATTCGCTACAGGTTATATTCTCCTCTATGGTTGTCCTGGATACCCACAGAGGGAGCAAAGCCTGTGGCGCCAGACGGGATCCCGGCATCGGCGTTGTGATTGCCGGGATCCCATGCAGTGGAATGTTCACCGCTTCCCGTTTCTGTAAAAGGAAGCACAGAAGTTAAGACACAGGAGGTAAGAGTAGGCTTGCCATAATATCCCTTTAATGCAGGACACCTATGATTACACAGGTTCTGTGGCTGGCTAAATTCATGCCTGCATTTCACATGTTTTTTTTTTTCCAGCCACAGAACTTGTGTAAATAATAGGTGTCCCATATTAAAGGGATATAATGGCCAACCTATTTGTGAGGGAAGCTAGTCACAGGCTTCTTTACTGAGGGCTTATGTTATGTCTTTAGCAGGTATGCATTAAAATAGCGCCCGTCGGGATTCCAGCTGTCTCAATACTGACATTGGGATCCTAACAGGGGTACTATACTGCCGCCGGAATACCGGCGAAGTAGGTGATCCCCCCTCTGTGGGTGTCCACGACACCCATAGAGGGAGAATAGAACCTGCTGCACTTGCCCACCTGCCGGCATTCTGGCGCATGAGGTGTCAATGTCAGTATACTGACTTTCGGTATCATATGCGTCGGCATCCCATACCGATCCCCTTTAGTAACACCATAGGAAAATACTATGAAAATATTTGTCAAATATAAAGACTATTGTAACTAGGAATACTGTTTTCCCTGAGTTCCATTTTAGAGTCCTCACACTGAACTATAAAGCATACCAGGCTTATTTTAGCACAGCCATTACTGAAGCAGCTGAAGTGAAATCTGTCTGTTTTGTTTAAAACAGCATTGTGCATTATCTTAGTCGTTTCACATGACCAAACATGTAATAATGCTCAAAGTAACATGAACCAAAGAGTATTTATTCTACAGTTGTAACATATTCTCCAGTACTGAATGTAAACCCCAGATGGCAGTCTCCACTAATCACATACTTAATACTTGGCTTTGTTACTAATGAGTTGCACATGAACAGGCTGAACATTAAAAGCATGGAGAATTTCAAAGGCCACTCAAAATAAAGATTGACGTTTCCACGGGATGCAGCAGTAGCCCCCAAGCTTAAGTGGACCCCACATAAAACAAAGGGCACAGTCATTTTATTTTAACTTAATATATGTGATGTTATTATGTATTTATTAGCTCAGCAGTGTCTGTAGAATTATTTCAGGGACAGATTTAACTTCTTTTATGACCCTAGGCTGTATAATTCATTTCTGACAACCCCCGTGACTTTTCCACACAAGTAATGCTAATTATGGTATATAAGGTAAATGGTATATGTATCATCATCTACAGGACAATCTGCTTGGTTTGTATCAGTCGGCTGGTTGACACTGCTTGTGTTGTAAGGTTATGAATAATAATGCTCAGCATTTGACATTTTATTGTGGCAAGGAAACACATTTTTTTCAGAGGCCCCTGTTTTACAATCATCAAGGTTCAGAGGGATTTTCAAATTGTATATATGACTCACAATGAATTTAGTTTAGATGGAAAGAGTTTTTAGTTAGATCTCCCTCCCCCTTTCACATTCCAAAAGTGCTATTACAATTTTCTTCCAACCAGAATTGTGGACAGTATTGAAGATTTGTTTCCTTAGATCTCTATCAGCCTTGTGTTCTTCCTGTAATCAGCTTCTGCTTTAAATTAGGTTACCACACTTCTGGAAACTCAGTGCTTGACTGATCAGTCCATATCACCACAGTATGTATTATTGGGAATGCATACTGGATAAAGGGGGTTATTCAGAGTTGTTAGCAATTGGGCAAAACCATGTTGCACTGCAGGTGGGGCAGATGTAACATGTGCAGAGAAATTTAGATTTGGATGGGGTTTTTTTATTTCTGTGTAGGGTAAATACTGGCTGCATTATTTGTGCACTGCAGTTTAGATTTTAGTTTGAACACACCACACCCAAGTGTAAAGGGGCATACACACTAGACAATTTAAGTGGACGATATGCGCGATAAAGATGTTATTGTGCATATTATCAAGTGTGTATGCACTGTAACTATTACACTGCATGCTGCCGTGGGTCATTATTGTGTATCTTTATCCACTGAACATGCAGTCCAATTTAGCCTATATCTTTCATGACTGCATGTTCAGGGATGGGAGGGGTGAAGTCACTGAACGATATTGTTTAACATATCGTTCACTGTGTATACACTTTAACTTTCATTCTGCTTCTGGGGAAATTTTAAAGCAAAATCTTTATCTCTATCTTTATTGGTTCAAAATCGTCTAGTGTGTACCTGCCTTGAGTCTTTGTGCACATGTTACATCTGCCCCACCTGCAGTGCAACATGGTTTTGCCCAATTGCTAACTTTTTTAGTTTGCTAACAACTTTGAATAACCCCCAAAAACTTTACAAAGCAATAACAATAAGGATGTTGTAATATTCTTTCTATTAAGCCGGCTGTGAGCCAATCGAAGCTTACAGACCGGCAGCCAATCAGGAGTTGGCAGCTCCTGATTGGCTGCCAGTTCATGAGCTCCATTTGGTTCACGCCAGCTCAATAGAAAGAATACAACTGCAGCTCTGTGTGCCGCCGCGGCCTGTCCCCGTCGATCCTCACTGCTGCCACCCTGGTCCCCTCTCAGTCAGGGCCCCAGACTGGAGTCCCCACCATCCCGCCTTTGTGGCGGGCCTGCCTACGTCCTTTTGGCAATTGATTAACATGCATATTTATTGTTAGGATTGCATATAGTTCCCATCAACACTATGCTTGAATATAACTTCTTTATAAGGCTTGTAATTGCTGTCCAGCTGCTTGACAGCTTAGATCTGTTTAACATATTTCACAATAAATACACTAGTGAAATTAGGAAATGATTCTGTTTCTTACTTGCATCATGTGAATTAGATTCACATGATGTAAGTAAGAAACAGAATCATTTCCTAATTTCAATTTCAATTTTTGAATTAGATTAAACAACTTAATAAACTATATGCCTTTTTCTGTTTTATACAGCATTATATTTTGGCCTTTGGTGGAATAATAGCCATTCCATTAATTCTAGCAGAACCCCTGTGTGTTAGTCATGACAATGGAGTGAAAAGCCAGCTGATAAGTACCATATTCTTTGTGTCTGGAATATGTACCCTTCTTCAAACAACAATAGGAACAAGGTAATTAAAATGATCAAGAATATGAACTGTTTCTTCCCCACCACTTCTGATTAATAACTTGGAGCATTGATCATAACTAGCAGGCTGTGAAGGGTCGATTAACGTGCTTAACAGTATGATAATGATGCTAATAATTATAATAATCAAGAGAAAAATGATGGTGGTTGGATGTTGCTGCAGGCTTCAAGCAATCAGTCACAGAGAAAATGTATACTGTACTTCCTCAATAATAAAAACATGTGACTTACAGAGAAGAAAATGTATAGGTCGGTCTGCTTGTAAAACATTTCCATTCAGCATACAGTATTTACCTTTTTCTTTGTGTACTCTGGGTGATCCAAGAGAGGATAGGGGCATAGTGCCCTGACTCATGCCATACAGCCTAATACCTCACAATGTAATATTATGATTTCCACCCACATATGCATGACACCTATTCTTGTGCCAATTTGCCCACATTTTCCTCCATTGCTAGGGGATCCGGTCTCTAGGCTGACAGTAACTAGGTCGACACTATCTAGGTCGACCGGGTCTCTAGGTCGTCAGGGTCTCTAGGTCAACATGTTCTAGGTCGACAAGTCAAAAGGTCGACATTAGATTTTCACAATTTTTTTTCTTTTTTGAACCTTTTCATACTTAACAATCCACGTGGACTACAATTGGGAACAGTAACCTGTGCCGAGAGCAGCGGTAGCGGAGCGAGCCATGCGATGGGACATGGTGCACTAACTGGGGTTCCCGGTCACTCTACGAAGAAAATGACACAAAAAACCCATAAAAAACTCACGACGACCTTTTGACCTGTCGACCTAGAACATGTCGACCTAGAGACCCTGTCGACCTAGCATCCCTGTCGAACTAGTTACTGTTGACCAATAGTGGTTGACCTAGTCACTGTCGACCTAGTTACTGTCTACCTTCCATACCACACCCCATTGTTAGTTATTACACAAATGCAAGTCATTCTACTGCAACAAAATACCTCACACACAGAGTCCCATCTGTACTTATTGGGGCCATAAGCCCAGCCTCAACTACTTCACAGTTCTTTTCACTCATTGCTGGCAGGCACTGTGGGGTACAGACATGGTCTGGCAATGAGCTTATTCCTATCACCGCTCCCAGGAGCGGCTCCTGTATAACAAATATAAATTGTTGTTAATTTGTTTTTGTTTTTTTATAATTTGATCAAAAGTAGATTTGTAAGATTATAATGTTTATATTATTTACATTTTTAGGTTTATTTCATAGTTAATGTATGATGTGTATGCAGGGCATCCTGCCCAAGTATGCTTTTAAAAGCCAGATCTCTCCGAGATACAATAATAAAACAAAACACAACAATGCTTATTTTAAGAAACCAAATTTACTAAATTGCAATATGTTTCCTAAGGGTTTTTTCAGCTTTTTTTTAAACCCATTTTATTTTATTTCTGTTTTGTACTGTAAATATGCACTTACTGTAATGTGATTGGTAGGAGCATGTATTATCTCAGATTGCATCTAAACTCTGATTTAGAACATTTGCTAACAGCTATACCTTAATCAGAGGTATTGTGTTGCTGTTAGCTATCTGGTTTATTTGTTTATACAGTGGGGGAACTAGTAAATGGTGAGCCCAGATGCAAAAACATGTCTTAAGCCCACTCTTCACCTCACCCCGAGTTCATAATATGCTTCCAGTGCACCACTTTACTGAATGGGATAGGCATGGCAGTGGGTAACAGAGAGAAACAGAGTAACAGGGGAGCCAGTGAGTGATGGGGAGAGGCAGAAGATAACAGGGGGAGGCAGTGAGTGACGGGGGGGGGGTAGAGGTTGACAATTGGAGGCAGAGGCAACAGGGGGAGGCAGATTGTGAGGTGGAGTGGCAGAGAGTGACAGGGAGAAACAGAAGGTGATGGGGAGAGAAAGAGTATAACATGGGGAAGCAATGGGTGATGGGGGACAGTTGGTGCCTGGGAGAGGAAGTGGGTGATGGAGAGGGGCAGTGCCTGAGGTGGGGAGGCAGAAGGTGATAGGAGGAGGCAAAAGGTAACAGTGGAGGTTACAGGGGACACAGCTGGTGATGTTGAGGCATAGGATGACATGGGGAACATAGGGTGACATCATGCAGAGAGAGACAAGGGAAGGCAGAGGGTGACATAGGGAAGCAGAGGGTGAAAGGTAGGCAGAGGATGAGAAGAAGAGGCAGAGAGAAACAGCTAGAGGCAGAGGGTGACAGGGGGACACATCTGGTGATGGAGAGGTGTATGGTGACAAGGGGAGAGACAGGATGACAGCATGCATAGGGAGACAAGGGGAGGCAAAGGGTGACATAGAGGAAGCTGAGGGGGACAGGGGGAGGCAGAGAGTAAAAAGAGAAATCAGAGGGTAATAGCTGCAGGCAAGAGATGACAAAAGGAGGCAGAGGGTGATAGCTGAAGGAAAAGGGTGACAGGGGGAGGCAGAGGGTGATAGAAGCAAAAGGTTAAAGGGGAGGCAGCTGGTGACTTGGAGGCCGAGGGTGACAAGGGGAGATAGTGATGGGGAGGCATAGACTGAAAGGGGGAGACATAGGGTGACATCATGAAAAGGGGGGATGCAGAGGGTGACAGAAAGAGGGTTATAGGAGGAGACAGAGGATGACAGGTGGAGAAAATGGAAGACAGTTGGAGGCTGAGGCACCAGGGAGAAGGGCTAGGATGTCAGGGAGAGGAAGTAGGTGACAGGAGGAGTCAGAGTTTACAGGGAGAGGCAAAGGGTGACAGGGGGAGACAGTGACAGGGAGAAGCAGGGGGTGAAGGCTGGAGGCAGAGTGTGACAGGGAGAGAGGCGCACAGTCCAGCCCTTACCATGGTGATGCATGAGACAGCCCTGACAGGCATGGAGCCACCAGATTCTGCCTACCTATCTCCTGTGGTCCCGCAGAGCATAGATGCTGAAAGCACACACAGCATTCTGCTGTAGGACTGTCACCCTTGCTGCTTCCTCTCTTGACTACATGACTGGCTCCACCACCAACTGATGTAATAAAGTCAAACTTGCTTGGCGGGTCCCCACTGGGTTCCCCCCTGGCCCCTGCACCTGCAGGAATGGTCAGGATACTTGGGTGGGTCAGGGAAAACATTCTGGTCTGAGCAGCAGTGCTAGCGGGCCCCTTAGTTTCCAGGGGCCCCAGTGCAAAGCACGAGTTGAACTACCAGTAGTCCCACTACTCTGCTGTTTATATACAAAATTACATTCGCATAGCTATATTATCCAATATTGCTAAGTAATAATGACAGTGACTTAGACGTGTGATGAATATGCCTTAGGGTATATTCTATTATATATATCCAGTTTCTGACCAAGTCAGATGTGCTTAGGAGTGCTATCCACTGATGCTCAGTTTCAAACATTTTTAGGGCCTCCAAATAGACCTGAAGATGCCCTGGCTTGCTCCAGTACCTTCCCCACCATGGCTCACCCCAAGATCCATGTTTGGGCACACAACTAAGGGGGTTATTCAGATCTGATCGCCGCTGTGCATTTTTGCACAGCGGGTGATCAGGTCCTAACTGCGCATGCTTATGCACCACAATACGCACGTTGTCAGACAACAACAATGGTGCGAAAAGTCCAATCACACGGGTGTTCGCAAGATGACTGACAGGAAGAGGCCATTTGTGGGTGGCAACTGAGCGCTTACAGGGAGTGTCCGGAAAAACGCAGGCGTGTCCAAGCATTTTCAGGGAGGGTGTATGACGTCAGCTCTGGCCCCGATCAGCCTGTCATCATTGCACTGGAGGAGTAAGTCCTGGGTTGCGCACAGACTGCACAAAGTGGATTTTCGCAGCTCAGCATATACATGCAATCGCACACTTGCACAGCGAATTTACACTCCCCCTGGAGGCAGCGACTATCTGATCGCAGGACAGCAAAATTAGCAGCCCAGCGATCACATCTGAATCTTCCCAGTGAGCTCTATGGCCAATCCACCCCTGCTGTGTTATGCAAACATGTATTTAGCGCTTGATTGCCAAACCCCATGGAAAACTGCCACTTTCTAAGTGTTCACACTGGGCGTTATTCAGCTTCAGTTGCAAAATTACAAAATCGCAAACCTGGCAATTATTGTCAGACTGCACAAGCTCTGTGAACACATTGGGGGTCATTCCGAGTTCTTCGCTCGCAAGCTGCTTTTAGCAGCTTTGCACACGCTAAGCCGCCGCCTACTGGGAGTGAATCTTAGCTTATCAAAATTGCGAACGAAAGATTAGCAAAATTGCGAATAGACACTTCTTAGCAGTTTCTGAGTAGCTCCACACTTACTCGGCATCTGCGATCAGTTCAGTGCTTGTCGTTCCTGGTTTGACGTCACAAACACACCCAGCGTTCGCCCAGACACTCCTCCGTTTCTCCAGCCACTCCCGCGTTTTTCCCAGAAGCGGTAGCGTTTTTTCACACACACCCATAAAACGTCCAGTTTCCGCCCAGAAACACCCACTTCCTGTCAATCACATTACGATCACCAGAACGAAGAAAAAACCTTGTAATGCCGTGAGTAAAATACCTAACTGCATAGCAAATTTACTTGGCGCAGTCGCACTGCGGACATTGCGCATGCGCATTAGCGACTAATCGCTCCGTTGCGAGAAAAAAATAACGAGCAAACAACTCGGAATGACCCCCCTTGTGCGCACACAAAGCCTTAATTGCGATCGCAATTTAGTGAAATGCAGTCGCAGTTTGATTGAGAGGTAGTGACCGTTTGTGGCTGTTAACATGGAATTTGTGGGAAGTGGTTGGAAAAACATAGGTGGATCATGGCCGTTTTCGGGGCGTGTATCTGATGTCAGTTGCAATGGATTGCGACTAAAAACATGGCGCCAGTGCATTCTCATTCTGAATAGCCCTGGGTCAACCAAAATTGTTGATGGTACTCGACTTCTGCATATGCATCGCAATTTTGAGAATGCATACGCAATTTTGAGATTGCTTCGGTGGGCATCTTTTATCTTTAAGGGCAGCTCTTCACATGCGATTTTTAGCAGGATTGAGAGATTCGCAATTTCTGTCTCAATAGCGATATAAGCTGAATGAGTTCCGCAGTCATGATCGTTCCAACTGATTGCTGTTTGAGCTATAATGTCTACCAATACATGAACAAATACTACTGTATGGTTTCTTTTTGTCCGACATTGACCTACCAGTGCAGTATGTCTGTGGATTGTGAGAGGAAACTGGAGCACCAGTTTTGGTAGTAAGTTTTACCATGTGGTTTGGCCTGAACTGCATGTAGTTTAGGAGTCTATAAACTGCCACAGTCTGAATTTTCAGACTCCAAACTGTAGTTTAGTAAATCCTGCGATTTGCTTCTGTGAACAGCATCCGATATGTGGTGGTTTGCAAACTGCACAAATACCATTGGTTAAAGTTAGATTTCCCCCACTTCTCAAACCAAACTGGTAGTTAAGGTCCTTTAAAGGGCTTATTCCGATGGTGCCATGTAGAAATTACTCATGATGGGTCCAAAAAGAAAATGGTACCAGTAATAGATACACTGCCCAGTAACATACCACCAGCTAGAAATCTGTTGATCAGAACAATATGATATTTATGCTAGAAATGTGCATTACGGTTCTCCAGAAATCCGAATCCAACTCAAATTTGTGGATCCGAACCAAACCAGGTCCCGAAGGGATCTGACCAAAGCTAAGGGGTAAATTTACTAAGATTCGTATTTTCCCGTTTCAGGTCAAAGTTCAATCACGAATGACATCGAAAGTGTAAAACTGCAACTTTTTGAATTTGTTACGATGGATTTACTAAACTGTCGTATTCGGGTTTTTCTTTTCTTCCGATGTCGATGTCATTCGTGGTTTTTTTTCTATTTTTACGGCAGTGATTAGCAAAACACTGCCGACTTTTTTACAATGAATCTCGGCCGGATCTGTGTGATCCGTGCTGGGGATTTTTTTTTTTGTTTTTTTTAAATTAAACACTGCAAAATATTTAAAAAAAAATTGCGTGGGGTCCCCCCTCCTAAGCATAACCAGCCTCGGGCTCTTTGAGCCGATCCTGGTTGCAGAAATATGGGGAAAAAAATGACAGGGGTTCCCCCATATTTAAGCAACCAGCATCGGGCTCTGCGCCTGGTCCTGGTTCCAAAAATACGGGGGACAAAAAGAGTAGGGGTCCCCCGTATTTTTAAAACCAGCACCGGGCTCCACTAGCTGGACAGATAATGCCACAGCCGGGGGTCACTTTGATATAGTGCCCTGCGGCCGTGGCATCAAAAATCCAACTAGTCACCCCTGGCCGGGGTACCCTGGGGGAGTGGGGACCCCTTCAATCAAGGGGTCCCCCCCCCCAGCCACCCAAGGGCCAGGGGTGAAGCCCGAGGCTGTCCCCCCCATCCAATGGGCTGCGGATGGGGAGGCTGATAGCCTTTTGTGATAATGAAAAGATATTGTTTTTAGTAGCAGTACTACAAGTCCCAGCAAGCCTCCCCCGCATGCTGGTACTTGGAGAACCACAAGTACCAGCATGCGGCGGAAAAACGGGCCCGCTGGTACCTGTAGTACTACTACTAAAAAAATACCCAAAAAAACACAAGACACACACACCGTGAAAGTATAATTTTATTACATACATACACACATACATACATACTTACCTTATGTTCCCACGCAGGTCGGTCCTCTTCTCCAGTAGAATCCAAGGGGTACCTGTTGAAGAAATTATACTCACGAGATCCAGGGGCCCAGGGTCCTCGGAGAAATCCTTTGTAATCCACGTACTTGAAAAAAAAAAAAAACGCTTACCCGAGCCACGCACTAAAAGGGGACCCATGTTTGCACATGGATCCCCTTTTCCCGACTGCCAGAAAACCCACTCTGACTGATGTCTAAGTGGGTTTCCTCAGCCAATCAGGGAGCGCCACGTTGTAGCACTCTCCTGATCGGCTGTGTGCTCCTGTCCTAACTGACAGGCGGCACACGGCAGTGTTACAATGTAGCGCCTATGCGCTACATTGTAACCAATGCTGGGAACTTTCTGCTCAGCGGTGACGTCACTTTAGGTCAACCGCAGGGCAGAAAGTTCCCACCATTGGTTACAATGGAGCGCATAGGCGCTACATTGTAACACTGCCGTGTGCTGCCTGTCAGTCAGGACAGGAGCACACAGCCGATCAGGAGAGTGCTACAACGTGGCGCTCCCTGATTGGCTGAGGAAACCCACTTAGACATCAGTCAGAGTGGGTTTTCTGGCAGTCGGGAAAAGGGGATCCATGTGCAAACATGGGTCCCCTTTTAGTGCGTGGCTCGGGTGTCCGATTTGTTATTTTTTTCAAGTACGTGGATTACACCTGGATTCCCCGAGGACCCTGGACCCCTGGATCTCGTGAGTATAATTTCTTCAACAGGTACCCCTTGGGGTGACTAGTTGGATTTTTGATGCCACGGCCGCAGGGCACTATATCAAAGTGACCCCCGGCTGTGGCATTATCTGTCCAGCTAGTGGAGCCCGGTGCTGGTTTTAAAAATACGGGGGACCCCTACTCTTTTTGTCCCCCGTATTTTTGGAACCAGGACCAGGCGCAGAGCCCGATGCTGGTTGCTTAAATATGGGGGAACCCCTGTCAATTTTTTCCCCATATTTCTGCAACCAGGATCGGCTCAAAGAGCCCGAGGCTGGTTATGCTTAGGAGGGGGGACCCCACGCAATTTTTTTTTATAAAATAACAACTTTCCCACCCCTTCCCACTGATATACATGCACGGATCTCATGGATCCCTGCATGCCTATCCAATCACGGAAAAAAAAAGTAGGTCTGTTTTTTTTTAGCACTTTTTTACGAGTTGTAATTTTTCACGGCAGTGTTTGTTTTTTTTTTGCTTTGCACTTCTTAGTAAATGACCGAGATTCATACTTAAACAGCCGCGTTTTGACCGATGGTGTATTCATTCGTGATTTTTTTCTTGGACTTCAAAATATTACGAATGCCCTCATCACTGCCGTGATTATTGCTTAGTAAATGACCGAGATGACACTTTGATGAAAAAACGGCATCTCGGTCAAAATCGGGAGCTTAGTAAATTTACCCCTAAGTCTCAGTTCAGAATTCCGGTTTTAAATCCGACTTTCAGGATTTGGAGTGCAAAATTTACATAATTTCAGCTCTATGACGTCATTACCACCAGTGGCGGATTTTCCTTAAGGCTGCCCCCAAGTAAAATCCGCCTCCTTGCTCAGTGTCACTGACGCCAGATGCAGTATACTGTATTAGCCTTGCTTATCCTGATTTACCCTCTTGTCTGATGCTTTGTACATGACATTAATACACAGTATACTTTTGATATATTTCAGGTGAAAATCACAAGTAACAATTTTGTCATTTTTAAAAGTTTAATTGAAATCTGTTTTTTTTTTTATTTCATTTCTTCACAGATTACCTATACTACAAGGGGGGACATTCAGCTTTATTACACCTACATTAGCAATATTATCTCTCCCTCAGTGGAAATGTCAACATTCTGAAGTATTCAATGGAACTGGAAACTTTTCTATAGATAACACAGAGTTATGGCAGCCTCGAATGAGAGAAGTAATGATATTTCCTTTTCTTATCTCCCCATTTTCTCCTGAAGCTTGTAGGCATATGCTGAGATGAAATGGCATATTATTAGTACATATGATCTTAGTTTTGAGATTGTAACAGTTGTTGTTTCTGCAGCTTTTATTATCAAAGCAAGGTGAATGCTCTGAAACACAACAAATGCACCAGTGGAATGTTCAAACAAGCCACATTTATTAGAAGCAAGAAAACTACAAGTTGATTCTGCATTTGTTTTGTTTATCTATCCCACTATATAGAAATGATACAACCAAAACTGTGTAACTTTACTAGGTGCTTGAGGGTTTTAGGACCAAACATTGAATTTGTAAATGCTTGAGATGGTAGAACTTAATTCTGTTGGGCACGTCCAGACTGATAAATGTATATACAGATGAGAGGGCAGTCAACAGGCGGGCTAGGTCCAGGTACTTTTCAGGGGGTGTGGCCTAATAACAGGAGGTGTGGTCATGTCCCCTTAGAAAAAAATAGTATTTTAAGCACCTCCATGGCCACACTGCAGCCCAGTACACAGCAGCATGTGCTGGGCTAAGGAGAAGTGCTGCAGCTGCTGATGCCAGATAAGAGGGAGGGGGCACAGAGCCCCCTATGGGCCTTCACTGGGCCCCTCCAGCAGACCTGGGCACGGGTAATTTGTACCCTCTCCCCCGCTCTCTCGGCACCATTGCAGATGAGTACTCACACACAGTGGCTCGAGTTGCACCTGATAACTCCTTTTGGCACCACAGATTCCGGGGCTACTCTGCCACACTGAGTGTCTTTCTTACAAAATGTGTGTCTTATTCACATAGATAAATCAGGGTGTGACAAAACTACTTTGCTAGATTGCACTGATGAATTTGATTTGCAACATTTGTACATCTGGGTGTGACTGAGGCGGAGATGTACTAAGTCTTGAAAAGTGATACATTTCACTGTGATAAAGCACCAGACAATCAGCTCCTAACTGCCATGTTACAGGCTGGGTTTGAAAAAATGACAGTTAGGTAGCTTAGTACATCAGAGTCTGAATGTGTGTAGGAAGTGCTGCAATGCAGAGGTCACAGGTTTTTCTCATGCAAACTTAAGATGTGCTTCATCTGCGACACTGTTTAAAACTAATCCCTGTGCAGTTAAAGTTCCAGCCCAGTGTCTGTAGCATACTTCTTGGAGTGCCTCAGTTGTGTAGTGTCTTGTGCTGTATGGCGTACAGATACTAGTTGTATTAGGACACATCTGTACTTTTCCTGTTATAGCAAAGGCACTGATCTTCAAATTACTCATTACAGGTTTTTTTTCAGTATGCAACTGTTTATGTTATTATTGTTTCAAATCTGTAGCACATTGGGGTATATTTACTAAGCTCCCGATTTTGACCGAGATGCCGTTTTTTCTTCAAAGTGTCATCTCGGTTAATCTCGGTCATTTACTAAACACTAATCACGGCTGTGATGAGGGCATTCGTAATTTTTTGCTAGTTCAGGTAAAAAATTACGAATGAATACACCATCGGTCAAATTACGCCTGTTTAGATATGAATCTCGGTCATTTACTAAGAAGTGCAAAGCAGAAAAACACAAAACACTGCCGTGAAAAATTACAACTCGTAAAAAAGTCCTAAAAAAAAACAGACCTGCTTTTTTTTCCCGTGATTTGAGATGCATGCAGGGATCCATGAGATCCGTGCATGTATATCAGTGGGAAGGGGTGGGAAAGTGCTTATTTTTGCCAAAAAAATTGCGTGGGGTCCCCCCTCCTAAGCATAACCAGCCTCGGGCTCTTTGAGCCGATCCTGGTTGCAGAAATATGGGGAAAAAAATGACAGGGGTTCCCCCATATTTAAGCAACCAGCATCGGGCTCTGCGCCTGGTCCTGGTCCCAAAAATACGGGGGACAAAAAGAGTAGGGGTCCCCCGTATTTTTAAAACCAGCACCGGGCTCCACTAGCTGGACAGATAATGCCACAGCCGGGGGTCACTTTTATACAGCGCCCTGCGGCCGTGGCATCAAAAATCCAACTAGTCACCCCTGGCCGGGGTACCCTGGGGGAGTGGGAACCCCTTCAATCAAGGGGTCCCCCCCCCCCAGCCACCCAAGGGCCAGGGGTGAAGCCCGAGGCTGTCCCCCCCCATCCAATGGGCTGCGGATGGGGAGGCTGATAGCCATTTGTGATAATGAAAAGATATTGTTTTTAGTAGCAGTACTACAAGTCCCAGCAAGCCTCCCCCGCATGCTGGTACTTGGAGAACCACAAGTACCAGCATGCGGCGGAAAAACGGGCCCGCTGGTACCTGTAGTACTACCACTAAAAAAATACCCAAAAAAACACAAGACACACACACCGTGAAAGTATAATTTTATTACATACATACACACATACATACATACTTACCTTATGTTCTCACGCAGGTCGGTCCTCTTCTCCAGTAGAATCCAAGGGCTACCTGTTGAAGAAATTCTACTCACCAGATCCATGGGTCCAGGCTCCTCGGCAAATCCAGGGTTAATCCACGTACTTGAATAAAAAAAAAAAACGGTGTCCCGACCACGAACTGAAAGGGGACCCATGTTTGCACATGGGTCACCTTCCCACGAATGCCAGAAACCCACTTTGACTTCTGTCTAAGTGGGTTTCTTCAGCCAATCAGGGAGTGCCACGTTGTAGCACTCTCCTGATCAGCTGTGTGCTGCTGTCCTCACTGACAGGCGGCACACGGCAGTGTTACAATGTAGCGCCTATGCGCTCCATTGTAACCAATGCTGGGAACTTTCTGCTCAGCGGTGACGTCACTTTAGGTCAACCGCAGGGCAGAAAGTTCCCATCATTGGTTACAATGTAGCGCATAGGCGCTACATTGTAACACTGCCGCGTGCTGCCTGTCAGTGAGGACAGCAGCACACAGCTGATCAGGAGAGTGCTACAACGTGGCACTCCCTGATTGGCTGAAGAAACCCACTTAGACAGAAGTCAAAGTGGGTTTCTGGCATTCGTGGGAAGGTGACCCATGTGCAAACATGGGTCCCCTTTCAGTTCATGGTCGGGACACCGTTTTTTTTTATTTATTCAAGTACGTGGATTAACCCTGGATTTGCCGAGGAGCCTGGACCCATGGATCTGGTGAGTAGAATTTCTTCAACAGGTAGCCCTTGGATTCTACTGGAGAAGAGGACCGACCTGCGTGAGAACATAAGGTAAGTATGTATGTATGTGTGTATGTATGTAATAAAATTATACTTTCACGGTGTGTGTGTCTTGTGTTTTTTTGGGTATTTTTTTAGTGGTAGTACTACAGGTACCAGCGGGCCCGTTTTTCCGCCGCATGCTGGTACTTGTGGTTCTCCAAGTACCAGCATGCGGGGGAGGCTTGCTGGGACTTGTAGTACTGCTACTAAAAACAATATCTTTTCATTATCACAAATGGCTATCAGCCTCCCCATCCGCAGCCCATTGGATGGGGGGGGACAGCCTCGGGCTTCACCCCTGGCCCTTGGGTGGCTGGGGGGGGGGACCCCTTGATTGAAGGGGTCCCCACTCCCCCAGGGTACCCCGGCCAGGGGTGACTAGTTGGATTTTTGATGCCACGGCCGCAGGGCGCTGTATAAAAGTGACCCCCGGCTGTGGCATTATCTGTCCAGCTAGTGGAGCCCGGTGCTGGTTTTAAAAATACGGGGGACCCCTACTCTTTTTGTCCCCCGTATTTTTGGAACCAGGACCAGGCGCAGAGCCCGATGCTGGTTGCTTAAATATGGGGGAACCCCTGTCAATTTTTTCCCCATATTTCTGCAACCAGGATCGGCTCAAAGAGCCCGAGGCTGGTTATGCTTAGGAGGGGGGACCCCACGCATTTTTTTTTGGGATTTTACATTGTTTAATTAAAAAAAAAAAAAATAAGAACCCCAGCACGGATCACACAGATCCGGCCGAGATTGATTGTAAAAAAAAAACGGCAGTGTTTTGCTAATCACTGCCGTAAAAATAGGTAAAAAAAAACGAATGACATCGACATCGGAAGCAAAGAAAAATACGAATACGACAGCTTAGTAAATCCATCGTAATCAATTCAAAAAGTTGCAGTTTTACACTGTCGATGTCATTCGTGATTGAACTTTGACCTATTTTCGGAAATTACGAATCTTAGTAAATATACCCCATTGGATGAGTAAATATGAGTGACTAACTTTCAAATAGCAATATTGAAGTGTTATGATTCTGATACTGTTTCCATGTTTTTTTTAACTCTAATGATTAATTAATGGTGTTCATTTAAATTTTTCATAATATTTAGATTAAGAAAGTGAGTCAGTATTTGATCTTTTTATCCCGTGTTTTGTTCAGCAATTTAATACACCCCACCTTTTTCCTGCATCCCACTGCGATGTATCACAAATACTTCCAGAATTACTGTTACATGTTGCTCTCGATTCTATCAAACTGTTTTCAGGAGGTTTATTTTTTGTTTGAAGAACTTTAGTAATTAAATGGCTTAACTGTGTTGCTTGTGTAGATGGAGAACACTGAACCAGCAATTGTAGACATAAACAACAGAGGCAGTTTCCTGATAACAGAGCAGAAACAAATCAGCAAGTAAAAAGAAAAAATCAGTGCAAGTCATGACAGACATGTTTTTCTCACCCTTTGACCTGGTTTTAGAGACATACAGACAAATCCAGCCTTTACTTTTGCATTCCTTACAGTTTGAATTGTTAACAGTCTCCAGATTTGTCTTTGTAGACATAAGTTGATATTGAATTTAATGTTTATGCAACCGACAGTCTAAATAAGAATATACTTTAAATCTGTGAGTTCAGCAAATCCATAATTTAGAAATATAAGATTACAGCGTATGCATACCTCTTTACTGATCCAATTCAGCAGGATACATACACTTCAAATGTAACTTTTTGGCTGTTGCAGTAATTTATGGTCTGTACCGACCAATAGGGGCTTTGTAACAGGTTCAGCGTCTCCATAGTCTCATACAGTTATATAGCAGTGCCATGGGGACATGCCCCATTTATCCATGACCACACCCCCTTTCCTGTTTTTTTACCAGTTTCCTGCTCAGCAAAGTTGAATGGTGTGAGGATATTCCTGCTTTTCAGGCACTGTCTTACTGCCCCACCTGCAGGCTGCAGTGTCCGCTGGCAGGGGGAGGTTCGGGGGGGGGGGGGGGGTTACTCTGTCACTGCTGCTCTATGTAGCAGAGCAGGGTTGATGGTTGATGCATGCATTTGCACATTATCCAGGAGCGCTGCCCACACCTCCAGGATGATGAGAAGTGACAGAATGACACGTGGAGGCTCATTCAAGTGCGGTCGCAAAGTGGCTATTGTATGCAAATTGGTCAATGTTTTCTTACTGCACTTGCATCTGAGCCACAGTGCACATGCACAGCAATTGAATTGCTATAGTGGTTGCAATGAGGTACTAGTCGCAAAGTGACAGGAAGATGTTTGGGGGTGGTAACAAGGAGTGGTAGACAAAATGCAGGTGTGTCATGGCCATTCAGATGGCGTTATCAGGATTTACATAAATTAGCAGTTGTGATCACACTTGCTACTGGGGAGCCCTATGCGTCCCGGGGGAGCAGCTCAGCCAGAGCATCTTCAGAGGCACTCAGAGTCTGCAACATGACCTGATTTGCGCTGATGATACCTATTTATCAGCAATTATACACTGTTAGATGGAAATGATGTGACTGCAGTGTGCGTCCCTATGCTCAGGTTAGCCTCTGCCCATATTAGTATATAATCGCAAGCAAAAGATAGCAACAGATAGCAACAGTAGCAGCAAGAGCAGCCAAATCTGAATGAGCCTAGCGGTCCTGACACCAAATAATCATACATCTGGAGGTATGGCCTTGCTGACATGAACCCATGCCCCCTTTCCGGAGTCCTGAGATGGGAATTTAAATTGTTGGGAGTTATGGTATATGTAACAAAATGGATGACACAGTCAAAGTCCGATTTAACAAAAAGGGAGATTTTTCTATCACTATGTATTGCAGTATTATCTATAATACTTTACCTTTAAACTGTTGTTGAGGCATCTGAGTTATGCTCAGCTTCGTGACTCTACTGGTACAGCAAATGTAATCCTAGACTCACCTGTTCTTTGGCCAATCAGGGCTCTGTGCATATGTGTCCTAGGTCACATGCGCTTTGCCCTGGAATACACATGTGCAATGCATTGCATTGTCGTGGCTTGCATTGCAAATTCTTAAAAATCCTAAAAATAGAAAAAAAAATGAAACTTAATTAAAATGGGAAAATTCTGTATTTAATTAAACAAATGTACTGTCATGTTCCCTGTTAAATAGAATAGAAATGGAGGCCAGCAAAACCAGTCTATTCTGGCTTCATATCTTGGTAAATGGGAAGAATCCCATCTGTAGTGTAAACACCCCCTTTTTGAGAAATTTAGGGGACTTCTCTCTTAAATAAACTATCTAGGGTCCATTACTACCTGCATTTGTAGTATATGGGAGTTGCAATGAGAATATATGAAACAGCTTATATAATAACCCCCCTGGAATGTAACTAATGTAAAGTTGGATGGAGTAGTTAATCATTAGGACCTGTTGATCAACATTTACTAAATTGTCTGTAAAGGAAATGTGGTTTAAACAGATCCAGGCTGAGTCTCCCATATCCAATATCCAAAATATTCTGAAATCCAAAAATGTTTGAGTACTGCGATAGTGACACTTGTGCCTTCTGATGGTTCAGAGTATATAAACTGTGTTTCATGCACAAAATCATAAAAAATATTTGATAAATTTGCCTTCAGGCTATTGGGGTCTATTCAATTGATGTCGGATCCTTTCTGGTGGAAAGGATCCGACATTATAGTATTCAATTTGTGGCCAAATCTGACAGGTTTTGGCCGTTCCCGACAATGCTAATCCGACTTTATATAAAGTTGGATTGACATTGTCGGAAACGGCGCTAAAACCTGTTGGATTAAGCCGCTAATCCGACAAAACACGTGGATCCGCGGCTAATCCGATGATCCACGTGTTTTCCGACAAGTCGGAATTTCTGTCTTGTCGGATAAATGGCAGTTTGATTGAATAGGTCGAATCTGGATTCGACCTTAAATTGTCGGAAACTGCAGTTTTTCCGAAAAGTCGGGAAATCTGACTTAAATTAAATAGATACCTATGTGTATAAGGTGTATATGAAAGAGAAATGTATTCTGTATGTACATTTCCCAAAATACAGAGTAATACAAAATACTAGTACTTCTGGTCCCAAGATTTTCAGAAATGGGAGACTCAACCTGCGTCATTAAAAAATTTTTTTTTTTTATAAAACTTTGGGGTTATTCTATTAGCACTTGTACTTTACCGCTGCTAATAGATTCTCCAGGGACTATCTTATTATCCCTCATGCCGGCATCCCTTTCTCTTGATACAGGCAATTATTGGGTAATAGGCATGCAAAGCATAATCCCCGTTAAGCACCCACTGGAGTCGCTTTAACACATGGGATCGGGAATTTATCACCAATGCCTCAGTCCAATAAGAGCTGACAGGCTCACTTATCTTGACTGTCCATCCATTGAGCTACTGCCACAGACACAAGAAGTGAAATCCCAGTCTCTCTGCAGAGTACATGAGGCGGGCTGGGGAAAACGCCTTCAGTGTCAGCTCCATAGCCTCGGCTGCAGTGCAGCATACTTTCACAATACTCACGGCAGACCAGTACGCCATGGCAAACTTTTTCAAAACCGCTGTCCTAGAGAATGATAGCTGGAATCTGATTTTCTGCTTTTGGCAACACTGCCTCTTTTCCTTTTTATAAGTTTCAGACTCTACCCCTAGGGCTGACAGCCAGTGGCGCCGAGAGAGGGGGGAGAGGGTACTAATTACTGGGGCCCAGGTCTGATGGAGGGTTGCAGTGAGGGCTCAGACCCCCCCCCCCCCCTTCCTTACCTGGCAGCAGCTGCTGCAGCTTTTCTCCTCTGCCCAGTACACGCTGCTGTGTGCTGGGCTGCAGTCTGGCCAGGGAGGTGCATAAGATATTTTTTTTTCTATGGGAGCATGGCCATGCCTCCTATGATTATACCCCCCCCCCCCCTCCCGAAAAGTACCTGTGCCCAGCCAGGCTCTCTAATGCCATACTGAGAGCTCCCAGTGATGTGCGGTCATAATGAGTGATTACACACATCACTTAGAACTATGGGCCTAATTCAGACCTGATCGCAGCAGCACATTTGTTATCAAATGGGCAAAACCATGTGCACTGCAGGGGGGGACAGATATAACATGTGCAGAGAGAGTTAGAGTCGGATGGGTTATATTGTTTCTGTGCAGGGTAAATACTAGAGATGAGCGGGTTCGGTTCCTCGGAATCCGAACCCGCCCGAACTTCAGCTTTTTTTACACGGATCCGAGCGACTCGGATCTTCCCGCCTTGCTCGGTTAACCCGAGCGCGCCCGAACGTCATCATGACGCTGTCGGATTCTCGCGAGGCTCGGATTCTATCGCGAGACTCGGATTCTATATAAGGAGCCGCGCGTCGCCGCCATTTTACATGTGCATTGAGATTGATAGTGAGAGGACGTGGCTGGTGTCCTCTCCGTTTAGAGAAGAAATAGATAGGAGAGTGAGAGTGAGACAGTGACACTTCATTTACTGGAGCTTAGGAGGAGTACTCAGACAGAGAGTGCAGAATTTTGCTGATAGTATTAGTTAGTTATACTAGTGACAGAGTGAGACAGTGACACTTCATTTACTGGAGCTTAGGAGGAGTACTCAGACAGAGGGTGCAGAATTTTGCTGATAGTATTAGTTAGTTATACTAGTGACTGACCAGTGACCACCAGTGCAGTTTTATATTATTTAATATAATCCGTTCTCTGCCTGAAAAAACGATACACAGTGACTCAGTCACATACCATATCTGTGCTCAGCCCAGTGTGCTGCTGCATCATCTATGTATAATATCTGACTGTGCTCACACAGCTTAATTGTGGGGGAGACTGGGGAGCAGTTAGGTTATAGCAGGAGCCAGGAGTACATATTAAAAAATTAAACAGTGCACACTTTTTTTCTGCAGGAGTGCCACTGCCAGTGTGACTGACCAGTGACCTGACCACCAGTATATAGTATACTATATTGTATTGTGAATGTCTGCCTGTAAAAGTTAAACACACGTCGTGTGACTTGTGTGGTGTTTTTTTATTCTATAAAATAAAAAACTCATTCTGCTGACAGACAGTGTCCAGCAGGTCCGTCATTATATAATATATACCTGTCCGGCTGCAGTAGTGATATATATATATTTTTTATATCATTATTTATCATCCAGTCGCAGCAGACACAGTACGGTAGTTCACGGCTGTAGCTACCTCTGTGTCGGCACTCGGCAGTCCATCCATAATTGTATACCACCTACCCGTGTTTTTTTTTTTCTTTCTTCTTTATACATACTACATCTCATTATCATCCAGTCTATATTAGCAGCAGACACAGTACAGTACGGTAGTCCACGGCTGTAGCTACCTCTGTGTCGGCACTCGGCAGTCCGTCCATAATTGTATACCACCTACCCGTGGTTTTTTTTTTCTTTCTTCTTTATACATACTACATCTCATTATCAACCAGTCTATATTAGCAGCAGACACAGTACGGTAGTCCACGGCTGTAGCTACCTCTGTGTCGGCACTCGGCAGTCCGTCCATAATTGTATACCACCTACCCGTGGTTTTTTTTTCTTTCTTCTTTATACATACTACATCTCATTATCATCCAGTCTATATTAGCAGCAGACACAGTACAGTACGGTAGTCCACGGCTGTAGCTACCTCTGTGTCGGCACTCGGCAGTCCGTCCATAATTGTATACCACCTACCCGTGGTTTTTTTTTTCTTTCTTCTTTATACATACTACATCTCATTATCAACCAGTCTATATTAGCAGCAGACACAGTACGGTAGTCCACGGCTGTAGCTACCTCTGTGTCGGCACTCGGCAGTCCATCCATAATTGTATACCACCTACCCGTGGTTTTTTTTTCTTTCTTCTTTATACATACTACATCTCATTATCATCCAGTCTATATTAGCAGCAGACACAGTACAGTACGGTAGTCCACGGCTGTAGCTACCTCTGTGTCGGCACTCGGCAGTCCGTCCATAATTGTATACCACCTACCCGTGGTTTTTTTTTTCTTTCTTCTTTATACATACTACATCTCATTATCATCCAGTCTATATTAGCAGCAGACACAGTACAGTACGGTAGTCCACGGCTGTAGCTACCTCTGTGTCGGCACTCGGCAGTCCATCCATAATTGTATACCACCTACCCGTGGTTTTTTTTTCTTTCTTCTTTATACATACTACATCTCATTATCATCCAGTCTATATTAGCAGCAGACACAGTACTGTACAATAGTCCAGGGCTGTAGCTACCTCTGTGTCGGCACTCGGCAGTCCGTCCATAATTGTATACCACCTACCCGTGGTTTTTTTTCTTTCTTCTTTATACATACTACATCTCATTATCATCCAGTCTATATTAGCAGCAGACACAGTACAGTACGGTAGTCCACGGCTGTAGCTACCTCTGTGTCGGCACTCGGCAGTCCGTCCATAATTGTATACCACCTACCCGTGGTTTTTTTTTCTTTCTTCTTTATACATACTACATCTCATTATCAACCAGTCTATATTAGCAGCAGACACAGTACGGTAGTCCACGGCTGTAGCTACCTCTGTGTCGGCACTCGGCAGTCCATCCATAATTGTATACCACCTACCCGTGGTTTTTTTTTCTTTCTTCTTTATACATACATACTACATCTCATTATCATCCAGTCTATATTAGCAGCAGACACAGTACAGTACAATAGTCCACGGCTGTAGCTACCTCTGTGTCGGCACTCGGCAGTCCATCCATAATTGTATACTAGTATCCATCTCCATTGTTTACCTGAGGTGCCTTTTAGTTGTGCCTATTAAAATATGGAGAACAAAAATGTTGAGGTTCCAAAATTAGGGAAAGATCAAGATCCACTTCCACCTCGTGCTGAAGCTGCTGCCACTAGTCATGGCCGAGACGATGAAATGCCAGCAACGTCGTCTGCCAAGGCCGATGCCCAATGTCATAGTACAGAGCATGTCAAATCCAAAACACCAAATATCAGTAAAAAAAGGACTCCAAAACCTAAAATAAAATTGTCGGAGGAGAAGCGTAAACTTGCCAATATGCCATTTACCACACGGAGTGGCAAGGAACGGCTGAGGCCCTGGCCTATGTTCATGGCTAGTGGTTCAGCTTCACATGAGGATGGAAGCACTCAGCCTCTCGCTAGAAAACTGAAAAGACTCAAGCTGGCAAAAGCACCGCAAAGAACTGTGCGTTCTTCGAAATCCCAAATCCACAAGGAGAGTCCAATTGTGTCGGTTGCGATGCCTGACCTTCCCAACACTGGACGTGAAGAGCATGCGCCTTCCACCATTTGCACGCCCCCTGCAAGTGCTGGAAGGAGCACCCGCAGTCCAGTTCCTGATAGTCAGATTGAAGATGTCAGTGTTGAAGTACACCAGGATGAGGAGGATATGGGTGTTGCTGGCGCTGGGGAGGAAATTGACCAGGACGATTCTGATGGTGAGGTGGTTTGTTTAAGTCAGGCACCCGGGGAGACACCTGTTGTCCGTGGGAGGAATATGGCCACTGACATGCCTGGTGAAAATACCAAAAAAATCAGCTCTTCGGTGTGGAAGTATTTCAACAGAAATGCGGACAACAGGTGTCAAGCCGTGTGTTGCCTTTGTCAAGCTGTAATAAGTAGGGGTAAGGACGTTAACCACCTCGGAACATCCTCCCTTATACGTCACCTGCAGCGCATTCATAATAAGTCAGTGACAAGTTCAAAAACTTTGGGCGACAGCGGAAGCAGTCCACTGACCAGTAAATCCCTTCCTCTTGTAACCAAGCTCACGCAAACCACCCCACCAACTCCCTCAGTGTCAATTTCCTCCTTCCCCAGGAATGCCAATAGTCCTGCAGGCCATGTCACTGGCAATTCTGACGAGTCCTCTCCTGCCTGGGATTCCTCCGATGCATCCTTGCGTGTAACGCCTACTGCTGCTGGCGCTGCTGTTGTTGCTGCTGGGAGTCGATGGTCATCCCAGAGGGGAAGTCGTAAACCCACTTGTACTACTTCCAGTAAGCAATTGACTGTTCAACAGTCCTTTGCGAGGAAGATGAAATATCACAGCAGTCATCCTGCTGCAAAGCGGATAACTGAGGCCTTGACAACTATGTTGGTGTTAGACGTGCGTCCGGTATCCGCCGTTAGTTCACAGGGAACTAGACAATTTATTGAGGCAGTGTGCCCCCGTTACCAAATACCATCTAGGTTCCACTTCTCTAGGCAGGCGATACCGAGAATGTACACGGACGTCAGAAAAAGACTCACCAGTGTCCTAAAAAATGCAGTTGTACCCAATGTCCACTTAACCACGGACATGTGGACAAGTGGAGCAGGGCAGGGTCAGGACTATATGACTGTGACAGCCCACTGGGTAGATGTATGGACTCCCGCCGCAAGAACAGCAGCGGCGGCACCAGTAGCAGCATCTCGCAAACGCCAACTCTTTCCTAGGCAGGCTACGCTTTGTATCACCGCTTTCCAGAATACGCACACAGCTGAAAACCACTTACGGCAACTGAGGAAGATCATCGCGGAATGGCTTACCCCAATTGGACTCTCCTGTGGATTTGTGGCATCGGACAACGCCAGCAATATTGTGTGTGCATTAAATATGGGCAAATTCCAGCACGTCCCATGTTTTGCACATACCTTGAATTTGGTGGTGCAGAATTTTTTAAAAAACGACAGGGGCGTGCAAGAGATGCTGTCGGTGGCCAGAAGAATTGCGGGACACTTTCGGCGTACAGGCACCACGTACCGAAGACTGGAGCACCACCAAAAACTACTGAACCTGCCCTGCCATCATCTGAAGCAAGAAGTGGTAACGAGGTGGAATTCAACCCTCTATATGCTTCAGAGGTTGGAGGAGCAGCAAAAGGCCATTCAAGCCTATACAATTGAGCACGATATAGGAGGTGGAATGCACCTGTCTCAAGCGCAGTGGAGAATGATTTCAACGTTGTGCAAGGTTCTGATGCCCTTTGAACTTGCCACACGTGAAGTCAGTTCAGACACTGCCAGCCTGAGTCAGGTCATTCCCCTCATCAGGCTTTTGCAGAAGAAGCTGGAGACATTGAAGGAGGAGCTAACACGGAGCGATTCCGCTAGGCATGTGGGACTTGTGGATGGAGCCCTTAATTCGCTTAACAAGGATTCACGGGTGGTCAATCTGTTGAAATCAGAGCACTACATTTTGGCCACCGTGCTCGATCCTAGATTTAAAGCCTACCTTGGATCTCTCTTTCCGGCAGACACAAGTCT
Organism: Pseudophryne corroboree; assembly: GCF_028390025.1. Classification (NCBI taxonomy): domain Eukaryota; kingdom Metazoa; phylum Chordata; class Amphibia; order Anura; family Myobatrachidae; genus Pseudophryne; species Pseudophryne corroboree. The sequence goes on from NC_086449.1 coordinate 541,032,352, forward strand.
GCTGGGGTTGAAAGACCTGCTGGTGAGAAAATTGTCAAGTCAAGCGGAACGCGACCTGTCAACATCTCCTCCTTCACATTCTCCCGCAACTGGGGGTGCGAGGAAAAGGCTCAGAATTCCGAGCCCACCCGCTGGCGGTGATGCAGGGCAGTCTGGAGCGACTGCTGATGCTGACATCTGGTCCGGACTGAAGGACCTGACAACGATTACGGACATGTCGTCTACTGTCACTGCATATGATTCTCTCCCCATTGAAAGAATGGTGGAGGATTATATGAGTGACCGCATCCAAGTAGGCACGTCACACAGTCCGTACTTATACTGGCAGGAAAAAGAGGCAATTTGGAGGCCCTTGCACAAACTGGCTTTATTCTACCTAAGTTGCCCTCCCACAAGTGTGTACTCCGAAAGAGTGTTTAGTGCCGCCGCTCACCTTGTCAGCAATCGGCGTACGAGGTTACATCCAGAAAATGTGGAAAAGATGATGTTCATTAAAATGAATTATAATCAATTCCTCCATGGAGACATTGACCAGCAGCAATTGCCTCCACAAAGTACACAGGGAGCTGAGATGGTGGATTCCAGTGGGGACGAATTGATAATCTGTGAGGAGGGGGATGTACACGGTGATATATCGGAGGATGATGATGAGGTGGACATCTTGCCTCTGTAGAGCCAGTTTGTGCAAGGAGAGATTAATTGCTTCTTTTTTGGGGGGGGTCCAAACCAACCCGTCATATCAGTCACAGTCGTGTGGCAGACCCTGTCACTGAAATGATGGGTTGGTTAAAGTGTGCATGTCCTGTTTATACAACATAAGGGTGGGTGGGAGGGCCCAAGGACAATTCCATCTTGCACCTCTTTTTTCTTTTATTTTTCTTTGCGTCATGTGCTGTTTGGGGAGGGTTTTTTGGAAGGGCCATCCTGTGTGACACTGCAGTGCCACTCCTAGATGGGCCCGGTGTTTGTGTCGGCCACTAGGGTCGCTTATCTTACTCACACAGTCAGCTACCTCATTGCGCCTCTTTTTTTCTTTGCGTCATGTGCTGTTTGGGGAGGGTTTTTTGGAAGGGCCATCCTGCGTGACACTGCAGTGCCACTCCTAGATGGGCCCGGTGTTTGTGTCGGCCACTAGGGTCGCTTATCTTACTCACACAGTCAGCTACATCATTGCGCCTCTTTTTTTCTTTGCGTCATGTGCTGTTTGGGGAGGGTTTTTTGGAAGGGCCATCCTGCGTGACACTGCAGTGCCACTCCTAGATGGGCCCGGTGTTTGTGTCGGCCACTAGGGTCGCTTATCTTACTCACACAGTCAGCTACCTCATTGCGCCTCTTTTTTTCTTTGCGTCATGTGCTTTTTGGGTAGGGTTTTTTGGAAGGGCCATCCTGCGTGACACTGCAGTGCCACTCCTAGATGGGCCCGGTGTTTGTGTCGGCCACTAGGGTCGCTTATCTTACTCACACAGTCAGCTACCTCATTGCGCCTCTTTTTTTCTTTGCGTCATGTGCTGTTTGGGGAGGGTTTTTTGGAAGGGCCATCCTGCGTGACACTGCAGTGCCACTCCTAGATGGGCCCGGTGTTTGTGTCGGCCACTAGGGTCGCTTATCTTACTCACACAGTCAGCTACATCATTGCGCCTCTTTTTTTCTTTGCGTCATGTGCTGTTTGGGGAGGGCTTTTTGGAAGGGCCATCCTGCGTGACACTGCAGTGCCACTCCTAGATGGGCCCGGTGTTTGTGTCGGCCACTAGGGTCGCTTATCTTACTCACACAGTCAGCTACATCATTGCGCCTCTTTTTTTCTTTGCGTCATGTGCTGTTTGGGGAGGGTTTTTTGGAAGGGCCATCCTGCGTGACACTGCAGTGCCACTCCTAGATGGGCCCGGTGTTTGTGTCGGCCACTAGGGTCGCTTATCTTACTCACACAGTCAGCTACCTCATTGCGCCTCTTTTTTTCTTTGCGTCATGTGCTGTTTGGGGAGGGTTTTTTGGAAGGGCCATCCTGCGTGACACTGCAGTGCCACTCCTAGATGGGCCCAGTGTTTGTGTCGGCCACTAGGGTCGCTTATCTTACTCACACAGTCAGCTACCTCATTGCGCCTCTTTTTTTCTTTGCGTCATGTGCTGTTTGGGGAGGGTTTTTTGGAAGGGCCATCCTGCGTGACACTGCAGTGCCACTCCTAGATGGGCCCGGTGTTTGTGTCGGCCACTAGGGTCGCTTATCTTACTCACACAGCGACCTCGGTGCAAATTTTAGGACTAAAAATAATATTGTGAGGTGTGAGGTATTCAGAATAGACTGAAAATGAGTGTAAATTATGGTTTTTGAGGTTAATAATACTTTGGGATCAAAATGACCCCCAAATTCTATGATTTAAGCTGTTTTTTAGGGTTTTTTGAAAAAAACACCCGAATCCAAAACACACCCGAATCCGACAAAAAAAATTCGGTGAGGTTTTGCCAAAACGCGGTCGAACCCAAAACACGGCCGCGGAACCGAACCCAAAACCAAAACACAAAACCCGAAAAATTTCCGGCGCTCATCTCTAGTAAATACTGGCTGATTTATTTTTACACTACAATTTAGATTTCAGTTTGAACACACCTTACATCTGCCCCCCCTGCAGAGCACATTTGTTTTGCCCATTAGCTAACAAATTTGCTGCTGCGATCAGATCTGAATAGGGCACTATGTTAGAGCAACATTGCTCATTTTCCTGCAAGGCAAAAATATACTACCAACTATGCTTCCCTAAATAAATCTAAGAATCCCTTTTTATGTGCTGTTAAGAGAATCATTTATTTATTTTGAAGTACAACGCCTCACCACTTCAAGAGGCAAAGGTTAAGAAGGCGAACCTAATATTGCAGTGTTATCCTCAGATTGTGACCTCCTGGGACAGGTACAGAGAAAAAACAGGCACTCTCCGTCCTGATTCTCTGTTAACTATTCACAGTACCAGTGTCGGACTGGGGCATGAAGGGCCCACCGTGGAATGCCGTGGTAGGGGCCCATGTTTATGGGTGTGGCCAGCCTCCAGAGGGGTTGTGGCCAGCTGCCACATTGGTTTGTCTAAACATGAGAGAGTGTACGGGCTGCACCCCTTGATAAATAAATATATTAAACAATGCTAGTGCATTTATGACAATGTTTCAAATTAATAACAACAATGCACTGTAGAAAATACACCATAGTCCTGTGCAGCATAAGGTAACATGTATAATGTTAGTGCCCAGTCTGGAACCTGATCCCTAGAGGAAGGGGTGGGCCCCTAGGCAGTGGGGCCCACCTGGGGGTTCCCTGTAGCCCTGTGGGGCAGTCCAACCCTGCACAGTACACTAGGGGTGTGCAGGGCCATTCATGCTCTGCTCAGCTTATATATGCAAACTAGGTGCTTCATCGCGCCCTACGGGCGCTCTTCACACCGTCGCAAGGGGCTGCGCCCCCTTAACCCTTGCATGCCTATCTGGGGTTCAATATTTGCATTATATGGAGTATTACCTGCATTCCTTTGTTAGTGGTTAAATATTGCACAATTAAAGGATGTGCGATGGTGAAGGAGGCGCAGCCCCTTGCGATGGCGTGAACAGCACCTGCAGGGCACGATGTACAGAATGTAGCAGGTGCGGGGGGGGCTGCGGATGGGGGAGGAGTGGGGGCTGCAGATGGGGGAGGGGTCCATAGGCAGTGCAGGTGGGGGAGGGGCAGGGGTGCCACGGGTGGGGGAGGGGCATTTGCGGGATGTTGCAGATGGGTGAAGGGTTCTGGAGGTGCTGTGGGATGGGAAGGGGTGGTGGTCCGGAGGCACTGCGGGTGGGGGAGGGGCAGGTGCAGGTGGTGCGGTGGATGGGGCAGGGGGTCTGGAGATGCTGCAGGTGGTGGAGGGGCAGGTGCGTGGGTGCCGTGGGTGGGGGAGGGGCAGGTGTGTGGGGGACCATGGATGGAGGAGGGTGTCTGCAGATGCTGCGAGTGGAGGGGGGGGCAGGTGTGGGGGAAGACATATGTGGGGGGTGGATGGTGGAGGGGGTCTGGAGGTGCTGTGGGTGGTGGATGGGCGGGGGAGTGGGAGCCACGGTTGGTGTAGGGGGCCTGGAGGCACAGCGTGTGGGGGAGGGGTGGAGTGCCGCATGTGGTGGAGGGGAAGGTACGGAGGTGTGGTGAATCGGGGAGGGGTCTGGAGGTGCTGCGGGTACTGTACCTGCCAAAAAGGTAGTTGGAGGGTATGCAGTAACAGTGCCAGAACAGGGGTGACGGGACCAAGACAGGGGTGATGGGGCAAGGACAGGAGTGACGGGGCAAGGACAGGGGCGCCGGGGCCAGGACAGAAATGACAAGGACAGGATAGGGGTGACAGGGCCAGGGTAGGGGCGTCAGGACCAGGACAGGGGTGACAGGGCCAGGATTGCATTGACAGGGCAAGCACAGGGGTGACAGGGCCAGGATAGGGGTGACAGGGCCAGGATAAGGGTGACAGGGAAAGGCCAGGGGTGACAGGGCAAAGCCAGGGGTGACATGGACATGACAGAACACAGGGCACGGGAGAGATTGGTATTAGGGACAGAACAGTGGTGACAGACAGATGTGTCTTACCGGAGTCACTGCTGCTGGCTGCTGCTGTTCCACTCCAACCTGTTGGGATCTGCTGCTGGTGGAGACTTGGCATGGCTGACTCTCTCAGGCTGGAGTCCTGCTTTCTCTGCCCGTCCGCATCCCTCCCCCCCACTCCTCAGTCACACACCACAGACCTCGCGCAGCTGCTGGGCACTGTGGTAAGGGGAGACTGGGAGTGACTGGTTAGCCCCCAGGAGACGCTGCGGCTGGAGGGAGGAGGGGGTCATAGCATGCACGCGGCACGGACCTCGCGGCTGCTGGGCACTGTGGTAAGGGGAGACTGGGAGTGACTGGTTAGCCCCCAGGAGACGCTGCGGCTGGAGGGAGGAGGGGGTCATAGCATGCACGCGGTGCGGACCTCGCGGCTGCCGGGCACTGTGGTAAGGGGAGACTGGGACTGACTGGTTAGCCCCCAGGAGACGCTGCGGCTGGAGGGAGGAGGGGGTCGGAGCCTGCAAGCAGCGCGGACTTCTGCAGCGCTGCCCCCTGGCTAAAGTGTGTGAAGGAGCTGGGCACACCGCACTGCGGTCGGCAGCGCTGCAGCTAGCGGTGGGGTTGCAGGGGCTGGAGATAACAGAGGCAGTACGGAACCTGCACAGCGACAGGTGACCCACAAAGCTGCAGCTAAGAAGCGTGGAGTGTGCCAGAAAGTGACGCTCCTCCATGCCAGAGAGACCCTGCTAAGTTTGCTGATGTGGGGGATCAAGCACACAGTGAACCGGTGCCCATCTGTCTGTACGGCATACCCCCTCACACACCCCCATACCTCCCAACTGTCCTGTTTTTCGTGGGACATCCCCATTTTTTGGGGTCTGTCCCGCTGTCCCACCCGCGGGCCGCAGTGTCCCGCGGTGGGGGGAGGGCAGTTGGGAAGCTCCTGTACTCGTTGTTCTGCTTAGCAGAGCAGCGGTGAATAGATGCTGTGTGCATGCGCACAGCGTCTATTTAGTGGAGACAGAGGGAGAGGGGGCATCAGGGGGTACGGATTAAGGGGGGAGTCCGGCAGCAGAGCTGGATTAAGGGGGGGTGGGGGGTACGTACCGCAGGCCCCACAGTTTTAGGGGGCCCCCCGGCTGGAGTAGCTCTGTCCCAGCTCTGAAGCTCCCCCGTCCTGCCAGTAACAGCAGCAGCATTGTGCTACAGTCAGCACACGCTGCTGCGTGTTGGCAGGTCTGTGGTATTGCAGGGTGGCAGCAGCCTCCCTGCTCTCTTCTGTCTGTGCGGGGGTGTAGGGTGGAGCGACCATCCTCTCTGGATTTACCCCTAGCTGAGGGGCCAAAATCCCATAAAAAAAAAATATCTCAGAATTTGCATAAGGGGGAGTGGCCACGCGTCCCGCGATTAGGCCACGCCCCCAAACCCACAGCAGGCACAGCAATGAGATAGGGCCCCCCTGTCTCAAGTGCCCTGGGCCCCCCGGAATCATAATCCACCCCTGGGGGCATGCCAGCAGCTCACAGAGTGCTGGGCATGTCCACTCACTGACGATCGCGGGTCCTCCCTCGAAGCCACGCCCTCTTTTCATTGGCCACGCCCCCTTTTCGCCGCGCGTGTGTCCCTCCTTCTGCCTGAAGAAAGGTGGGAGGTATGCACCCCTGTCTGCCTGAAGAAAGCTGGGATGTATGCACCCCTGCCTGTGCCATGCCCATACCATCTGCTTCTGCTCCTAGTCTCCTGTAGATTTGCCCAGATCTGTGACTCATTTGACTAACTCCGCCCAGTGTTGTGACTCCGCCCAGCATTAGCAAATGAGGCACAAAGTCACAGATCTGGGCTATTATATAGGAGATAAGGAGGCAGTAGGAAGAAGTGCTAAGTATTTTCTTTCTGTAACTAACATTCATATTAATTGTACAATAAGGATACAATTTACAATAAGGATTTCTCTGTTTTCTAGATTCAAGGTGCAATTATTGTGGCTTCCATTTTACAACTGCTGCTGGGCTTTTCTGGACTAATTGGACTTCTGTTGAGATTTATCGGACCCTTGTCTATAACTCCGACTATTACACTTATAGGGCTCTCCTTATTTGGTGAGGCGGGAAAGAAATGCGGTGCTCACTGGGGGATCGCTGCATTGTAAGTTCAAAACAAATGAAAAAAATATAGTATTAGGATAATAGACGTCTCCTGAACAGTATATACTCTACAGATACAGATACATTTACATATATTGTCTATAAGTGTATTTATATTTTTATCTGTTCTTTATTTTAGCATTTATATTTTTATCTATTCTTTATTTTAGCCCGTGTAATTTAATTGAGCTGTATGTTTCGCCAATATATCAACTATGGGTTATGTTTAGAAAATGCTGTTTTGTTTTGCTTAGTTGGATTTTGCATAAAATATATCAGCTTTAACTGTGCATCCTGCTGCATACCAATGTCTGGGAAACATGATTGTATCTTGTCGGGGCTCTCCCAGACATTGCTAAGATGCATTAAGTACAGCAGCAGGCTCTGTAAAACTACAACTTCTGGGACCAGAGTAAATGAGCCATCTGCCCCACACTTTAAATGCTGTACCTCCAGCAAAGAGCCCTGTTGTGCCAAAATAAAAGCAGACAGATAATGAAAAGAAGTGTAGAGGCAAGGCGCTGCATTCAGAGTTCAGACACATTATCCATATAAATATCAATTCTGTTTTAAACTCTCTAAAATAATAGAGATCCTAATGGATTACTACAGAATTAACAGAAAAATAATGATCTGCTCCTTATTGTATGTATATTATTTTCTTCTTCTCTTTTACTTCATTATTTGTTATCTTCTGATTTTATGTATATACTGGTGTACAGATAGTTACATACACTTGTGTTTCCTGCAAAAGGATCTGTACTGTGGGGGTCATTCCGAGTTGTTCGCTCGCAAGCTGCTTTTAGCAGCTTTGCACACGCTAAGCCGCCGCCTACTGGGAGTGAATCTTAGCATATTAAAATTGCGAACGAAAGATTAGCAGAATTGCGAATAGACACTTCTTAGCAGTTTCTGAGTAGCTCCAGACTTACTCGGCATCTGCGATCAGTTCAGTGCTTGTCGTTCCTGGTTTGACGTCACAAACACACCCAGCGTTCGCCCAGACACTCCTCCGTTTCTCCAGCCACTCCCGCGTTTTTCCCAGAAACGGTAGCGTTTTTTCGCACACACCCATAAAACGTCCAGTTTCCGCCCAGAAACACCCACTTCCTGTCAATCACATTACGATCACCAGAACGAAGAAAAAACCTAGTAATGCCGTGAGTAAAATTCCTAACTGCATAGCAAATTTACTTGGCGCAGTCGCACTGCGGACATTGCGCATGCGCATTAGCGACTATTCGCTCCGTTGCGACAAAAAAATAACGAGCGAACAACTCGGAATGACCCCCTGTGTACAGTATTATATGTATGTCTGAATGGTCTGCTCTACAAGATGCGATCATTACTAAAATAGTGGGATTTAACAGCAAGAGGGCTTTACTTAAAATGTACTGCATTGTAAACTATAAACTAGAGATTGGTGAAAGCTTTTTAATTCCCTAATCTAACATGTTTACTGTTAGAGCATTTGTTATTTTATAATTAGATTAGATTAGTCTTGAGAAAAAAATACACTTCTTGGGAGCATCATATTTTTCCTAAACATATGGACACAATTCTTTTGTTTACAGTATCATGCATTCCCTTTATATGGCCTGCCCATTGAAACGTAAGCATAACAAGACTTTACCAGACCGTACAGAGCCATAACACAGGCTGGATTCAGGTAGCTGTGAAAAATTAGCACTTATGCTTTCCTAGTAAAAAGAAGACTCAGCTTCCTCAGTGCTGGGAGGTTTGACATCTTCTGCTAATTAAACCAATATTGTAAACTTGCAGGGATACAAAGAGCCTTATATGGGCTAAACAATAAACATGGAACTGCCAAAATGATTTGGAATGTATGACCTCAGTCATTTTTTAAAGAAATAAAGAAACAGGGGGTATTAAAAATGTTTCATAACATATGGAGAACTTGCGTGATGTGGGGCCAGAAGATCCTTTCTTTGAAAGGTAGCCTGGATCAATTCATTGCAACAGGGAAGATAGGTAATGGGAAAGCGGATTTCTTTACATTGCACTAAATGTGGGTTTGTGGCGGAATGGTGTCCCTGAGGCCTGAGCGGCCAGGTTTTGTCAGCTGGTAACCCAACATGGATACAATTAGAACAATAAACAAAAGATGAGAATAGGCGCCTCCTAGTGCATTAACTCACATAAACATGTGACCTCCACCTTAAATAACACCCTGGTGAATTCAAGGTGTACCTTGTATGGTGGAATTCCAACCACCTAAATGAATCGCAAAATACCATGTATTTCAGTGTGTAATGGGGATATTTTTCATCACGATAAAATATATCCCCATTACACACTGAAATACATGGTATTTTGCGATTCATTTAGGTGGTTGGAATTCCACCATACAAGGTACACCTTGAATTCACCAGGGTGTTATTTAAGGTGGAGGTGACATGTTTATGTGAGTTAATGCACTAGGAGGCGCCTATTCTTATCTTTTGTTTTTTAGATTTCGAACGGTTAGCCTGAACAGCAAACCACAGGAGAAAAGGGCTGCCACCCTATACAATACGGGTAGTGCACTTCCAAAAGGAAAGTCCTGTCACCACAGAGGAGGAAAAAGGACATTTCACTGAGCTTTAAGGAGAGGAGTAGCGCCAATACCACCTTTTTTCTTACAATTAGAACAATCCCTTGTAAAACAAGAAGCACAAATAGATGACAATTCATTGAGCCAATCAATTGATGGCTAACTAAACCTCCACCCTGCAGTGAGAGCAAGAAAACAGTTTGTTATGTAGCTCAGCAATTTGGTGTAGTGAATTTTTCAGAAACTCTGCTATACAGAATATTTACAGAATAGTACTACTAGCTTTTTCCTGTTAGGGTACTTCCTCACTGTCCAGTAGAGTTTTACAAATACTAGACCTAGGGGGAAATTCAGAGTTGATCGCGGCAGCAAATTTGCTAGCAGTTGGGCAAAACCATGTGCACTGCAGGTGTGGCAGATATAACATTTGCAGAGAGAGTTAGATTTGGGTGGGCTATATTGTTTCTGTGCAGGGTAAATACTGGCTGCTTTATTTTTACAATGCAATGTAGATTTCAGTTTAAACACACCCCACCCAAATCTAACTCTCTCTGCACATGTTATATCTGCCCCCCCACCCCCCCTTAAGTGCACATAGGGCCTAATTCAGATCTGTTCACTCTCTAGCTTTTTTCGATGTGCAGTGATCAGGTAACTACTGCGCATGCATATGCACCGCAATGCGTAGGCGCGCCGTACGGTTACAAAGCGGATTGTTGTTGTGCACTGGGTCTAGCGAAGAAACCATTCGCACAGCCATTCGCAAGGAGATTGACAGGAAGAGGGCGTTTGTGGGTGTCAACTGACCGTTTTCTGGGAGTGGTTGGAAAAACGCAGGAGTGTCAAAGTGTTTGCAGGGCGAGTGTCTGACGTCAATTCCGGTCTCGAATAGGCTGAAGTGATCGCAGCGGCTGAGTAAGGTCAGAGCTACTCAGAAACTGCACAAGCTGTTTTTGTACAGGGCGGCTGCATATGCGTTCGCACACTTGCAAAGCTAACATACACTCCCCTATAGGTGGCGTCTATCTGTTCGCAGCGCTGCAAAAAATAGCTATCAAGCGAACAGATCAAAATTAAGCCCTTGGTTTTGCCCAACTGCTAACAAATTTGCTGCTGCGATCAACTCTGAATTAGGCCCCTAATCCGTTACTGTGCTAACATAGCGGCTCACCACTAGAGAGCAGCAAAGTACAGATTGTGAAGTTTTCCTGTAGTACATCTATTACAGGAAAAGGGGGAAATTATGATTTGACGTTTTGAAAATGATGAAATGATTTCTATGCCTTGTAATATTTGTCAGATCATCCTTCTGCTGCTGTATATGTTAATGGTTAAGACACCAGGCCCTAAGATAAGTCAAGAGAAGAAGTCTAGATCCAGATAAAAATTATGGCAAACTTTAAGATTACTTCAGTACTTTCATTAAGTGCCAAATCCAGTAACAGTATTAGCCAAGCTATCTCTTCAAAATGTATTGAAGAGACCTCTGTTTAAAGTTTAGCTGCAATAATCTGGAGACATATAAAAAAGAGGGTTACTCTTTTCAGCATTTGGTTAACATTCTGGTGTTCATTTATATTTACATGTATGTTCATTATTTTTGCTGAATGTTCTGTCCTACCTTCATGTTTTTTGCTTGATGTGCTCAATAAGATGTCAGAGAAGGGCACCATTTACAGCAGTGGTTCTCAAACTCGGTCCTCAGGACCCCACATGGTTCACGTTTTCCATGTCACCCAGCAAGTGCACTGTGCATCACCAACTGTCACATTTTAAAAATCTACAGGTGACCTGCAAAACATGAACCGCGTGGGGTCCTGAGGACCGAGTTTGAGAACCTATGATTTACAGAATTATACTGCAGCATTGTAAGCATCATTCTTTAAACGCCAAGTTAGAAAGAATTACATTACGTAAGGAAGGCACCGTATGGGGTTTATTTACTAATATTCGTGTTTTGTCCGTTTTGAAGGGTGTTTGAACTCGAATGGTATCGGGTGCATTTTACTGCAACTTTTTGAATCCTGATACGGTCATTCACTAAGCTGCCGAGTTTTGCACAATCGTTTTTTCCGATGTCGATGTGATTCGTAATATTAGGTAGTGTTTTACGGGAGTGATGAGTAAAACACTGCCTGAAAAAACCCAAGGAAACCCGGCCGGATCAGTGAGATCCGTGCAGGGCTTCATTGTGTACCTTGAAAAGTTCATTAAAGTCTTTAAAATCCTGGAAAAAATTGCGTGGGGTCCCCCCTCTTAATCATAACCAGCCTCGGGCCCTTTGAGCCGATCCTGGTTGAAAAAATATGGTGAAAAAAATGACAGGGGTTCCCCCATATTTAATCAACCAGCACAGGGCTCTGCGTCTGGTCCTGGTTCCAAAAATACGGGGGACAAAAAGTGTAGGGGTCCCCCGTATTTCTGAAACCAGCACCGGGCTCCACTAGCTGGGGAGATAATGCCACAGCCGGGGGACACTTTGATATCGGTCCCTGCGGCCGTGCCATTAAAACCCCAACTAGTCACCACTGGCCGGGGTACCCTGGAGGAGTGGGGACCCCTTCAATCAAGGGGTCCCCCCCTCCAGCCACCCAAGGGCCAGGGGTGAAGCCCAAGGCTGTCCCCCCATCCAAGGGCGGCGGATGGGGGGCTGATAGCCTTTTTAAAAAAATGTGAATATTGTTTTTAGTAGCAGTACTACAAGTCCCAGCAAGCCTCCCCCGCAAGCTGGTACTTGGAGAACCACAAGTACCAGCATGCGGTGGAAAACCGGGCCCGCTGGCACCTGTAGTACTACTACTAAAAAAATACCCCAAAAAAAACAGGAGACACACACCTTGAAAGTATAAGTTTATTACATACATGCACACCTCCAAACATACATACTTACCTATGTTCACACGAGGGTCGGTCCTCTTCTCCATGTAGAATCCATGGGGTACCTGTGGGAAAAATTATACTCACATAATCCAGTTTAGATCGGTCCTCTACTGTTCTCTGTATAATCCACGTACTTGTCAAAAAAATAAAACGCAAACCCAACCACGCACTGAAAGGGGCCCCATGTTTTCACATGGGACCCCTTTCCCCGACTGCCAGGACCCCCCCCTGACTCCTGTCTAAGAGGGTTCCTTCAGCCAATCAGGGAGCGCCACGTCGTGGCACCCTCCTGATTGGCTGTGTGCTCCTGTAGTGTCTGTCAGGCAGCACACGGCAGTGATACAATGTAGCGCCTATGCGCTCCATTGTAACCAATGGTGGGAACTTTGTGGTCAGGTGAGGTTACTTTCGGTCAACCGCTGACCACAAAGTTAACACCTTTGGTTACAATGGAGCGGATAGGCGCTACATTGTATCACTGCCGTGTGCTGCCTGACAGACACTACAGGAGCACACAGCCAATCAGGAGGGTGCCACGACGTGGCGCTCCCTGATTGCCTGAAGGAACCCTCTTAGACAGGAGTCAGGGGGGGGTCCTGGCAGTCGGGGAAAGTGGTCCCATGTGAAAACATGGGGCCCCTTTCAGTGCGTGGTCGGGTTTGCATTTTATTTTTTTGACAAGTACGTGGATTATACAGAGAACAGAAGAGGACCGATCTACACTGGATTATGTGAGTATAATTTTTCCCACAGGTACCCCATGGATTCTACATGGAGAAGAGGAGCGACCCTCGTGTGAACATAGGTAAGTATGTATGTTTGGAGGTGTGCATGTATGTAATAAACTTATACTTTCAAGGTGTGTGTCTCCTGTTTTTATTGGGGTATTTTTTTAGTAGTAGTACTACAGGTGCCAGCGGGCCCGGTTTTCCACCGCATGCTGGTACCTGTGGTTCTCCAAGTACCAGCTTGCGGGGAGGCTTGCTGGGACTTGTAGTACTGCTACTAAAAACAATATTCACATTTTTTTAAAAAGGCTATCAGCCCCCCATCCGCCGCCCTTGGATGGGGGGGGGGACAGCCTCGGGCTTCACCCCTGGCCCTTGGGTGGCTGGAGGGGGGGACCCCTTGATTGAAGGGGTCCCCACTCCTCCAGGGTACCCCAGCCAGGGGTGACTAGTTGGGGTTTTAATGGCACGGCCGCAGGGACCGATATCAAAGTGTCCCCCGGCTGTGGCATTATCTCCCCAGCTAGTGGAGCCCGGTGCTGGTTTCAGAAATACGGGGGACCCCTACGCTTTTTGTCCCCCGTATTTTTGGAACCAGGACCAGGCGCAGAGCCCGGTGCTGGTTGATTAAATATGGGGGAACCCCTGTCATTTTCCCCCCCATATTTTTCAACCAGGATCGGCTCAAAGAGACCGAGGCTGGTTATGATTAGGAGGGGGGGCCCCACACAATTTTTTTTTCTGATTTTAAACTAAACAGACCCTTTCCCATAGATAACCATGCACAGATCTCACTGATCCGTGCATGGTTATCCAAACTCGACTGGAAAAAGCAGGTCTATTTTTTTGCTGCTTTTTTTAACGATTCAAAAAAAAAAAAAAACAGACCCGCACTTGAGCACACAGAAACTAACATCCAAATACGAATGAATAGTGAATGGCCGTATTCTATGAAATAACAGCTGCGTTTGACCGATGGTCTATTCATTCGTATTTCCGGACGTTGTCATTCAAACCATTACGAATAGACCAGACACTGCCGAGATTGGTGCTTAGTAAATTCCCGGATTGGGACTTAGAAAAAAAAACACAAATCGACCAAACTCGGATTTTTAGTTAATACTGGCCTATGTCTGTGGCTGTATTTACATGTGAAAGGCATTTGGAACTATCCCATAAAATAGCATTTGATTACTTATCAGATTACTTCATATTATAGTTCCCTTTCCATTGTATAATACTTAAACACTGACAATTGCAACAGTAAAATAATATCACTCATCCTGGCATTTTATGTCCTTGCCTCCACATGGAGTGCTGCTCCTCCATGTCAGTGTTATGCTTGGATGTGGTATAGAAGATCTACAGTGTCTAGGTAGGCAGTTTTTAGGTTGAGCCCATATGGTCGACATGCATTAAGTCAACAGTGTCAAAAGGTCGACAGGGACAAAAGGTCAACAGATTAAAGGTCGACAATACAATGGTTGACACAAAAATGATTGACACAAGTGTTATTTTGTATGTTTCATCATATGTGACCACCATCAGTAGAAATGTGGACTCTTGCATGCTAGCTTCGCTAGCCATGCCTCAGGCAAGGTTACTATTCACAGTCGTAGCCCACATGGATAGTAAATCAAGCAAAAGCTAGGAAAAACGTGAAAAAAACTGCGTTGACCATTTGTGTGTTAACCATTGTCATGTCAACCCTTTCAACCTGTCAAACTTTTGTACCTGTCAACCGTAAGCACTGTTGACATTTCACCTGTCAGCCTTTTGTATATTTTTTCACTTTCGGTTCCAAATTCTTAGCATTATTCCCCATTCCACCTTGTCACTGCATATTCCTTATGCATCCCCAATCCCTCTATCAACACCTTTCCGTATTGATTATAGCCCTATTTTGCATTTATACCAATTTCCTAGTTCCCAAACCGATATATCATTAACACCATAGGTTCCAACCCAATTTACTCATTTTTACATATCTCTCTTCTTTTCCCCTTCCTACAATTAACAGTTATATTTCATTTGCCCACAGTTTTTCCCTTAACTAATATGGCGCTTTTTGCCGTTAGGGATATACATATTTCTTCATCCCGGCCAAATATTATGTAGATACACCTTATCTTTTTACATAAGCATTATCTATACTTAAGTCCTATGCTTCCACGGTCTCACAGCAATATTTTTAAGTGTTTATATAAGGTGTTATTTCATCCACCTTCTTATAGTAAACAATACCAAGTATTGCCCTGGATGTCTGAAGCCTGCCCTTAGCTCCAATCTCTGTTCCCTTAAACAAGATGGCGCCTCCAATCTCGCTAGACCTTGTCTACCTATCAGGTCTCCGCTTTTCGTTCTTACCTCCGCAATTGCATCACCTAGCAACCGCGTACTCCGGCGGTATGGTAATGGTCGATTACACGTCCCTATTGGTTAATTACATTATCTAGTTGCTTTAAAAACCTGTTCCCCCACCGGACCGCACGGAACCCGGAAGTGAACAAGCCCTAAGGGTGAAACGCGTTTTCTACGGGGGGCTCCGTCCACACAGTTCCATCATGGCATTATCTTAAAACACCTGTTCGGCTTCCCTGGCTTTCTGACTGATTGGAGATTCGTAAGCCCTCTCTATCTTGTGGACTTATGCCACAGATAGCAACATTCTATTTAGGGAGATGTTAATTACTTTCCCTTATTACACTTGTTATTTTTCAGTGTGATTATTCTGTTGCTAAGGGGCTTCTCCTTAATAAGAGCCAAATTCTCAGTTCTTTTTCCTAACTGAGGCCAGGATAGCGTCACTATCAACATTGTTTTCTTCTACATATATATATATATATATATATATATATATACTGTTATATCAATTGGCATCAACATCATTACAGATTTATGATTTTTTTCTCTTGTGAACACTGACATTTTTGCTGTATTTTTCTCTTTTCATATAGGGATAATTTTATCATGTCCTTTTCATGTGCTTTTTTCATGCTCTTTTCTTTGCATGATCACATACCTTGCTTGGTGAAATTTAATTACAAAGCCTCATATCACCTATATCTCATAACTGACATATGGTGCCTTTATATGTATTTTACCTAATACTGTGAGAACCTGTTCACATTATATCAGATATTTCTTACTGTTTCAAGGGGCATACTATCTTTTATTAAGATTTTCATGTATATGTTATAATAAGATTCTCAATCACAAAAGTATTTAAGGGCGAGACACCAGGTAATTTTTTTGCTATTATTGGAAGAATCAGTCTTCAGCAATTATAATTCGTGTAGCAACAAAATCTTTGTATTATCTTACTAAAGCCATTAGCCTAATATATGTGTTATCCAACTAACCGGTCATCACATTCTTTACTCACTAATTTCGTGGACTCTCATTCATGATTCCCGGAACATTGTACCACAACAGTGGGAACTTTTGAACCGGCTCTAACGTGGAAAGCAGATTCACATATTTTCACCAACTTTTCTCTTATTCTCCATCTCCTCTCTGTTTTTTCTCAAATTCTTATTTCTTATATAGGTGCACTCTCATTGGTGTACACATAAATCTCTACTACCATACCACGCTGTCAGCGCCCGATCTTGTCCGATCTTGGAAGCTAAACAGCGTTGGGCCGGGTTAGTATTAGAGATGAGCGGGTTCGGTTTCTCTGAATCCGAACCCGCCAGAACTTCATGTTTTTTTTCACGGGTCCGAGCGACTCGGATCTTCCCGCCTTGCTCGGTTAACCCGAGCGCGCCCGAACGTCATCATGACGCTGTCGGATTCTCGCAAGGCTCGGATTCTATCGCGAGACTCGGATTCTATATAAGGAGCCGCGCGTCGCCGCCATTTTCACACGTGCATTGAGATTGATAGGGAGAGGACGTGGCTGGCGTCCTCTCCATTTAGATTATAAGAGACTGAGAGAGATTTACTGGAGCTGACTAGGAGGAGTACTGTTACTGTAGAAGTGTAGAGACTGAGTGGAGAGAGTTTACTAGTGAGGACAGTGCAGTTTACTTTATAATCCGTTCTCTGCCTGAAAAAAGCGATACACAGCACACAGTGACTCAGTCACATACCATATCTGTGTGCACTGCTCAGGCTCAGGCCAGTGTGCTGCATCATCTATTATCTATATATAATATTATATATATCTGTCTGACTGCTCAGCTCACACAGCTTATAATTGTGGGGGAGACTGGGGAGCACTACTGCAGTGCCAGTTATAGGTTATAGCAGGAGCCAGGAGTACATAATATATTATATAGTGAGTGACCACCAGACACACAGTGCAGTTTATTTAATATATCCGTTCTCTGCCTGAAAAAAGCGATACACACAGTGACTCAGTCAGTCACATACCATATCTGTGTGCACTGCTCAGGCTCAGGCCAGTGTGCTGCATCATCTATTATCTATATATAATATTATATATATCTGTCTGACTGCTCAGCTCACACAGCTTATAATTGTGGGGGAGACTGGGGAGCACTGCTGCAGTGCCAGTTATAGGTTATAGCAGGAGCCAGGAGTACATAATATATTATATAGTGAGTGACCACCAGACACACAGTGCAGTTTATTTAATATATCCGTTCTCTGCCTGAAAAAAGCGATACACACAGTGACTCAGTCAGTCACATACCATATCTGTGTGCACTGCTCAGGCTCAGGCCAGTGTGCTGCATCATCTATATATATTATATATCTGTCTGACTGCTCAGCTCACACAGCTTATAATTGTGGGGGAGACTGGGGAGCACTACTGCAGTGCCAGTTATAGGTTATAGCAGGAGCCAGGAGTACATATTATATTAAAATTAAACAGTGCACACTTTTGCTGCAGGAGTGCCACTGCCAGTGTGACTGACCAGTGACCTGACCACACTGACCACCAGTATAGTTAGTAGTATACTTATATTGTGATTGCCTGAAAAAGTTAAACACTCGTCGTGTGACTTCACTTGTGTGTTTTTTTTTTTTTATTCTATAAAAATAAAACTCATTCTGCTGACAGACAGTGTCCAGCAGGTCCGTCATTATATAATATATAATATATACCTGTCCGGCTGCAGTAGTGATATATATATATTTTTTATATCATTTATCATCCAGTCGCAGCAGACACAGTACGGTAGTTCACGGCTGTGGCTACCTCTGTGTCTCTGCACTCGGCAGGCAGTCCGTCCATAATTGTAATACCACCTAACCGTGGATTTTTTTCATTCTTCTTTATACATACATAGTTACATAGACATCTTCTCTTTATCAACCAGTCTATATTAGCTGCAGACACAGTACAGTACGGTAGTTCACGGCTGTGGCTACCTCTGTGTCTGCACTCGGCAGGCAGTCCGTCCATAATTGTATACCACCTAACCGTGGTTTTTTTTCATTCTTCTTTATACATACATAGTTACATAGACATCTTCTCTTTATCAACCAGTCTATATTAGCTGCAGACACAGTACAGTACGGTAGTTCACGGCTGTGGCTACCTCTGTGTCTGCACTCGGCAGGCAGTCCGTCCATAATTGTATACCACCTAACCGTGGATTTTTTTCAGTCTTCTTTATACATACATAGTTACATAGACATCTTCTCTTTATCAACCAGTCTATATTAGCTGCAGACACAGTACAGTACGGTAGTTCACGGCTGTGGCTACCTCTGTGTCTGCAGTCGGCAGGCAGTCCATAATTGTATACTAGTATCCATCTCCATTGTTTACCTGAGGTGCCTTTTAGTTGTGCCTATTAAAATATGGAGAACAAAAATGTTGAGGTTCCAAAATTAGGGAAAGATCAAGATCCACTTCCACCTCGTGCTGAAGCTGCTGCCACTAGTCATGGCCGAGACGATGAAATGCCAGCAACGTCGTCTGCCAAGGCCGATGCCCAATGTCATAGTACAGAGCATGTCAAATCCAAAACACCAAATATCAGAAAAAAAAGGACTCCAAAACCTAAAATAAAATTGTCGGAGGAGAAGTGTAAACTTGCCAATATGCCATTTACCACACGGAGTGGCAAGGAACGGCTGAGGCCCTGGCCTATGTTCATGGCTAGTGGTTCAGCTTCACATGAGGATGGAAGCACTCAGCCTCTCGCTAGAAAAATGAAAAGACTCAAGCTGGCAAAAGCAGCACAGCAAAGAACTGTGCATTCTTCGAAATCCCAAATCCACAAGGAGAGTCCAATTGTGTCGGTTGCGATGCCTGACCTTCCCAACACTGGACGTGAAGAGCATGCGCCTTCCACCATTTGCACGCCCCCTGCAAGTGCTGGAAGGAGCACCCGCAGTCCAGTTCCTGATAGTCAGATTGAAGATGTCAGTGTTGAAGTACACCAGGATGAGGAGGATATGGGTGTTGCTGGCGCTGGGGAGGAAATTGACCAGGAGGATTCTGATGGTGAGGTGGTTTGTTTAAGTCAGGCACCCGGGGAGACACCTGTTGTCCGTGGGAGGAATATGGCCGTTGACATGCCAGGTGAAAATACCAAAAAAATCAGCTCTTCGGTGTGGAGGTATTTCACCAGAAATGCGGACAACAGGTGTCAAGCCGTGTGTTCCCTTTGTCAAGCTGTAATAAGTAGGGGTAAGGACGTTAACCACCTCGGAACATCCTCCCTTATACGTCACCTGCAGCGCATTCATAATAAGTCAGTGACAAGTTCAAAAACTTTGGGTGACAGCGGAAGCAGTCCACTGACCAGTAAATCCCTTCCTCTTGTAACCAAGCTCACGCAAACCACCCCACCAACTCCCTCAGTGTCAATTTCCTCCTTCCCCAGGAATGCCAATAGTCCTGCAGGCCATGTCACTGGCAATTCTGACGAGTCCTCTCCTGCCTGGGATTCCTCCGATGCATCCTTGCGTGTAACGCCTACTGCTGCTGGCGCTGCTGTTGTTGCCGCTGGGAGTCGATGGTCATCCCAGAGGGGAAGTCGTAAGCCCACTTGTACTACTTCCAGTAAGCAATTGACTGTTCAACAGTCCTTTGCGAGGAAGATGAAATATCACAGCAGTCATCCTACTGCAAAGCGGATAACTGAGGCCTTGACAACTATGTTGGTGTTAGACGTGCGTCCGGTATCCGCCGTTAGTTCACAGGGAACTAGACAATTTATTGAGGCAGTGTGCCCCCGTTACCAAATACCATCTAGGTTCCACTTCTCTAGGCAGGCGATACCGAGAATGTACACGGACGTCAGAAAAAGACTCACCAGTGTCCTAAAAAATGCAGTTGTACCCAATGTCCACTTTACCACGGACATGTGGACAAGTGGAGCAGGGCAGGGTCAGGACTATATGACAGTGACAGCCCACTGGGTAGATGTATGGACTCCCGCCGCAAGAACAGCAGCGGCGGCACCAGTAGCAGCATCTCGCAAACGCCAACTCTTTCCTAGGCAGGCTACGCTTTGTATCACCGCTTTCCAGAATACGCACACAGCTGAAAACCTCTTACGGCAACTGAGGAAGATCATCGCGGAATGGCTTACCCCAATTGGACTCTCCTGTGGATTTGTGGCATCGGACAACGCCAGCAATATTGTGTGTGCATTAAATATGGGCAAATTCCAGCACGTCCCATGTTTTGCACATACCTTGAATTTGGTGGTGCAGAATTTTTTAAAAAACGACAGGGGCGTGCAAGAGATGCTGTCGGTGGCCAGAAGAATTGCGGGACACTTTCGGCGTACAGGCACCACGTACAGAAGACTGGAGCACCACCAAAAACTACTGAACCTGCCCTGCCATCATCTGAAGCAAGAAGTGGTAACGAGGTGGAATTCAACCCTCTATATGCTTCAGAGGTTGGAGGAGCAGCAAAAGGCCATTCAAGCCTATACAATTGAGCACGATATAGGAGGTGGAATGCACCTGTCTCAAGTGCAGTGGAGAATGATTTCAACGTTGTGCAAGGTTCTGATGCCCTTTGAACTTGCCACACGTGAAGTCAGTTCAGACACTGCCAGCCTGAGTCAGGTCATTCCCCTCATCAGGCTTTTGCAGAAGAAGCTGGAGGCATTGAAGAAGGAGCTAAAAGGGAGCGATTCCGCTAGGCATGTGGGACTTGTGGATGCAGCCCTTAATTCGCTTAACAAGGATTCACGGGTGGTCAATCTGTTGAAATCAGAGCACTACATTTTGGCCACCGTGCTCGATCCTAGATTTAAAGCCTACCTTGGATCTCTCTTTCCGGCAGACACAAGTCTGCTGGGGTTGAAAGACCTGCTGGTGACAAAATTGTCAAGTCAAGCGGAACGCGACCTGTCAACATCTCCTCCTTCACATTCTCCCGCAACTGGGGGTGCGAGGAAAAGGCTCAGAATTCCGAGCCCACCCGCTGGCGGTGATGCAGGGCAGTCTGGAGCGACTGCTGATGCTGACATCTGGTCCGGACTGAAGGACCTGACAACGATTACGGACATGTCGTCTACTGTCACTGCATATGATTCTCTCAACATTGATAGAATGGTGGAGGATTATATGAGTGACCGCATCCAAGTAGGCACGTCACACAGTCCGTACTTATACTGGCAGGAAAAAGAGGCAATTTGGAGGCCCTTGCACAAACTGGCTTTATTCTACCTAAGTTGCCCTCCCACAAGTGTGTACTCCGAAAGAGTGTTTAGTGCCGCCGCTCACCTTGTCAGCAATCGGCGTACGAGGTTACATCCAGAAAATGTGGAGAAGATGATGTTCATTAAAATGAATTATAATCAATTCCTCTGCGGAGACATTGACCAGCAGCAATTGCCTCCACAAAGTACACAGGGAGCTGAGATGGTGGATTCCAGTGGGGACGAATTGATAATCTGTGAGGAGGGGGATGTACACGGTGATATATCGGAGGGTGAAGATGAGGTGGACATCTTGCCTCTGTAGAGCCAGTTTGTGCAAGGAGAGATTAATTGCTTCTTTTTTGGGGGGGTCCAAACCAACCCGTCATATCAGTCACAGTCGTGTGGCAGACCCTGTCACTGAAATGATGGGTTGGTTAAAGTGTGCATGTCCTGTTTTGTTTATACAACATAAGGGTGGGTGGGAGGGCCCAAGGACAATTCCATCTTGCACCTCTTTTTTCTTTTCTTTTTCTTTGCATCATGTGCTGATTGGGGAGGGTTTTTTGGAAGGGACATCCTGCGTGACACTGCAGTGCCACTCCTAGATGGGCCCGGTGTTTGTGTCGGCCACTAGGGTCGCTAATCTTACTCACACAGTCAGCTACCTCATTGCGCCTCTTTTTTTCTTTGCGTCATGTGCTGTTTGGGGAGGGTTTTTTGGAAGGGACATCCTGCGTGACACTGCAGTGCCACTCCTAGATGGGCCCGGTGTTTGTGTCGGCCACTAGGGTCGCTAATCTTACTCACACAGCTACCTCATTGCGCCTCTTTTTTTCTTTGCGTCATGTGCTGTTTGGGGAGGGTTTTTTGGAAGGGACATCCTGCGTGACACTGCAGTGCCACTCCTAGATGGGCCCGGTGTTTGTGTCGGCCACTAGGGTCGCTAATCTTACTCACACAGCTACCTCATTGCGCCTCTTTTTTTCTTTGCTTCATGTGCTGTTTGGGGAGGGTTTTTTGGAAGGGCCATCCTGCGTGACACTGCAGTGCCACTCCTAGATGGGCCCGGTGTTTGTGTCGGCCACTAGGGTCGCTAATCTTACTCACACAGCTACCTCATTGCGCCTCTTTTTTTCTTTGCGTCATGTGCTGTTTGGGGAGGGTTTTTTGGAAGGGACATCCTGCGTGACACTGCAGTGCCACTCCTAGATGGGCCCGGTGTTTGTGTCGGCCACTAGGGTCGCTTATCTTACTCACACAGCGACCTCGGTGCAAATTTTAGGACTAAAAATAATATTGTGAGGTGTGAGGTATTCAGAATAGACTGAAAATGAGTGTAAATTATGGTTTTTGAGGTTAATAATACTTTGGGATCAAAATGACCCCCAAATTCTATGATTTAAGCTGTTTTTTAGTGTTTTTTGAAAAAAACACCCGAATCCAAAACACACCCGAATCCGACAAAAAAAATTCGGTGAGGTTTTGCCAAAACGCGTTCGAACCCAAAACACGGCCGCGGAACCGAACCCAAAACCAAAACACAAAACCCGAAAAATTTCAGGCGCGCTCATCTCTAGTTAGTATCAGGAAAGGCGACTGCCTGCAAATACCTGGTGTTGTAGAGCAGGAATTAACTTCTTCCTTTATGTGATAAAAAACACCAACAGCAGTATCACCACTAACTCTAATCCGTATTTCTCCAGCACAGTGTTGACAATATTAACAGTTTTCTGACTGTATTATGATGCCTACAATTTTTGCCTTTAAATATGGCACTTATATGTAATTCAGGTGTTTAATTCCTAGAGTGGTGACCGCTGATTACCATTCTAGTTATTCATAGTTTATTTGTTTGGATTTCCCTTATAAAAACTGTGTTTTGACCAACCCCCGGTTCCATCAATACAGAAACCCTGTACTGGTCAGGGGAAATGGGGGTATGACAATTCAATGTCTACAACCTTTTCAAATACTCTTTGAAATAAAGAGACCAGAACAATTTTAACATTTTTTCAAATCTTTGATTAATTTTTTTCATAGATCTTAGGGAAGGGCAATCTCATTTTAACAATGTTAATAAAAGTTATGTCTTAAGCATTTTCTAAATTTTCATACATTATCAATATTCTTTTCTCAAGAGTGCGCCCACACAAGAGCCTTCTGTTCTCTCCCATTGCAAGTCTACGTACTTTCTGGCTCTGGGTGCACCACCAACCAGGACAGCATACCATAGAAAAAACGGTAATATACGTTGTTTTCTCCCTATTATTAAGGGCAACACACTGTCCAATTTTGGTCTTTTTCTTTCGAATTTACAAATTATCATATTTAAATAAACCCTGTACCAGATCGTCCGTTGTCTTTCTGTAAGCCTTTTGTATCTGTCGATCTAATGCATGTCAACCACATGGTGTTGACCTATTGACTGTTGACCTAGACACTGTTAACCTATCATCTGGATACTGTAGCACTTTCCAGTGATGTCTGAGGAGCAGAGGATGCAGTCTACCTCTTGCTAAGACACACTGTTTTTAAAACATCCTTTTAAAAACATCTAAGCAATGAAAAAATATAGATAGATAGATAGATAGATAGATAGATAGATAGATAGATAGATGGGATCAGTATCTGATCTCGGCGTGTAAGATAATGATGGTCACAGCACCGATGTTGGCATCCCGATGTTCATGATCCAAACAGGGGTGAGGTAAGTATTCTACCTCCCCCCTACCCCCCTAACCCTCCCTTACTGCAGCCTAACCCTAACCTCCTTTCTTTGTGCATAAACATAACCCCCCCTATCCACAGCATAACCATCCCTCTTAGTGCCTAAACCTAGCCTCCCCCCGGTGGTGCCTAACCCCCCTTCCTGCAGCCAAACACTAACACCCACCCCCCAGCAAAACAATAACTACAGTACAATTCCCCAGATGACCTGTGTGACATGACATACCTGTATATGGAGGAAAGTGAAGTAAACTGGCCATGCCCATATTAGAAGTACACATTATGTTATGTTGCTTTTATTTTACATTTATATACAAGTAATATAAACTATTCATGAAACAATTGTCAATGTCAACCCATGATATTTTTTTTCAGAACTATTGCCTTAATCGTTATTTTCTCGCAGTACCTGAGAAATCTAGAGCTACCCTTCATATCCTACAACAAAGGAGAATTTAAAATCAGCAAGTATCCTGTTTTCAAACTTTTTCCAGTAAGTTAAAATGGAATATAATGTGACCTAGCATATATCTAAACGATGAAACAATTTTATAATAGAATCACATAAGGGCATGCTGAAGGAAAAGGTAATATGCAGCATCTCCAGTATAATAAATAGACATCAATGTCTTTGTATAGCTTCGTGTGCCACAGTCTCATTTTATCTTGTGAGAATGTTTCTAATTTAATCTAATGATTTCAGGAATACCCTGGTTTAATTGATGGTACATTGAAAATAATTTCTATTATCATTTACATTTTATATTTTAATTAATTGTGACATATACCATACGGTTAAGTGATGCATGCAATACCTTGACGTTGTTAGAGCCTAACTTTTGTTGAGGTCTACCAATATGCAAAACACAGTATCTGTCTGCTGCAGAGTTAATAATGCCCAGTCCACAACTAAAATCATGTAAAACACTCACCAGATCCAGCAGGGAAGGGGCAGGGACAGCACTCATGTTAGTTGACAAAATAATAGTTTTATTGTATCAAAAATGTTAAAGTAGCCGCTGAAGAAACTCTCCAGGATATGATTGAAATGGCCATTGGGCACAGAGTAGTTACACTTTAACATATTGATTTGATACTCTAAAACAATTCTTGTTATCCAGCTAGCATGATTGCTGCTCAATCTGGTGAGTTGCTTATATATATATATATATATATATATATATATCTAGAAAAAGGGGAAGTAACCCTTAGCGCTGTGTGTATATGGAATGAGCTGCACACCAGAGGGAACCTCCTGTTAGATGAGGTCCAATATAAGGTATGGAAAAAAAAGGGGGGGATCTGGGTGCGCTAAAAATACACTGTCATCAACGACCATGAACAGAGAGAACAGTGATCCAGTAATTTAGTATTTATTACATAAAAAACAGGGAATTCTTCCCTTCATATAAAAACCAAATGATTTTTGCTGAATTTTTAGGCAGTACAATTCATACCAATACACGGTGAGTGATATACATTCAATGTTAATGAAACATTATCCAACAAACTGTTTATGATGGTGGAAACAGTGCTTGTAGAAATCCAACGCGTTTCGTCCCAGTCGGGGACTTCTTCAGGGGTATTTAACAGGTACCAGATTTATTTATAGCATATCTTGAAAAGACGTGTATCGCATTAAAAATGATAAAACAGGTATAAACCCAGAATTGATCTATGGCGGATAATCCGTCAATGGATTTCCGTATTAAAAATGGACCATATTTAGCTGAACATGGAGAAATTACCAGCCAGATGATTAAAATAAATGTATTCTGGTTCAATGTGAAGGAGACTAACGCTCAACTGGGTGAGCATGTAGTGGTTCTCTCAAAGTCCAGAAGGCAACACTGTGTTCATTCTGAGGACGGGGTTTGCGACCCCGAAACGTTAATGACCTGAATTAAATTTTTTCACTTTTCCAAGTTCTCTGAGTGCCGTTTTCGTCTGGATCAGTATTGCATTGCTTTAACTGGCACCGGAGCATGTTGTTCTATGGGATTTGAGTGCCGGACGTCTCTGGAAATATATATATATATATATATATATATATATTGTAAAAGGATCAGGGGAACAGGTACCATCTCCTGGGGTAGATGTCAGGATGTAGCAGCTGAGATATCACACAAGTACGTTGGTCTGATGGCCTTAGAAAAAAAATAAAAAGAGAAATAAACATTGAAATAAATACCTTGCTGTCCAGCTCTGACTGTACACAGAATAATCTAACTCACTAAAAAAGAACAATACAAGACATTTTTACCAGGCACAGCTCACTGGATTTCAAAAGAAGGTTTCTCTCACAGAGACTCCACAGTCTCTTCTTTTCCCCAAGCAGTGTGAGAGAGACAGATGTTCAGGCTGACAGCCTTTTAACACACACCTACAGGTGAAAGTCCTAATTAGCCTTCTGTGAGGCTAATTGCCCAAAGACCCAAATTGGGTTTTAATGGATGGAAAACCCACCATCTTCTCTCACACCCCACCCCAGGAGCCTGATCCAGTTCTTACCAAAAGCCAAAAGCTCCCAGCCCAATATTCCTGGCGTTTTAAAACACATGGGTGGTCATTCCGAGTTGATCGCTAGCTGCATTCGTTCTCTGTGCAGTGATGAGGCAAAAAAATGGCACTTATGCGTATGCGGCACAATGCGCACGCGCGACGTACTATTACAACGAACGATGTAGTTTCACACAGGGTCTAGCGAAGCTTTTCAGTCGCACTGCTGGCCGCAGAGTGATTGACATGAAGTGGGCGTTTCTGGGTGGCAAATTACAGTTTTCAGGGAGTGTTCGGAAAAATGCAGGCGTGCCAGCAAAAACGCAGGCGTGGCTGGGCGAACGCAGGGCGTGTTTGTGACGTCAAAACAGGAACTGAACAGTCTGAAGTGATCGCAAGCGCTGAGTAGGTCTGAAGCTACTCTGAAACTGCACAAAATTATTTTGTAGCCGCTCTGCGATCCTTTCGTTCGCACTTCTGCTAAGCTAAAATACGCTCCCAGTGGGCGGCGGCATAGCGTTTGCACGACTGCTAAAAACTGCTAGCGAGCGAACAACTCGGAATGACTACCATAGGCAAGAAATCTGAGGCAAATAGACCTGCCTTCCACCACTATTCCAGTGTCAGATATATACATGTAGGCACTCTTGGTACAAAGTCCAACATAAATTGCAGCACTCAGGTAATACAGCAGACACAGGTGTATTACAGTAATAAACCAGCTGTCTCTGGTGCATTACCTGACTGCCACCTTATATGCATCAATATATATATATATATATATATATATATATATATATATATATTATACTGTATATAAATAAATATATATTTATATATATATACTGTATATATATTTTTTGTATGTCATCCCCAGCGTATCTTAACTTAAAAACTACAGGTAAGTGTCACATTCCTATAACACTGGCATAGAGGAGTAGCACTGCATGTGGAGTGGAGGCACTGCAAGAGCATAAATACCCAGGATGAGTGACATTATGGGGGTTCTTCAGATGTGGTTGGAGGTGCTATTCATGTTGCAATGTATGTATTATCACTGCTATGCACATGCGCAGGACCAGTTCTGCTCGTGTGCAAATGGGTCCGGCGATGAAGGTAGCAGTAAGGCAGCGACTGCCAGTGATTGTCAGTCTGCTGCCGTCTGGGTGATAGGGAAAGGGGCGGTGACAGCTTCTGTTTGTAAAAATGGAGGTGTGTCACCATCCCCAGCCATCTTTCCTTTGTCTCTATAGCCACACAGTGTCTGCCCAATCAGTCTCCATCGGTAACCCTAGCCACCCAATGTGTCTCCAGCCGGCCTATCTGTTTCTCCAGTCACCCAGTGTCTCCCCTGCCAGCACTGCCTCACCTGCCATAGACTTTTTTCTTCAGAAATTTGACTATAAAACTGATTAGAATCATACAAAGTAGATATTTCTATTATATTCTTTACATTTTTCATATACTTTATATAGTCATAACTGGTGTATATGTTAGTATAACAGGAAAAGCTCTGTCTCCCCTGCCTGACCTTACTGGACGTCACTGCCAGTGTCTCCCCAGCTAGTCTCCTGTATTTTCAGCCTACTAGTGTCTCTCCAACCAGCCTCCTTCTGTCTCCCCTGCCACCAGGTCTCCCCTGCCTGCCCCCCCCCCCCCCTTGTCTCTCCAGCCACCCAATGTCTCCGCAGCCAGCCTCCATGTCTTTCCAGCCACCCAGTGTCTCTCCAGCAAGTCTCCGTCTGTCTCCTCGGTCACCCAGTGTCTCTCTAACCAGCCTCTTTCTGTCTCCCTAGCCAGCTGCTTGTCTCTCCAGCCCCCCAGTGTCTCTCCAACCAGCCTCATTCTATCTCCCCATCATGGGGTGAGTGTAAGTCCAGATAGTGATAGCTGCAGATAGAAAAACAGTGGGTGGGATAGGATTCCACATTCAGTCGCATGGAGTATCAGTATAAATGGGTGGATTATCATATTAGTTAGTACAGTTATGTCCCCCTTCATCCATCCCATGATTGGGAAGCACGTGCGGCCACATGGCGATTGCAACTAACCATGCCTGCGTGTGACCCATTTATGGGAACATACGCATCCATGCAATTCTATGGATTGCAGTTGTATATGCCTTGCACGCACATACACATGGGCATGCTAGTCACAGCAAAGGACTCACGTTTGCCATGGCTAGTGGCATAGATAACCTAGGACTCATCTGTAAGTAGGCTGTTGTGGCCGAACTGAAACATTTCTGCAGATATGTCAGACTCAGAATCAAGGCCTATATGTACTGAATTGTAAAAAAGATCCAAATATTTTCTGGGCGAAATCAGCTGTCATTATTATTATTATTATTATTATTATTATTATTATTATTCTATTTGGTAATGTCATAACAGTGGGTGGCTGAACTCCAACCAGAGCACAAAAGTCTTGACGTGAAACACAGTATATGTCCTACAGTCCTAGCATTTCATGGGTTAATTCATTTTTAACCAGTCATAGTAAAAGCAGAGATCCCAGCACATGCATTTACACATCCTAGACAATAGTCTTACCTTTATTTCTAGTCATATAAGGATATGCAACATACAGAGAGGAAATGGTGATGTTAAGTATAAGAATACATGTAAGGAATGCAAAAATAGACTTCTATTAAGAAAGAATACACTTGGGATGGTAAATTCCAAGTGATTTCCTTTAGGTTTAGTACTGTATATAGTCTGTCTCACAGAAGGATATAGTGGCACAACCACCACTTCTCCTCAGTAACAATGCCATTTTCTGATTTTTATAGTTAACTCAGTTAATTTTATTTTTCCAATGAAAGAAAATTTGACACCTCACAAATTTCTGCCATATTTTGCCCTGTGTTGTGGGGATGCTGGGAAAACTGGAGACATCATCATAATTACCTCACCCGTAGGCAGTGTAATAGGATTAAATGGTTCAGATCTCATTTACCATGTTAAAAATGCTCAGGGTCGGTGCAAGGTTTCTCGGTACCCTAGGCAAATTTTCTGCCTACTGTCCCCCCTGATGCTCCTATCCTTCCCAACCCCCGTACGCAACCATCAATCACCACCAATACCCACTTCCCAACCTCTTGGATGAAAGTGTGGAGACAGCATTTTATAAGATCCGCAGATGCCTCCTGTATTAAGCATGAAAAGGTCTGTCTCAGAGACATCCTTAACTTTACAATAGGCAGACTCAGTGGTGTCCCTTTTGCGCTGTCTAAAGCTGCAAAATGGAAGAGCCTCCCCTGATAATGCTTGAGTCCCCACTATACAGTATATTCTTGATTCCCACTTATCCCTATACACAGGGCACACCAATATAACAAACCTGATTACCACTGATCAAGGACATTTTATCAGAGGAGGGGGCCTGTGTGCAGACTCCGGGTGGGCCCCCTCTTCTTCACTGCACAGTAGACTCTGGCATTGTGCCCCACTCTACTGCGCATGTTCAGGTCTCCAGAAACATGGCAATTAAATTCCTACTGCACATGCACGGTGGCCATTTTACCTGTGATTTTTTTAACCGCTGCTGCAAGTCTGATGTGGGACTCCGGAAAGTTAGGTAATAAAATATGGGTGCAGTGTGTGCGATGCGGGACTGCTTGAACCCAGGGGCCTGTGTGCACTGCACACAATATAGAAACACCAATGCCACTGACCACTGGTCACACCAATATCCAATACACTGATTACTATACACAGGTTATTCCCATATCAGAGTTACTGTATGTCTACCTTACTTTGTCTTTCCACATCTTGACTACTCAACCTCTATACTGTATATCTGGCCTACAATCTTCCCTGTTAGGCTGCTGCTTACTCTTTTTCCTTGTGGCTGCCCTATCTCCCCTGCCTGTCTGTCCATTTTGTTGTTTGCTGTATTTCTAATGTTTACCAAACTCTTTCCCTTATGAATCTACAAACTGTCCTTTATCTCTCTTTTTTGTTTTCACTAGTCTACTATCTGTCCCCTTCACACATCTTTACTGTCATCTTCTCCAAAGCCCAACTGCCAGGCTTAGCACTTACAGTACTTCCTTACATCCTTGTTTCAATATGCCCTGACAATCTGTTCCCCTTTTCTTCCTACCAGGCTATATAACACACCCTCATTCTCACAAATACAGTGCCTTGCTAAAGTATTCACCCCCCTTTGCATTTTTCATGTTTTGTTGCCTCACAACCTGGAATTAAAATGGATTGCTTGAAGGTTTGCATTATTTCATTCACAGAGCATACCTACAACCTATTGTGAAGCAAACAAAAAATAGGTCAAAATAGCAGAAAACTTCAGCGTGCATAACTATTCACCCCCCTAAAGTCAGTACCTTGTAGAGCCACCTTTTGCAGCACTTACAGCTGCAAGTCACTTTGAATAAGTTTCTATGAGCTTGCCACTTCTTGCCACTGGGATTTTTGCCCATTCCTCAAGGCAAAATTGCTCCAGCTCCTTCATGTTGGATGGTTTCCACTTGTGAACAGCAATCTTCAAGTCTGACCACAGATTCTCAATTGGATTGAGATCTGGGCTTTAACTAGGCCAATCCAACACATTTAAATGTTTCCCCTTAAACCACTCGAGTGTTGCTTTAGCAGTATGCTTCGGGTCATTGTCCTGCTGGAAGGTGAACCTCCGTCCCAGTCTCAAATCACAGGGAGACTGAAACAGGTTTTGCTCAAGAATATCCCTGTATTTAGCACCATCCATCTTTCCCTCAACTCGAAACAGTTTAGCAGTCCCTGCTGCTGAAAAACATCCCCACAGCATGATGCTGCTATCACCATGTTTCACTGTGGGGATGGTGTTCTTGGGGAGATGGGATGTGTTGGGTTTGCGCCAGACAAAACGTTTTTCTTGGTGGACAAAAAGTTAAATTTTAGTCTCATCTGACCAGAGCACCTTCCTCCATACATTTGGGGAGTCGTCCACGTGCCTTTTGGCAAACTCAAAACGGGCCTTCTTATTTTTAACTAGAGATGTGCAGCGGGCACTTTTCGTGTTTTGTGTTTTGGTTTTGCTTCTGGTTCAAGAAAAAGTTCCCAGTAAGTGGGGAATGAAACGTGTTGGTCATATCACACAGAGCTATACCGGTGTACCAGCAGAGACCTGCTCCATGACACTTCTGTAGAAACTAAAATCAGATGTCCATTATAAAATTTTTGCTGGCACAATCCTCATGAGTTAAATGGTTTGGTGAACATATGAGTAAGATGCATATGGTGGAGAGAATCTCACGGTACACATGTAGTGTAGTGGACTCCTGCCACCCAAATCTAACTCTCTCTGCACATGTTATATCTGCCCCCCCCTGCAGTGCACATGGTTTTGCCCATTAGCTAACAAATTTGCTGCTGCGATCAGATCTGAATTAGGCCCAATACCCCATAATGACAACGTGAAAAAAGTTTTTTTGATATTTTTGCAAATTTATTAAAAATAAAAAACTAAGAAATCACATTTATATAAGTATTCACAGCCTTTGCCATGAAGCTCAAAATTGCGCTCAGGTGCATTCTGTTTCCACTGATCATCCTTGATATGTTCATGAAGCTTAATTGGAGTCCACCTGTGGTAAATTAAGTTGATTGGACATGATTTGGAAAGGCACACACCTGTCAATATAAGGTCCCACACTTGATAGTGCATGTCTGAGCACAAACCAAGCATGAAGTCAAAGGAATTGTCTGTAGACCTCTGAGACAGGATTGTCTCGAGGCACAAATCTGGGGAAGGGTACAGAAAAATATCTGCTGTTTTGAACGTCCCAATGAGTGCAATGGCCTCCATCATCCATAAATGGAAGAAGTTTGGAACCACCAGGAGTCTTCCTAGAGCTGTCCGGCCTTCTAAACTGAGCGATCGGGGGAGAAGGGCCCTAGTCATGGAGGTTACCAAGAACCCAATGGTCACTCTGTCAG
Source organism: Pseudophryne corroboree (assembly GCF_028390025.1). NCBI lineage: Eukaryota > Metazoa > Chordata > Amphibia > Anura > Myobatrachidae > Pseudophryne > Pseudophryne corroboree. Next base: position 541,064,954 of record NC_086449.1, read on the forward strand.
AGCTACAGCATTCCTCTGTGGAGAGAGGAGAACCTTCCAGAAGGACAACCATCTCTGCAGCGATCCACCAATCAGGCCTGTATGGTAGAGTGGCCAGATGGAAGCCACTCCTTAGTAAAAAGCACATGACAGCCCACCTGGAGTTTGCCCAAATGCACCTGAAGGACTCTCAGTACATGAGAAACAAAATTCTCTGGTCTGATGAGACAAAGATTGAACTCTTTGGTATGAATGCCAGGCGTCTTGTTTGGAAGAAACCAGGCAATGCTCATCACCAGGCCAATACCATCCCTACAGTGAAGCATGGTTGTGGCAGAATCATGCTGTGGGGATGTTTTTAAGCAGCAGAAACTAGGAGACTAGTCAGGATAGAGGTAAAGATGAATGCAGCAATGTACAGAGACATCCTGGATGAAAACCTGCTCCAGAGTGCTCTTGACCTCAGACTGTGGCGACGGTTCATCTTTCAGCAGGACAACAATTCTAAGCACACAGCCAAGATATCAAAGGATTGGTTCAGGGCAACTCTGTGAATGTCCGTGAGTGGCCCAGCCAAGGCCCAGACCTAAATCCAATTGAACATCTCTGGAGAGATCTGAAAATGGCTGTGCACCGACACTTCCCATCCAACCTGATGGAGCTTGAGAGGTGCTGCAAAGAGGAATGGGTGAAACTGCCCAAAGATAGGTGTGCCAAGCTTGTGGCATCATATTCAAAAAGACTTGAGGCTGTAATTGCTGCCAAAGGTGCATCAACAAAGTATTGAGCAAAGGCTGTGAATACTTATGTACATGTAATTTCTTAGTTTTTTATTTTTAATAAATTTCCTAAAATTTCAAAAAAACTCTTTTCATGTTGCCATTATGGGGTATTGTGTGTAGAATTTTAATGGAAAAAGTGAATTTATTCCAATTTGGAATAAGGCTGTTACAAAATGTGGAAAAAGTGAGCGCTGTGAATACTTTCCGGATGCACTGTAGCTCCCTGTCCAATCATTAATAGAGCTCTGAATCATGGAATCATTACGGCTCTGTTACTGCTGTCAGTCATTTCCCAGTCAGGTCACAATTACAGATGGATCAGTCACCCTTAGGGCCAGATGTACTAAGTCTTAAAAAGTGATAAAGTGGACAGTGATAAAGTGCCAGCCAATCAGCTCTAACTGCCATGTCACAGGCCCTGAAAAATGGCAATTTGGAGCTGATGGGTTGCTAGTTTTATCACTCACCACTTAATCACTTTTCGAGGCTTAGTACATCCGGCTCTAATTACACCCTTAATGCTCCTCCAATATAGTATTAGTACTGTATCTGTCCATCTGACTCCTGTTGCTCAGATTGCAACAGGTGGTTGATGCACCAAGGAGCCTCACCCATCCTGAATCCATGCACAGCTGGACTCCATGGCATTTTTCTTTCTGTCATTTTTTTTTTATTTGAATGGATGGTGGGTCCTGTTTAGAGGTAAGCAAAACTGATACATTTAATTAAATAAATAACAACATGATTTTGAGCTATCCTGCCTGACAGCACTGTCAAAAATATACATTCAATCAACTAAAAAAATGTCACTTCCCTTCCATTTTCTAATAACCCTTCCTGCTCCACATCAAGCCCAGCCCTCATATAAGAAAATTATCTGGCCCTTGTTCTTACAAAGTTTGTACCAAGCTGACTTTACAAGCATGTAAAGCATCACATCCAGTGTTTCTCTAGCACCACCACCAACTAATCAGACATAACCCTTAAACAGAAATGTCTAATTGTAAGTAACACACCATGAATGCCTAGTTACCAGTCCAGTCTATTTGCATGGCTTCTGTAGATTAGTTCCTGGATTGCACATCTTGCCAGAACACATGAATAAATACATGAAAAAGAAAAACCTTTAGTAAATTTCTGTGTGTTACTTACATATTTTGTTGCTGCATTAGATTGGTCCTTGCACTCACACGTCCTCTGCAGAGCCATTTTAAACTGGCAAAGAAAAGGTAGTCAAACAGCTCTCACCTACTGTATAGCTGTCCTGCACCCATTTACATCTCCTCTCTAGTACTACACCAAAAGAAGCCTCCACTATACATGAAACCCCTTTCCTCTCTGTAAATGCCTTTTCACATCTTGCTACAGGACAACTCTGTTCTTGTACCTATTCCCCTGAACTCATGGAGCCTCCAAGCGTATAAAACCTTCATAAAAACGAATCTCTTCAGAGAAGCATATAACATGACCCTGTAATAATTTGCTTAATTGACATGATCTTTCAGATCTACTTCCACCGCATTCTCATTTACAATACGCAACTTACATGTTCTCTCATCTTTTCTTTCATCTTCTTTCTAACTTTCAGATTCAGAGGCCACATTTTCTTTTTTTAAAATCAACTTGTAGGTATTACATAACTCAGCATTGGCATATTACTTTATTCTCTTCTCTCCTTCCTTGAACCATATATTCACCCCTTATCTCCCTCATCATCAGCCCATATCCTGACCCAACAAAATCCTTGAACATGACAAATGTTCAGATTAGATCATTTTAGTCAGTGTATTGCAGCACTACTGAGGGTCTGGAATCCTTTTGTGTTATTTATTTCACCTTCGAAAAATGTAGACAAAACAAGAACTATATTCCAGTTAAATTTGAAGTCTGATGATTTCACAGTCAGTATTTATATAATAAGCAACAATTGCCAATTCACTTCCTCGTGACATGTTTCTATGTCTAGTTTACTCTTATTTTGAATACACAAAGCAGTTTTTAAGCTCTTCATATTAATTTGTTGAGTTGTATATCTGAGGAACAGTACAGCGTCTCCAGGCAGCTTGGAGTATATAACAGGAGTTATACACAACACAGAGCATTATGGGAGATGTAGTGGGAGTGCCAGAAACTGGTTATATCTAAATTAAAAATGAACTATAGAAGTATTAGAGGTTTCTTGCATGTTATTTTATACTGTTCTCAGTTCTTACTGAGTCTGATGCAATTCAGTCATACAAAATGCTAATGCAAGCCAGATATGCTGTTAAACATTTAAAGGTCCTATTTGCAAGATGTAATAATAACGTCTGGACATATAATATCTCCAAGAGAGCAATTACAGATGGTAATCATTCTTTCAATTACTGAATACTATAGCATTTCATATACTTTAGAAGCAACGATGAAGATGGGATTTGAGAAAAGAAAATGTAGTCAATATAAGAATACACAGCAGAATTATATCTTATTCTTAAGATGTACTGTTATATAGAGAGCCGATCAATTAACTGTCCTATTATTTGACATTTTTAGAGCAGTGTGCATGATTTGTTTCCTATAGAGCAACTGTATGAGCCAGGATGTGTGACATAATATAACTCAGGGTGACTGCAACTATGTCTGGAAACTGTAGCCGGAACATCTACTTAGAGAATTACACTAAAACTTAGTTAGACACTAGTACATAATATTAGGTTACCATTTCAGCCATTGCAAACTTCGGGAGACAGACCTTTTACTTCAATGCTGGTTTTAACATATATATCACTAGCAAGGAAATG